>NC_137979.1:60485632-61151882 GCF_963924665.1 Micromys minutus
GTGTGTGTGTGTGTGTGCTCTTCTATGCCTAATCTCATCTCTAAAGTTCTTTGTTTAAGCTAATACACGTACACATAATACACAAATACACATAAGTTTCTGAAACTCTCAAAGAATAAAGAATTGAAAACAAAACCAAGCAGTTTTAAGGTAAAAAACCCAACCAAACAACAACAAAAAAAAAACAAACAAACAAAATAGAAGCCGGTCATGGTGGTGCATGCCTGTCTTCCCAGCATTCCCAAGGTGGGGATAGGAAGACTGTTGTAAATTCAAGGCTAGCCTGGACTACAGAAGTGAATTAAGGGCCAACCTAAGATACATAGCAAAACCCATCTCCAAAATAAAAAAAGCAATAAATAATCAAGAATAAAGGGAAAGGGAGTTAGCCAAGGCAAATATGATTCAAAACATACAAAATGGATCTAATGTGATGTGATCTCATTGTGACCCAAATTCCAGAGGCATCCGTAGCTTGGGTCCGTAAGAACCTCTCCCAGAGGCACCAAATATGGAGATTCTCTACAAATTGCAGACCCAAAGTTTTTATTCTCAGTGAATCAAAGTCAGAAAAGGGAAATGCCCAGAATTGTAACTGTAAAGGGAACAGAGGCTATGAGCAAAACGTGCCAGAGGGCCAATTGGGGAAGTGGCCTTAGGCTATAGAGGAGAAATCTAAACAGATTTAGATGGGAAAGAAACCAACAACTTAAGCCTCTTCGAGGCAGAGATCGACAGCTGAGCTCCCTGCTTTGAACCCCCTAAGGGTCACTGCTGCCACAGAACAGCAAGTGAGGGGTGCTCATAGCTGCACTGAGCTCTCTTAGGGGAGTCACGAGCCACTGGGAGTACCCCAGACAGAAATTTAGGGACAGCAAGATGGCTCACTGGGTAGAGGTGCATGCTGCTAAGCTGGAGGGCCTTAGTTCCTGCTCTGTTCCTGGGAAATGCCTTCCTTCATAAGACAGAATAGGAAGCTAAAAGGCCACTTTTAATGGGACTGTGAAGATGCCTCAATCAGTACAGTGCTTGACATCAAAGCATTAGTATCTAAGTTCAGGCCCCCAGCACAGGTATAAAGCCGAGGACGGCTGTATGTACCAGTAATGCTAACAGAAGGGAAGCAGAGAGGCTGGGGGAGCCCTGAGACTTGCTGCCCAGCCAGTCTAGCTGAATCAGTCAGTGAGCTCCAGGATCAGTGAGAGGCCTTGTCTCAAAAGATAAGGTAGAAAGCACTTGAGGAAGACAGCTGACATTGACCTCTGACCTTCACATGTACACCTGTGCATGCACATGCACACACAGGAGTACACACACACACACACACAGCCAATCTTACCAGATTTGCAGATTTTTTCTTCAATTATGAAGAAGCCATAGAGAATCAAGAATAGAGAGATTCATAAAGAAAGTGGTCAGGCCAGGCATGTGGCGCATGTCTTTAATCCTAGAACTTAGACTCAAGAGGCAGAGGTGAATAGATCTCTCTCAGTTCAAGACCAGCCTGGTCTACATAGGAAGTTACAGGACAGCTAAGACTACACAGCAATACCGCATCTCAAAATAAGCAAACAAGTAAATGGGCCACCTAGGAGATAGAAAAGATGCACATAGGGTTTGGAGAGATAATTCAGTGGTTAAGAGCACCGGCTCAAGAGGACCCGTGTTCAGTTCCCATCATTCACAGGATGGGTCACGGCAGCCTGCAACTCCATTTTCAGGGCATAAACTTTTTTTTTTTCAAGAATTGCACTTGGAGAGCTGGAGAAATGGACCACAGTTAAGAGCACTTGTTATTCTTCCAAGGGACCCAGGTTCAGTTCCCAGCACCTACACGGTGGCTTGTAACCCTCTGCAACTAGTTCCAGGGGATCCAGACAAACTCCTCCGGCCTCTGCAGGCTACAGGAATACAGGTGGTACGCATATGTACAGGCAGGCAAAACATTCATGCCTACAGAGTAAAATAAATAATACATCTGCCCAGTGCTGCATGGTCAATGTGGAAGGGACAGTGTGACACAGTTCCTGAGCCTGGAGCAGAGCTAGCAGGGTGTGGACCTCCACAAGTGCTGATGATAGCTAGATGTGAGGCTTGTTTGTACAATAATATACAGAATTTACTTTATGTTTCTCCTCCGGGAATTATTCTCCCTGCCAAGGTTAATAACTTCATGATGATTAGAAGCAGCATGAGCCCAGGAGGCAAGGGTGTGTCTTATGACCTCAGCAAAAATGGTGAATGCTGTGACCTTCATGACAGTCCTTAGGCTGTGGGAAAGAACTCTGAAAACATGAGTACGAGCATGTATAATTTCTCACCTATAAAAATTTAAGGGGCTTCATAGACCTAAAAGTTTTTCTAAAGGCAATTGCACTACTAGCCAGCTTGTCAGAAAGATACTAAGGAAGATAAAGATATTTAGGGAGTGGTGACAGCACCTAGGTCCCTGAATTCAAGGTCAGCCCAGGACAGAGTGAGTTTAGGCCCAGGCATGGTGGGAATGATTATCTCAGGATGGGACCCCACCCAGCTAGCTTATTGTCTGTGCTTACAAAGGCAGATCTCTGAATTAATTTGCTGTATTAAAAAACAAAAAAAAAAAACAAAATACTTTCTGTCTTTTTCTAAGAATCAAGGGCAAAGGTCATAAACTTCTGATTCTTGGGATAATCAAAAGAGAACCTGAGGTGGAGAATTGAACTGATGTGCAAATAAAAGACTGGGCTTTGGACTGCAAAAGCTGAACTGTCTGGAGATCTCTGGAGGCTGTCTCAAGTAGAACACAGAGCTGTCAGCCTGCACCCATGATTGACTTTGAGTAGTTCTTTTGCCTTTTCCAAATACCCCTTGCTCAGGACCTCCCCAAGCTGAGAAAGGTCCTTGGCATACATCTAAAAATAAATTTAAAGAAACTAAGTGATCTTTGTAGATGACTTTTTTTTTTTTTTTTTTTTTTGCTAGATGACAGCAAGAAAGAGACCTATGTAAGAATTATAGGGATCTATGGATAAACTAACAAGTAGCTAGAAAGATGATTGTTGGAAAGATATATGATAGGTAGTAATATATGAAAGATAGTGATAGGTAGGTGTATAAATTGATTGATTGATAGATAGGCAATACAGTTAGTCTTTTAAATTTTTTATTTATTTCACTAAGCATGATGGTGCACAATTTTATTCCAGCACTTAGGAGGCAGAGATTGTTGGATCTTTGTGAGTTTGAGACCAGCCTAGTATACACAGTGAGTAGCAGGACAGTCAGGGCTATGTAGAAAGATATTATCTCACAAAAATTATTTATGTATGGCTGTTTCACCAGCAGATATGTCTGTGCACCATGAGTGTTCAGTGCCTGTGGAGACCAGACGAGGATGTCAGATCCCTTGGGACTGGAGTTGCAGACCGTTGTGTGCTGCCATGTGGGTGAAAAACCCTGTCCTCTGGAAAAACAGCCAGGTTTTTTAACTCTTAACTTATTTCTCCAGTCCCAAATATACAGTGGAAGTAAGCACTTGGATCTCAGCACTCATAGAGCAGAGACAGGCAGATCTCTGAGTTCAAGGCCAGCCTGGTCTACAAAGGGAGTTCTAGGACAGCCAGGGCTACACAGAGAAAGCCTGTCTCGAAAAACAACAAGCCAAACATAAGCACTTAGCCCGAGGCACAAGAGGTCAGGCACAAGAGGTCGCAGATACCTCTCACTGTCTACAGAGATCCTCGTAAAGGGGACAGTGACAGGCTCAGTGGGTTGTGCACTGCCGCTCAAGGGTGTAGTCCTCCCTTTCTGACAGGGCTATGGCTTGCAGTGGCAACTGAAACATTTAACTTTCTGGACAGATCCAAATCACAAGGAAGCATTTCTGGGAAACAGGAAACGGTTGCTCAACAGTTGCTTTACCAGCTGTGGTGGGAGGTCCTGCCAGTCAGCCTGGATGGATGTGGAATTGCCTAGAAGCTGGCCTTTGAGTGTGCCTAGAAGAAGTTTTCTTATGTTTGTAGAGAAGTTTAACTGAGGAGGAAACAGCCTCCCTGGATTTCGGTAGCACCATCCCCTGGGCTTGAGTCTGAGATGGGATAAAGCTGGAAAGAGAAAAGAATAGGCCTGCAAGATGACCTTCCAGGTAAAGGCACTTTCTGCTAGGCCTGGGGACATAAATTTAATCCTTGGGAACAACACTTTAGTACAGAGGACAGTCTCTCTCTCTCTATGTATCTCTCTCTCTCTCTCTCTCTCTCTCTGTCTCTCTCTCTCTCTCTCTCTATGTCTCTCTCTCACACACACATACAAACACATACAAGCACACATATATAGGAACATGAATACATACACAGAGACACATACATACACACACAAACACAGTTACATACAAACTCTCACACAGAGACACATGTAGACACATATACACAGAGAGATACAGACATATATACATACAGACACACACAAACACATACACACAGAAAGACACATACACACACACACACACAAACACACATATACAGATACACAAGTACAATCAGCAATCAATAAACATTTTGTACTTTTTAATTTAGGAGAGAAGGAGACAGCCAAGATGATGAAAGCACTTGTGGGTCTCCTCTTCCACCTGGAGACATACTCGCCCGCTGCCCACTGTCCCCTGCTCCCTGCCCGCTACCCCTGCCCCACCACGGTGGAATGCACCCTCAAACTGTGGGCCACAACAAACCCTTTCCTTGCTGGTGTTCTCGTTTATCCCAAGGAAAGAGAACATGGTCCAGGACTCCTGTTCACAGCTCAGGGACTCTTGTGCCAGAACAAATCCCACAGTTGCCAGTGCCTTTGCAGCCACCAGCACCTGCCTGCTGGGCACCACGTGTCGTTGTGTGGCACCCGTATGAGCATCTGGTCATGTTGTTGTTGCCGTTGTTACCTTTACCCTGGACTTAGCTCATCCTTCATGTAAATGAATTTTGACTATGTCTTTCCGTGAAATACTAAAAGCCCAGACATGGGAATCTGAAGAACTTCCACGGGGCTAGCCTGCTGTCTTCCACGGGGCTAGCCTGCTGTCTTCCCAGTAGCCAGCCTCCTGCTGCCTACTTTGCCTGCCTCTGCCCTTCTCATGTGAGTTAAGCTGACAACGCCTCCTTCCTGTCTCCATGGAGATTTCCCAATGTTCAGAGTGCCTGAGATCTATCAGCGCAGTCAGTGGCCCCACTATGTGCCAGTCTCGCTGAAGGCACAGTCTTGCCCCCAAGAGTACACACCTATACACACACACACACACACACACACACACACACACACACACACACACACAGAGTGTGCCATCCTACAACCTCTGGACAACCAGCCTAGCTTGGTAGTTTTCCTTCGGTCTTTGATTGGTCAAGACCCCTACCTGCCTAAAGCTGGGGCCTGAAGCCCTTTAGTCCCTTCCTGCTCTCCCCCCACTCCCTAGAGCAGCCCCCACCCACCCAGTCTCTTCCTCCACACCAGGCCAGAGCTCCCTGACTAACCCAACACCAGCCTTCCACCCCGACCTACAACCAGACTGACTACCTTGCCTCTCTGCTTCCTCTGCTGAAACTGGGGCTGGGGACTGACTCCTGCAGCCGGCTTGAGATGCTTTCTCGTGTCCTGATTTTCTCCTTTGCACTTGGGTTTTTGTGTCTTCCTCATCTCAGGAGTGGAAACTACAGCTTCCCAGAAAAAGAAGAACTGGAGGCAAGCAAGCCGAAACTCTGTGGCTTTGACTCTCATAATAATTACCACAGGAGTCCTGATTTCTAAAGAGCGGCCCGCAGCTTCCGCAAACAGACAAGCCACACTTTTCTGTACTGCAGTGTCCTCAGATTCATGGGGCAGTCAGAACTGGAAATTTGACATTCAATTCCCCCTTTTAATTGTGTGTGCAGTTCCTGCATAGGCCAGAAGATGGCGATGGTTCTCTCAGAGTTCCGGGCAGCTGTGAACTGTAACTGTTAACTGTACAGTCAGCTAATGACTATTTTAGTTAGACTGCCGCTGTGACCACAAAGGTGAGAAACAGGGATGCCCTCTAGCATCCTGGTAGAAGTCGGACAGCACACTCAGACGCATAGCTGAGGACATTTTAATTAGGAAAGACTTAGTGAAAATTAACAAGAGAAAGAAAAACAAACAAACGGGAGTAATCACACCAGGAAGTCCTTACCTTTCTAACCAGAACTCGGCAGGTGCCCAGCACAGCTTCATAGCCTGCTTGGGTGGATCACAACCCTGAACAGGCCCGAGCGGGGGCACCCTCAGAAATTTTAAGAACAGAAAGGTAGGACTCACAGCCTGTGGGGAAACATGGGGACTTGCTCATTGCTCTCCTGTTTCTTCGGTGCCCCGTGTGACGCCCCCTCCCCACTCCAAGCAACACCAACCGGTACATCTGGCCTGGGTATAGCCTCTCCCAGGTGAGAAGATGCTAAAAGGGAACCTTCAAGGCAGAGACATCACTGTGTCGAAGACATCGATGCCAACGGCAGGCCACAGTCATCATGTCTACAGATACATACACTAGGTCTCCAGAGGACACTAGAGACTATATTGTGTCAAACTCCTGCAAGCCTTTCTGCCTTTATCATCTGACGGCCTCCTCCCCTCCCTCTCAGGGGCCCCATGGACCATTTGTCCAGAATGAATAAGCCCCAGGATGGATGGACTTCAATCGTTGCCTCTCTCAAGATCTTTATTTCACTTTTAGCTTTCCTGGAACTCTTTTTTTAAGCCGCTTTTCCATCTGAAATCTATTTTGGGGTTATTTTCTGTAAAGTTCTCCAATAAAGGTCTCTTTAGGGTTCTTTACTTTGGTCAAGAGAGCTTTCTTCTGGTGCCGGAGTTCATTGGATAGCTCACTGAATGCCAGCGGAGTGGAGCGTGTCAAAAAACAGAGCCAATTTAGTATCTTTTTATATCCCTCTCACTTGCCCGTGAAGTATCTTGAGGCTGGATTTTGAGCTCTGTAGCAAGAGGTGACTCAGAAATGCACCCGGAGCTTTGGTTTTCACAATATCCCCGACAGGGCCACAGCTTAATGGTGGTTTGCAGATTATATTGAGGGAAGCTCAGGACCACATATAGGGTGCTACAAAGATGGGCCAGGCAGCCCCAGTGGGATGTCATGTAGTAGCAGGCAGAGGCACACACTTCTGACCAGAACACCTTGTGACAAGAGCGATGGAGACCAGGAGGGGAGGGACTGGCTGGGACTGGAGGACAAGGGGAGTCTTTAGATAGGAGATGATGATGATGAACTGAATGTCACAAGACATTTAAGAGCCAGTGTGGACGCGAAGACACCTTCTCAGCTCTGGGCCTCATACCTAGGTGGAAGGACCACGTTTGAAGTTCCTGAACTACGAAGGCAAAAGCAGGAGTGTTGAGGGTTCAAGACTACTCAGGGCCACAGAGAGATTTCCAGGTCAATCCTGGGCTACATAGTGAGATATCATAGTGTTCCAAGCAATTTAACTAAAGAGGTAAGACCTACCTTAGATGTGGTCAGCACCCCCCCCCACTCCTGAAATCAGGTCCCTGACCAAACAAAGAAGAAAGCAAGCTGAGCATCAGCTGGCCACTCGCTCTGCTTCCTGACTGGATAGGACGCAGCTGTTCATGCTCCCACATCCATGCTTCCTGCCATAGGAACTGAACCCTCTCAAACCACGAGCCAACACAAGCCTTTCCCTCTGCTCTTCGGCTGCTCTTGTCAAATATTCTGCCATAGCACAGACCACAGGACACACGGCAGCACAACACACACACATGTAACATAGAAAAAGCACACAAGGGCTGTCTAGACACCTCGGTGGGTAAAGATGCCCGCCACCAAGACTGACGACCTGAGAGTTAAAGCCCCAGGACCCATGGCAGTGGAAGGAGAAAACTGAATCCCGACAGTTGTGCTCTGACCTAAACACACTGTGGCTTATATACTTTTCCCGCTACATCAATAAGCAAAGGCGATAATTTTTAACTCACAGATGCACAGAGCATACATACAGAGACAGGAAGCATGTGAGAATTCAAGAAAGCATATGAAAATTCAGCACACTGGAACACAACAGATGCACACAAATATATACACAACTGGGTAGAATAGTGCATGCCTATGATTTCAGCGTTGGGAGGATTGAGACAGGAAGACCGTGGGTTCGAGACCAGCCTAAACTACACAAGACACTGGTTTAAAAATAATAAGGTGGGAGTATTCACACACTTTGTGATGGTTTGTGTATGCTTGGCCTAGGGAGTGGCACTATTATAGGGCGTGGCCCTGTTGAAATAGGTGTGTCACTGTAGGTGTGGGCTTTAAAGACCCTCACCCTAGCTGCCTGTAAGCCAGTATTCTGCTAGTGGCCTTCAGATGAAGATGTAGAACTCTCAGCTCCTCCTGCACCATGCCTGCCTGGATGCTGCCATGTTCTCACCCTGGACTGAACCTCTGAGCCTGTAACCCAGCCCCAATTAAATGTCCTTTATAAGACTTGCCTTGGTCATGGTGTCTGTTCACAGAAGTAATAAAACCCTAACTAAGACACAATTTTAATCCTATCAGTTCAGGGACAGAGGCAGCTGGATCTCTGTGAGTTTGAAGTCAGTCTAGTCTATGTATTAAGTTCCAGACCATTCAGGGCCACATGGTGAGACTTTGTCTCTAATCTCAGTATCAACAGCAACGATGACAGTTATACTCACAAGTTATACCCCTGTTTGCTAAGAGATTGCTACTGTATCTATCATCTGAATACATACCTTGAGGCAGCACTTTTTTTCTAAATGAGTCCGCTGTCTCTGTCTTCAGACACACCAGAAGAGGGCAACAGATCCCTTTACAGATGGTCGTGAGCCCCCATGTGGTTGCTGGGAATTGAACTCAGAACCTCTGGAAAAGTAGTCAGTGCTCTTAACGGCGGAGCCAGCTCTTCAGCCTGTTAACCACTTTAAAGAAGGACCAATTCTTATGCCTGCTTTGCACAGGAGAAAGCTATACTGTTGAGTGAGCAGCTGATCACACTGGAATAAGAGCCAACAGCCAGCAAAGCTGGAGTTGAGTGTTGGCCCCATCCCCTTCATACCCCACGCCATTAGCCAATTCACTCCCAAATGCTATGGCTGAACAAGGACCTCAAAGACTGATGATCAGGCTCTCCTACCCCCAACCTTTCTGTAAGCACTCTGAATTCAGGGTTGTGTCGCTCAGTCAATAGAACAATAGAAAACAGCTTCTAATGTTGGAAACTCTGAGCCTTGATGTCATCATTGTCAGGAACCGGCCAACACTTTATTGCATAATTCCTTTCAGGTCTAGCCTGCAGGTTCGTTCCCACAGAAGTTTCAGTGTGACCATATGTGGTAAGGTAGAGAGCTATTGTAGGGTGGGGGCGTTCAACCAAGCATAAAGGTTTAAACCAGCACTGAGCCATAGCCACAGAGCAGCTTGGGACCTTTTGGGGTTGCTAGAGAAGAGAGAACAACATATGAATGACCTCGAGTTCCACTAAATCTATAGACAAGGATACACGAAGATCGATGGGACTGTAAAAAGCCCACGAATAGATTCATGGTCGGTTGATTAACAAGCAAGACTACAAGGCAATAAGATGGAGAAGCAACAATGTGGCTGGAGAGATGGCGCAGTTGGTAAAGTGCCTGATACATGAACGTGAGGCCTGAATTTGGTCCTCGACAGGCACATAAAATACCACGCTCTTGGGATCCCAGTGTCAAGGAGGAAAATACAAGAGGACCCCTGTTTTGAGACAGGGCCTCACTGTGTACCCCTGGATAGCCTGGAATTCACTATGTAGACCATACTGTCCTGAAACTCACAGAGATTTACCTGCCTCTGCCTCCTGGTTAATTCTTAACATCAACTTGAGGCAACTAAGTGTCACCGAGGAGGAAGAGTCTCACTTGAGGATTGCCCAAAGCAGATTGGCTTGTGGCTCCGATGCAAGAGAGCCCACCCTGGACAGATGGTCCTGAACTGTATAAGTAGCCGTCTGAGCAAGTAAGCAACATTGCTGCCATGGTTTCCGCTTCAGTTCCTGCCCTGACTACTCTCAGTGAGAGTCTGTGACCTGAAAATGTAAGCAGAACCAAGCCTTTCCTCCTCAAATTGGTTCTGGTCGCAGCATTTAATAACATCAACGGGAGAGCGAGCTAGACACACAATAGAGCTTTAACCACTGAGCTCTCCCACTAACCCTTGCTCACAGCAGGGAGAATCGTGCCTTGTTCTCCGGGTAAAGGATGTTCAGACAGAAAGATGTGATAGAGGCAGCAAGCTTCAATACGTGTTGGTAATCCACCACAGGTCCTGCTCTCGGCTGGACTGCAGATATGCCTTCTAGAGCATTCTTGTTTACAAGATTGCTAGCGTTCCCCTTTCCCTGTTATCTCCAGAGACTCACATTCTCAGCCCAGTGAGGGGGGTCTCCATCAGTCACATTTAATGACACCGCCCTGCCAGACACAATAGCGTGCGCTTCGCCAGCCTCTCCACTGAGTGGATTGCAGGTAGAAATAACAATTCATGCTTCCCTTCTAGTTGGAAAGCAGACTGTCCATTTAGGGAGAGAGAGAGAGAGAGTGAGGAAAGAGAAAGAATATGAGTGTTTTGAGATATCAAATGGTGGTGGGTGGGTGTGGGGCAACTGTGTGATAGCATCTGGAATTCAGAAAAAAGGATGCACAGTGGAAAGGCGCCCGAAGAATCTGGAGGCTCACTTCGAACATCCCTTGGTAGAGACGGAATGAATCACTAGAAGGATTACTGGCAGTGTTCCCCTGGGTGGAGGGAGGTGTCTGTCCTGTATTTTATGGCCGGTTGTGTCGCCTGAGCAATGGACTGCCACTTCCTGCTGGATGGACATTAACGTGATGTCACTTCTATTTTTTTTTTCTAGATTCCTTCCTGGTGGTTAGCTGTAATTATGTTCTGCCTATCTCCGAGGCAGAAAAGAAGGGTGGGGAGAGGAGGATGGAAGGGTGGGAGAATGAAAAAGGAGTTGGGTGAGAATCGGGGCAGGAGAAGGAGGAGTTGGAGGGGCAGCTTCATTAATGAATGCCAGGAGTCCCGCTTCTGAAGCTTGGCTTCTGCCTCCATGCCTGACTCCACTGACCAGAGGGCTGTGCCCGAGCTGCTGCTGTCCTGGGCCTGGGGCCAGCTGTGACCACACGGCCTCAGGAAGTCCATTCCCTCAAGTGGCTATTCAGGCTGTATGTTACAGTGCCCGCTAAAAAGTTCCAAATAAACCGTGCAGCTAAAAATCTGCACGTGTCCTGGCATAGTGGCACATGCTTTTAATCCCAGCAGTCAAGAGGTAGAGGCAGGCAGGAGTCTCTGTGAGTTCGAGGCCAGTGTGGTCTACAGAGCAAGTTCCAGGACAGCTGGGCCCACACAGAAAAAAAAGAAAAAGAAAGAGAAAGAAAGAAAGAAAAGAAAGGAAAGAAAGTGAGGAGAGGGGGTGGGAAAGAGAGAGAGAGAAAGGGAGGGAGGGGGGAGGGGAGGAGAAGGGAGGGAAAAATCTTCTTGTGCAGAGGCTGGAGAGCGGGCTCAGTGTTTGAGAGCTCATACTGTTTTCCAAGGTCCCCAGCTCAGTCGCTGGCACCCTTGTCCACTGGCTTACCACAAAACCTGGGTGGAACCTCTGTTCCCTTGGAGCCCATCATGGCCAGGACTGCTTTGTTTGCAGATATCATAAACCCACTAGAAAACACTTAAGGAAATGGGGACACACTTTAGAAGAACACTGGGTGGTCGCCAGTCCTTCATCAAAAACCATCCCCGGAAACTACTGAGTCCTGGGGACAATAGGACCCAAGCAAAAGAGCCCTGCCCCAGGGCCTCTTTTCCTTGTGTCCTGAGGCTGTTTTCTCCTCCCTCCACACAGCCTTTCCTTAGGGGTAAATACAACCACTGACTTGGCCCAGATTTCTGTATCTCTGGGAAAGGCAATTCAAAAGACCACGAAATACCGGGAAGACCTGAAATTGGCCTGACAATCAACCCTGGAGAGCCTTGCAACTGGGGGATACCCGAGACTAACAGCAGTAGCTGATCCTGCGCATTGGGAGGGGCTGGGAGGGTTGGAATGATGAAAGAAGCTGAAAGCAGCCAGTGAACATGCGGGAAGCAAAGGGAGGGGCTGGGAAACAAACGTAAAGGTTGAAAATGAGGCATACTGTAAGGAAAGAGAAAGTGACCAAACCAAGTGGGAAACTAGGCCTCTAGAACCACGGGAGCCAGACAGTCTAGACCCAGAGAGAGGAAACAGCAGGGAGATATGCAAAGGAGACCCAGGGCTCTGCTGCTGTGAAACCTTCAGGGATCTATTCAAATGCTATCCTAGTGGAGGTCAGGCAAATGTAGCCACAGGTTGAGCAGGTGGGTGAGAGGTGAATTAGGGACAGGAAACCTCTCCCCACCCCCTAGTAGAACCCTGACTCAAAGGCCTTTTCGAGCAGACACTCCCTCTAGTCAACCAAACCACATAAAATGCTCCTGTGCACAAATACACAAATGCAAGAAACACTTTCTGCTAATAACAGCCAATATTTATTGTCAAGTTTCACACTGCTCTGACTCAAGGTCACACACTCCTCTGTTACTGTGACACTCTTGGCCTGAGTCCTGGAATTCTGAGTGGGGCTGGTGAGGGAACGCAGAGAGGACAGACACACAGACACACAGACACACATTAAGGAAGGCTGCAGTCAGGTTGGGGTGTGCTCACTCTGGTGGAGTGGCCTGTCCTACAGTGATGGAACCCAGTGTGTTTCTCATGCCCAGCACAGAGAGAACGGGTTAACTAGTCTTTTAACTAGTCATCTGAGAGGAAGGGGAAGCTGCAGTGTCTAGTTTTTGTATACACAGATCAATCATCTGTAAACACACTTTGACAGTGGAAGGCTTTGCTCACTTTGAGCCTGGCCTAATCACATCTCTGGCATGGCACATGCCCATACCAACACATTCACCCAGGACTTCACTCTGGGCTTCCTCCACTTCATCCAATCAATTTATTGTATGTGCGTGTGTTTGTGGTATTTGCACATGTACTATACATATACAGACACACATGCAGAGGCCAGAGGTCAACACTGGGTTTCTTCCTTGGTCCCTTCCCACTTTATTTACTGAGACAAGTTGGGAGGGTCAGTTTTATTAACTAGTCTAGAGTCACACAGGAAGAGTCTGAGAAACTGTCTAGATCAGGTTGGCCTGTGTTCCTATCTATTGGAGGTTATCTTGATTATGTTCATTGAGGTGGGAAGGCTTGTCCACTATGTGTGGCGCCATCCCCTAGGCAGGTGATCCTAAACTATGGTGGGGGGAGAATTGAGCTGAGCACAGCATGCGTACATTCATGGATCTCCCGCTGGTTTATGTTTTATAGCCACCTCCTCCAAGAACTTGCTGCTGTGACTTTCCTGCCATGGCAGGTAGAATTATGAACTAAAATAAATCCCTTCCCCCTTACGTTGCTTTGGTCATAGTGTTTTATCACTGCCATAGGAAAGGGAATGAAAGGTCTCTCCGTGAACTCGAAGCTTGGTGATTTGGCCAGTCTACTCAGCTAGTTTGTCCTGACGATCCACCTGCCTCCACCTCCCTTGTGCTGGAATTACAGGTGGGCTGCCATGCCCACCCTACTTCATGGGTGACAGGGATTTTAAAATCCAATCTCACAAGGCAAGGCAAGCGTTTTATGCACTGAGATATCTCCCCTTTCCCATTCTTTCTTCTACCGCCCTCCCTGTAGTCCACAAAGCAGAGAGAGCACGAGGCTGTAAGTAGTCTATTGGACAAAGGAAGTCATATCCACAGACCTGGAGTCTCCTCCTACTCAGAGCCACCCACCTCTATTCCACAGGACCCCACTAGCTCTGAGGGAAGCAAAGCCCACTGAGCTATGCTTTCAGGCCCAAGCATTTGTTTTGAACCAAACAGCAATTCCACACAACCACAAAGTGCAGTTTGCTATCATCCTCTGTCCTGCCCTGTGGAGTCTAAACTGTCCCTTCCCTGTGCCTCATACAACACAGAAACTTCAGGGTAGCAATGAGGTCAGGAAATGACGGCGTACCTTAGAGAGACAGTGTGAGACTCGGAAAGACTATTCTGGGCCGGCTTTATTTAGTGTGTCTCGCAGCCAGCCACTCATTACCTGGTAGCCTATGATGTCACTGCTGATGGACCAGAACCATAGTATAGCCATGGCCCTGCCCTGTGGCCCCAGGAAAGGGAACTAAGTACATGGGACCAAACCCCCTATGCTCTAAGTTTGTCTTGTAACTAAATTGTCCTGTATTCAGCCACATTCTCTGTTTGGCGGCTGTTAGGGGAAGGATAAAAAGAGTAGGGGGGCATATGGCCCATGGAGGTGCGACAAGGCCTGGGGATAGGGGGGATGCCTCTGAGGGATCCATGTTGGGAATCCCTTCCCCCCCAGGGACCAGCCACACAATGGTATAGTACAGAATGGACTTTATTCAGGTCATGGGAGAGTTAAGAGGGTGGTAGAGGCAGAGAGAGAGAGAGAGAAAAATAGGGGAGTAGAGGAGTAGAGGCCGGCCATGAGCACGTGGAGAGAGAGGGGGGAAGGGAAGGGGAAGAAGAGGGATAGGGTTGGGAGAGTAAGAGAGCCAGGAGGCAAGGGAGGCCAAGAGAGAGAGGAGGGGGCAAGCAGCCCCTTTTATAGTGTCAGGTCACTGGGGCGGAGCATACCTGGCTACTGCCAGGTAATTGAGGGGTGGGGTTTACAGAATCCCAACAGTGGCCTTCTCCATTATGACTGGAGGTGATGCTGCTGATACTCACCTGACTGTCACAGATCCTGTCCTTTATCACCTTCTCCTGTAGAAGATACTATTTTGTTTTCTCCCTGCTCATTCATGCCTCATTTTTTGTTTTTTGTTTGTTTGTTTGTTTTTCTTTTGTTTTTGTTCTTGTTTTGGGGGGCATGGAAATAGACTTTCAAATTGTCCTCACTTCAAAAATATCAGGTGTAAAGAAACAGTCTTTCTGAATTAAAAAAACAAAACAACAACAACAAAAAAAAAAAAAAAAAAAAAAACAAACACTTTGGCCATAAACCTGAAGGTAACTATTTACTCTCTCCTTATCTCTTCCTCTCTTCCCCTTTCATCCCTCCAGCCCTCCTCATCTCCCCTTCCATTCTGCTGGGTCGCTGGTTAAACATTAGCAGGCGTGGCTATCATTAAAGACAGACCTCCTCCCTCACAGCCAGCGGCTTGTAAAGTCCGGAGGAAAACAACAGCTCTCTTCCAGATTACTGGTCTAAAGGATGAAATCTGAGTCCTTTCTCTGGTCATAGTTGGAGAGGTGGCATTTTGAATGTCAACGGGAGGCTATGAGATTATGATGCAGTTGGGAGTTTCTGATAAAGACCACAGACATACCCCTTCCCCCTCCCAGAAGAATCCACCACAATGGGCATGACTGTCACCTGGTCAGGAAAACTTCCTCAAGGAAAACAGGCTATGCAAGGGATGTCAAGAAATAACATAAAACTAAACCTAAAGGTTCTGGTTGACCCTGCCCTCTCTTTGGCCTTGGAAGAGAACTCCATTTTACATTGTATCCACTTTACATTGTATGCAGTTTACATTGTATGCAGTTTACATTGTATCCATTTTACATTGTATCCACTTTATATTGTATGCAGTTTACATTGTATCCAGTTTATATTGTGTCCACTTCACATTGTGTCTGTCCACTTTACATTTTTTTTTTTTTTTTTTTTTTTTGTAGGAACGATCTGAGGTTTCATCAATCCTTCTTGGCCACCACCTTCCTCATGGCTGCCAGCACCTTGCTCAGCTTCTCACGATTTCTCTTGGCACAGATATGTGTACCCACCCTCTTTTGATGAACTTGAGTGTGCGCTTGTCCTTGGACACTTTGAGCAACTCTATCGAGTGCCACTTGTATGTCCTGCATGAACTTGGTGCGCTTGGTTAGGCACCTGCAGTGCCTGCTCTGTCCCTGCTTGCTGACATTCTTTGTCACTTTGTGGCTCTTTTTGAGGCCCATTGCCATAGGGTATCGCAGGGCCATGGCTGCTGCTCTCGATGGTGGCCGGGATAGAAAGCTGTATCTACTTTTTACAGTGTAATAAATGCTGTGCTTCTTCTGGCCTATGCTCTGTGTGTTTTCCTCTGAGTTCCTTCTAAGAAATCACAGTCAGAGGGAGCTCGGGGGAGGCCAAAGTAAGACCCCCAGGAGCAATCTCTCCTCTGTGGCTTCTGTCCTTCCATGGTCAGAATTACCTGGAGACAAGAGATCCACCCTGAACAAAAATGTAGGATGCTCTTGGGCTAGTACAGTGGTTCTCATCCTTCCTAACTCTGTGGCCCTTTAATACAGCTCCCCATGTTGTAGTGTCCCCTGACCATAAAATTATTTTCATTGCTACTTCATAGTTGTAATTTTGCTACTGGTCTAAATTGTAGTGAATATATTTTTGGAAATAAAGGTTTGCCAAGGGAGATTACAGGGATGTACCACCATGCCTGGCTCCTCCCTGTGTTTCTCTCTAAATCATCAACACAAGGCTTTCTGTCCATCCTTTGTTATCCGTTTGCTTTTTAAGCCACCTAGTAGAATGTTCACTCTTTCTACACATAACAGTTACATTATTTAATACTAAAAGATGATATACCCATTTCATATATGAAATAGAAATTATCATTTTAGCTGGAGATGTAATTTAATGGTAGCATGCTGGCCTAGTGTGTTTCAGGTTCACTCACTAGCACTGAAAAACAAATGGGTGCCATCCAGTGGTAAGAGGTATTATCCAGGGTAAGGGGTGTCATCCAGTGGTAAGAGGTGTCACCCAGTGATAAGGGGTGTCATCCAGTGGTAAGAGGTGTCACCCAGTGATAAGGGGTGTCACTCAGTGGTAAGGGGTGTCACCCAGTGGTAAGGGGTATCATTCAGTATTAAGGGGTGCCCAGTGGCACAGGATGATTGACAAAAAGAGAGGTGAGGTCTAGGGTTTGATCCTAAAAACAAAAGAAAACTAAATTTGTTTCTCATCCCTGCAGCATTGTAGGGTGTGTCACGTCCATGGGCCTCAGGGTTCTTCTGGCCCATGACTGTACCCTCCAGAACTTGGTTTCTGTCTCAAGGTAATATGGCTGCCATAGCTACCTGTGTACTCTATCCAGGTAGGTGTTAAAGAGTGGGTGGGCTTGCTCCTCTCTTTTTAAGGGCTTGACTTTTGACATAATTCTCACTGGCCAGAATTTAGTTAGGTCACCAGATCTTGTGGCAAGCTGGGGTGAGAAGTGTGGCTTTTACATTGTGAACCCTGTGCCCAGCTCACACTTCAGCGACTATGAAGTTATAATTGATGATAGGCAGCGATGATGGTGACGGTGGTAACAGCAACCGTGTGGTGGTGCTGGTGATAGTGATGCCAGGGACGACTGTGCCAATGAAAACTCAAGGAGCCAGTAACACCACATTCCACTTCCTAAGCACAGGGAACTCTTCTGGTCCTTTTATTGTCCTACTTTCATTCTGTTCTTGTGACAAACGACACTATTAAAAGAAAGTTTTGGCTTACACTTTCGTGTCACGGTGCACCACTGAGCAAGGTCGGGGCAAGAATTCAAGCAGAAGCCCGAGGCAGGGACCGTGGAGGAACACTGCCTCCCGGCTCACTCACAAGCTCATGTTAGCGACGTTCCTCACGAAATTCAGGATGACCTGCCCAGGAAAAGTGCAGCCTACAGTGGACCACACCCTTCTGCAACAGTGAACAATCAAGGAAGCCCCCCACAAGTGTGCTTAAAGGCCAGTGCCATCTAGGCCACTTCTCCACTGAGACTCCAGGCTGTGTCTAGTCCACGGTGACAGCCAACTAGAACAGACCTGTTTTATTTCCACTCGTTACCCCTGAAGCAACCCTGGCAGACACACACGGTCAACATGACCGTCCTATACATAAGGGCACTAAGACCCAGAGGTCAGTGACGTGGCCAAAGTCACAAAGCTAGAAAAGGCCGGATTCTAACCCTGATTTAGCACATTAGTCACACCCTGACCAAGTCAACGTACAGAAGAAAGGGGTTGTTTTCATATAAGGGTCCATCGCCGTGCAGGCAGTATGGCAGCAAGCAACAGGTCTGTTGCCTAGCACAGCAGCCAAGAGTGCCCATCTCAAAACACAAGGAAGCAGAGAGACCTACCTTGATATGACTTAAGTCCTTCAAAGCCTCAGATGCACAAGACTTGAAGGGATAGTGCACCATTCAAAGACCATACCTAGGTAGTCTGTTCCTTTAATAATAATAATAATAATAATAAAAAGATGCATTAAGGTAAATATTGACTGTCCAGCTGGGAGTGTCTGTAAGCCATTTTATTGATTAGATTAATCAAAGTAGGAAGACCCTCCCTGACTGTGGGCAATGCCATGTCATTGGCTGAGGGCTTAGATGTCATCAAAAGGAGAATGTGACCTGGGCCCCAGTGATCATCTCTCTGCTTGTCTGAAAACTCACTGTGACCAGCTGCCTCACGCCCCTCTGGTCATGGCTTCCTCTCCACGTTGTGCTATGTGTTCTAAAACTGAAATAAACTCCTCAGAGGTGCTTCTTCTCAAGCTGATGTACCATGTGACCAAGTTTCTTCTTGTGAGGTCGGTCACCTAGACCTATGGCCTAGCAGGAATCTAGGACTTCTAGAGACAATGCTACTCTCTGGGAGGAGGCCTGTCATGATGACAGGAAGCAGGTGGGGACACAAAAAGGCCTATCAGACTGATTCTCCAGGGCACATTGACTAAAAGTGACAGTAACAGCCTCCTAAATTTATTCTCCTGCCTCAGGGTCCCACGCCCAGAGATCATGACAAAGCAAATCCCCAAGCCAAATCCCAAGAGATTCTGAGTCAGAGAGCCTGGGGAATCTGTGTTTCCAGAAAGACCCATGGGAGATCTCTATGGTTAAGTTCATCGTGTGTGTGTGTGTGTGTGTGTGTGTGTGTGTGTGTGTGTGTAGGAAAGCATCTTTCTGCACTGAGCCATCTCATCAGTCCCTAGTTTACCTCATTCAATCCACGTGGGAATCCTAATGCCTCAGTACAATTCCTACCCCACACCGGACAGAGAGACTCCAAGCGGCAAGTATATGTCCCAGAAAGGTTTTGACCTGAGATTGTCACGTGTTACTCTCGGTCCCCAAATTCCTGTACGTTGCAAGTCTTACTAAGAGGACCAATATAGCATTCTAGTGCAGCACACACAACGGACGGCCTAGCGCATCAGTGATGGCATCCGGGGCTGGGTGATTAGCAAGAATGGCCGAGCTGAGCACTTACGTGTTCTACACACCTCTTCTCACTTATTCTTCACAGCCCTGCAAGAGGAGGGCTCTCCCTCCTCACTAATTTTCAAAACGATTCATTTATGTATGTGAGCACCCTCATACACCCGTGTGCCAGAAGAGGGCATCAGATCCCATTACAGGTGGTCGTGAGCCACCATGTGGGTGCTGAGAGTTGAACTTGGGACCTCTGGAAGAGCAGTCGGTGTTCTTAACCGATGAGCCATCTCTCTCCAGCCCCTGATTTTATATTTTCAAAAAATATTTATTTTTAGTTGGATGTTTATGCCTGTGTAAGTCTATTGCCGTACATATGTGCAGGTGCTCACAAAGGGCAGAAGGCACAGATCTCCTGGAACCAGAGTTCCAGGCGGTTGTGAGCTGCCTAATATAAATGTTGGGGTCTGAACCCAGGTCCTCTGCGAGAGTACTAAGCACTCACAACTGGTTAGCCATTTCTCCAGGCCCAGTTCACTGAGCTTTTAAATATGTGTGTGTATACATGTGTGTGTAAGGGAGTGGTGTAAGCAACCAGTTCAGGGGCCTGTGGAAACCTGAGCTTCAAGTCTCCGGAGCTGGAGTTACAGGTGGCTGTGAGCTGCCCAATACAGGCGCTCAGCTCTTCTTAACTGCTGAGCCATCTCTCCAGCCTGCTCTTCTTCATTATTACCAGACTGTGGCAGCATTTACATCTGGCTTTGAATAAAGGACTCTCAGATGTGGAGACACAGTGGACTTTTTATACCCGGACGACGGGAAGCTTATGTGCGAAGGTGCACAGCGATGCTGTCTGCCACAAATCAAAACCAGGAGCCACCATGCGTCCTTGGAGGGGGGTTAGATGAGCATTTGTGGTGTCTTCAATCAGCACAGCGTCAACACACAGCATTTGGAGCGGTAAGCTACAGCAATGTCCCAAAACACAAGAGTCCACGGAGGGATTTTAAGTAACAAGGAAGCTGAGCAGGGTCAGTCATGCCTCTAATCCCAACACCTGGGAAGCTGAGACAGGAGGATTGCAATAGATTTGGGGCTGGCCTGAACTACAGTGTGAGACTCTGTTTCAAAACAGAAAAGTGGTCAGCAATTAAGAGTGTGTTCTACTCTGGAAAACAGTTTGGTTCCCAGCATCCATGTCAGTTCAGGGGTACCTGTAACTCCAGCTCCAGGAGATCAAACGCCCCCTTCTGGACCCCAGGGGTATCTGCGCTCACATGTGCCAGGCACACAGAAAAACCTGGTGTCAAAATACAAAATAAATAATAATAAATCAAAAGACAAAAAAAAAAAAGCTGCTAGGTGGTGGCACATGCCTTTAATCCTAGGACTCAAGAGGCAGAGACAGGTGGGTCTCTCTGTGAGTTCGAGCCCAGACTCTTCTGCGGAATAGGTTTCAAGACAGTCAGGGCTACACAGAGAGACTCTGTCTCAAAACAATCACACACACACACACACACACACAGAGAGAGAGAGAGAGAGAGAGAGAGACAGAGACAGAGACAGAGACAGAGAGACACAGAGAGACAGAGAGGCACAGAGAGACAGAGAGACACACAGAGAGAGGCAACTAAAGTAAAAAGCTCATTGTAGGAAACCAAGGGAGCCATGGAAACAGAAGTGGGATGGCCGTCCCCAGACGATCAAAGAATAGGGATGAACATACAGTCAAAGAAAGTCACCACCAAGCTCTTGGCTTCTCCTTAGGGTTTCTGTGCTCCTACTGCACTGAAAAGAAACAATGAATGAATGTATGAATGAATGAATGAATGAAGACCATTCATTCGTGAGTGATAAATTTAGTTCAGCCATAAGTTCATTCTGATTTTATATGCCCCGAATTCCATCTTAAAGAAAACCAAGCCGACAAATTAATAAGTAGATGCTTTGGATAGAAGGACTAAGTTATCCCTTCCCAGTTTCCATCCAACTGTACACCTCGGGGGTAGAGACAGCCAGCCTGGACCACACGGGAGCTCCTCTGTCTCTTTTTGGGAAATGCCTGAAAAGAAGTCCACGGATCCCTGTAAGCAGTTGGCAGGCTGGGTAGGAGAGGCCGGGAAAAGATCTTGGCCAAGTGAGGTGTGACTTCAACAAAGAAAGAGTTTCAAACACACGATGCCTCCCTTGGAGAGATGGTCTAGCCTTGTGCCCCGACAGCCGCTGTGGACTATGGGGGGGGGGAGGGTAATCTGTATCATTATCAATTATCATCATCAGTCACGGTTGATGCTTAAAGAACAAACTCCTCCCCCGTAGGCAACGTGCATATTTGAAATCCCAGAATGAGGAATCACAGACAACTTCTCTGAACTTAAACACATTTTTACTTAAATTTTTTTTAATTACATTTTTTTCTTAATTTGGGGGGTGGGATCAGGTCACGATGCACACGTGGAAGTCACATGTGGAAGGTAAAGCTCTGGGAGTTTTACCTGCTAAGCACACTTACCTGGCTAAGATGAATTTCTGACCCCAATTTATTTTTAATAAATACATTTATTGGGGGCAATGTGATATAAGGGTGTTTGCCATACACGTTGTGGAAATATGAACTCTTTTGCCTGGAATTCTTTGTGCCAAGAACTTTTGAAGATGTTTTCTAGTTTTAATTCTGTGTGTATGTGTATATGTGCGGAGGGTTGCCTGTGCACACACATGCAGGTGCCAGGAGGTGCCAGGGGTGTCAGATCCACCCACACACCCAGAACTGGAGTTACAGAGCTGGTGAGCTGCAAATGGAGCCCCAAGACCTTTTCAAGAACAGTATGTGCTGTTAACTGCTAAGCCATCTCTCTAGCCCTAAGCTTTTTCAAATAGAACATGGCTGTGACCCGAACTTGCCATACTGTGGAACTGGCTTGCTAAAATGTCCTCAGTAAAGAGAACATGAGCCCTAGACCAGGCTCTTCTGCCACACTGTGAAGGAATGGAGGAGGGGGTACTAGGCTGCAAACAAGCTTTGATGGCCCCTGTCCTCTGGTTGTGTTCTAAATATCGACAGGGAATTCCCTTCTCTCAGCGACTGTGAGACCCTGCTGAAGACAAATGGACACTAGGTGGCAGCAGTGAGTCATGGAGCGCTTTGCACTCTAGCAAAACCTCCTGAATGTAGAGGAAACAAGGGGGGAGGGGGCGGGGGGGGTGTAGAGTGGGGGTGGGGAAAGGGTAGCTGAGGTGCCAAAGACTGTGGAGGGATCAGAGGCTCCTGGAGTTCCAGTCACGGGGGGCTGTCTTCCTAGACAGGACAAGATGGAGTTGTTAGAAGTTTCCTGTACCACTCTGTAGAGGTGAGTCCTCTTAGCTCTAAGAACCTGACCAAGCAGCAGGAAAGGATGAGACTAGGAGCCCTTAAAGGTCCCTGTGATGTGGGCTGTTCAACTAAGGAACTAAGAAGCTCTGAATAAATGTTCAAAGTCTGAACTGGGTGTGACCTGTGATTCTCCATGAAGAAAAGCCCTGGCCAGATGGTGGCGAAGCAATTCTTGTCTGGGCCAGCATGGCAGAGGGGCTGCCCGCACAGTGTGCCCTCTAAGGCTGTCCTCAGGTCTCACTGGGCGGCCCTGAGCTGGGGATTCACCAGCAGGTTACTGAGTGAGGTTAAGTTAGAACAATTCAACAGGCAAAAGAGCCCGGCACGTGATTGCCACAGTACATGGTTCATTCCTTATTCATCCCTGGTTCTCTGGGAAGCATGTGCTCTGGGTTATTCATCCCTGGTGCTCTGGGAAGCATGTGCTCTGGGGGACAAAGAATAATAGCCATGTGGCACCCCGTGTCCTGAAAAGTTACCTAAGTCTGTCTGTCTCTGTCTCTGTCTCTCTCTATCTATCTATCTATCTATCTATCTCTATCTCTTTCTCTATCTCTCTCTCTCTCTATCTATCTATCTCTATCTCTTTCTCTCTCACTCTCTCCCTGTCTCTGCCTCTCTCCCCACTCTCCCTCTCTGTGTTCTCCTCTCCCCTCCCTCTCTCTCCCCCTCCCTCTCTCTCCCTCTCCCTCCCTCTCTCTCTCTCTCTCTCCCTCTCCCTCTCTCTCCCTCTCCCTCCCTCTCTCTCTTCCCTTCCTCTCTCCCCCTCCCTCTCTCTTCCCCTCCCTCCCTCTCTCTCTTCCCTTCCTCTCTCCCCCTCCCTCTCTCTCCCCCTCCCTCCCTCTCTCTCCCCTTCCCTCTCTCTCCCCCTCCCTCCCTCTCTCTCCCTTCCTCTCTCTTCCCCTCCCTCTCCCCCTCCCTCCCTCTCTCTCCCTCTCCCTTGCTCTCTCTCCCTCTCCCTCCCTCTCTCTCTTCCCTCCCCCTCTCTCCCTCTCCCTCCCTCTCTCCCCCCTCTCCCTCTCCCTTGCTCTCTCTCCCTCTCCCTCCCTCTCTCTCTTCCCTCCCCCTCTCTCCCTCTCCCTTCCTCTCTCTCCCCCTCCCTCTCTCCTTCTCCCTTTCTTTCCCTCTTTCTCCCTCTCTCTCCCTCCCTCCCTCACCTCCTCCTCCAGGGCCCCTCACTAAACAGCCCAGACTGACTTCAAACTTATGACCATCTCATGCTAATGTTAGGACTACAGATGAATGCCAGTTGGGGCCTTTCTCATGGAGGAAGAGAGATGCTAGGTGACCATGTCCTGGGCGAGCCTTCTCCGACTCTCACCTCCCTCCCTGCTCTAGGCTCCCGGCACACTAAGTCCATATTGTTCCCAATCACAGTGCCCTGAAGGAACACACCTGTGGTCCCAGACACTGTGCGGATGTTCTGAGGCATCCTTCCCATGTAATTTCCACAACGCCCTCATAAAAGAGCCACGTGAAGATGAGCCGGGCGGAAGGGCAAACCGAGCCACACACGCAATAAATGGCAGGTCAAGATGGGTCCAATGTTCGAGCTGCAGTCACTTACGCTATCTTGTCTCCTGCATGTATGGCCCTTGTCACGTGGGATGAGTAGCTGTACCTGTCTGTCACACAGACGACGACGCCAGCTTGTCAGAGGCTCTTTTGTCTGTGTGGCCCGAGCACTGGCAGAGACCTGGCCAGCCGTGAGGACAGCCTGGGGTGAAGGAGGAGCTGCCCCTACAGAGTGGCCCTCACTATTTTGAAACTTAGCCGTGGGGCCTGTACAAGTCCTTCCAGAGAAGAGGCGGTGCATGAAAGCCTCATAGCTTTCTGCAGCATTAGAGCATCGGGAAGTTTATTGCAGAGATTTCGATAAGCCTTGACCGTTGGACTGAGCAGGTTGCCGGCCGGTGTTTATCAGTATGGTTTAGGCACAGTTCCTTAATGACCCAGAATGCACCTGCTGCTTAATCTGCACATTACACCCAATTTATAAGTTCAAGAGTAGTATTCTGGTTACGGATAGACTCAAATTGTGTGTGTATGTGTGTGTGATGTGATGTGTGTGTGTACATGTTCATGTGTGCATGTCTCTGTGTGTGTCTGTGTGCATATGTATGGTCTCTGTATGTGTGTGTGCACATACATGTGAATGTGTGTGTGTGTGTGTGTGTTTCTCTGTGTGTATGTATGGTCTGAGTATGTGTGTGTATACATGTGTGTGCATGTGTGTGTGTCTAGTCTGTGTGTGTATGTGTATGTGTGTGTGCATGTGCTTGTCTCTGTGTGCATATGTATGGTCTCTGTGTATGTGTGTATACACATATGTGTGCCTGAGTTTGAGTGTGTCTGGTCTCTCTGTGTCTGTCTGCCTATGTATATGTGTGTATGTGTGTCTGGTCTCTCTGTGTGTGTCTGTCTAATGTGCATGTATGTACATTTGTGTGTCTGTGTGCTGTGTATGCACTCTTGTGTGTATGTGTGCCTGTGAAGGCTGGAGTAGAACTTGGCTAAAGGAAGTAGGTCTCCGTGGCTATGGTTCCGGAACTCATGCCTGGTTCCAAGCTCCTTCCTTCTTTGCCTCCTGTCCATCACAGGGCGAGTCCACATGCTCCCAGAGCCACGTCCTGCCCTCCATCTCCAGGACTGATGGAGACAAGGATACAGAATTCTGAAACAGTGAGCTGAGGCAGACCTCTCCTTCTCCCACTGGTTGCGATGGGCACTTTGTCACAGAGATGCAGAAGCAACTGACACAGACAAGGGACCATCCAGGTGGCACAGCACCTGACACCGGAACCTCAGAAAGTGATAGCAGTCATGAAGAAGCAGTGAATGACTTTTACTCAAGAGACTTTCCGAGACAGAAGGCTCTCTTGGTTCCTTTTCTGTCAAGAAGGAACTCCAGTAATAAAGGGATCGTTGGGCGCATGGTTTAAGGAGATGAGGTCAATCGTGGAGGGAAAGGCATGTGCAACCCGGCTGAGTGGCTGAGCGTGCAGCTAGAGCTCTCCATAGTCTGGCAAAACAGGAAGCAGGGAGCAGACAGGAAGCAAAGCTGGGCCATAAACCCATAAGGTGCACTTCCAGTGACCCACTTCATCCAGAAAAAAATCTACCTCTTAAAGGTTCCAGAACCTTCCAAAATGTCACCACTACCTAGGACCCAAATATCCAAACATGAGCCAAAGTCGGGGGGTACATTTTATCTTCAAATTGAAGAGACAGTATTTTCAATTTGATGGGGGTCTACTGTTTACCCAACAGAATATAAATAAAATGGCACAGAATTCAATAAATTAATATGAGCTTTGAGAACTCCAGGAATCAGGATTTTAAAAGCACTCCCTAAACTAAGTTATTCGAGGGACTTTCTGAGCATCTGCCTTTTTCCAGCTCTGATGCCTTCTTCTACCCTCCGGAGTGTTTACTGCTCTTCCTTCTTTAAACATTAACTCTATCACTTAAATGTGGCGGGCTGAAGAGACAAAGAAGCAGTTAAGGCCACTTGTTGCTCTTGCAGAGGAACAAGTTTTGTGGATTCAGCCTCCAGCACCCAGATGCTACTCCTCCCTGACTCCAGTTAGGGGATCCAACTCCCTCTTCTGAGGGCACACTAGTGCTTCATACAAGCAGGCAAAGGGTCCATAAACATAGACTAGATAAATTGGAAAAAATTTAAGAATAAAACTGGAATCCTAGGATAGCATGAGGATGTTGAGTAGTTGTTAAGCACACTCAAATTGTGGGCATGAATGACAATGTGGCAATTCCGGTGTTATCCGTGCCATGTGATATCGGTGCCATGACATGTCAGCCTCTTGTCATATCAATCGATGTCATGACATATTGGCGTCATGACATATCAGTGACATAATGTTTATGTCATGACATGAGAAAGGCCCCCTAAGACACTAAGAGTGACAGACACAGAGTATGAGGTGTAGAAAATCTCTCTGTAGCATCTTTGCAATTCTTCTGCAAATGTAAAATGATTTTAAAATCAATGGTTTTTCACAACCATGCCTATTAATAGAGGGTGGGAAAGAAATGGGGAGGGGGAAGGAGATGAAAGGAAGGATGGGGTGTTCATGCTTCATTTCATACCCTGGAGAATCAAGAAATAGAATCTATTCTTAACAAAGTAACACATGAGGGACAGTGAGATGGTACAGGGGCAAAGGTGCTTGCGGCCAAACCTGACAATCTGAGTTCAATCCCTGGGACCTGCATGGTGGAAAGAGAGAACCAGTTCCCAAAAACTTCTCCTCTGGCCTCCACACGTGCACCAGAGTGGTCGAACGTAGATTCAGAAAACAGATACACACCTATACAGTATGCAAAGATTCTCAGACAGACACACACATACACATACACACAAGCACACACACATGCATGTATACACACATGAACACACGTGTATACATACACACATGCAGACATACACTCGTGAATACATATATGCACACACACAGACACATGTGCACACATACACTCATGAATACATGTAGGACACACACACACACACACACACCTCAAGAGTACTGAGGTCAGAGGATTCAGCACTCACTTCAAAGTCGAGTACTGAAGGACTCGCTTTGAGTTCATCTCAGCTTGGTACAGCCTGTGTGATGGCCGATCTTCGTTGTCTGCATCTGGAACCAAATAAAACGCAAGTTTTGGGGAACATGCATTTCCTTATCAGCTTATGAAAAGCAGGAAGACCTATCCCAGATGTGACCTATCTGGCAGCAGCCCACGTAAAAGGGCACGGAGAAGCAAGCCTTGCTTTTGGCCTGCCAGCCCTCACTTTTGCTGGTAATTCACCTAGTCTCTTGCTACAGCATTCCTTTGCTGATATTAGAACCAACATCTTCAGGATTCAAATGCAGACTGAAGACCAGCAGCTTTCCCGAACCCCCCAAGCCTTCTGCACCAGGTTGGGGCCGCTGAGACATCCAGCCTCTTGGACTGAGCAACCAATAGAATTTTGGCCTTTTTGATGGGGCAGCCATTGTTGGGGTACCCAGACCACATCCTAAGGATCAACCTAATCAATCCCCTTCTCATAGCTATCCATTCTATAAGTTCTGTACTTTTAGAGAATTTTTACGGATGCACCTTGTCACACCTGGGAAGAGGAAGTCTCTATAGAGATTGCCTCCATCAGATTGATGTAGAATGGCCCCACCCACCGTGGGCCACATCACCCCAGGCAGGTGGCCCTGAGATATATAAGAAAGGGGGCTGAACCCCAATGAAGGTGCTAAAAAAAAGACTGAAGGAGCTGAAGGGGGTTGCAACCTCATGGGAAGAACAACATTATCAACCAACCAAACCCTCCACAACTCCCATGGACTGAAACACCAACCACTGAGCACACATGGAGAGACCTATGGCTCCAGTTGCTTACGTAGCAGAAGATAGCAGTATCTGGCATCAATGTGAGAAGACACCTTTGGTCCAGTGAGGGCGTGTTTTCCCAGTGTAGGGGAAATGCCAAGACACTGGAGTGGAGAGGGAGATCAGGAGGGAGTGCACCTTCCGTGAGGACAAGTGGAGGGGGAGGGGAGATATGTTGGAGTGGGGGAAGGGGATAACATTTCAAATGTAAATACAGAGTATCTAATTAAAAAGAAAAAAAGAAAGAAATGTGGCTGAACAATCAGATGGTAGCACACACCTTTAATCCCAGCACTCCGGAGGGAGGCCGAGGCAGGCGGATCTCTGTGCATTTGAGGCCAGCCTGGTTACAGAACAGACTCCAGGACAGACAGAGCTACACAAAGAAACCCTGTCTTAAAAAGAAACCAAAGGAAGAAACAAAAAAAAAAAAAAAAAAAAAAAAAAGAGGGAGGAAGGGAAGGAGGGAGGGGAGAAAGGGAAGAATGCAAAGAAGCAAGGGGAAGGGGGAGCAGGAAGGAGGGACAGAGAGAGGGAGGGAGGGAGGAAGAGGAAGGGAGAGCAGAAGGAAGGGAAGGAGGCAAAGAGAGAGGGAGAAAGGGAGGGAGTAAAGAAGGAAGAGGAAGGGAGAGAAGGAGGAAGGAAGGGAGGCAGGGAGGGAAGGAGGCAGGGAGGGAGGGAGGCAGGGAGGAAGGCAGGGAGTAAGGAAGGCAGGCAGGGAGGGAGGGAGGAAGGGAGGAAAAGAGGGAGGCAGGGAGGGAGGGAGGGAGGCAGGGAGGAAGGAAGGCAGGGAGGGAGGGAGGGAGGGAGGGAGGCAGGGAGGAAGGAAGGCAGGGAGGGAGGGAAGGAGGGAGGGAGGCAGGCAGGCAGGCAGGGAGGGAGGAAGCTGAACAAACCAAGGGCGACAAGCTAAGAAGCATTGTTCTCCCATGGTCTCTGCTCAGATTCCAGTCTCCAGGTTAGGGTTAGGGAAGTCCAAGATGAAATAGAATCTTTCCTCCCTAAGGTGGAACATTCCAGAGCAAGGAGGTAAAGGGTAAAGAGAATGGATTTGGAGTATGATATAAAAGGAACAAAAATAGCCAAGCTGCACACAAAATCCAGGCGTTCAAAAGGCTGAGGCAGGAGGATAATGAATTGGAGGTCAGCCTGGGCTATAAAACAAACCCTTGTCTAAAGAGAAAAGAAAGGGGGCGCGCAAATCAAACAACAAAAATACAAATAAAATAAACAAAACTAGACCAGCAAGAGGAATCAGTGGGTGGGAAACAGGACTTGCTACTGGGGGGAGTCTCGACTCTCAAAGAGAGAGCAGCCCAAATCGATTGATTTAAAGGATAATGTTAAATCTCTGAAAGTTAGCATTTTATTTTTTTAATGTATTTATTTTATTTATATAAGTACACTGTTGCTGTCTTCAGACACACCAGAAGAGGGCATCTGATAGCATTACAGATGGTTGTGAGCCACCATGTGGTTGCTGGGAGTTGAACTCAGGACTTTGGAACTACAGTCAGTGCTCTTAACCGCTGAGCCATCTCCCCAGCTCCTGAAAATTAGCATTTTAACTTTAAGAGTTTTCAAAAAGACCTGAAAGCAGGTTTTGAAGACTACAAATATTTGTGTCTCCCCCCCCCCCAAAAAAAGATAATACTTCAGTTCTAAACTCTTTTCGTCAACAGGTAAAAAGCCGGAAATTACAGTTCCCAGATAAGCATCAAGAAAAAGCTGGGCAAATGGGAAATCAATAACATTCCTTGGCCCATCTGGGAGTTGGGTTTGCAGGGCAAACTGCTACCCTGAAATCTGCAGAGACAGGGAACTCCAAAAGCCACAGCTGAGGTCTGCCCCCATGGAGCAGAAGCCACAGCTGGTGGGGAAGCTTAGCTGCTGGTGTGGAGGAAGCTCTGGAGATAGGATGTCCACCGACCTGAGTTGGAATGCCACCAGCCAGTAGTGCAGACTTCCTGATTGCACCAGAGAACGTTCCCCCTCCATCGCTGAACTAACAAGACTCTGGCGTAAAACCCACAGTGGGTGCAGCTGGGAAGTCTGAGAGTGTCAAGAGGGAGGGAAAAAATGTTTCTGGTTGTATTTAAGATGGCTCGATAATGCATTCGGGGCTCTTGTTAAGAAAGCAAGCAGCATGCACAATCTGTGGGCGAGGTGATCAGCAAGAATATTAAGTATGACGGAGGGGCTCAGGGGAAGGCTCATTGGTTAAGAGCATTGTTCCTCTTGCCGAGGACCTGGCTCGGTTCCCAGCATCCACACAATGGCCCATAACCACCTGTAAACCCGATTCCAGGGGATCTGATACCTTCTTCTGGCCTTCATGGGCTCCTGCATGCATGTAATCCTCATAGGACTGTGCAGGCACAAACATATTCGCATAAGTCTTTCAGGTCAATATTTGCTAAAAGTCTAACAGCAATGACCTGAATGGGTTTGGCAGTCGACCAGACATGCCCAGAGAAAGAAATAATGCCAAGGCTGGAGACAGGCCAGTTGAAAATTCCTACATGAAAAGTCAGATGCCCAGCTGCCTAATGGATAAGGCATCACCCTCTCCAGAATGTAATCACAAAGAGGGGAAGAAAAGTAATAGAAAATCCAAGAGCTGTGTCATAATTTCAAATGCCATAGCATACATGTAACTAAAGTGCCAAGGAAGTAAGGAGAAAAAAAAAAGGAAGAAATCTGTGGAGTCCTGGTTACTAAGAATTTCCCAAAAGTAGTTACTCAAACATCAAACAGAATATGTTTTCAACATTAATTTTAACTATAAAAAGGTTTATTTTGATTTTTAAGAAAATTATGTGGATGAATATAATGTGCACATGAGTGCAGTACCCGTGGCAGCCAGAAGAGGGCGTCTGTTCCTGTGGAGCTGGAGTCACAGGCTGTTGTCAGCTGCCCAACATGGGTGCTGGGAATCAAACCGCAGTCACCTCTTAATCACTAAGCCATCTCTCCATGCTCCCAGAATCATGATTTTAAACCTCTATATCAAGTCGTATCATTTCCAAAGGGCACCACGGACCGAGGGAAGGAAAAACAGCCTGCACACAGGGATTAGAACGGTTTCAGCACACACCTCATCTGGAAGCATGTAAGCGGGGGAGAGTCAGACCATTTTTCAAGTGCTTACGAGGGCGCTTGTGAACTGAAAATCTGTTCAGATTTCCTCAGGCAAACGACTGAGAAACTTATCAAATGGAATGATATTAACAACCAGAAAACTCCTGTGGTGTTTAGAGGCAGACACACCAGAGCTCCGCCTCCTTGTCCAGAGTGTCCGACCTGCATTTACAGAGCTCCGAGTATATTCCTGGAGTTGTTCCAGACATGAGAATTAACTCACTATATCTTCAGAACCGGGGCTGGAAAGACGGCTCAGCCGTTAGAGTGCTCGAAGCTCTTGCAGAGAACTGCAGTTCGATTGCTACATCCAACAACTCACCGCTGTCTGTAACTCTTCTGACTTCTGTGGGTACCCTTGCCGTGTGTGCAGATACACACAAATACACATAAAAATTAAATGAAGGTTGGGGGAGGGGATTTTGTTTTTGAGACATAGCCTGTCTATGTTGCCTTAGCTGGCCTGGAACTCACTATTGTAGACCATGCTTGCTGGCTTTGAACTCACAGAGCTCTGCCTAACTCTACCTCTACATTCTGAGCACTGGGATTGAAGGCACGTATTACAATTGAAGGCCATGGGTATTACAATCATCGATTTCTTTTGCAGTAATGGGATAAGAACTCTGAGTTTCGCACACATTAGGCAAACACCCTACCACTGAGCTAGAGCCCCTGAAAACCCCCTCCTCCACGAACCACTTAGGAAAGATGTTGTGACTTTCAAAGTTAAGGTCAGAATTTAGGATCCTGTGCCCTTACCAACATGCCTCTCCCCAGCCAACCGTTCTTAACTTTGGGGTCATTTGCCTTAAGGGGAGTTTGTCTGTGTGCTCTCCCTCAGCTGAGCAGAAGTTTGCCTGTTTTGAAAACCTCAGCCCCCACTTTCTATGAGCCTCTACCAGCCTCTCGTAGACGAGTTACTTATCTCCGGGAGGGAACTGTCTAGAGACCAAAGAGAAAGCAGCGCCAGCAGAGCACCGCAGGCGAGGAGAGTTGGGCTGAGCTGTGAGGGAGATGCTGGGTCACTGAAGATGGGGAACTGGGAACTCCAGGACCGCAGCGCGACTCAGCTGATCCCCCCCACCCCCGGAAAGGCGATGTGCACGGATATCCATCCCTCTGCTAGTCTCAAAATCTTGTGTGACTCCCAGCATCTTGGAGTCACAAGACAGGTGATCCCGGGTTACGAGTATCTCAGAACTCTCTGGTCCCGGGTGCACTACGGGCGATTCCCCTGCTGAACTCTAGGATCTTGCGGGGTGAGGGGACGGAGAACCTGTCGACTCCGCCCTGGGTCACCTTAGGAGCTGTCCAGTGCTGACCACGGATGCCTCCGGGTCCCTGGGGTGCTCGGACCAGAGCCTGCCGCGCCCCGCAGAGCCTGGGCTGAGCTGTTGGAAGCGCTGACGCAGAGCGCTGGGAGAGCTGGGAACAGTTGGCTCTGAGCTGGACATGGATCTGCAGAGACCGGACTCCTACCAGGGCGGAGCTGGCCCTTATTTCAGCGAGCATGTCCTACACAAGGTAAAACTCTCCTCGGGGCGCCCACCTCTACGCCGGAAGTTCTCTCTCCTCCCCTGACTTTTGCTTTGGGACTTAAAGGAGAAACTAGCTGGCGTCTGTGATCCTGGGCAAAAAAAAAAAAAAAAAAAACCCTCTGTGTGATCCTGTTTGATGCTCAAAAGAAAAATACGTGCGCGCTGGGGGAGGGGACGCCTCCAGAGGCCCAGATTATCAAAGGCTGAATTCATTCATTCGGTTAACCCTCTCCTCCCCGCACATGCATCTCTTACTCTCTTCCTTTCCCCTGCCTTTTGAAATCCTGTGCACAAGTGTCTCAGCTCTTCCTAAGCCTTGTGAGAGGCTGCATTTCTCTTCCCAGCTGTTTCTGTAATCCCCGACTCCATATAATCTGGGAGCAGTGGTCCACCTGGGTGAAACAGTCTTAGATAGCAGTGATCTGTAGCTGGGTGTGGAGGTGCATGCCCGTACTTCTGGTACTTGCTGGAGGCAGATGATGCAGGGGAATCGTGAGTTCAAGGCCAACTTGGGCTACCTAGGGAGTTCCAGGTCAGTCTTGGCTATGTGGAGCCAAGTGCTCCTGTGTGTGTGTGTGTGTGTGTGTGAGAGAGAGAGAGAGAGAGAGAGAGAGAGAGACAGACAGACAGACAGACAGACAGACAGACAGATAAACAGAGAGAGACAGAGAGAGATGGAGGAGGCGAAGGAGAGAGAGGGAGGTAGAAAAGGGAGAGAGACTGAGAGATGGAAACAGAGAGGGAAAATGAGATTGGTGTTCAAATTGCAGACACATTGCCGTAATCAAAATAGATGCCCCCCACAAGAGATCTGCAGAGTCGAGCCTTGAAATAATCTGATTTGTCCTTCTCTACTTAAAAAATACAGAGAGTATCTAATAAAAAGAAAGAAAAGAAAATATCCAATAAAAATATAACAAATTTTTTAAAATTAAAAAAAAAATTAAAGTCCAGAGAAGCAAAGTGACTAAAAGCCAGGGACGGTGAGTTCGGAAGTCTCCTGTTCACGGTACCCCCACAGAACCTCTCAGCAGAGTGTGGTCCCAGAGTCAGCAGTGTGAGTGTTGCCTGGGGCCTGCTGGGTGATTCTGCATTTAACGAGTTCCCAGGAGGGTAAGCATGGGCATCTAAGTTTCAGATGCCTTGTGCCCTGCTAGCTATTCTGATCCCAGTGACAGAAAGTTCACTAGTGAGGGGAGCAGGCATACAAGTTTGAGAAACACGAGTGCCCTTTCCCTCCAACTCTCTGAATATCGGAGCCCAGAGGAGGAGAAGTCTGAGGGTTTTAGGACCATCTGTTTGATATAAACAAGAATATAAGGTTTATATTCTTGGAGACTGTGAATGTAGCCCAATGTAAAGCATCTGGAATCAAGAGACCATAACAACAGGTCAATGACAAACCAGCTTAGTGACTGAATATAATAAACATACAGGTCTCTCTTATATTTAAAAAAATATTTGTTTTTATCTTTTGTGTGTGGGTGTTCTGTCTCTATGCAAGTCCACATAGCGTTTGCATGCACTACTGAAAGAGACCAGAAGAGGGCATCAGATCCCATGAAACTGGAGTTACCGACTGTTGCAAACCACCATGGGGGGCTGGAACTAGGACCTGGGTCCTCTGGAAGAAATCTTTACCACTGAACCATCTCTCCAGATCCAGGGTTTCTCTGATTTTAAAGCATGATATAAAGACATAAATATTAATTTTTGAAAGCTTTAGGATTGGGAAATCAGAATTTTCAAATTACTGATCCAATGTGTTTTTTCCTGCTTCTATCACCTACACATGGAAAACCTTGGTTTCCTTTGGGCCCAATGATCACCAGACAAAGAGCAATGTTACCCTAACAGGTCTTTATTCTGCCTGGAAACAAGTGTCCACTTAGTATAGTGAACACCTAATCTGGACAAAATTCTCCATGGTATTCAATGTAGTGATGTGTGCGTGTGTGTGTGTGTGTGTGTGTGTGTGTGTGTGTAAATTGTTGGTTGTACAGTGCTGACAACCTTCCTTGGAATAATTTTTACCATTTTACATGATTGTTGTTGTTGTTGTTATTATTATTATTATTATTATTATTATTATTATTATCATCCTTGTGGTCCACCTACAAAACCCTTTGTAAAGGGTCAGAGCATCACACAGTGGGATTGTTTGTAATTTTGCATTATACTATAATCCAAGGAATTCCTGTTGATTCATTACTATGGGTACAGGAGAGAGGGCGGGTCTCATTAGTGGCTAGAATTTGATGATGTGTGTCTGGTGTTCCCTTATATGTTTGAGTAACTGAGCAGACATGTATTAAGACCATCAGGTGGTGTCTAGTGCCACCTTCTAGTGCCACCCACTCACAAGGTGAAGCCACAATGACGCAGTGACTAGAGGAAGGGACTGAAAGGGGAGCTTCAGCTATGTCAGATGCCAATGCCAGCCAAGTATGAGCTGGAAAGTCCTCTTAGGCAGAGACAACGTTTATTAAGCATCTGTCTTTGATGGGTGATGTACAAGGTAGTCAGAATAAGTTCCCCTTGAGAGGTTGGATTTAAAATAAGTGGAAAGCCACTGGCTTGGTATAGATTCAGACCATCTTAAAAGCCTTATTTATTTATTCATTTATTTATTTATTCATTCATTTATTTATTTATTTATTTATTTATTTATTTATTTATTTATTTATTTATTTTGAGACAGTATCTCCCACGCACTCAGGAACTCAGCAGCTGGATAGATTGGCTGGTCAGTGAACCCCTAGGATCCTCCTGTTTCCACTTCCTAGTGCTGGGGGAGGGGTTGACATTACAGCCATGAACCACCCCACCCCACACCCCACTGTGCCTGGCTCTTGATGTGGGTGCTTGGGATCAGAACTCGAGTCTTCGAATTTGTGTGGCAAGCACTTCACTCACTGAACCATCTCTCTAACCTTGTTTTACGTTATTTATTGAGACAAGGTCTCACTATTCAGCCCTGGCTGGCCTGGAGCTCACTATAGAGAGAAGGTTGGCCTTCCCAGACATCTGCTTCTCTCTGCCTTTGGGATGCTGAGATTAAGGGTGTGTATCATCACTCTAGGTTCTGTTTTGTTTCTTGAGGCAGGGTCTCGGGTAGCCCAGACTAACCCTACCACGCTCTGTATCAGAGTCTGACCTTGAACTCATGACCCATGTGCTGGGATTCTAAGCAAACAGCACCTTGTCCAGGTTTCGGTGGTGGTCGTGGGGTTTGTTTGTCAGTTTGGCTGGTTGGGTTGACTTGGTTTTGGTTTTGGTCTAAAGATTTATTTATTTTAATTATGTGCATATGATTTTTGTATGTGTGTACTCAGTGTGCATGCCTGGTGCACACGGAGATCATAAAAAGACACAGGATCCCTCGGAAATGGGGTTATGGGTGGTTGTAATCCAACATGTGATTGCTGGGAATCAAACTGAGTCCTCTGAAGGAGCAGTCAGTGCTCCTCACCGCCGAACCATCTGTCCGGCCCCCTAGTCTGAACTTTTTAAAAAATGAAAGTTTTTACAGGGAAAAAACCGCAAAGACGATAAATCACTTGTAGGCCCCTTGATAGATTACTAAGAACACAACAGCCTGTGCACCAGCTCCCAGATGAACCTGGCTAGCTCCCCAGAAAGCTCCTTCCCGTCTTCTTTCCAGAGACCTCCCTCTTCATCTCCAGAAAGCCCTCCTCCCCGGCCCTCCTTCTCCTCCCAGAGATCAACCCCAGAGGCAGAAGGACCCTCCAGTGTTTGTAAGAGCGATGCAGGCTGGTCTAGAAGCTTCCCATGGCATGCTGGGAAGAGACCCTGGTGGAGCTCCCTCTGCCCCTAGTTCGACTTTAGCAACATTAGTAAGTCTTACTTATCTTCCTTCCCTTTTGATAATTTTTAGTTAGAAACAAGTTAGCGGGTTTGTTGTAACTTCTGTGTCTGTGTGCATCACCATTATATGTGCATCACCATCATATGTATGTGTGCATCTCCATCGTATGTATGTGTGCATCACCATCGTATGTATGTGTGTATCACCATCACATGTATGTGTGCATCACCATCATATGTATGTGTGCATCACCATCGTATGTATGTGTGCATCACCATCATATGTATGTGTGCATCACCATCATATGTATGTGTTCATCACCATAGTATGTATGTGTGCATCACCATCATATGTGTGCATCACCATTGTCTGTATATGTGCATCACCATCATATGTATGTGTGCATCACCATCATATGTATGTGTGCATCACCATCATATGTATGTGTGCATCACCGTCGTATGTATGTGTGCATCACCATCATTTTCTACTTGTCTCTACAACCCACAGGCTTGTTTTTCTAACCTATGAAATATTACCTGGCTTACTGTGGCTGTTTTGTTTTGCTTTGCTTTGTTTTTATGTATGAGTACACTGTAGCTGTCTTCAGACACACCAGAAGAGGGCATCAGATCCCATTACAGATGGTTGTGAGCCACCATGTGGTTGCTGGGAATTGAACTCAGGACCTCTGGAAGAGCAGTCAGTGCTCTTAACCACTGAGCCATCTCTCCAGCCCCTTAGAGAGTTTTGAGTATGAAGGTCAGGACCCATGATGGGTGTAATCTTGAGACTATCAAACAGATTCAATAAACGGTGATTGCTGTTCAAGCACACATCTCGGGCTTCAAAGTAACTTCAGTGGGTATCACATTCAGTTCCCGCCTACAATGATGCTTTGTGAGAAAGCAGCAGTTTCACACCCTGACACACACACACACACACACACACACACACACATGCTCCCATTGCTCCCATGGCAACAGCTCACACAACAGCTCACACGAGCCACCCATGGAGAAAGTATCACTTTAGTGCCAACAGTCCTAGCTTCCCAATGGAAAGGTCTCTTTTCTCAGGACACTGAGCCCCGTGACTGGGGGTTTTCACTTGAGCTTCAGGCAGTCCTGAGAGTGGGAGCCTGGACCGGAGAGTGTGGCACAGAGTGTGGGTCTGGTGCTGGGAACTGCTGGGAGACACTCGGTTCATTACTCAAATGCTTGGAGTTTTTAAATAGAGTTTCTATTGCTCTCGCAAATCTGAATATTTGATGCATCTAAATAATTTAAGGCATCTGGACAACCGTGCCGCACTTTTCCCAGACAACCCTCCGTCCTGTCTTGCAATCAGGTTGCTGTCTAGAGTCACGCAGGGCTACAACGGCAGGGAGGGGCTCAGAGCTGCTCTAGACTCGGAGCCTTGCGGTTCCCAGCCTGACCCTGAGTTCTAGGCACAGGAAGGGTGAAGCTTTGGGCCCAGACAAGGCAGGACACAGGGACTTCAGCTCCTGCTTACTCAAGCTAAGCCTGTCCCAAGAGGGCCAAGCAATTAATTACCAAGCAGAAGTGAGCCTCTTCCCCGAATCTCAGAAAAACAGGGAGGGCAGAAAGACACGGTTGTTTATTCATTTGTCCCAGGCTTGGTCTTCATTGGATAGCATTAGCAGAGAGAGAAGGGCAGAGGGTCTTAGTGGGCTCTGGAACCTCCTCTAGCGGGTGGTACAGAGGAGAGGGAGGGGGTGTTGGCCACACCCTGTCCTCTGTGCCACTGCTGTCTGTCATTTCTCTTGCTTTGTGATGACTGCGTCCCGTCGTAAGCTGCACATCAGTCTATTCATTCATCAAACATGTACTAAGCGTTCCAAAGTGTAAGGATCTACACTCGGGGCACTACAGAGGGCATGCCATGCAGGCATGAAGGCCTGAGTTTGATCCCGGCGTCTGTATACAACCCACACATGGCGGTGTGTGGCTGGAGTCTCAGCACTGGCGTAGCCAGCCAGATCAGTGAGCTCCAAGTTCAACACTAAGCATGTGATAGTGGTAGACTCTCAACACCAAACCCTCGCAAGCACACACTCATTGCTAACACATGCACACACTCACACACTCATCACTAACACACATTCATACACTCATCGCAAACACAGTTACACACTCATCAGTAACACACACTCATCACTAACACACACACTCACATACACTTATCACTAATGCTCTCACACACACTCATCACTAAGACACACACAGTCACTACTAACACACACACTCACTACTAACACACACACTCACATACACTCATCACTAACACACATTCATACATTCATCGCAAACACAGTTACACACTCATCAGTAACACACACTCATCACTAACACACACACTCACATACACTTATCACTAATGCTCTCACACACACTCATCACTAAGACACACACTCACTACTAACACACACACTCACTGCTAACACACACACTCACATACACTCATTACAAACACACACATACTCACACACTCATCAGAACACACACTCATCACTAACACAGTCACACACACTCAACACTAACACACACACTCATTGCAAACAGACACAAACTTGTTGTGAACACACACATACACTCATCACTAACACACATATGACTAACGTACACTCACACATACACTCATTACTAACACACACTCATTACTAACTCACACTCACACACAATTTACCTTAAGATTATATATATGTAGTCTCAAATGCCAAGTGCCTTAATAAAGGCTCAGGAGCTGGAGTGAGATAGCCCAGGGAGAAATAACCACTCTGACACAATTTTGAAATGTCCCCTTTCACTTAGCCTCTGATTAAAGTTAACATCTAAAGCTAGGTGGCGTGGTTGCACATCTGTAAGCCTAGTACTTGGAAGGCTGGGACAGAGGACTCTTTAATCCAAGGCCAGCCTAGGCTACATATTGAGACTCTGGCTCAAACAAACAAGTCACCATCTAAAACAGACAGAATCCCAAATGTCAGCCAGCCTTCCCCCTCCACTGAGCTGTCACCCACAGGTCCCAAGGAAGGCTGCATAAAGCAGGATTGTTTGTGCGGGGACCCACCCCCACTCCAAATTACTAGGCAAAGACAGACCAGTGGAAGACTGTACCCACTATTCTGTTTTCCCCTACAAATCCTTTACTCCTCAAAGGCATCTTTGTTAATTAAAACAATGTAAACGGAACATGAGGTTGTGGTCAACAGACCCAAATCCACAGGAAAATGCACACTCTGTGCTTGGGCAGATATTACTTTTAACTGGAGGGAACAGCTCCAGTTCTTGCCAGATTTTCAACCTCAACTCCAGAACGGGCTAGAAAGCCAAGGAAAGCTAGATGCTGGCTGTATGAGGTTTCCGTTTGCTTGATTTCCTCTCACAGGCACTCTGGAGGTTCTGGATAAATAAAGAAAGCACAGGTTACATCACTGGCCATCTGGGTCTCCCCTGGGATGGGGAGCTGGCTCTGCCCAGTTCCAAGAGCAGGCAGCTGACTTGGGGAGAGGCACTGGCTTGTTCCTTGGGATAATTTTAACAGGAAATGATGGTGACCTGATCCAGCACCCATGGCTTTCCCAGTGCCCCCAACTTACATCCTTGGAGAACCCATTACCTTTGATTCCCATCCCTTTTAATTCCCATCCCTTTAATTTTACATCTCCGGGTATTTTGTGCGTAAATGTTGGAGCTTCACCAGCTTGGTGTGCTGTTTTCTCTAGTGAGGTAGTCTGGGGGAAAGGCTGTGCTTATGTATGTATACTTACGTGTGTGCATGTCTGTAGATATGGATTGTGTGCACATGGTGTATGTGTATGTGTGTGCATGCTGATTTCCACTCTGAGAACCCAATGGGTCTCCAAGTTTTTCCACAAAAGACCCTGGGGACTCCAAAATAAAGGGAAGCTACTCAGGAGAGGAGGATGAGAAGCATTTGGAAAATCACAGCCATGTTACATTCCACTAAGTTGATGAATGCCAGGCAAGTGTTGAGCAAGATACTCACAGGGGCACTAAATTTATCCCAAAGGACTGTTTGTTTCCTTCCTCACCGTCTCAAGCAAGAGACACAAGTCCCCAGGGATGCAAGGTGACTGTAAGAACATGGCTCCCTTGTTGAGTTATGGGGTGCTGAGGGACACTGTTTCCTAGCAGAGACCAGCACGGGGGCCCTCCTCCCCTCTACCAACCAGAAGTCTAGCCCACATGAGAGAGCTGCAAACCAGTAGCAAACAACAGATCTGGAATCTTTACCTCTGCGTGACCCCAGCAATCAGCACCTGCCCTGACCTCAGCCTGTGCCTGGAGACTCCACGTGGTACAATTCAAATGAGCCAGCTGCTGAGACTCTCCCAGTCTACAGTTCCCACTTCCCCGAACCCAAGGCCTTTCCTCCTTACCTGAATGTCCAGTTATTGGCAGATGGATTTGCGTAGGATCAGAAGGGCGTTGTTTAACAATCTGGGCTTCACCAGATGCCACTGGTGTGCTTTCTGTGTCTGAAGCCACATCACCGGGTATGCACAAGAGTTTGCACATGCACACACACACACACACACACACACACACACACACAAATATACCTCTCCTGAGTCGCTTCCCTTTAATTTGGAGTCCCCAAGGTCTTTTGTGGAAAAAGCTAGAGACTCACTGGGTTCTCGGAGTGGAAATCGCCGTGCATATACATACACATATACCATGTGCACACAAATCCACAACTACAGACATGCACGAACACACACACACACACACACACACAAACACACACATGCACACACACCTCTCTCATAAATTGCAGACTAGCGATACTGAGCATTTTCTCCGAATTTTCTGGTTTTGTTTGGGGACTGAGGATATTTTCGTTGTAGTTTCAGAGACAAGGTCTCCTGAGGTAGCCCTAGGTGGTCCTTGCTATCCTCCTGCCTCAGCTTCTCAAGAGCTGGGTGACAGGTGTGTGCCTGCCACACACCTAGCTCTTGTAGGCCTTTTAATAGCAAACCTTTCACTTCCTCTTCCTCCTTGTCTCTCTTTTTAACTCTTGCCCCCATACCATGTCATAGCCATTCTTGGGGTTTTTAGCAAGCAGATCTATTGGGTCAGAGAAGCCCCAGGGGACAATCAGGACTAGTGGACCATGCCTCTCCTGGGGAGCCCTACACTCTTACACTGAGAAATCAAAAGGCCTGCACAAGGGAATGGAGTCGGGTTGCAAAATGATTAGCAGTGAGGCAAGGCCTCCTGATTCCTGAGGCTCAGCCACGGATCCTCACCATGCATGCTTTCTTCTTCTCTAATCGTTTGTTTTTTGAACCATGAAGTGTTGAAATCGTGTCTTCACCACAGTCTAGAGGGACCCAGCGGAACTCATAATCATTAATAAGGTTGATTTTGAAAACACACGGTCCATGTAAAGCAGCTTACAGTTCACAGCTTCTTTCTTTAAACATGCGCTATGACACTCTCCTGCCTCACGCCTTGTGAGTAGCTGTCATTGTTAATTCTGTATTATAGCCGGGAAAATGGAAACCAGATGGGAAAAAACATAGATACATGCCGAAGGCCATAGCTGGTATTGTGGAAACTCTAACAGTTATGGAAGACACTTACATGGCAGGCCCTTTTCCAGAGTGGGGACGGCTCCAGGCATTTATAACCGTGAGCTCATGAAGTCCACGGTCACCCTATTTGGTCTCAGTTTTCAGACAGTAAATGTAAGCAAGAGTGGCTGAGGGATGGAGTTGGGAAGTAACAGGGGCTTTGTCAAGACGGCCACCTGCTTGTCACTGAGATTACAGACTTGCAATACTGTGCCCAGATTCACATGAGTCCTAGGGATTTGAACTCAGGTTTAGGCAAGCTCTCTGCCCACTGAGCCACCTCCACGGCTCCAGAGAATCAGCTTTGCTCTGTCTCTCTGGGCAGGTTTTACCCAGACTCTCGTGATCCTGTATTCCCTAAATGCCATGCCATATTATAATCAAAAGACCATCTTGCAGGATTCAGAGAATAACGCTGCCAGTCTCTCTCCCCTCTATGAGGCTGGCCTCAATCTACAGTCCCTGTGACCCCTTCAGCCTCCTCCCCACCTGACCTCTGCCTCCACCAGCTGTGGGTGTGCATGGACCGGCCGTCCAGTCTTCCCATCATCCTCCAGTCTTCCCATCATCCTCCAGGCTTCCCATCATCCTCTGAGAAACCACTTGCCTGAGAGCTGGAGAATGCCCTGGATATAACCTAGTTACCAGAGGGGCCAGGGGAGCAGAAGGGATGCTTCCTCTCGGAATCTGCTATCTGTCTGTCCATCTGTCACACCCAGACTTGTCATTTCACTTTCCTGACTCTATTTCACACAGTGACAACGCAAGGCCTTAGGGATCTAGGGCTTGCTTGGGAACCACTAAAGTGAAAAGGCAGCAAGGAAAGGCCCTTATATCCATCATGACCCTCACTCCAGATACACCCGGCCCGAGTATTTATGGTTTCTGGTTGGGGATTTTGAAACAAAGTTGCAGGGTCCGAGTCCCCCTCCACCCCCCCAGAAAGCAGATGAGTGCAGTAGGTTTGCAAGTCAGAAAATGACTCAGAGGGTGGCTTGGGAAACATGATACATGGACCCCCGTTCCTCTGAAGCCTTCTTAAAGGTCAAGGACTTGAATCTCAATATAGTTTACAGATTCAAGCGTGCATCCCCAGATAGCTAAGTTGAAAAGTTCAAGACAAATTAAATGATGCGAGGGCTCGGGCTCTGCACTGTGGAAGCTCAGCTCACAAAGAGAAGCTCGTGAACAATGAAGGCTGTGACCACATGAACTCCAGGATCCCATCATCCCGGCCCTGAATCAGGTCTCTTTCAAACAGCGTGGTCAAAAGAAACCACAAGCAGCCCACCTCATCCACATGGCTCTCCAGCACTGCCTGCCCTACGTGTGTGTCCTCTCTTCTAGATCGCCTGCTCCTATCACCTCCCTCCCATCCCCACCTCCCACCTCACCCCCTACCTCCCACCCACCCGCCTGTCCATCATCATCCACAACCACGCCCCCCTCTGCTCCCTAGAGCATGCGGCAGCTTGCTGGCAAAAAGAACTACATTTAAGAAGTTAAACCCAGGCTTTTGTCCCGCCTTAGTCCTTAGCTGTCTGTCTGTCCTTGGTCCGTTTGCAGAGCACATCCCCACCATCATCTCACACCATCTTTCCCTCACCCTCCCTCTCCCCCTTTTCCTCCCTACCATCTCTTCGCCATCTCCTCCCCCGCCCCCCTTCATGCTTTGCTATGGACTGCCTCCATTCACAGGTGGGTAGCTGCTCCTCATAAAGTCACATGATCATCAAAAGCTTCCAAATCTTAACCTCACAGCAGCTACGGTCAACTGAGACGTGAGGCTCATTGGGGGCTGCAATGGTCACATGCTCATCCCTGAACCAGTCATTGTGGAGGCTGAAACAGCCACTTGACCGTCACTGAACCAATCACTGTGGCCAACAGAGGGCTTAAGCATGAACTACATGCCCTCCTCACGTTTCACCCCACCCCCACTCCCAATGATCAAGAATTGGAAAGGGGCGACTGCGTGGTGGTATAGGCTTTCAAGACCAGCACTTGGTAGGTAGAGGCAGACAGATCTCTGTGAATTCATATCAGACTGGTCTGCAGAGTGATCTCCAGGCCAGCCAGGGCTACATAGTGATACTCTATTTCAAAGATGGATGAAATTTGAGAGGTGCTTACCCCGGAGGGCAAGCCATTTCAAAGCAACAGATGCCTCTGTGGCACTTTAGGGTGAGGCTGAGTCTCAATGTTTTTAAATCTGTAATGAGCTGGAAAGGAAATGAACTCTATCATTCAGCCCGGCCTGGACTTTTGGTGTCCCACATGTGGTAACTGTTATGACTGAATAACAGGGCTTGGGTTGCTAATGACCCGTCTTAGGAATGCCCTGGTCTGACAGATGGAGCTGCTCAGAGGGGCTGTGAAGGCAAACCTCATCTTCTGGGTTGGGATAGAAATATTCCCTAATGAAAACAGATGACGCAGCTGCCAAGCAAGAGGTTGGTTTGAGGCAGAGGATGGGCACTCGGGAAGTGTAGCAGCGTAGGCAGCAATGAAGAAACCTTCTCTTTGGGACCAACCAGGGCAGAGAGCCTGAACAGTCTATTGCCACACAAAATGGGGGAAGTAAGGCTGAAGGTCTGCTAAACAAGACTAGCTTCAGGGGTGTATGATCTATGCAATCACACAGGGTCCAGCCCCTTCACAGAGCCTGGGCTCATTTTAATTCTTGGCAGTGGTCATCTTGAAAGCCTTGGTAATTTTTTTTTCAAGATTTATTTGTTTGTTTATTTGTTTATTATATATACAGCTTTCTGCCTGCATGTATCCTGCAGGCCAGAAGAGGGCACCGTGTCTAATTATAGATGGTTGTGAGCCACCATATGGATGCTGGGAATTGAACTCAGGACCCCTGGAAGAGCAGACAGTGCTCTTAACAAGTGAGCCATCTCTCCAGCCCCTCTTTTTTTCTTAAGAAATATTCATTAATTTCATGTACATGAGTACACTGTAACTGTCTTCAGACACACCAGAAGAGGGCATCGGATCCCCATTACAGATGGTTCTGAACCACTGTGTGGTTGCTGGGAGTTGAACAGCTTTTCCTACAGACATGTTAAGAAGAAAACCCCGATGGGTCTGCCTCTGCCTCAGTGCGGGTGAGTCTGAGCTGCTCCTCAGGGTGACCTCACACCACTCTGTGCCTTGAGTAATGGGGAGTGGCCATCCCCTGCTTTGGGTCAAATGGCACAGGAGTGGACTGTTCTGCTCCCCTGTGTCAATGGCAGTGCTTGGGCAGGTGACAGGCTGGCTGTAGAATAGGGTCCCTGGTCACTTATGAGATAAGTGGCTATAACTGGATTGAGGAAGAATCCGGGGGCCTCCCTCTCTGACTCAAGCATCCTGAGGAACTAGGAATGCACTTTCATTACTCGCTCTTAGAGAAGCAAACGTTACGAGAGAAGGAACTGTTAACATAAATACAGCTTAAGCCATCTGGAAACTAAAAATGAAGAAATGGGCTGCCCGAGGGACTGTCGACTCAAACTAAGTATTTTAGGGTTGGTGTGGCAATGCATGCCTGTAACCCCAGCACCCAAGAGGAAGGGGCAGGAGAGTTACTATTGCATGTTTACAGCCAAACTGGTCTGTGCATAGAAAGTTCCAGGTCAGCCAGCGCTAAATAGTGAGAGTGTGTCCCTCCAAAACTAAATTCATGGGACTGGAGAAATGACTTAGCTTAAGAGCACATCTGGATCTCCCAGAGAACCCAAGTTTGGTTTTCAGCTCCCTTGTCAGGAGGGTGGCTACTACCTATAATACCAACTGCAGAGGGTGCAACATCCTTTTTCTTAACCTTCTCAAATACACATACCCATCCACAGACACACACAAATGCATACAGTGAAAAATAAAATACAATATGCTAAGGTAGAAGGGGCTCTAAGAAATCTTTCTTTTATACAGTGAGGAAATGAGATGTTTGGAGAGTATCTTTATTCATAGAATTTATTTCTGTATGTCATAATTCTTCTTCTTTATTATTGCTATTAGCCTCTTCCTGTGTCCAATTTATATGTTAAGATGTTATTTGTACGTGTGTGTGTGTGTGTGTGTGTATACACACTTCGGCTGCTTTGTGGGTTCTTTTTTTCTTTCACCTCTCTTCCCCCACCCTTTCAACTCCGTAACACTAAGTAGGAGACAAAGAAGGATAGAGGAGAAAGGGGGCAACAATATCGTCAGACTGTTGATTAGGGGTGATGAGTTCCTTGGGGCAAGTTTAATCTTCGCTGTCAGAATATCCCATTTATTCTCGTCTCTTTGTGCATGATTACAGCAACCAACAGCCACCCACCAACAACCAACCGACAGCCCACTCACTCTCTTAGGGTTCTAGCATCCTCTATGTCCTCTAGAAAATTCCTAGAACTCCAGACATCACACAATCACAGGAACTATCTGCCACTGGCAAAATCAAGCTGCTGCTAGAACACGAGGCAAAATCACAGCCACCTGTTGTGAAACTGTCCCACGTCCCACCCTTGGGTTGAAAATGAAAACATATTCCCATAATGTTTTTATGTTTATTTAAAGAAACCAAAATTTTCACCACATATATATGTATGTACATATGTGTGAGTAGAAAAACATGGATGTATATGGGGTTCTTCCTGTCTATCACTATGTAAGTGCATCAATGGGGTGTCTTGGAACACATTGCCCAAGCATCAAGTGGAACTTCTTAAACATATTTTTACAGGAAATCAAGCCAGACTCCAGATTTCATAGACAACACCTCTGTGGCTGGTGGCATCTCCTCCACTTTGCCACCCCTCTCGTCAACTTTCATGTCTTACGGCATCTAATGACTAAAAATTCTCTACCTTTCTACCTTTACCCTGCCTCCACTTTTGGATCCACTGTAGGAACAGTGGAACATTTCTATGAAAGCACACCTGGACTCTGGGAGCTTCCTTCTGCTTTTGTGGCTTATTATTAGTAAGGAAAGGCTGTGTGGAGTCTCAAAATGAGTAAACTATATGCACTTTATGGTTCCTTCCAAGGACCAGCCAGCAGAAAAGCAGTGGGCACAGGCTCACACCAGGGCTGTGACTGAGGGCTTCCTTTTTTCTCAGAAACCCCTCAGCATAGGGGATTAGAGAGATGGTACAGTGTTTGTCATGCAAAGGTGAGGACCTGAGTCTGAATTCAAATCCCCAACTGCTATATGAAAGGAACCAAGCATGGTGATATGCACACACACATGCACATGATGCATATATATACACACACATGCACACACATATACACATACATACACATGCACACACATACTCTCTCTCTCTCTCTCTCTCTCTCTCTCTCTCTCTCTCTCTCTCTCTCTCTCTCTCGGCAGATCCTCAGCTTCCTAAAGAGAGGGCAACATTCTTCATGGGAGCACCAGCAATGAGAGAAGGTTTGACTGCTTGCCTAGCAGCTTGTCAATAACCAGTTTCCTTAATGATACTCAAGCACAGCTAGCCATTGGCTCGTTGCCAACAAACACTATGAAATTAAGAAGTGCTGCTGAGACCTGCCAGCTCATTGCATAGGTCACCTAATGCAGAGTCCTCTGGTGACTTTGCTCATTTACCTGAGGCAAGGGTGGCCAGTGTGTGACCCTCAGGTCACCTTAAACAAACACATGCCTGCACAGCAGATCAGCATGTTAATAATGAATTGTGTGTCAAGACTGGTGCTGGTAATTCCATCTGCAGGATGCAGGCACATTGGTGTCTTACTGTGCAGCACAGAAAGTCTGCGTCAAATCCGTGATGTGGTTGGTCTGTAATCCCAACACCAAGAAAGCAGAGCCAAGCAGATCCCTGGTGCTCACTAGCCAGACAGCGCCATCTAATTGGCAAGTTCTAGACCAGTGAAAGACTTTTCTGAAATTATATAAAAAAACCAATATGGATGGGCTGGAGAGATTGCTCAGTGGTTAGAGCACTGACTGCTTTTCCAGAGGTCCTGAGTTCAATTCCCAGCAACTACATGGTGGCTCACAATCATCTGTAATGGGATCTGATGCCCTCTTCGGGTGTGCCTGAATACAGCAGCAGTGTACTCATATACGATAAATAAATAAAATCTTTAAAAGCAAACCAAAACAAAAAATGTGTGGTACACCTGAGGAACAGTAGCTGAGAACCTCTGGCCTCCACATACATAAAAACCTACACAAACATACCATACACACACACACACACACACACACACACACACACACACACACAGCTAGCAGACAATGAAATTAAACGTGGCTGGGTTTGGGGCTCATAGGTGGGTGATGAGGGAGAAGCAAAGGAGACTCCAAACCTTCTGTCAAACCAAAGAAGCCTTTTCCCTGCTCTGCAGTTTCTGCCTCACAGGGCTCCCTTTTTCTCTTCCGAATGTCTGACCTCCCGGAGCCTCCTTTCCCCACCTTAGACATAGCAAGACAAACCAGCAGGTCACTTGTCCATGAAGCAAGAGCTGCAAATGCTCAGGACCCAGAGAGGGACATGTGAGGATGAGGTCATAGGAAGCCATGTGTGTTGGGGAAGGGATGTGCGCTGAGCCAAGGGAAAATTGAGTAAAGGACCCTTTTCACAACTGATGAATCATGGGGTCCATGTAAATAACATCCTTAAGTCAGCATTCAGACAAAACATGTGGCCTGCTGTTTGAGGCTCTGGGGGTGGGGGTGGAGAGCTAGTGCACACACAAACAGAGGGGAGAAGCCACATTAGAGACTGGCGAGGACCAGAGCTGTGGCCGCCGATCTCTCATCCACGTGTGAAAGTAACAGCCCCTATGTGGAAAATTATGCAAACACAGCAAAAATAGATGTTGGCGTCAAAGCACCACTCTTGGTTCCTGGGAAAGCATGTCGGTCAGAGGAGAACCATGGATGTCGTTCCTCAGTCATCATCCATCTTGTTCCCCATGTTTGATGAGTGCACACGTGATGTGGCTGAGGGTGCAGGTTGAGTCTGACATCAGGAATCATTCTTGGCCTTATTCACTAAGGCAGGGTCTTTCGGCCCAATCGGTGGCTCACTGTTTGTCTGTTACCCAGCTTGCTCTGGGAAGTCTCTGTCTCTGCCTTCTGAGTCTGAAATTATAAGCCAGCGGCCACACCCACCTAGTATTAAGCTGAATTTCTGGGCATCTGAATTCCAGTGTATGCATGGCGAGCTATGACTACTGGGCCATCTTCCTGGCCCGTCTACATTTTTCTTTTGAGGTCTCCCACTAGCCTAGAACTAGCAGAGCCGGCTAAGACTGGCTGGCCAGTGAGCCTCAGGGGTCTGCCTGCCTGCCTCTGTCTGACCAGCAGTTGATGATGCTGATAATAAGTACACACCACCTCACTGGACTTTGTAAATGTCTTCTGTGAGTCAAACTCAGGTCCCTCATACTTAAACAAGCACTTAGCTGACTAAGCAGTATCTACAGGATACAGTATCCACGGACCCCCCCCCCCTTAGAAAATATCTTTATTGTGAGCTTGGGGTTCTTTCTTTCAGGAAAAAAAAAACCAACTTAATAACAACTTTCTTAACTTATGCAACTTATTATATGAACCAGTGTTCTTCAGACTCTGCGAAACACTGAATCTGTGTAACATGCTACATGCTTGCTGCGTGATCTTCTTGGAGAGACCCCTGGCTTCTGTTATCCCCACAGAGGCCTTTGGCTAGCCAGAGTCTGCTGTTCAGGGGCCCACGTTTATCTACAGCAGAACTACATGTTCTTGATAATGATGTCATTGAATAAATTCTTCCATATATATAAATACATGCAAAGTATGAACAGGTAATATATGGAGGCTGGGGGATAGCTCGGTAGGTAAAGACATTTGCCACTAAACCTGAGCACTTGAGTTCAAAGGATGCCTAAAGCCCACCTAGTTAAAGGGGAGAAGAAGCTCTCACAGGCTGCCTCCTGATTTGTGCACATGCACACACACTTGATTAATGTTCGAAACAATATTAACCAATGGAACAATAATGTGAGCAAGACTGTTATTTCAACAAAAGTGAAACTGAATTATTTGAGAGAAATCTACAAAAAGTCTGTGATTTAAAAATAAATAAATAAAAAGGCATCAAGAGCTAGGGAGCTTGCTAGGGATGAAGAGCTTTGGCTGTTCGTCCAGAGGACCTGTGTTCGGTTCCCAGCACCCACACAGAAGCTCCCAACATCTGAAACGCCGGTTCTAAAGGATGTGACAATCTCTTCTGTCCTCCTGGGACATGGGGTGTTCACGCGGTACATATCTGTGCATGCAGATACTCGTGCATATATACTGTAGAAAAGTAAGTAACATGGTGCCAAATTAAGGATTCATTAGGGGGTTGACATGTAAAATGTGCCCCATAGGTTTATGAACTGGAGACTCGGTTGCCAACTAACAGGCTTTGGGAGAGTGAGTGGATCCTGAGGTGTCCGAACTCATTAACAGATTCATCCTTTGATGGAGTTGTGATCTAAGGGTGTTGTTGGGGAGGTGGCAAAGAGAAGACTGGCTGGAGGAAGCAGGTGACAGGGTGGGTCCTTAGAGCCTCACCTCAAGCTCCAAACCCTTCCTGAGCATCTGTTTCCTCTGCTTCCTGGGCACTGTGAGGCCATCTGTTCCCCCTTCACCGGCTACATGATGAACTACAGCGGATCCTCCCTCCCTCAAACTCTCTGCTCAGGCATTGGCCACTGTGACAAGCTCACATGGAAGGGGTGAGGGACTGTCCGCTGACCGGAGAGAAGATGTAAAGGTGAAGAAGAAGTTCGGGCATATTGCTTCACCAGTAGCTAGAAATGTTGCTTCATGTTCGGGAAGCTAGAACACAAGATGATGTACTATATACACACTTCACACAGGAAAAGCATGGGCCCGCCTCTCAGCAGAGTGAAAAGAAACAAAAGCAAAGGCCTTAACTCTACATTAAAAACTTCAAGAGAGAGGCTGGAATGATGGCTCAGTGGTTAGAGGCACTGGATGCCCTTAAAGAGAACCCAAGTGTAGTTCCCAGCACCCACATAGTGGTTCACAACCAACTCTCACTGAAGCTCCAGGGTACCCAACACTCTCTTCTGGTCTCTGCACACGTGTGCACATACATGCACAAGCACACACATACACATAAATAATAATGTTTTTAAAATGTATCAGCACATTACTACAAGCGAGCTGTTTGGAGTCAGAATAAAATATTTGAAAAAGTAGGCATCTATTTTATGACTCCCTGGTTTAATAAACTTTAGAAACATCGACCAAAACCAGTTCCAATTTTACTGGACAGAAACGAACATACTGGAAAAATAAAAGACTGACCACTCCATCTGCTCTTCCTATTCCAAAACCTTAATGGTTCATAAAATCAATGGATTTGAGCTATCTGGTCTTTCTAAGCCTAATGTGTCAAATAAACTCTATTTTCCAAGGTGTCAGACCAAGGACTGGAGGTAAAAAACCTCATGGTAGAGAGCTTTCTACCATACACAAGGCCCCACATTCAGTTCTCAGTACAAACAAAAAAAAAAAAAAAAACCAGAGTCCAGCCAAAGTGGCCTTCTTCAACCCAACATTTATCTTTCTGTTGTTGTTCATTCATCTAAGACAGGCTCTCTCTATGTAGCCCTGGCTGGCATGGAACTTGTAGACCAGGTTCTCCTTGAACTCACAAAAGGCAGCATTTGCCTCAGCCTCCCAACCACTGTGACTAAGGGCGCATTCCACTATGTCTGTCTTCAACATTTATCTGAACTACACATCTTTTTAACTCCCTCAGATGACTCAGAGGAAGAGCTCTGTCCTCTGAAGTCAACATGAAGCTCACAAGTCCCCAAAGGAAACATGACACTTCCTAATTTTCAAAACATTTATTTATTTTACGTGTTATGTGCGTGTGCGCACTAGAGTGTTTGTATGCACACTTATTCAGAGGCCTACACAGGTCAGAGGAGGGCATCAAATACGTTGAGACTGGAGTTACAGACTGCTGTGAGCTTTTCTGGGGGTGCTGGGAACTGAACTCAGGTCCTCTGCAAGAGCAGCTAGTGTCCATAACCACTGAGCCATCTCTCCAGTCCCCTCCCAATGTATATCAAGTGGAATCTTTAAATATTAATCATTCAAAAGCCAAAGGAGGAAAGCCCCAGCCACTTTGGATGAGGCTATAAATAAGCAGGCACTTGGCCAGAGCCAAGCACCGCAGCATCCGGTAGCCAATTCCAACACAATGCGCTTGCCTGGAACCCATACGTTGGGATGGCAATGGCACGCTCACCCAGACCCCAGCAGCACACACCCAGATTCTCCATTTTGCTGTAAAGATGCTGGCCAGCCACCCAAACATCCACCAAAGACCCTTGAGCAGCAGAATATGGCTGAGAAAACATCCAGATACAAATCAGTGCTGCTCACAAGAGTTTCCCTTCCGGCCTCTCGCGAATGCTCGCTGGCTTCCTTCCCCCACCCTCCTACCCCCACCCCAGCACCCTCCAAACCCTAGCTTATGTTTGAACAAACCAAGCGGGCATAAACACGGACTCCAGCTGTCACAACCCAACTTGCAAAGAATCTAGATGCTTCCATTAGGACCACAGTAGGGAATCTGCTTTGTCAGCTATAGAACTGGCTAAGCCAGTAGAGTGTCAGCGCTACCTTCAGGGACTTAATTTTAAAAAAAAAGAAAGTGGGGGGGGTCATCAATTCAGATAGCTGGGATTTAGAATCAGAACATCCCAACCAGCAATATGTCTTTCCCACAGATGCCTTTTTCAAAGATTTTCTAAGGCAATTAAAACTCAACAGAGCTTAGGCTGGCAAGATGGCTCAATAGGTATCAGTTGCTGCCAAGCCTGACAACTTGAGTTCAAACCCTGGAACCCTTGTAGAGTTGGGAAAAGACAAGTGACTCCACACAATTGCATTCTGACATTCACACTGGTGCCATGACGTGTGTGACACATGTGTGATTCCCTCTGTAAAACACCCACAAAATAAATGCTGACGACCTACTATATTTTTAAAGAAACACCATTTTTAACTGTGTGTGTGTGCCCGTATGTGTGTGTGCACACATGTGTGTGAATGTGTGCATATGAGCATGGTGTCTGTGGGGGCCAGAAGGGGGTGTCAGACACCTTGTACCTGGAGTTACAGGTGACAGAGAGCAGTCTGACTAGGGTTCTGGGACCGAACTTAAGACCTCTAGAAGAAAGGTGCCTTTGCTTATCCAAGGAGCCATCTCTAGAGCTCCCAGAGGCTCTTTTTAAAAAGAAAAGGAAAAAAAAGGTAGTCCTAGAAAAACTATAAAATTACTAAAAATAAGTATAAGATCTGTGTGTGTGTGGTTTGGGGGATTACATAGTTCTCAAGTGTTAAAGATAAAACTACTTTTCCTCCCAGCCCCTCCTTCCAGAATGACAATTCTGAGGCTAATTGCTTATTAATAAATGCCCAGGCCATTGGCCTTGGCTTGTTCCCTGACTTGCTCTTAACTTATCATCCTTTTTATTCTAACCTGGGTTCCGCTGTGTGGCCGGTTTTCTCTCCCCTTACGACCATCTCCTTAGAGTTCCTGCGTCGGATCTCACCTGAGTTCAGCTACCTGCTGGCTTACATCCATCTTCTCAGTGTTCCAGGGCTAATATCTCCTTTTATTATGTCCTAATTTCATCCGTGTGGCTGGTTACTTCTGCTCAGCCCCCATGCTTCTGACCTCCTCTGTGTTCCCAGGGGAAGCTTCTCACCCCTGACTATTTCCCAGAATTCTCTCTCTGCTGGATACCTCACCTCCTACTTCCTGCCTCAGCTCATTGGCCATAGGCTTTTGTGTTTATTGACAGATATGCTTATAGATCTTTGCAGATGTTAATGGTGTGTTACAAAGCCAAAAAAGTTTAGCCAGGCAGGCAGCCAGGAGCCCCCATTTTCAACCTACAACCATTGCTCAGAGACAAACTGAAGCCACTGGCTTCTGCCACCCAAGCCAAACCTAGCAAGGCACTAGTCTTCCCCCAATTCCGGGTTTGAATCTTGTTTTGTTTTGTTATTTGAGACAGTGCTGGCCTATAACTCACAGAGTTTGGGCTGCCCCACCCCCAGGGCTGGGATTAAAAATAGTGTACCACCACATCTGGCCTCGTTCCTCATTCGCATCAGAAGCTTCAGGGCAATACTGCTCACGAGGATCTGTGACCGCATGTAACACCAAACCAAAAAAAAAAAAAAAAAAAAGAATTCCTTGCTAAGCAGCGTGAATGTGTCAATTCACTATGTTTAGGGACAGACCGCTTAAAAATAAACCCAGAAATAAAAGTACTTTATGCACAGTAACGAAGGTGACTCATCAATGCCCTAATGCAAGGCTTTGACACTCTCTCTCTCTCTCTCTCTCTCTCTCTCTCTCTCTCTCTCTCTCTCTCTCTCTGCTTACCTCTGGGCTGCTCCATTTAAATATCGGCACTTCTTGCTCTATAAATCTTAAAAAATATCCTAGGTCTAGAAACTGTCTCACACCGAACTAACCAGCCCAAATAGCCGACTCAACCGTCAGGTTTGGAGCTAGAGAGATGGCTCAGTAGTTGAAAACACTGACTGTTCTTCCAGAGGTCCAGGATTCAATACCCAGCACCCACATGGTGGCTCACAACCATCTGTAATTCCTGTCCTCAGGGATCTGATGCTGTCACAGTACATACATGGTGAATTCATAGTGCAGTGTCAAAGACACATACATTCAGGCAAGCATTCATACACATAACATAAAAATTAAATAAAATCTCAAGAAATAGAATAGTCACACTTGGGGTCAGCAAGATGGTTTAGCTGGTGTAGTATTTGTTATGCATTCCTGAAGGTCTGAGTTCAATGTCCAAACCCCACAAGGTAGAGGAAAAAAAAAACTGATTCCTGCATGTGTCCTCTGACCTCCACTACTCTTGTACCCATCCATATAAATAAAGAAGAGATAAAATGCCACACCCTGAGAAGGGCACAGTATTACTTTGATAGTCAGCTGCCTATTGCACTGATAAAATATTGGGATGATAATTTATAAGCTCGTGGCTTTGTTTCATGGCCTCCTGACTCCATTGCCTTGAGCCTGTGGCCAGCACAAACATTGTGGTGGGGTGCTTGTGGCAGATAAAGGCAACTCACTTTCCAGGGGCCAGGAAAGAGAAAAAGAGGAGAGGCCAGGGTTCCCACATCCCCTTCAAAGGTATACTCCCGGTGGAGTCACTTCCTACCATTAAGCCCCGGCCTCTAAAGGTTCAGCTGACTCCTGATAGCACCACGGAGTGGGGATCAACCCTTTAGTGCCTGGCCCTTGGAAGACGTTTTCAGACCCAAACTAGTAAGGAAAGAGAGGAGGCTGGTGTGGGGTAGATAGAACGGAATGAGGGAGAGTAGCTGGAGTTAGGCAGGCAGGGGCTATGGTTCCTTGGGGCCTCAAAGGCAGAGGGAGAAACCATGGCAGGAGCCATCTGCTCTGAGCTTTGAAAGGACTGTGCTGGTTGCCGGAAGAAGCATTAACTTAGGCAGAGAAAGAAATGAAACCAGGCAAAGAAATAGCTGCTCCACCTAGGCCACAGTACCACGAAACCAAGGATGTCTTCCAAGGAGAAAAACTGCTAAGTCCCCAGAATGAAGGCACTAAGCCCGATGTCTACACAAACTCTATGACAGGAGGTGGCGGTGCCCACCTTTATGCCCAGCACTTGGGGGTGCAGAAGCAGGCAGATCTCGGTGCGTCAGAGGCAGAGTGACTAGAACAGTCTATATAGCTCCAGAACTACCAGGGCTATGGCAAGGTCCTATCTCAAAAAAAAAAAAAAAAAAAAAAAAAGGTAGGGAAATGAGTAAAAGCAATACAACTTTATTCTTCTACAGTTCTGAAAGCCCACAGTCAACTCAACTCAGATCAAGCCTTGACGCTGGCCGGCCTAATGGCTCTCGGATGCCCCACCCAGGGGACAGTCTGATACTTGGCTTCCTTGGTTGTTGGATGTACCACATCCTGGTTCCTGCTGCATCCTCCCACCTTCTGCTTCTGTTGCCCTCTCTCTCTCTCTCTCTCTCTCTCTCTCTCTCTCTCTCTCTCTCTCTCTCTCCCTCTCTCTCTCTCCCTCTCCTCTCTCTCTCTCTCTCTCTCTCTCTCTCTCTCTCTCTCTCCCTCTCTCTCTCTCTCTCTCTCTCTCTCTCTCTCTCTCTCTCCCCCCCCCCTCCCTCTCCCTCTCTCTGATTTGCTCTATGTCCCCTTAAAGGGACCCTTGCAGTTTTATTTTGGGCATACATGGATAATACAGACTCATCTCAAAACCCTAACTTAAGCACACATGGACCTGTCTTCCTTTGTATAAAATAATTCACAGACTAAGGGGATGAAGATGAAAAAGTCCTGGGGGACCCCTGTGAAAAACAATAAATAAAGGTTGATTGCTATTATTATCATCAACACCTTATGAATTACGCAGCATCCCTGAAGCAGCCTGCCTGGTACCTTCCAAGGTACATTGGCTATTAGTGGGGATGTGGAAGAAGCCTTAATTCACTGGAGTCCCCCGAGGCTGAACTCCAAGCCCAAGGTAGAGATGAAGGCCTTGAGAAATGGATGGACAGAGTTCTAGTCACCTGCTAGGCCTGGTAAGGAAGCAGGTACAAGGCAGATGTGCAGACACATGTTCCCAGGCCACCTTCAGGGACCAAGATTAAGGCATGGCTGTAGGCAAGGGCCTCCTGATGCTGCTGTACTCTGTAGTCTCCCCTTCAGGTCTTGTACTGGGAACGTGGGTGACAAGGCAGCCAGTGTTGCTGTAAGTAGGCTCCTGACCCAAGCTCGCCAAAGACAGAGCGGCATACGAAATCTCCTCCCTGGGAAAGGGGGCCTAGGATACAGAAGGTCACAAAGTCAGAGAGGCTGAAGGGGAGCAGTAGCCATCCGATGAGACAAAAAAAAATTCTTAGAGGAGGGAGGTCAGGTCTCCCATTCTGGTAGGAACCCCAAATAACCTTCAGCCACAACACAATGGAGCCCCCACCTCTGTCCCCAGGAGAAGCACTTCCTACAGGATCCTGAGCCACATGGGCAGTCTGGCTCTTCCCTGCCCAGTGCTAGGACCAAGTCCTGGGGTTGAGATGTGGAGACACTTCTGAATCCCATCCCTCTGCTCAGACCCCACCCTCATTAGCTGTGTCCACATGGACCTGGAGTTCACGTTCTAAGAGAGAGAGAGGCAGCGGCAGGCTCACATCCTTCACAGCCCCATGAAGGACATACCATGGTGACATATTCCACTTCCTCTTGGTGGTCCTTGCCAGAGGAGGACATGGAGGAGCCCTTTTTCCAAGAGGAGCCAGGGGAGATTCTGGGCGGCTGCAGCGACAGGTTTGCATAACAGAGATCATCTTCCAGAGACTGAGCCTGGGATTTGGGGAACACAAGTCGTGAGTCACAGAATCAGCCTATGGAAACAGATTCGACCTTCCTTTGCTTTCCTGTGATCACCCCTCCCCAGGTCCCCCTGCTCCCCATCCCCAAACCAATTACCTACCCAGGCTTTCCCCAGTCTGGCTGTTTCTAGACCCTTTATCCCCCATCCTCTGGCCGTTTCTAGGCTCCTCACCACCCACCATACAAACACACACACACACACACACACACACACACACACCCCTCTGCAGGGCCAGGAATCTAAGGAGACTTTGGTTATGTGGCTTATCTGATACATAGAGGCTCCCAGGAGGTAAAAATGAAGGAAAGAGGAGAGAAGCCTGCTGGTCTCTTTGTCTGGTCTCTGGGACATGTTTACCTGCTCTGAGGGTGGCCCAGCAGCTAAAAGTCAAAAAAAAGAAAGAAAAAAAAATTTAAGTTAGAAGGCCCGTTCTTGAGACTTGTGAGGTCCCTACATGCAAGGAAGGGAGGGGGTGGGGTACAAATAGGACCAGACAAGAGATATAGTTTCAATCCTGACTCTTCAGGAGGCACACCCTGAGACACTGGACATCTCTGAGGCGAGAGGTCCATTTCTCCACCAGGGAAAGTACTTGTAACCTGCTTGTGCCCAACTTCATAGACTTGTACCAAGGATCGGTGGGCAGCCCTGCCAGCTCCCAGAGATGAGATTCTCCATGCAGGATCCTGGGTTTCACTCGTAACTTTGGGTGTATTCTGATTATCTCTCCACCTGACACATCCTTCAAGGCCACCTCAAGTTTTTTTTTTTTTTTTTTTTTTTTGCAACTGAACCACCCGGTCCTTCCTCTCACGGCCCTGTCCCTCCTCCTTCAACTAAATTCTACTTCATCTTAACTTAAGCAAGGCTCTGAGCCACAGGGTGGCTAGGCCTGTCCTCTCCTGGTGCCTGACAGCTGAGTGCTCTGCCCCCAGCTCAGCTGCCTGAGCTTGTCCAGCACAGCAGGGACAATGGCTTTTGAGGGGGGAAGCAGAGAAAAGAGGGATTGCTGGGTTTTGTAAGTTGGGTCTTTTTTCTACCCTTGACCCTCCTCCTTGCCCACATCCCATGCCCAGCTCTGGAGACAAACAAAGAAAGGATCACCCTCAGTTTTTAGTATTAAATGACCTCATGCTTAAGAACAGAGAGAATACTTGAACTTAGTCATGGTCAATGCACCCAGGAGAAGAAAGGATGAATACTATGTAGGGTCTTGGGCCAGCAAGACGGCTAGGTGGGTAAAGGGGCTTGCCACAGAGCCTGACAGCCTGAGTTTCATTCTCAGAACCCACAGGGCAGAAGGAGAAAACAAACTCCCAGAAGTTGTCCTCTGATTTTCACACTTGTGCTATGGCACACACATGTAGGTGCATGAATGTGTGTGTGTGTTTGTGTAACTTTTTTCTTTAAAAAAGGTCTATTCTAGCCAGGCATAGTGGTGCACACCTTTAATGCCAGCACTGGGAGGCAGAAACTGGTGGATCTCTGTGAGTTTTAGGCCAGCCTGGTCTATGTAGTGAGTTCCAGGACAGCCTCAGCTACATAATGAGATCCTAATCTATCCTCTGAGACTGTAAGCCTCCTAGTCTGGGGTTGGGGGATGAAGTCTGGGTGGCGGGGAACACCTCGGGTCAAGAGCATTCTGAGAAATGTTCTACAATTACTTGAAAATGTGGAAGTGAAACCAGACAGGAAAGGGCTTGGTTGACCTGGTGATCTCAGAGAAATCTTGTCATTCTGAGAGTGGGGCTCTTCCCTATAATGCAGGGGGACCCAGAACAAGTAGGTCAGCCTGGGATGGAGTTGATGGGCAGAGAGAAGCAAAAGCCAGGGTCATATCGATGCTCCTGATGCCTGGAGGCACAGTACTCATTCACATGTGTACATGAACTGTGTGTCTGCGTGTCCGTGTGTCTGCGTGTCCGTGTGCCTGCATCTGTTATGTGTGTGTTTTTCTTCTCCCATGTGAGCTCAGCAGCTCCTCCACAACCACATATCCCTAGTGTGGGCTGCTCTTCTAAAACCATCGTTACCTCAGCCACCGAGACCAGAACTAGGAAATGCAGAAAGAGAGGAGCAAGGATTTGGTACATGGGGTTCAAACTCCAGCTCTCAGCCGGCCCTTGGACTGTTGGTGGCCTTTCCGGAACAGCCTCTCCCAGACTACATGGATGGATGGTCCCTCAAACCCCCCTCCTCAGAAGGTAGTGCCGGCCATTAGCCCACACTACCATGCAACCAGCCCCAGCCTCAGGGTCAGACACACTCACCTTTCTTCTGTCTCTTCACCATCCTCCAAGCGAAGAGCGAGACCACCAGTAGGAGAAGCAACAGGGCTGCGGAGATGACTGGGAGGAGCACGCTGAGATCCAGAAGTTCGTCACCACTGCCATCATCATCACTGCCATGCCTGGAAGGGCAGGGGACATGTGCGCCCAGGCCTGAGCCTCTCTCCTCTGAGCCCAACCCAGCAACCTGATAGCAGGAGAAGGCCAAACATCGTATGGCCTACAGAACTACGGCTTCCAGCCAGGGGACCCTCACTCTGAACACCTTTCAATGGCTGTGTGTGGAAGCTCAACAAGAACTTCTCAGGGAGAGGCTTAGGTCAGGATTCCTTGAGTCTGTGTGTGCGCTCTCTACAGACTGAAGAGTGTCTGTCAAAAGCTGCGTTCACCAGGAGACTATGGTTGTGACCTATGTGCACGGGAGGTCTTTGGAGATGTGATTGAGTTAAGGTAAAACCATCTGTACTAGGGTGGTTCCAACCCAACCCAAATATATAAATTTAAAAATACTGCTGCTGAACCTAGAAGCTAGAAGGAAGGTTTGGAACAACTGTTGCTTTGGAACCTGTAGAGGTGGCTGTATTTGAAGATAAATAGGATCTCTGAGTGAGGTCGTTGGGATGGGCTTTACTCTAATGCAAACAGGGTCCTAACAAAAAGAAACTGGGGGCTAGGAGATGGCCAAGGCAATGAAGTATTTGATTTACAAGTAGGAAGACCTGAGTTCAAGCCCTAGGGCCCACATTAAAAAGCCAGACATGGCGGTATGCTTCTGCAATCTTGGTGCTCAGGAGGTAGAAACAGGGGGAGTCCCAGGGTTCCTGGCTAGCCAGTCTAGACTACTTGGTGAGCTTCAGCCAATGAATGGCTCTGCAAAACCAAAAAGATGCACAGTCCCTGAGGAACAACACTGGAAGTTGTCTAGGATACACACCACACACACACACCACACTCACGAGAGAGAGACAGAGAGACAGAGAGGGGGGACAATAATGAACAGAAGGAGAAGAGGAAAGTGAGATATTACATATTAAAAGCCACTTGGAAGGCCACAGGTGTGGTTCTGTGGTTGAGCCCTTGCCTAGCGTGTATGAGACCTGAGTTCAGTCCTCAGAACTGCAAAACAAAGGCCTCAAGACAGAGGGCAAAACAGGGAGTAGGGTGGCAGGGCTCGTGGTGGTAGAAAGACTGGGCATCTTCTATGGGGCTTTGTGCCCATCAATGGGGGCCCTTAGGAAAAACTAAAAACAAAGTCAAGAGACTGGACAAATTGCTCAGTAATTAAGGGCACTTATATCTCTGGTTGAAGACCTAGGTTTGGTTCCCAGTGACCACATGGTGGTGACAACCAACTGTAACTCTAGTTCCAGGGAATATAACTCCTTCTTCTGACATCTGTGCACATCAGGCACATATGGTAGAACATAGACAAACATACAGGCAAAGCAGTCCTACACATAAAATAGATTGATTGATTAACTCAAAGCAAATAGGTGAACACAAAGTTATGGGGGCAAAGAGACCAAAAGCTAGAAACGAAAAGAGGCCACTCAGATTCAAGAAAGTGCTTCAGTTGCAGGTATCTGGGCAGGTTACTAAATAATAAACCAGCTTCTGACCTTGCTGTCAAAAAAAAAAAATCTATACAAGATCTAGGTCAAGATTCATTGGGAAGTCACCTAGGCTGTGTTTCCATTTCTGTAAAATGGGTGCGTTTGCATCTGTCCATTCCTCTTCATAGGATGATTCTAGGCAGGATCAAAGATGATATCAGATGAGGTGCAGTTCGGCTGGCAGAGTATTTGCCTAGCATGCATGAAGTCCTGCGTTCAATCCCTGGCAGGCACAAACTGGATGGGGGGGCAAGCACCTGCAATCTTAGCAAGCAGGAGACAGAGGCAGAAAGACCAGAAGTCCAGGGTCATCCTCAGCTACACAGAGTGTTCAAGGTCAGCCTGAGCTGCAGGAAGCTGTTAGGAGTCAGGGGTGAGGAAGAAAAAAAAATGAGAGGAAGAAATAAAGAAAGAAAAAGATGCTACTCTGGCTAGTGACATCATCAAAGAGCTACCAATATCACCAATGAGAGAGAGAGAGAGAGAGAGAGAGAGAGAGTCTATGCACATGCGTTCAGTGTCCTCAGAGGCAGTAGTAACATGTGGATGCTGAGAATCCACTATACAAGCAGCTAGCATTGGGCTGGAGAGATGGCTCAGCAGTTAAGAGCGCTGACTGCTCTTCCAGAGGTCCTGAGTTCAAATCCCAGCAACTACATGGTGGCTAACACCATCTGTAATGGGATCTGATGCCCTCTTCTGGTGTGTCTGAAGACAGCTACAGTGTACATTATATGAAATACATAAATATATCTTTAAAAAGCAGCTAGTGTTCCAAACCACTGAGCCTTCTCTTTAGCCCCCTTAGCAGTTGTTTGAGGAGCTCTAGGGGATCAAGTCCTTCACAGTTATCCATGGCCTCTTAGAAGTTGGACCAAGAACCATCCCTGTGGCCCTACAAGCTCTCTCTCTCTCTCTCTCTCTCTCTCTCTCTCTCTCTCTCTCTCTCTCTCTCTCACACACACACACACACACACACACACACACGCACACGCACATCCTAGTGATTCTATCTTTGCTGACTCCCCACTAAGCACTGTACTGACGCCTCTAGAACACCACACATGCCTAACAGAAATAAGCTAGTTCTGGTTAAAGTAGGATGAAAGAATGAACAAAGGAACAAACAAACCTACAAGCCACCTTCTGTTCCAGGATTAGGGCTCACTGGGATCTGAAGGCAAGTCCGGAGGGCCAGCATTTTAAACTCTACAAATGGAGCCTGAGACTTCGGAGACTGTTGGAAGAGTTGGGCTAACTGGGTCTCAGAAGGCAGCAGAATTCGAAACAACTCACCTGTTATCAGAGTAGTGGCTGGTCAGCGTTGAAAACATGTTGGTCTCTTTTACAGCAGTTGTCACAGCTGTTGTCACTGTGAAGATGGTGGTGGTGGAGGTGATGGTGGTTGTGGTTGACACTGTAATGGGTGCTTGGGTCGCTTGGCATAAGACAGATTAGAACACTATTCCAGTCACCCACTCACGGTGTGCACTTGCTCTGAGCCTGTGAGGGAGTGTGAGCCATCCCAGCCAGGGGACCCCGGAACAAGGTTGTGGCAAGCAAGTATAGCTGGTCTATAGGATCCTCTTGATCTAAGAGGACCCAGAGATTTTGAGGCAGGTAAGGCTGGAATCAAGTCCAAGGAGGATGGTGAGCAAGGACAACTTCGTATCTCAACTGCTAAGACAGTGCCTCCGCTGATAGGGAGCTGTCTCTTGGAGAGCCGCTAACAAAACCTAGACTTGATACTTTTAAGGTCAACAGCTAATATTGGAACTAAAGAGATGGCCCAGCCGTTAAAAGCATGCTGTGTTCTTGCAGAGGACACAGGTTCAGTTCCCAGCACCCACCTGGTGGTTCACAACCATCTGTAACTCAAGTTCTACGGTATCTGATGCCCTCTTCTGGACTCCATGGGCATATGACACACACAGTGCCCAAACGTGTGTGCTGGCAAAACACCCATGTATATAAAATAAATAAAAATCCTTTAATAGCGAAAAGAAAATCCTAATAGTCAGGAGGACATGTTGCTTGAGACGAAATAAGAAAGTTCAATAATGAGGACAACCCACTTCCAAAGATCAGGGTTCAGCAAGTTAATGCAAGGTTTGCACCATACTGAGTCCTGGTAATGGTGGAGTGACAACTTTCATCTGCTACCTCTATCCTCCAAATGCCCTGGTACTGCCTGTCTGAGGTTGGCCAAGCAGAACCCAAGAAAGAAACTACTCCAAGCCAATATACCAAGACCTTTGAGCTGGCACCACCATCATGAGCTCTGAATTCTAGAAAGACTCTCAAAGGGAACATTGTTAACCCAATGGGCACAAATGGGCTCCTCAGGACATTGCAGACATCAAAAATACAACTATGTGTGGTGGCTTTTCTAGAGCGTGCAAGTTAGACCACAACACCAGAACTAAGCTGGTACCGTTTCCCTAAGGATGGATACAGAGGGATGGAGAACAGCATCGTGTGATAGCAACACCTGAAGCTCCTCGAAGAGCAAGGCAAATTTCCCATGGAACTCAAGGATAGCACTGGCCAGAACTCGAGACTGCGGACCATTGGAAGAGGTATCCTTGGCCAATGATCCAGAGATGGAAACGACCACCCTGTCCTCTCTTAGGAATAGACTCAAGATGGAGCTTTGTAGTGAAGAGGAGGGAGAAATGCATGGACTCTCTGGGGCAGTTAAAAGGAGAGAGGGAAAGATGGCTGGGCAGTTAAGAGCCCTGTTTATTTCTCCAGAGGTCCAGGGTTCGATTCCCAGCACCCATATGTTGACTCACAGCTGTCTATAACCCCAGTTCCAAAGGGTTTGGCAACTTCCACAGACATGCATGCAAGCAAAACATCAGTACACATAAAATAAATGAATAAATATTGGCGGGGGGGGGGAGAGACTGTCTCTTCTAATCTCAAGCAGTCAATTTAGGATATATGAGACTTTAGGACTCTGCTGCCCCCATAGGGCAACAGCTCTATTGAGTGACAGCTAATTCTGAGACCTCAGAGACCAGAAAGGGCACTTAAAGAGATGTTCACACACCTCTTACCTGGGTCAATGTCCACCTTAACTTTAAACATGGGATCATATCCAACTCTCGTAATCCCACACCAGTAAATGTCAGCATCGCTCATCTTCAGATCCTTCATGGTCACAGTGAAGATGAAGTCTCTCTGGTTGTCACTGATGGACACACGGTTCTCCTTCAACAACCACTTTGGTTTATCGGTTTCAACAAGAATCTTACATGATTTCCAATAATCCCCTCGGCACCAGTACTTGATGTAATCCTTCCATTGTGAGGTATATCGGCACTGCACTGTCAAGGAGCCCTGCTCCCGACCCCTCACCTCCTCTGGACCTGTGATTGAATCCTCAGCAGTACAGCATCCTGGAAAATACAAATCCGTGGACCACTAATCTCTTACTCTAAGGGCAGGGCATAGTGCCAATTCTAAAAGCATCTTTAATTGAATAGTGGTCAAAAGATAGACACCTCTTCTCCAAGACAGGCTGCCTGCCACCCCTCAACATCCTGCTGAGTCAGAGGAGCTAGGAAAATTTTGGAGGAAACAATTACAGCCAAGCATGGTGGCACAGGCTTTAATTCCAGTCCTTAGTAGACAGAAGAAGAAGAAGAGGAGGAGGAGGAGGAGGAGGAGGAGGAGGAGGAAGAGGAGGAGGAGGAGGAGGAGGAAGAGGAGGAGGAGGAGGAGGAGGAAGAATAGGAAGAGGAAGAGGAAGAAGAAGAGGAGGAGGAGGAGGAGGAAGAGGAAGAAGAGGAGGAGGAGGAAGAAGAAGAAGAAGAAGAAGAAGAAGAAGAAGAAGAAGAAGAAGAAGAAGAAGAAGAAGAAGAAGAAGAAGAAGAAGAAGAAGAAGAAGAAGAAGAAAAGAAAAAAGAAACAGACAAAAGTCTCTAAGTTCAAAGCCAGCCTGGCCTACATAGCAAGTTCCAAGATACCCAGGGCTACATAGAGACCCTACTGTGGGTGAGACTGTGACTTCTATCTAACACTTACCCTCCCCCCACCACCACATAAACAACATCCAGGTGTGGTGCTGCACACACCTAGACCCATCAGTCAAGAGACTGAAGCAGGAGGATTCTGAATTTAAAGCTAACCTGGGCTACATAGTGAGACTCTGACTCAAAAACCAGTTACTCCCCCCAGTGTGTGTGTGTGTGTGTGTGTGTGTGTGTGTGTGAGAGAGAGAGAGAGAGAGAGAGAGAGAGAGAGAGAGAGAGAGACGGATGGGAGCACATGCATGTTCGATGCATGAGGCTGATCACGTGAATATCCAAACAGCAAAGGAGGTTCAGGTAACCTGTTCTATTATTTTGTATTTATTTTTAAAAGAATTATTTAACTCATTTATTTTATTTATATGAGTCCACTATAGCTGTCTTCAGACACACCAGAAGAAGGCATCAGATCTCATTACAGATGGTCATGGGCCACCATGTGATTGCTGGGACTTGAACTCAGGACCTCTGGAAGAGCAGTCAGTGCTCTAACCACTGAGCAATCTCTCCAGCCCCTTTAAGATTTACTTTTATTTTATCTGTATGGGTGTTTTGCCTGCTTATGTGTCTGTGTACCACATGAATGCCATGTGCCTTCAGAGGCCAGAAGAGGGTGTCAGATCCCCTGGACTTAGAGTTACACATGACTGTGACCCACAGTGTGGCTGCTGACAAATGAACTAGAGTCCTCTGTGAGAACAAGTGCTCCAGGCTGTTGCCGGAGGTTCCAGTGGGGCTCCTACCGTCTCCCGCCTTGGATGACTGACTCTGGTTTCTGTATTCCTTGACCCCTCACACACAAGTCCCGTGTCTGTATGAACTGCACGGGTGCATTTGCCAAACGGGAAAACTCGTGATTTCCAGGTGGAGTTTTCTGTTCTGTTCCCTTGACATTTGTGTCCATCCCATTCTGGTTTCACACTGTCCTGCCCCAGAATGTTCTTCATGGCCAGAGGGGTTTCCTTCTGCTTTCTCACCTTTGAAAGATTCGGGGAGGGGAGGGAGGGATGCTGGAGAGCACTAACTGCTCTTCCAGAGGTCCTGAGTTCGAATCCCAGTAACCATATGGTGGCTCACGGCCTTCTGTGATGGGATCCGATGCCCTCTTCTGGTGTGTCTGACGACAGCTACAGTTTACTTATATATAATTAAGAAAGAAAGAAAGGAAGGAAGAAGGAAAGAAAGAAAGAAACAAAGAAAGAGAAAGATTTGGGGTACACTGAAATGTTTCTTTTTGAGCATAATTTTTGGGAGCTAGAGAGATGGCTCAGTGGGTAAAGACACTGGCCACCAAGCCTGAGTTTCATCCTCAGGACCTACATGATAGAAGGAGAGAAGCAACTCCTGAAAGTTGTCCTCTGATGTCCACGTGCACAGCCACTCGCAGGGATGCACACACCAGACACACACACACATAAGTAAGTAAGAGAAAGGAGGAGGGAGGTAGCTCAGCACTTACGAAATATCCTTCGATTAATCTATACTGACCGCACTCTTTAAAACACGGCTGTCCTTAAGCTGCAGAGTTTTCTACTTAATTATTGCTTCCTTCCCTTTTGTCTTTATCAAAGAGGTGTTCTGAGGTTGAGTTGGGACACGTGCTTCATTAGTCTTTTGTTGTAGTTGTCCCTGTGATAAAATATCTGACAGAATCAACCTGAGAAATGAAGGGTTCTTCTGACTCATCACAGCAGGGAGGGGGTAACAGAGCAAGTGGCTCACATCCTGACAATCAGCTAGAAGGGTGGTGAGGGCTGAGAGGGCAAGCATAGAGAGAAGAGGGAAAGGAGGAGGAGAGGAAGGAGGGAGGGATGGGGAGGGGGAGAGAGGGGAGGGGCTGGGGGGAGAGGCTGTACCAACTGTCAGTTTCCCCTCATTCCATCTGGCTCCCCAGCCCATTGGATGGTGTTGCCCACACCAGCGTGGGTCTCCCCAGTAGCTGATCCCTGAGAAATGCCCTCACAGACACACTTTAGAGGCATGCTTTCCTAATCATGTATCAATCGCCTCATCAGCTGTTACAATGGGTATATGTTATGGCCTTACTTCCTAAGTTAATTTCCCATCCGTGTAATTTTCTTCCTATTTCCTTAGGATTACTAGGTGCTATCATTTTTCTGGGTTGCCTTGTTAGCAAACCTTGTTCCAAAACTAGCAAGATGGCTCGTTGGGTAAAGGTACCTGCCACCAAAACTGTCTGTCTCTCCGTCTCTGTCTCTCTCTGTGTGTGTCTCTGTCTCTGTCTCCCTCTCTCTCTCTCTCTCTCTCTCTCTCTCTCTCTCTCTCTCTCTCACACACACACACACACACACACACACACACACACCAAAAGTAAGACAACAATAAAAACCTGTGCTCCAGGCATAGTTGGTGACACATGCCTGCAGTATTAGCAGTACTAGAACCCAGTGTGACCTCTGCAGCCAGTTCAAGGACAGCCTGGGCTACATAGGGAAACCTCATCTCAAAAAAGAGCAGAAACATGGGGACCGAGTCTACAACTTGGTTAGTAGAGTGCCCTCTTGTCGAACATGATGTTTAGGATTCAGTCCTCTCAGGATGGAGGAAGATTAATGAGCAAGTGTTAATTAGCTGAAGCACATTTAGAGCTAAGGATTTACTCTGTCCCGCCTTTAAAACTGATATGTAACTCACATACGGTAAATTTAACACTTTGAACACACCCAGCTCAGTGGGGTTTAGAACAGTCACAACTTTATGACCACCTCTGCTGTCTAATCCCAGACCTTTCTTTTTCCTTCATCGGCATGAAGAGCTGCCTCACACTAGTGATAGTTGCTTCTCTTGGTGGCTGTCTCCCTGCCTTCTCACCACTGACACTAATCTACCTCCTGACCCCACGGACTCAGCTACTCTGACATTTCATAAGACCAGCACTATATAGTTAGTATACAGTGATATTCTGGTTCTTCCTCCCGGCATCTGCTTTCGAATTCCATCCTTACTGTCGTCTGTGTCCCTAAGTGCTTCAGTGTGGTCTTCCACTGTGTGGTCAAACATTTAGATTGTTCCCACCTTTTAATAACCCTGAACTCAGGGATCTGCCTGCCTCTGCCTCCCTAGTGCTGGGATTAAAGGTGTGCACCACCACCTGGTGTATTCCTAGCTCCTACATGGATGTGTGCCTGTAGTTCATTATGGTCATGTGGCAATGCCATAGCTAATATTCTGAAGAGCCATCAAATTGTATTCCAGACTGGTCTCATCACTGCACACTTCTATCAACAATGTACAACCTCTACAGTTCATTGGAAGAATCGGAAGCTGGGGAAATGGCTCAGAGATCGAGAGCATGCATTGCTCTTGCAAAGGAACTGAGTTCATTTCTGAGCATCCACAACAGGCAGTTCACAACAGCCTGTAACTCCAGCTCCAGGGGGTATAACGCCCACTTCTGTCCTCCTATGGCAACTGCACACATGTGTGCTCTCTCTCACACAGGCACACACATCTCACACTATTTTTTTCTAAGTACTTGTCTTTATTTTTATTATCATTGTTGAAGCTGTGTGGTACACTACACTGAACGCAAGCAAAGCCATATATAGCGTTCAGTTCTAGAAAGGCAGAAACGGGGGGGGGGGGGGGGGAGTCATGTTGAGAACAACCACTTTCTCTCTAATGGATACATTCATTCAAGCAGCTGCAGTTTGCTGTTTGTCTAATTAGTACCTGCTGTGGTTTTAGGGACAAACGTCTCTGCCTTCTGGAAGCTTCCATTCTACTCAGGTGAGGGAGTGAGGCACAGGCAATGGGAGACAGAGCAAAAGGAATCCTTTGTTTTGTTTTTCCTGTCTGCTTTCTTTTTGAGTCAGGGTCTCACATAACTCATGCCTTGGACTCTGTAGGCAAGAATAATCTAGAACTCCCTCTCCTTTTGTCTATGCCTCCTGAGTGGAGTTGGCCGACCCTGGCAGGAACAGCAGTTTGAATTAAGATCATCAATGAAATAAAGCCTTTGGGGGGTGGGGGGCTGTGAAGAGCCAGAGATCACACAGGCAAGAGCTCTCAGGGTGAGGGGAACACAAGGCTCTGGAGGCCAAGCAAACCCAGAGCATTCAAAGCCATGCGGGGGAGGGAGCTGAACCAAGCGAGGAAGCAAGGGAAGAGAGAACCAGAGACACTGTGCAGAAACAATCAGGTTGCACAGCACCTCATAAGCCCTCTGTGAGGACTTAGGATTCTAATTCAAAATTGAGGAGGTCATTGGAGATGGCTGTGCCCCAGGTTTGGCTGAGCAGTAAGAAAATGTGGAGTTGCCAAGCACTAAGATGAAGCAGACCGAGAAAGAGGGTGATCTGGGGAGATTTGATAAGGCATGTGTGAAGTCTCTTCCTTCCTTCCTTCCTTCCTTCCTCACTTTCATTCTTCTCTCTCTCTCTCTCTCTCTCTCTCTCTCTCTCTCTCTCTCTCCTTAAGTCAGGGTCTTACTATTCCCAACTTTCTTCTTTTTTTAGGTGTATATGTATATGAGTATGTGCTTATGGGTGTGTGCAAACGACTACAGGTTCCCATGAAGCCCAAAAGGGACATCAGAGCTGAAGTGACAGGTGGTTGTGAGAAACTCAGCGCTGGGTGCTAGGAATTGAACTTGGGTCCTCTGGGAAAGGAAAAGAAGCAAGCCTTCGCCTTCTCTAGGGGTATGAAATTGAAAGCCATCTGTTAAAACTATTTCAAGCCAAGAGAAGAAGTTCAAGGGCACAGTGGAAACCACCTGAATGCAAAGCAAGAAAACACCCTTTGTCAGTCTAACTCAGCATGCCCCGGAGCAGTGATTCTCAGCCTTTAAAACAGTTCCTCCTGTGGTGGTAACCCCCCAACAATAAAGTTATTTTCATTGCTACTTTGTAATTTTGCTACTGCTATGCACTGAACTAGAGTATCTGCATACACATTTATACTAGAGTATCTGCATACACATTTATACTGCCCCACTAACCCCAATAACTGAGCCATGGATCAAGGTCCATTGACAGGTGAAAAAGTAAAGGAGATGTCATATAAATACACAATTACGCCTACAGGAAAACACATTGAACTGGAGACCATCTTGTTAAATAGAATACGCCAGATTCAGAAAGACAAATATCACATGTCTTGTCTCCTACACAAACTACAGATTTAAGAAAAAAAAAAAAAAACATGGAAATAGAAGAGGGTATTTAGGGAGAAGAAGGTGATCAGTAGACATGGGGGAGAAGATGGTCATCTAAGTACATGATAGGCACACATGAAAAAAATGGCATGAAGAACTTAAAATTTGGTGCAATTTATTTTGAGACAGGGTCTCATCCTGCACCCTGACTAACCTGGAACTTGCTATGTAGACCAGGATGTCTCTTAAACTCACAGAAATTCACCTGCCTCTGTCTTCCAAATGAACAGAGATTAAAGGTGTGCATCTTTGTGCTCAAGGATAAATTCTCTTTCTTTGAAATCAAAAATGTATCCATCCACTTAAAGCTACCTCGATTCAAGGGTCATGACACAGTACCAGAAATATCCCTTTCCATGGTCTAACTCAGCATGCACTAAAGCAGTGGTCCTCAACCTTCCTACTGCTTTGACCCTTTAACACAGTTAAACTTAATTAACTCAGTCATAAAGTTATTTTTGTTGCTACCTCATAATTGTAATTTTGCTATTGTTATGAGTTGCGTTGTGAATATTTTTGGAGGTAGACACAGAGGCAGGAGGATTATTAGTTAGCCAGCTTTGGCTACATCATAGGGAGCCTCTTCCCCCTCCATCTCAAACCACAAGACAGCATAGTCAGCCCTGTATCTGCGGCCTTGCCTCCTGTCCCCTCTTCACCTTTCAGTCCTCAGTCACTTCTGATAGCTCCTTCTCTCCCAGACGCTATGAATCACCCCTCCAGCAGTTCTGAATAGCAGAACTCTTTTTTTTTTCCTTCAGCGTCTGGCTCCCACAATCATTTCTTCCCCTAAAGCCTGCCCCCCTTGCTGGAACACAATCACATGATGACAGTCCAGCCCCAACATATACTCCTGAGCAACCAGGGCTCTCCTGTCTAAAAAGCCAGTGCGTCTGTCTTAAACACCACCAGTCCTGCCGTGGTCTAGAATTGTGCCTAGGATGAGGCTTAAAAGCTCAATATTACTACCACTAAAGTACAGCAATGGGATAGTGGACAGGGATGACCTCTTGTTGCTGGGCAGCCACTTCCCCTGGTTGCCTGAGTAATGCTCACCTGAGATCCAGAAAAGAAAGGGGACCAGCAAAGACAAATGCATCTTCTCAGACCGGGTCACCTTGGTGGAGCCTGCCAGCAGGAGCAGGCTACATGCTCCACTCCTGCCTCCTGGGCCTCTGATTTCCCTCACTCTCACTCACTCTGGCACTTCCTCCTTTGGCCACTTCCCTCTGGCAGAGAAAAACCAAAAGAGGAAGGAGGCAGGGTAAGAGAAATGTAATGCAAGAAGCCAGACTTGTGAAAAGGGCTTTGAGAAACATCGCCCTCCTCAGCACCAGAGTGGCTTCTCTGGAACTGGGGGCCTTCTGCTTTGAGGAACACAGCCCTCCTCAGCACCATAGTGGCTTCTCTGGAGAGAGAACTGGAGCCTCCCACTCTGTCCATGTGGGTCCGGTGATTCTGAATTGCTTCAGCTAGAGGTGCTGCAGCTCCAGGCCAGAGCTTCATAGGCCAGAGGAGAGGCTGGAATGGGAAGAGAGCAGAGGGAACTGAGGAGGTGTCAAAAGCCAACCTCATCATAGGTGGCAGGCACATGTAATCCAAGAATTTAAGAGGCAGAAACAGGGAGATTAAAGGTTTGACAGCAACCTGAGCTACAAGGTAAATTCAAGGCTAGCCTGGGCTACATGGTGACACCTGTCTAAGAGGAGGGGAGGAAGTATTGCTCAGTGGCAGAGCTCTTGCCTAACATAAGCAAGGCCCTGAGTCTGAGCCTCAGCACCCCCACCCATTACAAAATTACAAAGAGAGAGGCTCAGATAATCAGAATATATGAACAGGGGTCTACATACCCAGAAGTCTTTGCTTCGAGAGCACTTTTATTAATCTGTCCTAGACTGGGTAATAGATATGGACTCAATCTGTATTCTCCAGAAATTTAGCGACTATCCCAGGGCTACCCCACCACTACCCTTCCACGCAGGAAACTAGCTTGCTACTCATGACTTTCACCCGAGCTCCCACACCCTCCCCACAGTAACTACTTGTCCAAATAAGAAAAGAAGGAAGGCCAGCCTTGATGGTCAGGCCTCATTCTGACACTGTGGCTTCCATCTCACACACAGCCCTTTCCAGCAAGCCCTTAGGGTAAGGTCACTTTGAGTACAAGCCATATACACCCTGGGATACCTGGCTTCATGGTGCCCTCAAGCCTGGTCAGGTTAATCAGAAGGGAGGAGGTGTGCTAGAGGGCTGTTTACACTGAAAACACCAGCCACAGCTTTTCCAGGATGTGGCCAGAGAAGGCCACTTAATTTACATCCTTCTAGGCCATAAAGAAAGACCAACAAGGGTGGTGGGAGCTTTTCACTCAGTACTGTCCATCAAACAGGTTTCTTCCCAGGGTGCACCGAGATAGGAATCCTCCCCCTACTCCCCCTCCTCCTCTGCAACATATAGAATAGTTTTCAGGGGAGTTATCAATAGGCTGAGGGAACCCTGTAAACCAAAGGGACATGTTTATGGAGGGTCTAGGACTTACTGGGCAAAGGTAAAAAGTAGGAGAAAAAAAAAAAGGCAGAGCTGTCTGACAGGAGCCCAAGGCCAGATCCTTTGATCTTGGTCCTCTCAAACTGGCCCGTCCTAGATGGAGGGCCACCCTATGAATCAGAAACACAGTCTTATTAGAGCCACTGTGAGTTATAGTGAGGCTTGAGGCTGCCCCTTAAACAGGGGCCCTCTGGATTCTGGGAGTCAGGATATTCCAGAGCCCTGTGTCCTCAAAGACCCACTGGAGGCCCCAGATCTGGCTAGGTCATTGATTTCTGCATAACTCAGTGACCACCCCCCAGGCTACCATGTGCCCATCAGTGAAACAGGGCATTGAAACCATCCGTAGTGGTGCATACCTGAAGATCAGAAATTCAAGACCAGTCCTAACTACATAGTAAGTTCCAGGCTAGACATGAGTTCCTATAGAACAGAACATTGAAGATGATCCATTCCCTAAAGCACTGTTTTCAAAGTATGTGTACATGTGTGCGCACACACATTGTATATATTATTATTTGTGGAGAGAGCTGTGTATACACATAGAGTGCTTGTATGTGATATGTAATGCTATGTGTACATCATGTATATGTATATATACACATGTGTTGCAGTAAATATTAAAAATGTGGCTTAGCCTTTTATCCCACGCTATTACCAGCTCCTGAGGTGCCATCTGGCACTGCGGGGATCTCTAGCTTGGTGCTCCAGGCCGCCTCTAAGAACTCAGACATGGTTCACCCTACCACCCCTGCTGCTTCTGTCCCAGGTGGATAAACCAACCTGGCATGCTTCTTTTCTCTACCACCCTGGGACAAGCATGACTCCACAATCCAGTAACTTATCAAACAGGTTTATATGTTAAATTCTCAATCCACAAACCCCTCTATACAATAAACTTACAACCAATGGACAAAGATATAAACTGCCCATCTATATGAGATAAAAGACTCATAGAGACCCTTAAAATAATAACAACCTCATTAAGCTAGAGATGCGCCGAGAGAAACGTACACATCTGCCTTGATCTCCTCCTCCCACAATCTCTACCTCCTGCCTCCTCTTCCATGTCGAATCATGTATCACCTCAACACAAACCCACATGTTTGTGTGCGTCTGTGTGCTGTTCATAGGGGTCTCCTAGTAAATAAATCAGTAAACAAACATAACTTTAAAAAGAAAAAAAAAGCAGACTCTGGAAATCAATAACCAAAGGCTGGGGCTGGGGCTGAAAAGATAACTTAGCAGTTAAAACCACACACTGCCCTGACAGAGGACCCAGGTTCAGTTCCCAGCACCTACATTAATTCACTTGTAACTACAACTTGAGGGAACCCAAGGCCCTTGTCTGGCCTTCATGGGCACCTGCACTAACATGCACTATTCATACACAGACATACAGAGACGTGCAAAATTAAAAATAGGGGGTGGAGGAATGGTTCAGTATTTAATAGGGCAATAGTGCTCTTCCAGAAGACTGAGTTTGGTGCCCAGTATCCATGTCAGACAGCTCACAACCATCTATTGCCCCAGCTCCAAGGACTCTAGTGAACTCTTCTGGACTTCACATACAAACACATGTAGCAATCACACATGTGTACACACACATACATGCACATGAATTAAAATAAAAAGTCATGTTTTGGTTTTTGAAACAGGGTTTCTCTGTGTAGCCCTGGTTGTCCTGGAACTCACTCTGTAGACCAGGCTGGCCTCGAACTCAGGGATCTGTTTGCCTCTGCCTCAGCAGTCTGGGATAAAAGGTGTGAGCCACCTCTGCCACCACCACCAGCACCACCCTGAAATAATAAATCTTTTTAAAAAATAAACCTGGGGGCTGGAGAGATGGCTCAGTGGTTAAGAGCACTGCCTGCTCTTCCAAAGGTCCTGAGTTCAATTCCCAGCCTCACAGCCATCTGGAATCCAGTGTCCTCTTCTGGTGTGTCTGACAGCTACAATGTATTCATATAAATAAAATAAATAAATCTTAAAAAAAAACCTAAACCTGATACAACTGAAAATAACCCACCGAATTAAGTCTTGCAGGAATGAGAAGCAGCTGTCAGTCACACTTTCTTGAACTTTTCCCTCAAATCCTGACCTTGCTTGGGCTAGGGCTCCCTGCCCTCCTGCTTCTATTTCCAGCTGCACTTAGTAGGGGTTCTGGAACTTTGTCCTTTAGACACTGAAGCTTAATTGTCACACCCCTAGCTAGATGGGGCTCATTTCAAGATCCCATGACAAATTTGGTATTCATAACCTGGAAATCTTTTTCTGCAAACGGTCCCAGAATTGCATCAGCTTCAGCCCTAACGTAACTCTCGAGACTCCTTCCTTAGATTCACATCCTCTTACCTCAGAGTTTCTCTCTCTCTAAAGAGAGTCTATTTCTCCTTGAACCTAGACAGACTAAGTGACCTGTTTTGCCTACTACAGTACAGAAGAAGTGGGGTGTGCCAGTCCCTGGCCCTAGCTTAGTGTCCCCATATTTCCTCCTACACTTTCTGCTTCTGCCAGGAGCCGGTTGGCCTGCTGGACAGACAGCGGAGACAAAGAGAGCAGAGCTGAGCTGCCTTAGTCACCAGCCGGCAGACCCCAGTGATACCCAGAGCCTAGCCGAGGGCAGAATGGCCACCCAGACCAAGGGCTGACTCGAATTGTGCCCTTGAGGTTGGAGCATATTGCTGGTAGAGAAAAGCTAAGAGCCCCTGGAAGCAAGACTGGCCCTTCTGCTCTAAAGCGGCAGCTATCCCGGGCTCTTATGTCTCTTTATAGCACTTGCCCATGGCTTCTCCTGCCTTTCTTCCCCTAGGTCCCACCTTACAGCCAGCCATGGAACTGGGGAGCTGTTGTGGCTTCTGAATGCAAATAATACATTTGTCTAGATGGACCAGGGTTAAGAGCACAGGTGTTCTTGCAAAGACCTGAATTTGGTCCCCAGCACCCGTGGTGAGTGGCTAACAGCCACCTGTAAGTCCAAGTCTAGGGTATTTAACACCCTTTCCTGGCTTCCACATGCAAGCACACACACATGCACATACCCACGAGCAGACACACACATACATGTAATTTAAAACAAAGCCAGGTGCATGCCTTTAATTCCAGCAGTCAGAAGGCAGAGGCAGGTGGATCTCTGAGTATGAGGCCAGGCTAGTCTACAGAGTAAGTTCCAGGATAGCCAGGGCTACACAAAGAAACCCAGTCTCAAAGGAACTAAATAAATAAATACCTCAAAATTATGCATTTGTCTAACTTACTAAAGTAACACACTCATTTTAGGAAACAGAGAGGAAGACAGGAAGGAGGAAATCCTTAAGAGAAGAAGAAATTATTTAGGCTCATGGTTTTGTAGAGTTGAATCCATGACCACTTGGTCCCTTGTGCTTAGATAGAACCTCAAGTGGTGGGAACCCAAACCAAGAGGTAACTGATTTCGACATGGCCACACAGGAAGCTGGCGAATACCAGAACCCACCCAACATTCTCCCGGTTCCCTTCCATTCTGTCTGGGCTCTAATCTGAGGAGTCATGCCCCTCACATTCAGAATGGGCCTTCCGAGCTCAGTCTGTCCTCCTTGGAAATTTCCTCACAGGCACACCCAAACATGTGCTTTAGTAGTTCTAGTGTATCTCAGTTCAGAGTTGACCCTCCTACAGCGGTTTGTTCCAAGGAACAGTCGGGCATGATTGTGGGTCCTGATTAGTCCAAAGTCCAAAATAGTGAATGCCAACAAAACCTGGACATTCTCAGCTGGGGGCTGAGGCTGCAGGTGTGTGTGTGTGTGTGTGTGTGTGTGTGTGTGTGTGTGTACTAAGCAGCCCAGCTGAACCTCTGACTCACTATATGACTCCAGTCTGGGCTCTAACTTGCAATCCTCCTGCCCCAGCCTTCTGAGGGCTGACATTAGAGGTGTGCACCCTCACACCTAGGCCAAGATGTTACAATCTTAAAACAAAAATTTCCCACCCTCACCCCAAGAAAACCAGCTTTGCTTTTAGAGTCTTTTAATTATGCAGTTGAGGATCACACAAACTATCAGACTTCAGGTCAGCCATATGGAAATGTGAACCAGATCAAGGTTCCTATAAGGCAACTTTATAAGAGGGGCTGAAAAACTGGAACTATTGTCTAGCTGTATTGCATAAAACCTCCAATATACACATACACATGCCTGTTCACAGGCTTTGCTCACTTCCTATTGTGTTCTCTTTCTGAGAGCCATTTATGCTGTGAAGAATGTTAACTTTTAGTTTGTTGAGAAGTTACAATGTTTTTCTCTCAATTGTCTTTGTTTCAAATGTCTGGGGAACACCAGGAGGTCTGAACATCTGGGATTTGTGTGTAGTACTTGTTGTTTGTTTCTGGTTTTGTTTATGCTCTGTTTTGTTGAAACAGGGTATCATATAGCATAGACTGGCCTTGACCTTGATATGTAGCCGGAGATAACCTTGAACTCCTCCCAAGCACTGAGATTATGGAATTTTTACCACCATACCTAACTACATGTGTTGATGATTTTCCCCCCTTGGGTGTCTGTTAACAATTCTGATGCATCCCAGGCTGGCCTTGATCTCACTATGTAGATAAGGATGACTTTGAACTTTTCATCTTCCTGCTGGGTAGTAAACTAAGAGCTTCCTGCATGCCAGGCAAGCACTCTACCACTGAGCCACATCCCTGGCCCCAGATGAATTAATTCATCTTGATGGCGTCTGAATTTCTTGAGTGGTTAAGATCATTTGAAGCCACAAGAGGACCACCCATTCACCTAGTATCTAAGCATTGCCTCTGAGTGGAGTCCAGGATAACAGCATTCAGTGTTGCTCAGGGCACAGGGAAGCTGCTACCTCACTGTGGTTTACTATGGGGCTCCGGCTTTAGAAAGGTCTGCCCCACAGGAGGTATTAAAAAAAGAAAAGAAAAGAAAAAGTTTTGCACCTTGGGCAAAAAGGCTACTGCTTACATTGTCACTGGGGGTGACTCATGTTACATATCTGGAGAGAAGGGTCACTAGTCAGAGAGACTTTGTCATACAAATACCACAGAAAAATACCTGGTTCCCCATTTTGTCTTGACACCCAGAAAGGTGAAATCAATGTAATGCTCAGGTGGCCATCTCATCCTGGATCGATCTATCTATCTATCTATCTATCTATCTATCTATCTATCTATCTATCTATCTATCATCTATCATCTATCTTCTTTCCTCTGTTTCCTATGCCCTTTCTCAGACACTATCTTTAACCACCCTTTGGCACATTGATATAAACTACCTCATATCGCCTTTGTAAATGGGGACGACTCAAAGACAGACATTAATAAAATGACTTAAGAAAAGTAACCCAGCCCGTGGTGGTGCACACCTGCAACTCCAAACTCCAGCTTAGAAGGCAGAGGCAGGAAGATCAGAATCCCAAGCCACCTGAGACACAAGTGATGCTTTCTGAAAGTAGAAGAGAAGAAAGGGAGAAAATGCAGACAGTCAACAGCAAGGTTTGGGCCAGAACTGGGGTTAACTTTTTGTTATTTATTAGTGTGTATGTGTGTATGTGTGTGTGTGTGTGCACTCAAGTTCAGACACACATGTAGAGATCAAAGTACAGTCAGTTCTTTCTACCTTTTCAGGGGTTCCCGGGATCGAACTTGGCTTCTCAGATTAGCAAGGCAAGCAGTTTACCCACTGAGCCATCCTGCTGGCCCAGCTTCATTAACTTAATTAATTAATTTTTCAGAATGTGCTCTGGAAGAAAGAAATCATAGTAAAAAAAATTTCTGGACAATGGAGGCCAGAGAGATGGCTCAGCAGACAAAGGTGTTTGCTGCCAAGCCTGATATCTCAGAGCAAAACATGGCAGGACAGATGGTACCTACAGGTTGGGAGAAGAAAAGCAACACCTGCCAGCTGTACCGTGACCTCCACACATATGCATCAGAGCATGTGCAGGTATACACACACACACACATACACACACACACACCACTAAATAAATTAGATAAATAGATAAATAAAGTATAAGTAATTTTTTGTTTTATATTTTGCTTATTTGAGACAGCATTTCACTGTGTAACCTTGGCTGTACTGGAACTTGCTCTGTAGAGCAGGCTAGCCTCGAACTCACAGAGATCCTCCTGCCTTTGTCTCCTAAATGCTGGGATTAAAAACTTCGCACCACCACTGCCCAGCTATAATAACTTTCTCCCCGCTCCTCTTTTTCTTCTTCTCCTCTTCCTCCTCCTCCTCCTCCTCTTCTTCTTCTTCTTTTCCTTGCGCTTGTTAGGCAAGCAATCTACCACTGAGCTAAATCCCCAACCCCAGAACTTTCTAATCTAGATAATTAACAGGGCTAAGGAAGATTCTGGGTTTAAGGGAAAGTAATTAACAATGCTTGTTGTTGATGAGTTCAGAGCTCTCTATGATTACCCAGATTAAAAAGAAAAATATCCTTGACGACCAGGTACATGTCTGTTCCCCCGGGATTCAGGAGGTGGAGCCAGGACCCCTAAAAGCTTGAAGCAAACCTAATCTACATAATGAGTTCTAGGACATAGCTACATAAGGAGACACTTTCTAAAAGGCATTAAAAAAATCTCTCAGCACAACTGTCAGTATATTCTTTTTAGGGTGTATTTTATTTTATGAGTATTTTGTCTCTCTGTGTGTGTGTGCCACAGGCATGCCTGGTGCCCATGCAGATCAGAAAAGGGCATCAAATCCCCTGGAACTAGGGTTATGGAAGGTTGTGAGCTGCCTTGTGGGTGCTCTTAACTGCACCTCTCCAGGTCCCTCAGTAGATTTTTGATACTAAAAGGACCAACTCAGAGCAGGCCCTACCCCAAGGCTGAGTTCAGTTTGGGTTTGAAAAGCTGAATTCCAGTCCCCACCAAGTTCATGACGGTCCCAAGACAGGACTACTGTCAGAGCAAGTAAATGAAGACACGGGCTTTTTCACCCTGTAAAGAAAACGGGGCATAAGAAGAAAGGATTGAGTCTGTCGTGCCCTCTAGGAAGTGAACCAGGGCACGCCGGCTCTTCCAGACTGTTCTCTCTAGGAAGCACATTTTGAAGCTGGGGGAAGTTTAATGTGAGATGCAAATTAACAAAGCCACTATTCATAACAAGAAAATGGTGCTCTTTAACCCAGGAGGAAATGAAAGCCCAGCCCAATATCATTTGGCTGGTAGAGAGGCATAGTGGGGACGTCCAGGGTCAACATTATGCAAGCAATGTTGGGTTCAACCTACTCTGATACTGATTTCCTTCCATGCCATTCAGAGTCCCCAAAATGGCCAGGGCCCCTGGACCTGACCCCAGGAGGTTCTGGAAGGTTCTCTGCTTTTGTGTCTTTGTGAATGCACATAAAGTTTGCCTCTCTTGAGCCTTCCAACAGCCCCCAGTGATTATCTTTAGAAAGAGGCCACTGCACACCTTGAGATCAAGGCCTTTGTCTTCTTATCCATCCTTCACCCCTGCACTGAGAGCCCCATGGGTACAGTTCACGGAAGCCTCCGAGCTTGGCTTAGGACTGATTCCCTTCCAAACATGTCGCCCAAGTTTCCAGACTGATTCTCACCCTGCTTCCTCTCAGTACTGACCTCCCAAGGGAGGGTGACTTTTGCCTTGGTTCCTAAAATTCTCCTCTCTCAGGGATGCTGTCCTCTCCAAGCTTTGTCCCGGTGCCAGCTGTGAAATATTCCCAAGGCTCGCCCTAGGCATCCTGATCTTGCTTTGCACGCCTGGGTCTTTTTTTGGACTAGCACACATGGGAGATCCATCAAGTTATCTGATCTTTCAAGATCCAGACACCAAAACGAAATGGAACACGCAAGGATTTTATTGAGGGACAACAACTGTATGACGAACAAGCTGGGGGGTCAGGGAAGTGTCCGTCTCTGACACGGCTCAGAATCCCAGAGGATTCTGGGATTCCTCAAGCTGCAGTCAGCTGGTAGAGGAGTCTAGTGTTCCCGAAGAACAGGACGGACAGTGGCCCTGCCATGCTCTCTGCCCTTGCCTCAGTATTTTCCATGAGCCATGTAACCCTGTGCAGGTCGGATAAACCTGGAGATGGGAGGGAATCCATGCAGCAGGTTCTTATGCTCAGATGCTCAGGAACTTGGTTTGGAATAGTTTTTCTCTAAACCCTTCAATAAAAAAAATCAAGAGGTGGGGGTGCACATGCATGTGTGTGTGTGCACATGCATGAACATGTATGTAATCTAGGTCTAAGCTAAGTGCCACTGTCTGTACAGTGGGTATGTATTTATTTGTGAGGTTTTGTGTGTGTTACCAGGGTTGGGACACATGCCAGTATGCATGTGGAGGTCAAAGGATATCTTGCTGGAATATGTCTCTCTTTCTACCATGTAGGCATCAGGGATTGAACTCAGGCTGTTGCTGGGCTTGGTGGCAGTCATCTTTACCTGGGCCTATCTGTGTGCTTGTGTGTGTGTGTGTGTGTGTGTGTGTGTGTGTGTGTGTATTCTAGATGTGTTTGTGTATTATATATGTATGTATGTGTGTGCCCATCTGTCTGTATATCTCTGTGTACTGTATACATGTACATGTATGTATATTTATACTCAGTATGTGTGGGGTGTGCATGTATGTATATGTACATGTGTAGGTGTGTGTGGGGATGTGGTATTGTCATGTGTATATGTACATGTGTACGTGTGTGGTGTTTGTGTGTATTCAGAAAAAGTCACCTCCTACAGTCACAACTAAACCACCTGAAACCCTCTGTCTCTATTGCTGCTTTTTCAGACCATTCTGGTTGGTGACAGTGGCGTTGGGAAAACGTCTCTACTGGTTCAGTTTGACCAAGGGAAGTTCATCCCCGGCTCCTTCTCAGCCACCGTGGGCATCGGATTCACAGTAAGTACTCGTTGCCTCTGCCATCGCTGAGCCTCTGCACGTGTGCCAGGGTGTCAGCCAGAAACAGGTGAGGCCATTAGAAGGATCAGTAAACAGACAAGCTCCAGAGATGCAGGCGAGTTGAAGGGGGCTGGAAGAGGATGAGCTTTGGCCTTAGGTGCTGTGGAGGCTCCGTTCCACTCTGAGTCTAAAGACAAAACGGGGTGTAGATATTCAGGTCAACCCCAAGGCAGCAATGAATCTGCTAGGGGTGACAAATGACCTTGCAAAAAAATGTAAACTCAGCATGGCCACATGGGTTGGAAGCCAGCAGGCAAGGACTGAAGTCTGGGTTTTAGCACTTGCTCTCTCCTGGGACACAGCACCTGGGTGTGGGCACGTGGGTGAGGTCCGATTAGAAAGTGGGTTTAGGCTTTCCTTCCCTCACAATTTGACACAGACTAGCAGTTCTGCTCTGCCATTCACCCCTGCCTCCCTAACTTTCCATGCCTGAAGATATTCCCTGACTCCCCTGAATTCTTGAAAAGGCCCCTCCCAAAGCTTCCCCCTTTCTCATGCTGTTTGGCCTCCAGAACCAGTGTTGAAAAGAACAGGAGAACAGGTCTTAGACCATATGAAAGTTTGAAGACCTCTAGACAAACCAAAGCATGGGATCTGTGAGGTCACATTTGTGGTTGGGACGCAGTATCTACACTTGTGGGAAGAAAGGGAGGAAACCCAAAAACCATCTTTCCCAAGAGGTCATAGGGAAGAAAGCAAGGGTCCAGCCTGTGCATAGATACAGGTAACTGCCCAGGAAGTGAATGGGAAGAGAGAGATCTGTGAGCTGTGAGCTGTCTGACATAGAATCTGTCTTGAAACATCAACACCCAAGTGCTTCTTGAACTAGACAAGTTGAGGCCCAGTGTTCTCTAGGAGGAAGACAGAACAAGGGAGGGACAAGTCCCAGACAGCCAGGGCTATTTGGATAATAGCCAAGGCTATTTGGATAATGCCTAAAGCCTGGGGTCAGCCTGTCTGGAAGAGAGATATGTGTCTATGTGCTAGGATGGCCTCCTCCAAGCAATGTCCCTCTTCCTTCCCAGTCACACCCACAACTTTCCACCTACCCTTGCAGAGCAGAGAGTAGGTGATCCAGACTCTGGAAATTCTGATATGCACCCCAACAGCCCATGAGGTCTCTTCTCTGAACTCAGCTACTAACTCAGCAAGAAAACTAATGCAAATCTATGAGCAAGGAGTGGATTTAGTCAGTCAGAGAAAGACAAGTAGCCCAGCCAGGGTGAAAGAAGTCTCCTGCTAACCTTGGGACAGCCTTCTACAGCCTCAACTGTGCTTAGCCCAGGCCAGCATCCAGACAGTCATCAGCTTGAGTGAAGCTTGAGCCTGGGGACACTCAGGTCAAGAGCAGGACCTTGAGCCACAAACAAGCACAACCATATTCCACAGCTGGGACCCAAATCCACACCCAATTGCTCCTAAAACTAGACAAGTTGATGGGAAATACCGACCGGCAACAGCGGGCAGGAACCACATGTGACAGGAACCATATAGAGGAAATGGGATGGGGCCCAGACATAGCATGATTGTGACAATGCCTACTCACATTTGTTCTGTTCTGTTTAGTGTCAGAGACCCGCCTCTCCTTCCTGGTCAATCCCCCTGCCCAAAACAGCTGGATCTTTGCACAGCAACTACTTTCCCACATCCTGTCGTGCAAGGATGCTGAAGGACGTTGGGTGTTCTTCTAATACCTGTCCATAGAGATGCTGGGTATAAGATCCTTGCTTAATGACCCATCACTCAGTGAGAAATTTTTAAATTATTATTATTATTATTCTTTATGTGTATGGCTGGTTTACCTGTGCACCACCTGTGTGCCTAGGGCCCATGGAAGCCAGAAGGAGGCATCGATCCCCTGGAACTCTAGTTACAGACACTTGTGAGCTGCCAAGTAGGTGGTGGGAATTGAACCCAGGTCCTCTGAAAGAGCAGCCAATGCTCTTAGCCACTGAGCTATCTCAAGCCACAACTGTGAGACTGTTTTTAAAAAGCACATAGGGTGATTTGCAAGTGCCCTGGCTCTGGGCTTGGACATCAGACTTTTGCCCATAACTGAGGCAGAAAAGGCCACCGAGCTACTACTGGCCCTGGCCTGGGCATGAAGAGAGGAAAGGAAACACAGAACGGACTTGGCCTTCACTGAAAAAATTTCAGGTCTATGGCTTCTCAGGCATGAAGCTGACACCTCTCAAACTCTGGTTTTCCCCAAATTCTATCCCACAAGATTCTGTCATACTGGATGCAGAGTCCTACTGCTTGGTTTAATGAAGGGGTGACATTACTAGAATTCACAGAGATATTAGTCAGACCTCCTATCTTTTGATATACCAGTCTCTCTAGAAGCCCTACCTTTGTTAGCCCCTATTTTGTAAGGAGTCTTTGACTCACAGACTGCGAGTTTTTGAGACTTTCTGTTCAGCCTTTTACTCTTCAGTCTCACTATAAACATCACTGAAGGCAACTTGACAGTAACTATGCCATAGACTGGATACTGAACTGCCTCAAAACTTTCTCCATTGGGTTGATCAGTCTTCTACTTTTAAACACTGCCCCCTACCAAGTCTGAGAGCCCAGGCAAAATGTTAAAAGTCCTTTGCAAGATTGTCACATGAATGGCTCCTAGTCCAGTCCCTCAAAATTCTTGTTCCCATCTGAAACCTCAAGAATCATCTTCACTATCCACATTCTTTATCACCGTTTTGGTCTTCTAAGCTCCCACCACAGTCACCTGCTGAGGTCACTCTAGGGCCTTTGCTAGCCCACATCTCCAAACCTTTCCAAATTACTCCTGCAAACCAGTTCCAAAGGCGAAGACCCTCTCAGTTAGGTTAGTCACAGCAGTATCCCCACTCCTGGCACCAATTCAATAGCTCAACTTCCCATCACTTTAGTTTAAAAGTTGTCAACATGGGCTGGAGAGATGGCTCAGCAGTTAAGAGCACTGACTGCTCTTGCAGAGGTCCTGAGTTCAAATCCCAGCAACCACATGGTGGCTCACAACCATCTGTAATGGGATCAGATGCCCTCTTCTGGTCTGTCTGAAAACAGCTACTGTGTACTCACATAAAACAAATAATAATGCCATGGGCTGGGCACTGAGCATTTTCTAAAAAGAAACTTATACAAGGACATTTCATATTCAAGCCATAAGACATTACCCTTTCCAACCAACCCCTGTCCCACTGCAAATCAGATCTTCCTTGTTACAACAGGTCTTTACTTTCCCAAGACTTTCCAGTTTTACCCAAACCATGTTGCAAAAGGTATCTCCCAAAGCTTTCTTCTGTCTGTTTCCCACCATCTCACTATTGCCTGTTAAAGTCTAAACTCCCCATCTACTGGCCAAAGGAGCACATGACTGAGTCACTGGGTATATGTAAAAACCTGCAGAGGCTGCTTGAGTAAGGTCATCATCGGGACATAGAGTTGGAACTTTGACATGACCTGGGAGCTGTGCTGTGGGGTGATCTATGTATGCACTATGGTATGCAAAACCCCAGTGTCAACTTTGTTGCTCTAGCTTCTACCCTAGTCTTCCCTCCACGTCTGGACCCTGCAGTCAGTGGGGGATGTGCTTCACAGCCTAGGGTTTTCTTCAGTCCACCTGCATGTCTGGGAGGAGGCCTCGGGCTCCCCTAAATAGGCAGGGAAGGAGCCGGTGTCACTAGCCCACCCTGTATCAGGAAGGCTGTGTGAATATTTCATAGCACAGTAGGGCAAGGGGTTCTGATTGGAGGGTGATGTGGTGTGCGTGCACATTTCACATCCGGGGAGCACGAGAGAGGTTGGGTAATTTATAGTGTTTTATATGTGAGAGGGATTTGGTCATCGGTTGAGGATGTGAGTTATGGGGTCAATTTGAGGGCATGTGGGCATTGATGTATTTAATGTGTTCTCGGTATAATGCAAATTATATCTGTGGTTTCCATGTGCTGAGAGGCCTGCATCTGTTTGTAGTGACGTGGGGTTTGTGTCTGGGGGTCATGCTTGTGCTACACCAGGAGATGGGTGTTCTGACGTTTCATGACATTCGATACAGAGAGTGTGTTTGCGGTGTGAAGCATGTGTGGTAAGGGGCTGTGTGAGGTGTGCCTGTTAGGCCTGCCTGTCCTACAGTGTCAGTGCCAGAGTGTGTGACTGTGCTAAGACATGAGATGTACGCAGCTATGGGAAAGACACGGGCTGCCGGGGCGTGCACACAGCAGAGCAGAGGTCAGAAAGCCTCGCTGTTCTAGATCATTCCCTCTGCCCTGAAGGCTACATCTAATGATTCCCTGCCCTTTCGTAAGCCTCTCTTCTGCACAGCCCTACTCTGAAGGTCCTTACGGCTCTCTTGCTTCTGTCTGTCTCAGGACTGCCCTCAAACACACCACAGGATACAACAGCATCTCAGGGGACAAGGCATGGCTCATCCAATCTTCACTGCCTGCATGCTACAGGCCCATAACCCAAAGATGCTAACAAGCATTGCCCAGAAAAACAGGACTGTACTCTCCCCGGTTCTCTGTAAGAATGCTTTTACCTCTGTTGTCTCTGGAGGTTCCTGGTTTGCTCCAACCCAAACCCATCCTTCTAAAGTGAGAACAACTGTGACTAGCAGCTTAGCTCCAGCTGTAGTGGCAAGTTTAGTTAAACTGCGTTGGCTCCCGGTGCAAGATGCTCCCACCCGCCAGAGCCCTCTGGATTCGAGAAAGTCTCTTCCTCTCAAGACCCTTCCCACCCACCCACCCCCCCCCCCACACACACGTTAGCTTATTTTTTTATATATCCTTGACTAGCTCAAAGTCTGAGCAGTTCTAATCCTCCGCCCAACTAGCATACATTTCCCTCCAGTACGCCTGACTCAACGCCTTCTAAATCTAAGTTCTATCTTCGCTGCCCTGTCGCCTTCTTGGCGCACTCCCATAGGACCATTTTCCCTTTCCACCTACAGTTGAGATGACTTTCCTTCCGCAGCTCTAAATCTGATCCATCCAAGTCCCGCCTCAGTCTACCTGCCTAGTTATTGGCTGTATGGCAATTCTTTGTTGCCAATCAAATCCAGCTGGGGGCGGAGACGCTCAGCGTCTGGGACGGCAACCTTTGGGAGCTAAATTGAATTGAGACAGCATTAGAACCAATCCCTAACACCAGCAAAACCTCAACCCCCGAAGCTTCTGCCTCCTCCCAAAATAATACGGAGCCAACAACACACACCAAAGTCCCAAACCAAGGTGTCACCAGTATCCCAGTAGAATTCTCCCTTCCGCTTCCGGCTTCTGTTAGCTCTGGTGACTGTCTATGCTCCTTGGAATCGTCAAATATTCCCGTCTCTGTCTTCAGGAGGCTGTCTTCTTCCCATTTGCTTTAAATCTCTCCTTACAACACAGTCACACCGGGTTAGGGGCTTGTCTCAGTTACTTTTCCTGTTGCTCTGACACAAACAGCTTGTTAAGAAAGGAAGTTTTCGGGGATACTGTCCATCATGGCGGGGGATGTCCCAGCAGCAGGAGCCTGAGGCAGCTGATCATAGCGCAGCCATCACAGACAGCAACAGAGAAAACTGAGAGGTGTGATGCTGTCCTCCCTCAGTCTTCCCACCCCAGTTAACCTAATTAATCTCTCACAGGCATGAGTCTGGGGCCTGCCAAGCTGACAATCAATATTAACCAGCACAGGGCCCCTAGTCCAGTATGACCCAATTCTAACCTACATCTCTAATGTTCTTGTTGCCAAAGAGGGTCACACACATTCTGGGTACCAATGCCTGGGGCTTCAGCATATCTCTTGGGGGACACAATGTACCCCCATGACATTAGTTTCCAGTGGAAGGTGAGCAAGGGGCAAGCCACTACCCCTTTTCAGTTCCCACCTTGACAAAGTCACCTCCATCTGGGCTCTCAGCTGCCAGGAAGTAGTTGCTGCTGACACACACAGCCAGTTCCCAAGTCATAATCACTAAAAAGCCAGCCCTGAATGCCCTAACCTAGAAAGTTGAGGGGCCCATTCCCCTTCCTATACCCTGCATCCAGTCCCCCATCCTGTCCCCTTCTGTACAACGTTGGGATATTGAAAGGTTGGCCCACAGCTACTCACTGAGTTCTGGTACGTGCAACCCCAGATTCTCCATACCCCCTGTCACCAGGAGCTGCTGGGCTCCTGGGCTGTCCTGAAAACGGCTTTAAATGACCCACGACTTCATGAATTCATGTGGCACCCACTCGGTGGCTAGACCTAGGCCTTACCTGAATAATGCTGGCCGTACCTTGCCCCCTTGGAAAGAGGGACTTCAAAACCCCGCGTTTCCGTGGCGGAACATTAGGGGCTTAGACTAACAAATAAGGGATAAACGCAGCGAAGAGCCCAAAGTGTTAGCACCACCCAGAAGCTCCCTAGATGGTCAGTACGCTCCAAGGTGAGTGTCGGTGAACAATAGTAGACTCAGATGAGCTGAGGTCCATCACCAAAACCAGAACTACTTAGGTGCTAGCCTCAGAATGCAGCTTCCTGTCAAACACTGCTCAGGGACATCCCCAGCTTCTCTCCTGCAGGTAAGTACGGGACTGTCAGCTGGCTGGAGCTCGGGCGCGCCCTGCTGGTTACTCTGCACAGCCGCAGTAAGGAAACCAAGCGCCACACCTTCTGCAGCTAGCTGGGTCTCCCGGAGCCGCTGCCTCGATGGCAACCTAACCCCGCCACTGCGACCTTAATGGGCGGGTTCTGTACTAGGACTCATTTCGTGCTGTAAGAGCACTAAACTAGGCTAATGTCTCTCAGGGGAACTGCCAGTCCCTCCGGCGTGCATTCTGAGAGTCTCAGACGTCCTGGCTGGCGTCGTCGAGGGGATGGCGGGACGGGGGGAGGAGTCTATCAGGGTCCGAGCCGGTTGGTGGATGGGGAGGGAGGAGTGGGTGGAGCCTAAGGCAGGGCGGTTCCGCGCTCTCCCTCGCTTGCTGCGAGCCCGGCTCACCTCTGACTGTCCGGGGACATGACTGGCACACCAGGAGCTGCTACCGCTGGGGATGGCGAGGCCCCTGAGCGCTCCCCGCCCTTCAGTCCGAACTACGATCTCACCGGCAAGGTGGGTGGGCTCTGTGCCCAGTGCTGGGGACCCCCAGGCCGGCACTTAGGGACATCCCTCCCGATGTCCTTTGCCTTAGAACCCTGTCCTTCCCTGTCTACCACCCCTCTCTGGAAGTGTCGACTGGGTCTCTGGTCTGGGGCATAACCCCTGGGTTCATCCCAGTGTCTAGGCTAACCTCGAAGGGTGTTGGGTAAGGCAGAGCAGAAAAACTCTCCACCCTGGGGACAAAACTCAGTCCTCTTCTGCCACACTTTGGAGTGCTAAGGGATGGAGACCCTCTGAAGACACAGACAGGGCATCCCCGCCTGCAGAGGCATCTCAAGGTTACTGCCCTTTTGGAGCTAAGCCTCCGAAAGTGACACCTGTCACATTTTCAATGCTTTCGGTCCCCACCCCCCAGCAGCAAATCCCACCCTTTCCCTCCCCACTGCCTCCAGACAGACTCACGGCTCCTTCCCAACACCCCGGGGCTGTGTGTAGTCAGCCTACAAGTCCACTTGGGAATTTTTCAGAAGCTAAGAAAGACAATGGCAATTAGTGACAGTGGCCCACCCCCCCCCCTCTGACGGCCATAAAGACAACTCTCTGGGGTGCCTACGTTCTGTAGGAATGCCCCACACCAAAGGAGATGGGAGAAGTGTGAGCGCCGGTCTGTCACCACCTCCCTCATCTGTGTCCTTGGCTTGAGCAAGTACATGGAACTCTAAAAAGAGATGCTGAGCCAGCCAGTCGCTTGCACTCCTACAGGGTTAGAGAAAGATCAGTGACGTCTATGCGAGGTAGAGCTGATCTGGTCTTGAAAGATGCCTGCCTCTTTCAGGGTCTTGATTCCTGCCCAATACCAGATCTCACTCTCACTAGGAGCCTCACATCTTCACACCTCCCCCAAGGGTTTCAGGGGAAGCCAGTCAGCCAGCCTACCCAGCCAGAGACGTTGAGATAGGCGTCCTGTGTGGGCTTGTGGCAGGAAATGGGGCTCTAAGTCCTCAGGGGAGGGGAGCCGCTGATGGCCAGCCCCCAGGCTGATGGGGAATCTCCTGACCTCCTTGCCCTGTGGGACAACTGAACTGTTTACCTAGGAGGTGGCAAGGCTGAGCAGCTGTTTGTGTTTGGTGGACTTCGTGGGCTGGGTGACCGTCTGCATCATTTGCTCAAGGCAGCTGTGACCTGTAAAATACACAAGTACCATATTCACCTCCCTCCCACGTGGAGCTGGGGCCCCAGAGCCATCGGAGTGCCTGCCAGCAGCACCTGCAAAATAGCTGACCCCCAGCGTGCCAGGCTTAGCCCGGCCTGAGTCTGTAGCTGTGGGAAAAGAGCATGCTGGGGGGGCGGGGAGGAAACTCCTTGGAGCGCATTAGGTTTGGGGTCTCGGGCTAGCAATACCCACACCAGGACACTCTTCTCTGAGTCCTAAGTGGTTCAGATCTTGTTGGCCCTAGACATTGTCGAGTTCTAGAAAGGCCTCGGTGGAGTGAGTCCCACTCTACCGGCCCCACCCCCACTTTTCTATTCCGGTGGGCAAGCTGCAGAAAAGTTAGGAAAATTTCCCCAAAGCACACTGTGGGGTTTTTATAATATAAACTTCTATCTCTTCCTCTTTGGCCCACTCCGACATCTTTGAACTAAAATCAACTAATTGATCTCAAGACCCCATAGCTAAAGAAAAGCTTCTTAACTTTTTGGCTTCATTATCAAGTTCAGAGAGCCTGGGGCAATTCCAACCTTATTAACAGTCTAACCAGGCAGTTGGGGATATACACCTCTATTCTCTAAGACGACCGTGCAAAGAGCTCCCTCTACCACACCTGCATGTTCTCCATAGCGACCCCAAAGGTGCCAGTTTGCAGCCATCTGTCCCTCTTAGGAGGTTTCTGCTAAAAACTTCAGACTAACTGTCTCTCCATCTCAGAATAAATTCCAGCCTTCCCTAATGCCTGCAAGCCTATTATGAACATAAGCCCTCATTAGACACTTCCAAATACATGTCTGACCCAAAAAGAAACCCAAACAATAGTAATTTAAAGAGAGTGCCCTGCCTATCAAGTCTTTTAAAAATATATATATGGGACGGGGAGGGAGGGGGCTCTCACTATTTAGCCTTGGCTAGCCCTTAAACTCACAGAGATCTGGCTGCCTCTCAGTGCTGGGATGAAGGACCTGAACCACCATGCTCCTAGCCACCCATCAAATGTCGGGAGGCTACTGGAGGAGAAGTCCTTTCCCTGTGTGAGAGACCCACCCAACTGAGCATACACTCAGAGCAGTGGTAACCTCTGCACTGGGCAACAATGGGCAAATATATATCCAAGGTACAGACCAACAGAATGTGAAGTTCTCTGGAGAGCTCCAGGCACTTTGGGAGTCTCAGCTCCACTTCAAGGACATTGACTATTACAAGAAGCTCACAGGGAGAACCTAGGAGTCTGAGGCAAGGACACAGAGAGAGGCATGGTGATGGCAGGGACAGGCACACTGGAGGCAAGTGTCCCTCTGTCCTTCCGGCATCCTTCTCCACCCTTCTCTTTCTCCTCTCGGGGCGTTTGAAACCCCAGAAGACCCTTTCTCCTTCCCACTTGCCATTGACTACCTCTGCCCCCATCTCCTAGGTGATGCTTCTTGGAGACTCGGGTGTCGGCAAAACCTGTTTCCTGATCCAATTCAAAGACGGGGCCTTCCTGTCCGGAACCTTCATAGCCACCGTCGGCATAGACTTCAGGGTGAGGTGGCTGCAGGCTCCTCCTGCAGTGAGCTGGGTTGCAGCTCAGGCTCAGGAAGGGTGCCCTTTCTTTGCTCTGAATCCTGAAGGCACCTGGGGCTTACGGCCTGGAAGGCCCCAGAGGTGTTCCCACCAGAACTGAAAAAGATGGCTAGGTCAAAGGAGTCTGGGTAGGGTTGGCATCTTGCCCACTTTCTTCTCTGCTCTGGGATAATGTCCCCAAAACAAGTTAGTTTTGTGGTCTAAGTCCTGAGAGCCCCCTTGCTAGTGACCATCTGAGCTGGGTCAGTTTTCAAGAAGCAATGGCCAAGTAGCTGAAGGTCTGGATTCAGAGACAACAGATCTCAGGGCTGTCTCCTACCCATTCCCCATGCCCAGGTATCTACCAATCTCTATCCTTATCGGTGTGCAAGTGGGACCACTGGGTTTACTGCATTTCAAAGGATCCCAGAGGGCAAGGGTCTAACCCTAGCAGGTGGGCCTGCAGAAGAAGTATGCTTCTCCCAGTGGATGGAGGGCTAAGGCTTCACTGAGAGAATTATGGGTAGCTGGGGAAAAGATGGTCCTGCAGGTCAAACCTCTGAAGGCCTTGGGATGCTGTTAATGGGTGGCTCGTCGCTAAAGCTGAACCTTAGGAGACAGAGATTGAAGAGGAGAAGGGGCAGAGCTGCCCACACCCTCCCTGTGCTGCCTGCTGAGTCCAACAGAGGACCAGGCAGGTCTGAAGGTTCTCCTTGCCCGTCTGGGTTATGAGAACAATGAACGGAGGAATCTTGGAGCAGGTCCCCCACTGCTGTATTCACTGAAGATGTCTCAGGTTCACCACAGTGCCTGCAGGCCAGGAGAAAGAGACCAGGACAGGAAATTGGCAGAACTCTGGGCCAACCTCCCCTGCAGAACTCAGGGGCCAGCCTCTCCTTCCCTCCCGTCCCAACCCTCTGCCCTTTTTCTCTTTCAGAATAAAGTAGTGACAGTGGATGGTGCCAGGGTGAAGCTTCAGGTAGGAGGAGAAGCTGGGGCGGGGGAGGGGCTTGCTCTTGCTTCTCAACCTGAACCACAGGCCAGCAGCCCTGGCCTCAGCCTGGGGTAACTTCCTGTGGGGCCCATGAGAGGAAACTGCTTTTCTTTGTTTGATATCTGCAGAAAAAGCAGTTCCCAGGCACCCTTTCTCCTATCAAAGGCAACTGAAAGTGCCCTTAGCCTGGCTTAGCCTCTCGCATTGCCCTACTCCCATCCCCCAGTTTTCTGAGTCTCTACTGCTCTAAGAATCCCCAACCCCTAGACTGGAGAAAAGGAAACAGCAGTAAATGAATTTAGCCCCCCCCCCAAAAAAAAGCCATTTAGGTGGTCATCAGATGCTCAGGAGCCTGTGAGAAACCCAGAGAAGGAAATGGCTCCCTCCTTCTCCCCAATCTCACCGACAGCTCTCTCACCACAGCATGAGCCCTCCAGTCAGCAGCTAGCCCTGCCTCCTTCCCACCTCTCTCTCTTTCTCTCTCTGTCTTCCTAGATCTGGGACACTGCAGGACAGGAGCGCTTCCGCAGTGTGACCCATGCTTATTACCGAGATGCTCAGGGTAAGTCCCCCTGTCCTCTGTCCCCTCCCCATTTGCAGCATCTCTGCAGAGACCCTGAATTCCTCTATATCTGTCCCCCTCTAGCTTTGCTCCTGTTGTATGACATCACCAACCAATCTTCTTTTGACAACATCAGGGTAGGTCCTCCCCTCCTCCCCTCCCCAAGGTCCTTCCCCCACCCCAACAACCCTGCCTACATTAAGCAGCCAGAACAGGGCTTCTGAAGACCAAATTGCTGCAGTTCCATGAAAACAGGTAGACCATAGAACCTGTCACCTTTGAAAGATACTCAGCAGTGACTATGTGATTGCCACGTAGACATGGAAACTGAGAAGACCGATGTGCCCTGTATAGCCCTGACTGGGATTCATGAGTGTGTTATATAGCAGAGTGTTCAAAACAGTCCCAGCTCCACCCTGGGTGGTTCCACAGGGAAAACCCAAGCAGAAAACTCCACATGCGTCCAGGCCAAGTCGCAACTCAAGAAGAGAGAGTGGCTGTGTCCTCACAGCCAAACCATTAGAGAGGCCTTAACCAATAAATACAAACACTACTCAGTGCACAACATGGCTATTGTTTTGTGTGCTTCTAGACCTTGAGGACTGACAAGCAGATTGAGGGGATAATACAGATAGGTATAAAAGGATAGAAACTGGATAGCATGGCCATCTCTATGCCCATTCTCCTGGCAGACATCACTAATCAATCATAGTACTTATCAGTCAGAAAGGCAATACAGAATAATGGAACTGAGAGCCTTGTATAGTCAAGGCAAGTATTTACTGTATTGCATCCCCAGTCACGCTTAGTCATCTCCACCTCCAATTCCTACTTGTTGTTGTTAGGTTGTTTTGGTTTTGAGGTAGAGTCTAGATAGATTGCTCAGACTGACCTCCAATTCTGCCTCTGTGCAGGGCGTATAAAACCCTGTGTCCCCTGCACACGGCTGATCGCATGGCTTTTGAATACTGAGCCCTTTTGTGGTTTTAGAATCCCGACAGAGCACTCTAGGAGAAGAATACCCTGGTCCTTGGCCTCAGCCTAGCTCAGCTTCCCCTCTCCCACAGGCCTGGCTCACAGAGATTCATGAGTATGCCCAGAGGGATGTGGTGATCATGCTGCTAGGCAACAAGGTGAGTGGTTCTGTGGTACAGTCAGTGCACTCTGGCCTTTCTCTCCCACTGCCTCTGCACCAGCCCCACCCAGCTCCATAGCCACCTAAAATCCTTCCAGCAGAGGACTCTGAGGTGTTCAGTGCGGGAGTCAGACATGTCTTGTGGCTTCTGCCTGTCCTGCCCCAAAGCCTTAGAAGTAGCCCCTTCCCCCAGCAGCAACAACTGCCACCAGAGAGAGAGATGCCAGGTGATTCAGCTGCCATCCATCCTTAGGTCATTACAGACAGGGTGAGGGTCAGGGGTTAAGTACAAAGGGTTTAATTCAGTTGCTGTCACCTGATGAAGCTGGGTCACCACACCCTTTGCTAGAGTTACACACCTCCCCAAGTACTCAGGGCTGGCATCGGGCACACAGCCTGAGCAACTCAGAAAACCCTGGCCCCAGGCCAATGACGCCTGCCTGCATTCCCTCGGGCTACCAGAAGAGGGCAGGTAGTGCTTGCTCCTGGGGTAAAAGATGGGCTTCCTGGGGTGGAGGTTTTCTTCCCGGAAGTTGATTGACCCACCGGGGCTTGACAGGCGGATGTAAGCAGCGAAAGAGTGATCCGCTCTGAGGATGGAGAGACACTGGCCAGGGTAAGTGACTGCCAGGGGGGGCTTGAGTGAATGGTGAGGGAGGCCAGAAGCAGGCCCTGAGGATTCTCTCTCTGGAGCAGGAGTATGGTGTCCCCTTCATGGAGACCAGTGCCAAGACTGGCATGAACGTGGAGTTGGCCTTCCTGGCAGTTGCTAAGTAAGAACTGAGCAGGGAAGGGGAGCCTGAGGTGGGATGGAGGGCAGTCTGGAAAGCCAGTGGTGGGAGAGGGGAATGTCTGGAGCTACACTCCCAGCCCCATGATTCTTCCTGTTCCAGGGAGCTGAAATACCGTGCAGGGAGACAACCTGACGAACCCAGCTTCCAGATCCGAGACTATGTGGAGTCCCAGAAGAAGCGCTCCAGCTGCTGCTCCTTTGCGTGAATCCCGAGGGGCCAAGAGGAGGCCCAGAGACCTTTGGGGATGCAGTTACTCCAACCACCACACTAACTAGGAGAAGCTGGGGACTCAGTGGGCCACCTCTGCCAGGGAGGTAGCCGTTACCCTAGTTTCTTTAGCTTCCCTGCATCATGGGAAGGATTAAATACTCATACTTTATGTTAATATACATAAACTAATCACACAAAAGGTACCAACGTGCCCCCTAAACCCAAAATAGGTAGGGACTTGGTGGTCCTTTGCCTTCTGGGACTGTTCTAAAAGGCTGGGCCTCTCTCCTAGTAAGAGTGTTAATGCATCATTATGGCACCAGGGGGCGCCAAAGCCCTGCTAAGGTGTGGGAGCTGGTTGTGACCCCCCCCCTCACCAATCTTCACTAAGGAGGTGAAGGAGACCCCAGACTTCTCTTCCTCCAGCTCCCAGAAAGACAGCCTTTTCCAAGAAAACGGGCCTTAGTGCTGGGAGCTAGCACAAAGCCTCTGGAGAGATAAACATGGAGATTGTCATAAGAAGAATAGCAATTACTAGGGTGAGTTGGCTCAGCTACCTCTGGCTTCCCCCGCTCCAACCCTCCTTCTGGAAGAGTGCACACGCTTTTTCTCCTGCACACATGCACGGTAGGGCACTGGAAAACATTCCTTCCAGTTCTTTGGACCTCACATCCCAGGGGATGCCCTGCTCTCCCATGGAACCTTTCCACCTGGGTTCCTAGGTCAGAGTCTGGAAAAAAATTCCCCTCCCTCCCAATCCTGAGACAAGCTGCACAGCACCGCAGCCATTTAAGGCAGAGGTCAGAGCCAGATAAGGAACTTGCTGGCTCCTAGAATGAGTGGGAGGTGGAACTGAACAAACCCTAGTTCATTTCCCCCCATTAAGCCCCAGCAGTCTGCCCTCTCCGCAAACTCTACTCTTTAACTTCAGGCCAATGTTAGGGCAGAATGGTTTTATCTCTTCCTCTTCCATCAAATCAGGTTTGAGAAGGTAGGAAGGTGTCCATTTGGGGGTGAGCTGATGTAATGCAAAACAAGGTAGTGTGGGCAAGCCTGGGGTATAGAGAGGGGCAACAAGGAAGCCCTGTATCTCCCAAAGCACTGACCTCACCCTTACAAGGACACTTGGAAATGTGCAGGTCCGTGACCTACAGGAAGCTTTACTATATCTCTGTAGGCTGGGCAGGGACTGAGGCTCCAAGAACGTATTCATTGCACATTTCTGAGGTTATTGTATTTGCTTTCAAGGCAGAAATCTTGCTCCTAGCGCAGAGTCAGCACTCCGTACTTGGGTTGATAAGGAAGCTCTCAGTGACCTCTCACAGGCAGATCAGGGAGGAGCCTGGACTCTGGGTTCTCTTTTGGGGCTCTGAGCAGATTGCCAGAGTCACATAGCTCTGGGCCTCTGGCGTTTGTGTTTTACAGAATTAAATTGCAGTATTTTGGAAAATATACTCCGACCGGTTCCCGCCCGCCCCCCCTGTTTATTCCCAAAGAAGGATCGTGTTAGAGCGTTTGTTACGTAGCATGTTGTGGGAAACTTGTTACCCAATGTTCAAATCATTCAATCCTCACCCTTTGGCGTCCTCGTCCCTCATAGGCTCGACTCTTAACTGACTACCGCCCGCCACCACCACCCCCCCACCCCCAGGCTCCGTGGCCACATCTGCGCTGGCAAGAGGGAGCTGGAACGTTTATCTCTCAATCCATGTCATTTTTCTTTCTGTTGAAAACAGCCAGTCTTCCATTCGCTCTGGAGTGAATCCTGAGATTTGACTACCTAGCTGTCTCCCCCGCCCTCTCTCCCCGGCTAAGGCCACTGCCCAAACTAAGCCCTTTCTTTATTATTTATCTGCTCTCAGGCAGCTTGTCCTCCAGGTGGGCTGCAAGGAGCCTCAGCCTTTCTTTCTACTCAGACCTACAAGTTTCTAGAATGGATCAGAGCCCAAACCTCTGTCTATACACCAAGTCCAGGGATAGCGTGGTGACTCCACTAGTAGAAACTTTGTTATTTAAACAACTCTACTCCGGAGTTATTCTGTTACAGTTACCCCGTTACAGTGTTACTGTGTTACAGAAGACATCCGTCTGGTTCTTAAGTTGGCCCTTGGGAGGGGGAGGAGTGAGTGTGTTGGGGGGGTAATGGGGTGGTTTCCCCGACAACCGTCGCTCCTCTCCCTCGAGCCAAACTATGCAACAGGCTTTGGCTGAAGGCGGTTAACGCGTTGAGAATCCTTTACCCCAAGACTGGCTCTCTAAATCCCCCTCCATGATGTGGAAACCAGAGCGGAGTCAGTGGGGCCTCTGGGCTCAGTACCTGGAACTCGGCCCCAGCCCCAGCCCCGCCCGATCGGCCCAACACAGCACTTGGTAACAAACACTTCCACTTCCTGGGCTCTCTTTTCTTCTCTCCCTGCGGGGTGCCGCGCCGAGCGTAGGCCACGCCCCTATGTCTTGATTGGTTAGGTTAGTTCACCCGCTCAATAGCCCCAGTTCGTGATTTCTGATTGGCTCACTGTGATTCACACCCACCGCACGGCCCCACCCCCGGGTTTAGGAGCTGGGGCGGGCTCTGGAACGCTCAGACGCGGAGCAGGGCGGGGATTGGCCGGCTCCCTTCCTGTGCGTTCACAACCGCGGTTCCCGGGACACCTGTTCGCCGTGCCCAGTGCGGTCCTCGGCTCCCCCACTCGATCTCTGCGGCTCGAGGAGAAAGGTCGCGAGTCTCCAGCCTCCGACGGGACCCGCGCTGAGCCTTCGCAGAGCAAGATGAGCTCGGACGCAGCGGCCGGGGAGCATCTGCCCCGGCTCTGCTGCCTGGAGAAGGGTACAAACGGCTACGGCTTCCACCTGCACGGGGAGAAAGGCAAGGTGGGCCAGTTTATTCGGCTGGTGGAGCCTGGCTCGCCGGCCGAGAAGTCGGGGTTGTTGGCCGGGGACCGATTGGTGGAGGTGAACGGTGAGAATGTGGAGAAGGAGACGCATCAGCAGGTGGTGAGCCGCATCCGCGCGGCGCTGAACGCTGTGCGCCTGCTGGTGGTCGACCCTGACACCGACGAACACCTCAAGAAGCTGGGCGTCCCGATCCGGGAAGAGCTGCTGCGCGCCCAGGAGAAGTCCGAACAAGCCGAGCCGCCAGCGACCGCCGACACTCCGGATGCTGGGGACCAGAATGAGGCCAAAAAGAGTCACTTGGAGCGGGTAAGTGCGGGTTGGGCTGGGTGTGGGACTAGGATTCCGGAGAGACCCGGGCGCCCCGGACGTCCAAGCACTTTTTGAAACTAGCAGCCAGGAGGAAACGGCTTCCGCCCTCTGACCCTGCGCCTTCGCAGTTTCTAAGGCAAACTTCGGAGTGCGACCCGCGACCCCATCGCCTTGTCCGTGCTGGCTGGGGAGCCGAGTGCCTTTGCCGCCTGCATCTCCTGTCTCCTTGAACTTTGGGGAGGCGGCTCAAAGAAACCCAGTCCCCTTCTCTGCTCCCATTCCTTAGATGCCGCCCCACAACCCGGACTCATTCCTGGGTTATCCTTGCCTGCAGCTAAGCTAAAAGCCCCCCTTCTCCCTCCCTCCCTCTTTCTACTCTCCTCTCCTCAGTCCCTGTGGATGATATCTCAAAGTGGCTTAAAGGCTGAGTAACAAAGGGTCCCCGGGAGGGCCCCTTCAGCCCTACCCGCACCTCCTGTGTCTTCTAGTTTGTGCATCATTAACTCGCCTGGGTTGGACTTCATCCTTCTCAAGACTAAAGTGACTTCTAAGAAAGAGAGGAAGTCCCAAACGTCTCGGAGCGAGGGGTGGGGGTGGGGTGCCGGGAGGAGGCGCAGAAGCGCCTTGGGGGTGGTGGCTCTGCCACCCTGGAGGATTTATGGTCCTTTGGAATGTGAGGAGTAAGCGCTCGCTAGCTGGTATCTGGGAGCCTGGTGGGAGGACTTTAGAAGAGGAGGAAAAGGAGAAAGACGGCTGGGGGAGGGTGCAGGATTAAGGCCAGGCAGCGTTCTGCGGACCCTCCGCAGGTGGTCTGGCCTGGGATCGTCGCTGCTCGCTCCAATGATAGCAAGCCGGCTGGTTGGGTTTTGCCAGTGTTTGTTTGGTATTTCCCCCCCAAACAACCACAGTTTGGATCAGCTGCTGGAGGGGCAGTTGGCAAAACAGGAGTTGTGCTGAGCCTCCCGGTCCCTAGAGAGCAAGGAAGGAGGGAGGTCAGGTTCGAGACGCAGACTATGGGAGCAGGGTCCCTTCAGTCTTCACTGGCTCTCCACCTGATCGATACCGCCGCCACATGTAGATGAGCGGTATCCATGGAGCCCGGCAGATCCTCCCTCAACGGGGAAAGGGCACTGTGCAGCCGTAAGGTTGAAGGCGGAGCCTGAGAGTACCAACTGGTTTGGTGGAAGTGAGGTCACCAGAAGCCCTGTTCTGCCAGAGTTTGGCGCTGGGAATGCCAGGGCCACCAAGTTCCCACTTCCTGCCAGTGCCAAATTGGCACTGGTAAGCGGTAGTAGAGCCCCTGGCAGCAAGTCGGAACTGGTGACCTCTGCTCGTAGGCACAAACCCAGTTTGAACTTTGCCCGGTCCATTGATTCACCCGTCCCTCCGCCTCCACCCCCTGCCCCCGCCTCCTATTTCCTTTGGACTTTAGCACCAGAACAGGGAGATAGCTTGCGGCCTCCCCTCACTCCAGAGACACACCAAGCCGCAGTTTCTTTGGTTGCACTGTTGGGTGCTGCAGCTTTGTGGTGAGACTGTTGTGGAAGGATCTGTATCGGACTGTTTTGTATCTAAAAAGGCAGGGGGCTGGGGCTGCCTGCTTGGAGATCTGTCTTCCTGAGAGAACATAGAATCAGGGGGTCCCTAGGCGGTAGTGGGACACCTAAATTTGTGTAGATTCCTCGGGCCAGGAGATTCTAGAACCATCGTGGGACATGTCAGTCATTTTCGGAATTTGATTTTCCCCATCTCTGAAACAGGAGCAGCCACTGCATGGCCTGTCTGCTCAGTGGCTATGGAACTGATGCGGAGCACTTGTGCCCTGCTAGTTCATTGTTGCCCAGGCCATGAAAACCCCAATCTCTTCAGCTTTGTTCTGCTAAGTGTCTCTCTCTAGTATAGAGTTCCCATGTCCTGAGATGAGGAGCTTGCAGGCGACAGTCTCCCACACACCCCATCCAATGTTGCAAAATATGCCAATAAACACCGAGGCATCCCTTTCCTCTAAATATAAAGCACCCAACTGAGATTTGACCGTTTTAGCCTGAGTTTGTTTGCAGAGTGAAAACTGCTCTGTTGATCTCAAAGGGTGAGCAGGAGGAAGCTGGTGTAGGGACTGACTGGTCTCCTGACTGGTTTGGTGATGGCGCTTAGACCATTGGCCATCCCTAGTAGCCTACTGAGGCCCAGGAGGTAGAAGTTTTTGTTTTTTTGTTTTTTGTTTTTTTTTCCTGAGACAGGGTTTTATGATGACTCTCTGGCTCCTCTGTATGTAGACCAGGTTGACCTCAACTCACAGAAGTTCTCTTCTTGCCTTTACATCCCAAATGCTGGGGTCACAGGCGTGCTCTGCCACCCTGAGCCTCCCTTTTGTTCCTAAAAACAATATCCCTCACTAAGACCTGGGACTTTTAGATTTGTAGGGATGATTAGTTTGTTTTGAGACAAACCAAACTCACTATGCCATCTCGGGCTGGCTTGAAACTCTGTAGACCAGGCTGGCCTTGAACTCACAGAAGAGCCTCCTGCCTCTCTACCTCCTGAGTGCTGGAATTAAAGGTGCACCAGGCTGGAATTTACAAATCTGGCTAAACTGGGTTGGGCAGTAAGCCCTAGAGATTCTCCTGTCTCCACCTCCCAGCGCTAGGATTATAAACCTAAACCCTCACTGTTGGGTTTTGGGAGGGGGGTGGTCTGGGCATCAGACTCAGGTCTTCAGGCTCGCACAGTAAGAGCTTTATCATCTCCTTTCTCTGCAGCCCTTTACCTGCCTTCCTACTGTCTTTTCCTGTTCACTGCCAGACATGGGACAAGGCCTAAATCCTTGAGCTTTGGCCCAAAGTGGGGCCCGGGCAGACCTCCTGAGCCAGCTCAGCTGTACTAGCTGGACTGCCTGGAGCCCAGTTTCTTCATCTCCCTAAGCCTCTGTTTCCTATTGTGTAAGTTGGGGATGATGGCGGTGACCTCATGAGGTTATTAGAATTACATAAGGATGTGTCTAAGTCACTCAATACCTGGCACTAAGTAAGTGCTCAGTAAATGTTGATTGTTGGCATTTGAAGTAATAAATAGTTCACAGTGATGATTTCTCCCTACCTAGGCAGGTACAGCTGTGGCCAAGCCCAGTCCTCAGAAGTGCTCAAAGATCACTGTTGTTTGATGTTTATGTGACAGAGCTGGGTGTGGTGGCTCAGACCTATAAACCCAGCACATGGGAGGCAAAGGCAGGAGGATTGCCAGTTCAAGGCAAGCCCGGGCTACAGGATGGGATTCTTCATCAGTATTTAATAACAGCAACAGTAGGTCTACGGGTCCTCCACAAATTTCCTTCCCACTCTTTTACTCCCAGCTACACTAAAGATCCGAGTGCCCCCGGGGCAAGCTGTGTATACCCCTGTGGCTCTCTGCACACTGTGCTGTTGTTAGTGTTCTAGCTCCCACCTCAACTACACGGGAAGCCCCGCTTGGGTTATTCTAATTACTGTTGCCAACACTGCTCTGTAAATGTTATTTGAATTAATGAACGAATACATAGTAGCTATAAAGGGACCTGTATCCCAGTTCATCCCCCGGACCAGCACACCTGGGCTTGTTTATGCAACCAGTCCACCCAGAGATGGAATTCCAGATAGAATCAACCTACTCCTTGACGACTAGCACCTTCCCTTTTGACAGGGAGGCCAAAAGTCTAGGCTTTGGGGTCAGGCAGAGTAGCTTGGGGAGTCTCCACTCTGCCGCTTCCTGGCTTTGAAACACAGGAAGTTCCTCAGTCCCTGCAAACCTTAACTTCCGTGCAGCAAGGTAGGGTACCAGTCCCCAGCTTGCAGGGCTGTTAGGGAGCTCGATAAGGTGACAGGCATGAACCAGGTTCATCCGGTTTCCCCCCAGCTTTGACTCTGGTCTAGAGGCAAAGACGGTGTAGCTACCCCAGGAAGCTCAATTAGGTGGGTGTCAAGGTAAGCTGACAGGCAGCTGACTCCTCTCCGCAGGCAGCTGACAGGTTTACTTTGGCTAAGATGAAGCTTCAGAAGGGCAGGTTTTGGAAGGAAGCCTCTGGGTATTTGGATTTGGCCCAGTGTGACCAAATCCTGGCACTCTATAAGTTTGGGCCAGCCAGTGCTACACAGAGAGCCCTTGCCTCTCAAAAAGAAAAAGAAATGGATAGGTCGTGTCATGCTTGGGATCATTTTCTCTATGGGTTAAATGGCAGAGGTCCTGCTTCTTAGTTACTAGCTTCAGGCCAGTTTGTCCGGAATGATTGTTTTAGGGACCGAAAGGGGTTTCTCGGGAAATCCTCAGACTGATGGGGGAAGGAACGTCCCGCCCTTGGAGCCTCTGGGAAAGTGAGGGAATGAAGGCCGAGGAGCAGTGTCAAAGTCTGTTGGAGCTGTGGCCTCTTCTCTGAGGAAGATGGACTATAGATGCTGACCATAGGTCCCAACCTGCCCTTCTAAAGCAGAGTGGACTTTGGGAAGGAAACTTATTTAATGCATGTGAGCGCCATCACCACAAGTGGGTCTCTTGTGGGGTGGAAATAGCTATTAAAACGGTTCTCAGCTAGCAAGCAAGGTGCCTTGGTTCCCAGCCGTGACTCCAAAAAAGTTTGTGCACCTTTTTTTGGCCACACAGTTGGGCTGTGCTTCAGAACCTGGCTCTTCAGATAAACCTGGACCCCATCGGGACCATTACAGTGGACTTGGGCTTCTTTGTGCACAGTGATAATTTGTCTAGCTTACATAAGGCTACAGGCTCACACCCCAGCAACGTAGACATACAAAGTTGGCGATTCGGGCCGCTTGATGCGCAGGAGCTGGGGTAAGAAGCTCTTGTTGGAGCCAGAGCTTTTAGGCATTCTGTCCCTCAGAAAACGATAGGTTCCTCCTAGTAGTTCAGTCCAGAAGGGGTTCCCTATCCTTTAAAGGGTAGGGTCCCCTCTCCCAACCCTACATTCCCTTGCTAGTCGCCCCCACCCCAGCATGGCACAGAGATTCCAGGAGGCTGGCCTTGAACGTTGCCGGAGCCTTTCCTTCCGGGTAGAACAGCTACTCTTCAAGTCTCCGGCCATGAAAATGTCTCGGTCCCTGTTTTCTAAACAAGGACTCTGTAGATCCCCTGAGGTCAGATGGCTTCAGAAGGCAGCATGGTGACATGTGGAGAGCACTGGCCAGGTTCAAATCTCACTCGGATCACAGACAGAAGTGGCCTCACTATGTGTCAGGTCACGGGCCCAAGGCCCATAGCAAGTTCACAGAGTGGAGCATGTTTGGGGCCTTCTGGTAACTGACTTGTCAGCCGCTGGCCACATGGGGTGAGCAAACAGAAGTGCCGGGGACATGGGAACTGTTCAGGTTGATACCTTTATCTGTCATTCTTGGTACTAGAAGTGTTCAGAATTTTGGGTGTTTGCCAACTTTTGGAAAATTTACACAAACCTGAGGTATAGGGTTAAGACCCAAGTCTGTGCACAAAATTCACCACCTGTGTCTCATCTACACACAGCCTGGTGGAAATCACATTTTGTTTAGGAACCCAAGCATCCTAGGATGGAATTTTCCATTTGTGATATCATGCCAAAAGCTTCAGATCTGGGGACTAGGAACATAGTTGTGTTTATAGAGCGCCTGCCTAGCAGGCTTGATGCCCTGAGTTCTAGCCACAGTTACCACATAAAACTGGAACTGGGTATGGTGGTGCTCACCTGTAATCCCTGCTCTTCTGGGAAGTAGGGGCAGAAGGTCGCTCTTTAATCTCTAATGACTTTGAGGCCAGGCCAGCCTGGGTTACAGGAGACCCTGCCTAGAAAAAGATAAGAAGTCAGATTTTTTGGATCAAGTTGTACTTTTAGATTTTTAGAGTAGGAAAACTCAGCCTGCAAAAATAAAAAGAGGTAAACAGCCTTAACCCCAGCACTCAGGAGGCGGGGGCAGATGGATCTCTTGAGTTCAAGGCTAGCCTGCTCTACAAAGCAGGTTCCAGGACAGCCAGGGATATACAGAGAAACCCTTCTGGGGTGGGGATGGGGAGAGAGAGAAACTTTTGGAGGGAGGGAGCTGGGTTTGTTTAGTTTGGTTTGGTTTTTTTGAAACAACATTTCTCTGGTATGTAGCCCTGACTGTTTCCTGAAACTTACTTTGTAGACCAGGCTGGCCTTGAATGCCGAGATCCACCTGCCTCTCCTTTTCAAGCCCTGGAACTAAAGGTGTGCACCTTCCACACTATTTCAGATTTTTAAGCAAATCCATACATGTGTGGTTTTGTTGAAATTCCCCACATCTGGTAATTCTGTACTCCAGTGCTTCTCCAGCTCTGAGTTCAAATCCTGCCCTCTCCTCTTGTCAACTGTGTATAGTTGAGCAATTCACTCTTTAAACCCGGCTTTCTCCTCTGTGAAATGTGGGTATATCTCACAGAATTACAATTGGGGTTCATATGAGAAAAACTATATGTGGCCCCCAGCATAGTGCCTAGTACATGCAGAACATTCGTTCATTAGATGGTAGCTGCTGTTTGTTTCTTCAGTAACGAGCTCCAGCTTCACAATGAGCTCCTTGAATGTCCTTGCTTCGTCTCTTGGGACAGCCCATAAAATCGGTAACTTCTGGGAGAAGGCTTGGGGGTTGTTAATGATGGACTGATTGCCTGCAGGGCCAGCAGAAGGCACCTGGCGGCTAGCCTTGGATGGAGTCCAGCTAGGCAGCAGCCCAGGTACCAGTCCGCTCTGTCTCAGGTCTCCCCAGCGTGGGAGAGAACTGAGAGGAACTGGGCTTCACCTTGTCTCTCTGGCCAGCACTGAGGAGACACCGAGGGACTGACTAGTCAGAGTGAGGACCTGGCTCCAAGTCTCTGTCTCATGAGTGTCAGTGTCTCTGAAACAGCACCCACTTTAGCTCTCCTGGTTCCTCCTTCTACCTGGCTCCTACAAAGACCAACCAACACTCACACACACAGACACACATACTCCTACACACACACACTGGCAGACATAGTCTGATCCCAAGAAGCCTCAAGATCAAGGACCAGGAGTAGCATCCTTCTCTGCATGACTTGGCCTGTAGAGATGAAAGAGGAAGGGTCCTACAGGCGCCATCTTGAAGTAAGCAGGCAACACTTTGAGCCGATAGTGGTTCAAGTGTTATAAGCCCCTGGTCATTTCCCAGCCTGCCTGAAGGATAGCATCCCAAGCATTACCTGGCAAACCTAGGCAGAATTAAGCCTAAGTCCACAGGGGGACAAACAAAACAGCTATGTCCCGCAAGCAACTAAGCAGAAATGCCCCCCCCTTCCCTCCCAGGGCTCCTCCTCCCTGCCTCCCTCACCTCTATCTGGGATTCCTTCCCTGGTGTGGACCAACAGGGAACCAGGCATCTCTTCATAAATAAATGCCCTGAGCTAGGCTGGGGAAGAACAGCCTTAGAAAGTGTCCCCTGGCTGTCCGGGTGGTCTTCTGACTCTAGGTGCCCACTCCCTACTGGGCTTGGTGCTGGCTAGCCTTTGGGAAGTGGTGGAAACTCCCCAGGGTTGTTTCTCCTGAGCACATCACCATGGCATCAGCCAGGGAGGGGGCTGGGCCCAAAGGGGCTTTGGTCCCCCTAGTAGTACAACCTATGGGGAGCAGGGAGCAGCCTTGGACCCGCTCCCCAGAGACAGCACAAGGATTGGGGTATCAACTTTCCCCAGCTTTCCAGGTGGCTGCAGTGGTGACTATTGAATTCCGCGCCCCCATCCTCTCCCTGGCTTGGCAGAGCCTGGGTGGAGGTGATGGCCACTGGGGGTGGGGTTAAGACCCTGGGTCAGAGGGTCAAGTGGCAGCCTGAGAACTGAAGAAAGGAGCAGGCCTTGAAGGCAGTGCTCCTGGTCCTCTCTGGAAAACAGAGGTTCAGTCAGTCCAGCCTTGACCATTCTAGTCCGTCGACACCCCCCCTCTGCCCCCATCGCCTGGGGGCTCTTGCCTCCCTGTCTGCAGTCCCTCCTGAACCAGTCCTGATTTTTATTTCCAGCTTGGAAGTACATGTGAAGGTTTCCATCTACAGCCTCTGGCTCCGTGCTCCCATGAAGGTGTCCTCACACCCCCAGGTCCCACGCTATGGATCCCCCGGGTTGCCACAAGTACAGGGCACACACACTAAGCCGGGGGGGGGGCAGTGTGGCGTTTTCCCCCTTTATCCCCTTTCCCAAAGCCAGAACCCAAGCTCTGATACCTTGCCCTTCCCCCATTTCTACTTGGCTCTAGGCCTGGGAACGAGGGGCCTGTCCCCAGGGGACTCCTCCAAGCTGGGATGGATGGGCTGACTCAGCAGCTACAGTGAGTGACAGCTCCTGAGGACAGGAAGGGAACAGGCTAGTTTCTCTGAACGGTTAAAACGTTCCCCCTCCCCTGCTTGCGAAGGAAGAGACCCTCTGGAGCGTCGGTTCTCAACCTTCCTAACGCTGAGACTCTTTAACCCAGCTCCTCATGTCATGGTGACCCCCATGTAACATTATTTTTCTTGATACCTCATAACTGTACTGTTGCGATTGTTATGAGTCATAAATATGAGGTGCAGATGTGTAGGATATGTCGTGTCCCCTGTGAAAGGGTTGTTCGGCCTCCAGTGAGGTCGTGACACACAGGTTAAGAACTGCTCTAGAGACTTCTGGAAGGGACCCGTTAGTACTGAAGGTGTGTGAGTGCTGCACAGAGTACGGCTTTCTGGGTAATACCACCCACCCTACCCTGCTACCCACAGACCTTGAATCAACCAACCGGAGCCACCCAGAGGGAACAGAGTAAAGAATGTCTTATCCCCTTAGGCAGGATCCTCCCAGTCTTCCTGGTCTTCCTGCTGCCAAAAGGTTGCAAAGTGGACCTTTGAATTCTGATGGTCGGGCGTCACTAGAAAAAGGTGACACTGAGGTGACACTTGTGCTGAGGTGCATTGGGGAAAACCCAAAGCACATACTTGAAACCGGAAGATGGTCATAACAAGGGAACCTAGCCCAGCCCTGCCGACTCGGAAGCCACCTCCCCTGAACCCTCAGCCTGGTTCTAACCGCAGTGCCAGATCGGGCATGCTCGCAGCCCCGTCACCCGGGCTAGGCTTTGTCCCTCCACTCAGGCTGGGGTTTTGGCTGAAAGAGGTGTGGAGCTCCCGGAAGGAAGCCTGTGGTCTCATTAGCTCCCAGACACCTGGTCAGTGTGAGGAGAGTCTCCACTGTCTGCCTGTGACTGGGCTTCGCTCCAAATAGGCTGCCTGGTTCTGGACCCAATGCTTAAGGACGGACACTCGGATGTTGTGGTGGGAGTAAGGCAGGCAGATCTCAAACACAGCTAAGCAGCCTCAGCCAGGCTGCCGTGGGAAGTCTGGGAGGACGGGGAGGAACCTGAGGCAGACTGAGATTCCGCAAACTGAGGGCCACAGGAGGTGTGTGGCTGAGGCAGAAAGTTGAGCCCGTCCTGGTGGCAACAACTGGTCAGACCTGTTCCGGCTCACCTAGGCAGCCCCGGGGCAGGGCCCAATGGCAGCTTTGTACGAGGGATTAGCTGGAAGGAAGTGAATCCTCACTCAGAACTCTGTGGTGGGGGGGAGGCTGCAGGAAGGAGGGGCTCGGTCCCAGCAGAGTGAGGAGGGGCCTCCTGTGGCTACCTTCTCTTTGCTGCCCCTGTGGTTGTCTTTGCAGTTTGAGGTGAGAGGTATATAGCCACTGGGGAAAATCCCGAGTGTCAACCTCTGTCTTCTGTACCCTCTCTATAAATCCCACCAACGCCCAGAAACAGGTACACAGTGCCTGCCTGAGCGTTCTTTTCCTACCGTTAAAATTTACTGTGTGTGTGTGTGTGTGTGTGTGTGTGTGTGTGTGTGTGTGTGTGTGTGTGGCAGGTGGGGGAGTGCCATGGTCAGAGGACAACCTGTAGGAGTCACTTCTTTCCTTCTGTCATGTGGGGCTCTGGAGATGAAACTTAGTTGGGCTTGGTAGCAAGCACTGGATGAACTGTCTCGCAGGTTCCCACCCACCAAGAGTGAAAAACTAGAATTGCAATGCTGATAGGTGGAACGCGGGGCCCTCCCTTCACTCTTTTCCACCCTCCCGTGCCTTTTGTACCACCCAGCTAAGGATTTGGGTTTCAGAGCAACCTGGCACACTACCCTCCCCCACTCAGCATCTCAGGGTTGCAGGGACTGTTCCTTCCGAGCAGGAACAATGGGAAACTGGTGGTATGCTGAGGGACTTAGTAAGAACAATGGCAACATCTCGAGGAGGGACCTGGAACTCCAAAGTGTTGCTTTACACTGTGTACTTTTGTCCTTGAGCCTCAGAGACAACCAACGGGACAGGCAGGTAGCAGTAAGCACCATCTATAAAGGAAGACCCATTCATTCAGAAACAGAAATTATTTGCCCCAAGTCGGGGAGCCTTTTTGCCCTATAGTGACAAACCAGGGTTACCCAGCCAGCCAGTGTCCAAGAGGCTGCCTGGGCTTGGACTTAGGGATCAGAGTAGTGCTTTGGCTCGAACTTCTGTAGTCTTGCACCCATCTTCTGCCCCTGTCAATTAGTGTGAGTATGAAGAGTCCCTCTGTCAGAGCTGGAGAGGTGGCTCAGTGGTTAAAAGCACTGACTGCTCTTCCAGAGGTCCTGAGTTCAATTCCCAGCAACCACATGGTGGCTCACAACCGTCTGTGATGGGATCCAATGCCTTCTTCCCATACTCATAAAAATAAATAAATAGATATAAAACAAAGGGTCCCTCTGTCAGTCAGTGTGCGCATCGTTCAAGGCTATGGCTTGAGCTGAGCCTGCCTGAAGAGACTGAAGAATGGTGAAAATTATTCCCAGCTGACTGCACAAAGGTCAGCTGTTTGTGTCCTTTGCAGGGCTGGTGAGATGGCTACCAAGTCTCACAACCTGACCCCCGCATGGTGAAAGAACACCAAGTCTCACAAGTTGTCCTCAGACCCCCATCTGCTGTGGACTGTGGAGTATGCATGCTCTCTTTCCCCATACAAAGTACTTTTAAATTAAAAAGTATGAGTCCTTGGGGATTGGTGAGTGGCTTCCCACCTCCTCCCACTCCCATCCTATCGCTCCCTATGTCCTGGGGTGTGTGTAGAGCTCCTGAGGATGGTCCCATCCACCCTGGGACCCTTCTCCCTGACACTTACAGGGTTTCAGGTTATCAGTCTCACATTTGGCTGGGCCATCTGGTTCACAGGGGTCAAGAAGAGAACCCACTAGAGAGAAGAAAGGCTTTACTGTAAACAAGCTGCCCAGCTTTCAGGAAACAGCTATCCTTGCCTTCACAACAAAGAACAGATACATGGGCCAGGTGCCCACTCACGAGCCTCAAGTATCCAGCCAGGCCTAGGAGAGCCAGATGAGCCTGGGGTGGGGCAGGATTCCACCCCAGTAAGACCAAAACATGTAATAGAATGACAGAGGGAAACTAGCCTTGGCAGGGGACAGTGGCTTGTCCAGAGCCACTCAGTGTGCTTCAATTCGATGTCCATTCACATCTTCTGAACCATGGACCAGATCCTCTTTTATTCCTCTAGAGTCTCCAGTCACCATTGGATCTTTCCAAATCCTAGATGAGGAGGTAGAGTTGGGCAGGGAGCAGGGGGAGCCGAGAAGACAGGGTCGGGACAAAAATGGGATGACAAGGACACTTCCTAAATCCCCACAGCGGGAGCTGAGGCCCCGGCTCTGCACCATGAAGAAAGGCCCCAATGGCTACGGCTTCAACCTCCACAGTGACAAGTCTAAGCCAGGCCAGTTCATCCGAGCTGTGGACCCAAACTCGCCAGCAGAGGCGTCTGGACTCCGGGCCCAGGACCGAATTGTGGAGGTGATTACCTTTAGTGTTCTCTCGGCTTATCTTATCTTTGGTGCTTTGGGGCAGCCTTACTCCATATGTGGTCTGGTTAACCCATGGGAAATGGCCAGCGCAGACAGAGCAGGGTAGATGGGAGTGAAGACTGGAGGTAGCAAGTATTAAGTACTCAGTGGGCACACGCACAGGCTGGCTGTCTGGTTTCTTTTCCCATCTTGGATTCTGGTCCACCACGTATACACTGGGTGCTCGTGATTTACCTGTGAACATCCAGACAGATGCCACAGGCCACCCTCACGGCCTTCCTGATGCCCGGAGGGAGGAGAGGTTAAAACCCCTCTCCTGAGCTCAACTTCGAGACGCCCTGTTCTTCGGCTGTGCTCTCGAGAGGAAATGTGAACTAAAGGCTTGGGCTGCTCCCAGAATCACAGTCTGAGAACCTTAGAGCCGCAGATCAGCCTTTCCAAGACTTCTCACTTTACACGTGAGAAAACCAAGGCCCAGAGCCGGAGGTCAGAGGAGAGCCCAGCCCAGGCTCCCAGGCCTCTCCTTGCTCACAGCTGTGTTTGTGTAGTCTCCTCTGGGTATTTCCTTTGGCTCTTCCCATATGTCCTGCTTCCCAGCTGACTGTCACAGAATCACTGGGGGGCATGTGAGGGAGGCAGTGTTCTTAGGTGGGGACTCCCTCCACCTACCTTCCCCAGCACCCCATCTCTGCCCTGCCTCGCAGGTCAATGGTGTCTGCATGGAGGGCAAGCAGCACGGAGATGTGGTGTCTGCCATCAAGGCTGGAGGTGATGAGGCCAAGCTGCTGGTGGTAGACAAGGAAACAGATGAGTTCTTCAAGAAGTGCAAAGTGACCCCGTCCCAGGAGCACCTGGATGGTGAGTTCACAGTTGGGTGTCCCAAGCCAGGGGTGTAGCCAGTGCCTAAGGCCTGGCCAGAGATGGGGGATAGTTTCTCAAACGGATCTTTCTCCTTCCCAACAGCCATGGGTTGGTAGACAGGGGTAGCAGCGGTGGCCCAGGAGTGTCTGAAGGTGGCAGGTGACAGCAATTAAATGACATGAAGGAGAGAGTGGGGGCTTCAGTCAGTACCAAGGCAAGGCCTGAGTCCCTCCCTGGTCCAGTGAGTTCAGAAGCTATTTCTCTGAGAAGAAAGAGTTAACTCCGGGGCAGCCTCCAGCCTTTGCTGGGTTAGATCAGAGTCCAGGGACAGGGGCCCAGTGCTCCCCTCCCCCTTCTGTCAAGTTACCTTGGAAACTCAGGCCTGCTGGCTCTTAGAGAGCAGTGGATCCCCTTTAGTCCCTGGGGCCCCTGCCCTCCCCCACCCTCATCTTGCCAAGCCTGGCACCTCCTCCTGTCTAAGCCAAGCCAAAGTGAGTAGGACCCAACCTCTACACCAGGCAGGAGGGGCCGAGCACCCCTTTCTCCTTAGTCCAGATTTTTCCCTGGGAAAACAGCTTTGGAGGGAGATCTGTGCTGTGCTGAAAGTGAAACCTTTCTGGACTTTGCAGTGGGTGGGGCCTCTCTGGGGATCAGAACTGTAGCAGTAGGTCAGGGTCCACATAACTCCGTTCCCCAAGGGGAGGGCTAGAGTGGCCGAGGGGGAAAGATTCACATGCATCATAACCTAAGTATACAGAAGCACCCCACCCATCCTTCCTCGTCTTTGAACGTGGAACAGGGCTTGCCTTCACAGGCCGTGTGGGAGGTGACCCCAGGCCTGGCTTTCTCTACCACGGGCCTCTCCTGACTCCACCCAGGACACTGTCCTTGAACCTTCTTGTCCCCTTGTTTCCAGGTGGCAGGTAGTTGGTATTGTTTTCTCTCCAAAGGCAGCAGGTGCCAGGCTATATAATCCGAGGTGTGGCCCCAAATCTGCTGTCACAGTGGTAACCCTTGGGATAAGTGAATACCTAGGTCCAGCCCTGCCCTAGGGTATGCATGGGAGATCAGAGGACAACTTTACAGGAGCCAGTGCTCCCCATCTGGGTCTTAGGGATCCAACTCGGGTCATCCAGCCCGATAGCAAGGATCTACCCGCTGACCCGTCTCTCTGGCCACAAGGGAACCTGGTTTTGACTGGCTACCCTAGAATCCCATCCCATCTTAACGCTCTAACAAGCTTGGCAACTTAACTTTCTGGGTCAGCTGTCGAGTCCGGTGGTCAGGCACCTGATTAGTGTATGGAGCGTGGTGTATCTGGTCCCCGGCATTGCACATCTTACCCTCTTATAGGGACCCATCTTGTCCATTGCACATTGCTAGTCAGCATCAAGTAGCCCTCCTCAAGTATGATCCTTCCCAGTCTCCCCCAAAATGTGTCCCATTTGCCGACTGAGATAGTTTAAAAATAAATTTTAGTCGAAAGTAAGGTATTGCACTGTAGTGGGGAGGAGGGATGCAGTCGCCTTGTTTTCTGAAATTGTCAAACAGTCTTTCTGTGTACTGGGTTAGCAAAATGTCAAATGTACATTGCACTGAGTTGCAGCCAAAAAAGTTGTAGCCACTGGCCTCCAGTATGAGCCATAGCGTAGCTCTCTAGCCTCCTCTGTTCTCCTCCTGCAAAGTTTCTGAACTGACCTCCGCTCTCTTCCTCATCTAGGCCCCTTGCCGGAGCCCTTCAGTAATGGAGAGATACAGAAGGTAAGGGGTCCTCTACCCACTCCTCTTTAGGGACAGGGCAAATGGTGGCATGGATGAGAGTCTGGCTCAGACTCACACATCAGGGCCCAGAGTTCCAATTTCTTCCTGAGTTCTGAGCCGTAGGTCTGCCAGAATACCCCAGCCCCTGTCAGGGGGCAAAGCTGTCACTTGGGAAAGGCTAGCCTGGGGCCCCTCTGCAGCCCCCGCCTCCAACTCCCACCATACAGAAGAGGCCATTCTTCCCCCTAAGAACAGAACCTTAGTGTCTGGCTGCTGGTCCTGCCACTTCCAATCCCTCCTCCTCGGGCAGAAGGGAAGGGGGTGAGGCTGGGAGCCAGCCGAGGCCATGGAAGGACCCAGGAAGGGGCTGAGTGCCAGGCTTACACCCCAGCCAAAACCTCTACTCAGGCATGGGCTGTCTCAGAATCAGACCATAGAGCCAGGAGTTGGCAGGATCTGCTTGAAGGCTTCCTCATCAGGGACCTAGTGGAGGCCAGAATCACGCCATGACCCCAGTCTTCTGCCTCCCCATCCGTGGTACAAGAACACTCTTTCCATCTTATCCCTTAAAGACCCTGGTTGGCTATTTGGAGTTAGGGCATGGAGAGAGCTGCAAAGGGTTAAGGGATCGTATGTGTTCTTCATGCCAAACTGGGAGGGTGGGCCCAGGTAGCCCTGTGCTCCAGGAAGCCTCTCCTGGGTCACTGGTCCAAGTGAGTCAGTGCTCAGGAGTGTTGGGGAGGATGAGCGCTCAGCAGTTCTCCACCCCCTGCCTAGGTGATGGATGGAACCAGGCTGCCCCAATTCTTTTCGGAATGCAGTAATGTAAATCTGGAATTTGGATGGATGGCCAAGGCCTGAACGAGGACCCTTCTCTCATCAGGACTTTCCTTTCCCGTTCCTAGCCAACCTATTTTTTCTTTTTCTCTGTGCCAGGAGAGCAGCCGTGAAGCCCTAGTAGAGCCAGCTTCAGAGAGCCCCAGGCCAGCCCTGGCAAGATCTGCCTCCAGTGATACCAGTGAGGAGGTAGGCTGGCCCCATGGGGGTTGGTTACGGGAAGCCATTTCCAGGCTACTCTGGTTTCTGGCACACTAGCCTGCCCTTGAGGTCACATGCCGAGGTGCAGTTTGTTCTTGTGACCTGACTACCCTGGTCATTGCTCCCAGGGATCTAATCCACCTCTCACGCCAAGGACCAGGGATTGCTCAGGGGTGGACATCTGACTCCTTTCTTCTCTTTACAGCTAAATTCTCAAGATAGTCCCAAGAGACAAGATTCCACAGAACCCTCATCTACCTCCTCCTCCTCTGACCCCATCTTGGACTTCAACATCTCCCTGGCTGTGGCTAAAGAGAGGGCCCACCAGAAGCGCAGTAGCAAGCGGGCCCCGCAGATGGACTGGAGCAAGAAAAATGAACTCTTCAGCAACCTCTGAGTGTCCCGCCTCCTCCGGCTTGTGCTGGAGGGTGGGGCTGCCCACCCGACCTAGCTCCCCTTTTCTTCTCCCCAGGTGCCCACCAATCAACATTCAAATCAACACCAGCACCCATCCCACCTGACAAATCTGATTTTCTTAGAATTCCGTTCTTCTCTCACCTTGGGGAAGGCGAATATTTGTCCTGTCTCCCTACTTTTCCCTGAGGGCTTCTTCCTACCAAAGTGTCCCTTCACCAGCCCACCTACAACATCACTGGGACCCTCACTAAGCAAGGACCTTTGGACCAGACAAGAAGTCTTCCCTCAACTACTTGTGATGACAAAGTCTAGCATTGACCAGGGACTGTCTATAGCAGCTGCTGCTCATAATGGACACAGTGCCCAAGGTCCTCAGAGCTATGGCTTGGCATCTTTGGTCCATTTGGATTTAAGAGTGTAGCATTGAGATTTTAGAGAGTTCTTGTTTTCATGATTCTTGTGATTTTCCTGGTTGTACCCAGGGCATGGCAGTGGCCTCATCCTTAAAATGTTATTTCTGCTCTCACCCTGAGAGACCTGGGCAGCATGGGAAAGCCTGACTGCCTCTGTCCTGAGCCAGGTACCACCACTGTAAGGAAATGCCTTCAGAAATTCACTGGTTCCTTCAAAGTGCTTGAGCCTCTGTGTCTTCCTTTGTAGCTTTGCCTTCCCAGCCTCCTACATGGCTGGTAGTGTGGGTAATGGGTTCCCAGGTGGCTGGCCTTTGGTCGAGAGGCAGGACACACTCCTGGAGGACCCGTCTAGGGATCGATCTGGCAGCTACTCTGGGGCCCACCAGGCCCTGAGTTCCATGTTAAGTGTGCCCTGAGAACTGGACCATAGGGATGCTTATAGGACTCTGGAAAGAGAAAAGGGAAAGGGGGGTTCTTGGGCTTCTAAGAGCTACAAGTGGTACCTTAGTGCAGAGCTGGGCTCCGGATGTGAGGACTTGTCTCCCCTGTGTATTCATCCCCACCAAGGGGTACAGATTCTCAGGGATCTGAGCCTGCCCCAGACGCCCACATCCCCCAATGGCCTGATGGGAAGAGATACCCAGCACAAAAGAGTAGACTGCTTGCTTAGCCTCAGGACACACCATGTGGTAAGGTGGGATGGAAGGGCTTTGGCAAAGGGAAATACACTGGCTCGAGTGCCCAGGCTGCAGGACAAGAGGTCCTAGGACCAACCAGTGTCTAAGAAAGAAATGGTCCAGACAACTTCCCATTCACCTCTTCTACAGAAAGAAAGAAGACCCAAAACCAGGCCACTGGTCTGAAAGGACATGTAAAGACTGGATCTGGTTGAGAAGCCCTGGAGCCCTCTGGGTTGGGAGAAGGACCAGTCACTATCTGGCCATCTTAGCATTACGGTCTGGATTCCTTAGAAGAGCCCATCCAGAGCCTTTATCACAGTACCTGTCATCTTGTGCCTGCCTTCTCGGCTGGCTCTGGCCTCCCTCATCCACCCACATTTCTACCCTTTGACCCCAGATGGAGGCCCCCAGGCTGGTGTAACAGGCCCAAGGATTGGCCTAAAGGGCTTAGAGAAACCCCTCCCTACCTCACCTACTGGGTGGAGAAGCCCTGGGAGAACCTTTGACTCTAAGGTAGACCAGAACTCCTCGCTAAGGTCTAGAGTAGAGTCCAAAGGGAACCAGATACACTTTACTTCAAATTCAGGAGCTACAGATATAACAGTTTTTTTTCCTGCAGTCTCAGTAAGATGCCAGGACCGGGGACTCTAGGTCTCGGCAGTAACCTCATCTGGAGCCATCTCTCTCACAGTGCACTTCTAACTTGTCAGAGCTGTTATGAAATCATGCCTGGTCTTTCTTCATGACTTCTTCAGATAACGAAGGGTGGGGGGGAGGATATGATACCCTCCTGCAGAGCCTAAAGAACTTTGCCAGCGGCCCGGCCATCCCAAAACCGTTGCTCTGCTGCCCCCTAATGACCAGGTTGGGTGCAGCTGCCCAGAGACAGGGTGAAGGGGAAAAGCCCTTGTTGCAGGAAGGGCTGAGAGTGGCTAGTCTTCAGCTTCTCTTACCTGCAGCAGGCTACAGGTGCTTACAGGGATGCTCCCAGACACAGGAGCTGTATTCACAAGCCATTCTTCCCTCAGACCTGTCTGGTCCTAAAGAGCTAAAAGCAAGGCCAAAGATGCCGGAAAGAGGGGCCAACCCACTAGGTCACTCTGTCTGGATGAGAACGGGATTGATTGACTGCTCCTGCCCTCCCCTTCCCCAAGGGGAGGATGCATGAAGAAACAAGGGAAGCAGCCCAAACGCGCGCTTTACTCAGGGAAAGGCTGGTTCTCCACATCCTCCACCCTGACTTTGATGGGCTCCAGCCACCCCTTCCGGTGCAGTCAGGGTCAGCGTCTGGTTCAGAGTTGGAAGGAGTGCTCTTGACCACTAGTCAGGGGAGGCCATGGCAAGCTCAGGAGGGCCTGGAGCAGACTGAAGACACTGTGCTTTCATCTCCCAGGCAGCTGTCTGGCTTTGGGAGTGGGTAGTTCCAACTCCTCTGCTCACTCGGGGTGGTCGTCTCAGGCTCTGCCTTCCGAGCTCTGTAGGGTCTCTCTTCCGTGTGACTGGTCTGCTCCAGAATCCACTGGCGCTCTGGCTCGCTCACTGCCAGTCTGAGTGTCACCTCCTGGAAGAAGTTGCTCACAGCCACCTGTAAAAGCCAGAGAGCAGACCTACTGAGTGCCACCCCAACACCAACACCTCTGCTTCCCTAGGCCTCCCCACCAACGCCCTCACCTGCTTAAAGTGAAGTTTCTGGAACATCCGGATGCTAGGTTCATTTTCTTGCCCAATTTTGGCCTCAAACATGGTCAGACCTAGCTTCGTCACTCCTCCGGTTATGAGAGAGAGAGGGAGAGAGAAAGGGAGACAGAGACAACAGAGAAACAAACACTCCATTCTTCTAGACTCTTGTCCAAGTCTGCAGTATAGGGCCTGTTATCTGCTCCCCTAGCCCCACCTCAAAAAGGCTCAGCTGAGGCCCACCCACCTCTATCCATGTGGTCAGCTCTGTTTGTCTTACCATAGGACATGATCATGAGAGAAGCCTCGGTGCCGAGTCCCTGGCGTCTGCAGCTGGGCTCTAGAAGAAAGAGCACACTAGCTGGTACCAGACCCCAGGCTCCAGTGTGTATACCTGACGTACTGGCTCACTGGTTTAGCATTCTGCCAAGGAAAAAAGACAGGTGCACAGTACGGGACAGGAGAGGTTCCCAGCAATCTGAACCCTGTTCCCTTCACCAGGGAGCTCTGGGCAGAGGCTAAGGACCAAGGATGCAAAGCAGACAGGGCTCCTCCACAGCATGGCGGGACATCTCCCGAACCTTCGCTCTTTGGAGGATCCCCTCCTGAGCAAGGAACAGATGCGAGTTTTCGAAGATGGCAAACTCAAGGGCTGAGGGCTGGGAAGATGGCTCAGTAGTAAAGTGCCTGCAAGGAGGGCCAGAGTTTGATGCCCAGAATCCATGTCAAAAACAGCTAGGTGTGGAATGCATTCTGGGGAAGGGCACAGCCAGCTAGCCTGGCTTCTTAGCAACTTCCAAGCTGGCCAGAACCCTGTCTCAACAAAACAAAGACTTAAAAAGAAAAAGGTTGATGGCATGTGAGGAACAAAAGCCAAGACTGGTACACACACACACACACACACACACACACACACACACACACACACACACGGCATATGGAGAAAAGTGATGAACCCAAGGGTTAATCACCATGCTGAATGTGGGACAGGGGAACCATCTGCCACAGAGCTAGCTGACAGTGGCTCACTGAGCTCTCTGGGGATTCTGTCTGGGCCAGGTGAGACAAACCTGCAATCATGACCTCGATCTCCGCCAAGGTAGGGTCTTCTAGGTCTGTGAGGAAGAGGTTCACATCCCCCACCATGCAGCTCTCTTCAGAGGGGGAAGGCTGGGCCCTCCATTTCTCTGCATCCAGCACAATGAAGGTGCATTCTGAGGGCAGAGGCAGCAGAGTTAGCGCCTGCAGACTTCCAAGAAAAGAGGTGAGGCTGGTGTTTTCACCTGAACCCAAACAAACAGGGGTCCAGGGCCTAGTAAACAGTTCAAGTTCACCCTTGATCTGAAATAGGGAACAAGGCCATCTGTACTCGAAGGAATGAGGGACCCAAAGGGTAGGAGTTATGGTGTGGAGGTGAGAGCATGGCCTGAACGAACGGCTAGAAATCAAATTGCTTTATTTTCTCTAAACCCCTCCAAGCCCAGTGTCTGCTCAGGAAAAAGGAGTCAGCTTCCGGGACCTCTTTAAGAGGTTCAAGTACAAGCAACCTCTGAACTTTTTACCATCGAGGCTTAGCGACGCCCCCAGAGGGGCAGTAGCTGAGGAGTGGGAGAAAGGAAGAGCAAGGGCTGCCTGGGGGTGGGGGGGCTCCTCACTGTCTTCATCTTCACACCAGCTGCACTGCATCTCATACTCCTGCTCTAGGGTCAGCTGCTCGGAGGCCGTCAGATGCCGCAGTTCCTCTGACTTCATCCACTCGTGGTACCTGTGGCGGTGGGGAGGGGCAAAGGCTTGCCTTAGATGAGAGACACTGATTCAGCAGCATTGGGTTTCTTGGGTGTGGAGGAACAGGCCTGGATGCCCGGTATCTGGGAGGGGAGCCAGGAGGATCAGGTGTTCAAGGCCACCCTGAGTTCTAGGAGACCCTTTCTTCAGAGCAAATCAACAGGAAGAGGATAGAGTGCTTAAGCTCAATCTGGGGAGAATTCTATGCCAGGCTCTCAACAGTACCACTCCGAGCAGCTTTGAAGTCTGAGGTACAAACAAGCAAGAATCTGACATTGGGTGTGGTGGCACACGCCTTGAGGTGAGCCTAGCCTATATAGCTGTAGGCCAGCTAGGGCCGCACAGTGAGACCCCGTCTCTAAACAAATATACATACACTAAAAAATAAATAAGAATCTGACATCTGCTCTTCTCTGGTTTTGCCCACACAGGATAAGCGCTGTGGGGGTAGGGACCTTAGTCGTTTTCACTCTGTGTCAAAACACATTGTAGGTATTCAGTTAATATATAATTGATAAAAAAAAAAAACCCACCCACACAAAAAGTATGAGTTTGTGCTTGAGATAAAGTGGATATGGTTAGTCAGAGGGTAGCTCTAGGTGCCCAGCTTTAAAATAAAACTACTGTCCCCTACACAGCCAGTTTCTCAATCTACCTGATGTTTGCCAACTAACCTCACAGAGTCCCTATATCTCACTTCCGGCCTTTAAACAGTAGGCATCAAAATAATGAATTCAACATCTGGGACAAGCCCATGCTAAGTCTCTATAACGATACTAGGGAATGCCACCATCAGTAATTTAGAACGAGGGAGGAAGACATGTCTTTGTTCAATGCTACACACATCTAGATGATGTAATTACTGATTGAATGCCAAAAAGAAAGCTGAGATATGGATAAAAGAAAAAGAAATCAGCTTTATTCTTCCTGCGTGTAAACCCCACACCCCCACTTTGAGACATAGTCTCTTTAAGTACCCCTGGCTAGCCTGAAACTTACTATGTGGACCAAGTTGGCCTCAATCTCACTGAGAAACCCATCTGCCTTGCCTCCCAAGTGTTGTGCCAGAATCAAAGATGTAATGTTTCTTAAAACAGGCTCCTAGATTAGGACACCTTGTTTCCAACAGCCCTCCATGCTACAACCAGTCAGGTAAAGTTACCTAGGCACATGCTCGGAGGTGTAGGGTACCAGGACCACCTTCTTGCCCAGCAGCATGGTGTTCTGATTCAGCTTCATTGTAGCTGCCTGCAAGTGGGAACAGCTAAAGACTTCAGAGCCCCAAGTGTCTTTCCACGCAACTCTTCCTGTTGCTTCCTGTGAGGCTATGTTGACAGAAGAGCGTCCAGCCTTTCCCTCACAACTACCTGAAAGAACATCCCATTCCTACCCAACGTACCCCAGTCCACCCCCAAATTTTCTGTTAACCCTTTTTAACCTCTTTCCAACCTTAGCTTCCACGTCACTCGGCTCCGGCCCCTCCGCTTTCCTGTCCCCAAGCCCACTCAAACTTCTCAGCTCTTTGCGTGGCACGACAGTGGTTCCTCACTCGTCCAAGCGCCGTAGTTTGCAAACTGCAAGCTCACAACCACCCCCCGCCGAGGAAGGCGTCCCCAACGACGCTACGGTCCCAGAGACCCAGGCTTTCCGCATGCGCGTCGGTGTGCACTGTCTACTTCCGCCACGCAGACGGCAGCCTCGGAGGCCAATCCCGGCCCCGCCCCCGAGAGGCGCCCAATCAGTGCACTGCGCCCCTCCCCACGCGCTCGCTTGGAAGGTGGACTGGGAAACGTGCGCATGCGCGTAGCGGACTCTGGTGCAGGGGGCCGCTGGTGCCGGGTGGCAGCTGCGGAGCTGGAGGCGGTGGCCACTGTACCCGGGTGTAGCTCTGCTGCAGGTCTGGGACGGGCAGGAAGGTAGGCTAGGGTAGAGATGGATGTGAATTTTGGAGTCTCATCTGGAGAGATGGGGAAGGGAAGGAGAGGCTCAGGGACGGGCTCTTGAGAAGAGAGGGAGGCTTAAAGGTGGGAAACCCTAAGGCAGGTGTGAGTGCGAGAGGCCCCATTTAATCCAAGAGGCTTTGGGGCAAGGAGTTAGTATGGAGGGGCGACCTTGGAAAAGCTGACTCCCTGCTGTGGATGGAGAAGCAGACAGTTGTGTGGGCTGTCCTGTGTAGTAGTGAGCTCATTCGTACTGAATGAAATGGACGTAAGCATTTAAGGTAAAGGAGGCTGTGAGGGTTAGTGAGGCTTAGTAGCCTGGAAGGCCTCTCTCAGTCACTTGGAATGTGAGCAGCATCCAGGCACAGAGAAATGCCTTTTGTAGCAAGAGTCAAGTTTGAAGGCATTGTCCAGGAAGCTGCGTCCCACCAAGGCTGTCTCTTGGCAGATACTGAGGCCAAAGTGTCTGAGATAAAAGGGCAACAGGTGAAAGGGGCAGGCTGAAAGTCTTCCCCATTCCCATCTCTGCCATTAGAGAACTAAAGTCTACCCTTTTCCTTAGGAGCTGCAGCAGCTGCTGACACTGTAACTTCTTGGGCCAGCCCTTCCTCTCTGGAGATGGCAGGCGAAATCACAGAGACCGGGGAGCTCTATTCTCCTTATGTGAGTTTTTCTCCATAAATGTGTTCTGCTCACCACCATGCTCCTGGTTTCTGGAGAAGCCCACTGCTGGCTGTGGACTGTACTAATTGTGGCCCTGGTTTAAATAGACCCCCGGTGAAAAAGACTGAAGCTCCGCATAGCTCCAGGCAGGGTTCAGCTGTCTTGGCTCAGACTATATCAGGCTTCTTTCCCATTGGTTTTTGTTGTTGTTGTTGATTTTAGTTTTTAGTTGAAATGATGTGTCTGTGTGTGGAATACGTGCATGCTTGTCAAATCCAAAAGAGGGCACCAGATGCCCTGGAGTTGTAGTTTTGCATGCTTCCTAGTGTGAGTGCCAGGAGTGAACTCAGGTCCTCTGCAGAGGCATCTGGTGCTCTTAACTGCTGAGCTGTTTCTCCAGGTCAGTTCTCCTTTTAGATGCCTCTCAGGGTAGCGTCAAGCAGAACATAACTAACTTGCTCGTCTTCCATAATAACTATCTCTGGGCTCCTACAGATCTCACGGTCTGCCAGTCACATGGGCATCACAGACAGCTGACGCTGTGGAGCTGTGTTCCTCTCAGTTGTCTGCAGCCTTCTTTCGTCTTTTGCTGAATTCTGAGTTGCACAACTCTTGTGGTCTTGGATGTTGAAAGAGGCGGTGAACTGCAGAGTCTCCCAATTGCAGTTTGGTTGAGTGCGCAATTATGACAATTACAGCGATTGATTTCTCTCTGTCTCAGCTCCGTGGCCCCCTCACTTCCCCACACACGTAGTTTATCTTCTGTGTGCAGTATCCAGTTGGTTGTGGTTTTTGCATCACGGGGCCTTCACAGGTTAAGTCACTGGAGGTAACCGTGAATAACCTGGGTTGAGTCACATGGCTACCGGCCGTCACCAGGAAAAGCGGCTCTTCTCCACGGGCCTCTTAAGGATGTCTCTGGTTTCAACAGCTGCCCTGCTGTTCCCAGGCAGCCACAGAGCTCCCCCTTCACCACTGCAGCTCACCAGGAAAAGCCTCTGGAGTGCTGGAGTGGGCGGTGGCCCTGACTGTGCAGTCATGTGATAGTTCCTAGTCTCCCTTGTCAGCAGGAAGATATCTGCACTGTCCCTGCAAGTTGCCACAGTTCCTGCTTTTTCTGACACTGACTACAAACTCAGAGACGTGGAAGTGAGCTACGGCCACGACTGTGTGCCTCTACCACGTAATCATTCACACAGTTTATGATTGTACATATACTGGACGGTTAGGCCTGCATGCCTCAGGAGTTCTGCTCTGCCCACCCCGCCCCGCCCCACCCCCTTTTCTCCTTCCCTTTCTGTGTGTGCTTTATTTTATGGTCTTTGCGGTTGCCATAAACAAGTGCTGTGGTTTTATTTCTGCCTTAAATCGAGAAGGAAGAGAGATGTGGGGGAAAGATGGGTGCTGGTGGCGACAGGGTAGTGTTAAATTAAGGTCAGGGTTCTGAAGAAAGTGGCTATCTTCTTTGGGGCTGGAGAGATGGCTCAGTGGTTAAGGGCACTGGCTGCTCTTCCAGAGGTCCTGAGTTCAATTCCTAGCAACCATGTGGTGGCGTACAACCATCTGTAATAGGATCCAATGCCCAATTCTGGTGTATCTGAAGATAGTGACAGTGTACACATAAATAAAATAAATGTTTTTTAGAAGATTTAATTTTTATATGTATGCATGTTTGGGATTCATATATGTTTATGTATATATAAACGTACGTATGTACTCATATTTATGCATAGGCGTATACATGTGTGTCTGTATATACATAGGTACACATATACATGTATATATCATATGCATTGTAGTGCCCTCAGAGGGCATCAGATCCCCTAGAACTGGTGCTATATCTGGTTTTAAGCCACCATGTGGGTGCTGTAAACTGAGCCAGAGTCCTCTGTAAGACCAGCAAGTAGTCTTTATCCCTGAGCCATCTCTTCAAATTCTAAGGTTCTTTTTAATTAGGTTTTTTTTTTTTTTTTTTGAGAACTTTGTACAATGTGCTTTGAACATACTGACCTACTCCTCCAATACCTCCCAGATCCACCCTACCTCCCTACCCCCTCAACTTTGTGTCCTTTTAGAACAAAAGCAAAACAAAAGGCCATCAAATTTAGTTTGTACTGCTAATGTACGCTGGGACAGGTGGCCAGGGGCTACTCTCTCTCTCTCTCTCTCTCTCTCTCTCTGTGTGTGTGTGTGTGTGTGTGTGTAGCTTTCATTTGAAGATAGCCACTTGGCTCCTTTCCCCTTTATTCTGGGACTTGGTCTGGCTTGAGCTGCCTTTTGTCACGACCACTGTGAGTTTATGGGTGGTTACCCTAATGTGGCTAGAAGATGCTGTTTCCTTGTGGTCATCCACAGCCTGAGGTCTTACACTTCTTTCCACTTCCACTGTGCCTTCTGAATTACCTTAGGGTTTCTTAATCTACCGTCCTAGAAGAATAAGTCTAGTGTGCGTGTGTGGGGGGGGATGGTTATTGTTTTAAAATTTTATGTGTATGGGCATTTTGCTTGCACATATGTCTGTGTACCATGTACCTGGTGCACACAGAGACCAGAAAAGGACATTAGATCCTCTAGAACTAGAGTTACAGATGGTTGTTGCTGTCATGTGGGTGCTGGGAACTGAACCCAGGTCCTCTGCAAGAGCAGCAAGTGCTCTTAACCACTGAGCCATCTCTCCAGTGGCACACTGCCCCCACTGCCTTTCACCCCTTCCCCTCCCCTTCTTCTTCTAGATCTTCTCCCCTGTCTCTTTAGATTTTTTTTTTTTAACTGTGTTATGCATGTCTCTGTATAGGCAAGCAGAGGGTGTTAGATCCTCTGAAGTGAACTATTAGGGGTTGTGAGCTGCCTGACATGGGTGCTGGGGACCAGGTCTGGTCCTCTGCCAGAGTAGTAAGTGTTTAACCGGTACTTTGCCAGATCAGCTAGGCCAGCTGGGCAGCAAGCTCCAAGGGTCCCTCTATATCCACCTCCATAGTGCTGGGCTAACAAGTGCAAGCTTCCATCCCCAGGCTTGTTTGAGCGTTTGTTATTTTGAGACAGTGGCTAGCCTGAAGCTCATTATTTAGACCAGGCTGTCCTCAGATTTATAGAGATCCACTTGCTTCCTCCTCCTCCTGGAGTGCTAGGATTAAAGTAATGTACCACCACGCCCCATGTTTTTATGTGGGCGCTCAGGAGTAAAACCTTCGGTCTGCATGACAAGCAGTTTATTGACTGAGCCATCTCCACAGCCCTACAGTCTTAAATCCTGGTTGAAGCTGAGACACCATTGCTGCCTTCTGGGAGATGGTGCGTGGGTGTCCTGGGATGCAGGCAGATAGAACACCATACTAAGCTCCCGAGGGCATGGAGCTGCAGGGCTGTGCCTTTCACAGTTCCACACACAGAGGAGCCAGGGGAACCTGCACAGAAAGGTCGATCTTCAGAGAACACAGCAGGGCCTCATTCCTCCACTTTCTGTCACCCTTCCAAGAACCCCCCCCCCCGCCCCCACGGTCATGTGACCTCCTTTTCCCCTTCCACAGCTCCTCTTGACCTGGCCTCTGGCAGAGTTGAGAGTGGCTTCCTTTTGCCTGCTCCTCATGACCGATGCTCACCTTCCCTGGAAGTAAAGAGGATTGAGTGTGCACCCAGACTGCCGCGGCCCACAGATGGCGAAGGAACCCTGCCTCGCACCTCTGAGCTCCCAGCGGACACACAGTGTTTACTTTGGATCTAAAAATAGTAGCAAAGCAGGACAAACAACGTCTAGAAATCAGAAATTGCTAGGTGTTTCCCCTGAACGCATATATGTGCATGATTGCAGTTCCTACAGAATCCAGAAAAGGCTGTCAGATCCCCCGGAACCGTATCTGTAGATGGTTGTGAGCCATTGCGCGGTGCTGGGAATAGAACCCAGGTCCTGTGGACGAACAGCCAGTGCTCTTAACCACTAAGCCATCTCCTCAACCCTACAAATGTTTGTTTTCTAGACAGGGTTTCTCTGTGTAGCCCTGGCTGTCCCAGGACTCATTCTGTAGACCAGGCTGGCCTTGAACTCAGATCTGCCTGTCTCCCTCCTGAGTGCTGCACCTCGATTCTACAAATGCTGCGTATGCTTAATTCTCCCATAAAGTTTTTGCCTACTCTCCCTTTTTTAAAGTAATTTGTTTATTTTTACTTTATACGTGTTAGAGTTTTATCTGCATGTATGTCTGTAAGAGAGTGTCACATTCCCTGGGACTGGAGTTACAGACAGTTGTGAGCTGCCACATGGGTGCTGGGAATTGAACCTGGGTCCTCTGGAAGATCAGGCAGTACTCATAATCGTTGAGGCATCTCTCCAGCCCATGTCACGTTCTTAAGCCCTTTGCCTTGCTTGCACCACAAAAAGCCTCTCATTTTTATAAAGTTCTTACCCCTGCTTACTGTTTCTCTTCAAAATGTTAGGCAGAGAGCAAAGCTGCTCAGGATCTAGAAAATGTCAGGGGGTTAGCTGGGGTCTGTTCTCAGTGCCTTATAGGGAGCCCACCAGAAATGGCCACTCAGATGTGGTGCATGGCCAGTCAAAAAGTCTTTATGCCATCTGACTGGGACCACACCCAAGTGTTGAGGGGGTGGAGGGGTGACAACAGGACAGGGACCTAGGTGTGGCCCCAAGTGTGATCTGCAGATCATGGGATTTTAAAGGGCAAAGACCTCGTCCAGACATTTTGCTCACCAGCTAGGACTGGGGGCTTCACAGAGTAAGCAGTTTGAAGCAGGCAGTTTTGACAGACACTAAGACGGTAAGATAAGCAGTTATCTGGAGGAGGTTCCGCACAAACAGGCTAAGATAACTTAGTTAAGCCATCTTGACCTTTGGTTCCTAGAATAGAATTACGTGGTTTTCCCTGAAATTCTCTATCAAGATCAGATTCTTGTTAAACCTGAAGCGGGCTCAGCAAGAATACAAGGTGAAGGAACCTCTGCACTGTCTTGGCCTATCACCCCTACTTCAAACCCTCCAAACCATGGCACCCCCCTCACTTCCACTAGGGCCTGTGTCCCGTGGCTCAGTTTACCCACTGCAGTCAACGTCCGGCTGCCAGAAAACCCTACGCACAGAAAGTCCTGTAAGACTGTGATATCAGAATCCAGCTGTTGCTCAGTCCACAGCTCCTGCAGGGCTCCTCCCCTCACACAGATCCAGACATTGTGAACCCCTAGCTAATAAACTCTTCGAGGTGCTAGGGTCTCTCCCCTGAGGACAAGAGGGTGGCCATGCATTTCTCTTTCCTTGCAGCGTGGCCGGCAGAGAGCCTGGCTGCAGACTACACTGTGAAACTGTCCTATTCTAAAAGCTGTGAGATGCCCCCCCCCACACACACACACACATACACACACACACTCATGCCATGGGGGACTGGATTCTCTTCTTCAGAGCCATGCTGTCATTTATCAGTTTGTCTGGCCATGCATTGGTAACTCTTAATAAAAAGTCCTTACCCCATCTGTCCCAGTGTCCCTTTGGACCCCCACATTCAAGGCCCCGACATCTCCCACTATAAGCCTTTGTACCTGGAAGTCCCTCCCCTTGAGCTTTTTTCCTTGTGAAGGGGGAGGCACACAGAGCAGGAGATGTGCACTTGATGTAGCCCATCTGTGGAAACCAGAAGACAACTCTATTGGTTCTCTCCTCCGTTACTCTGGCTCAGGCTTTTCCGCAAATTCTTTTACCTACTGAGCCATCTCGTCAGCCCGTGCTCCTCCTCCTCCTCATTGTGAATCCTAGGTTGGCCAGATCCACATTCTCCTCTCCTTAGACTCCCACATGCTGGGATTGCCAGAACAGGACTTCCGAGCACTTTACTTAAACTGCTTTACATTATCTCTTGCAACAAAGCCTACAGTTCTCTTCATTCTTTTCCTCTCTCAACTTAATAGATGTCTCTGTTCCCATTGTCTGTAGTCTGTAGCTTTATCGGATGAAGTGGGTGTGTCTGTCTAGTACTGTTGACTCCTCTTTTCCAGGCACAGCCTAGGCCAGAGGCTCTGTAATGGTTGAATGAGGGAGTGAGCTGAATTTGCTAATTTATTCTAGCCAGGTACACACAGGCTTCAAAGTGCCAGTGATGAAACTGACCCTAGTCAAGGTAAGAATTTGTCTGCTGTCGAAAGTCACTTGTAAAAAGCCCGACTTACAGTTCAGAAGGCCAAAGGTGTACTGTCAAGCCCAAGATAACCTGAGCAGGGTCTGGTGAGGTCCTTTGACTTTAACTTTATAGCATGTCCACTGTGTCGGGTTTTACATTTGCTTTAATTTATACAGTATGTGTATGCATATGCATGTACCCATGGGTGGCAGTTAGAGGACAATTTGCAGGAGTCAGTGGGTCTACTTGTGTTGTCACGTTTGGCAGCAAGCACCTTTACCCAGTGAGCCATCTCTCTGGCCCTATAGGTCTCGCTATTGTTTTAAATCCCGAACTTGCTAGTCAACTGCAGTAGTGCATGACTGTAATCCTAAGACTTGGAAGACTGAGACAGAAAGATTGCCATGAGTTTCTGGCCAACCTGGGCTACTTAATACCAGGCTAGACAGGACCACATAATAAGACCTTGTCACAAACAAAACGAAAAAGCACAATCCTGAAGTCGGTATGGGGAGAAGGCTATAATAGCCCAGTTTGTGGATGTCACTGCTAAGTGGACAGTGGCAAGAGCTGGTACAGAAGAAGAGCAAATCAAGGGATCAGCCACCTCTGAGAGGTTCTCTAGAGGTCAGTAGGCTGTGGTACTCTGCCTTCAGGAGGCCCCAGCCAGGTTGAGTGGAGCCCAGAAACAGACCGAAATTGACAAGAATGGAGATGGAGGGGCTGTCGTTCTCTGGTTGTCCATGCAAATGCGCGGCTTCCCAACACCTGGATAGAGATCGTGACTCCTTACGACTCAGGTGCCATCCCTCATCTGTCTCCCTGGTGAAGACCTAGGAAGGCCTTCACAGTGGTAATGTCATCCAGAGCTGCCCTTAGGTTAACTAATTCCCTCGCTGACCATTGCTCCTGTTGGTTCCAGGTCGGGCTGGTGTACATGTTTAACCTCATTGTGGGCACAGGCGCGCTCACCATGCCCAAGGCCTTTGCCACTGCTGGGTGGCTCGTCAGCCTCGTCCTGCTGGTATTCGTAGGCTTCATGAGGTAAGAGCTAAGGGGTGGGAGCGGGAGGCTGTCACTTGGGGACTGGGGACAAAACTGGAGGAAAGTCCACCCAGGGAGCCTCTTAATTAGCAGGAGAGCTCTTGAGGGGTAGGAAGATTGCTGTTCCCATACATGTAGGTAAGTGGGCCCTAAGCGAGGTGGCCCAGCACAAGGACAGCGGATCCAAAGGTCACCAGGGCCTTTTTGCTAGAGCAGTGGAATACCCCTAAGCAGTTAAGCCAGGACAGCAGACAAGCCCTGGGGGTGTCTCACGGGGCAATAGCCAGCTAGCCCTGACATTCTCTCAGGCTCCTTCCTCTGAGTTTTACCTCTTTAACCACCAGTCCGTACTCTCTGAGAAGACAGCACCCAACCACTGAAAAGGCCAGCTAGAGAATCAGTTTGCACGTTAGATTTGCTTAAAATAATTTACTACAGGCACACACATTCACAGATATACCCATACATACAAATGTACGCACACATGCATGTATATATGCATGGACACACGCATACACACATATGGGCCAGTCAGTTTTTTAAGAACCTTCCTTGTGTCAACCCCACCTGCCCAGGCTTTCACAAATACCGGCTTTGTTGGGGGTGTCGGTAGCTGGTACTTCAGAGCAGACAGAGCCTCCTCTTGGAGATTTCTCTGTCACTCTGAAGTCCCATCATGGTGGTCCAAGCTGTAATTAGAACACAGCAAGTCCAGCCCCTCCAGCAGGTCGGAGCCCATGTTAAAGAGGTGGGAAGTCAGGCTGCAGAGACTGCTCAGCAGTTCAGAGCACTTGTTGCTCTTGCCGAAGACCTGGGTTCAGTTCGACACCCACATGGCGGCTCACAACCATCTGTAACTCCAGTTCAGGGGATCAGATGCCCTCACCTCCATGGGCAGCGTACAGTTTTCATGGTACACATACATACATGCAGGCAAAAAAATAAAAATAAAGCTTAAAAACAGAAGGAAGCCAGTTGGGGTGGTGCACACCAGTAAAACCAGAGCTGAGGTAGCTGCCGGACAAACAGGAATGGAAGGAGTCATCCTCCACTACATAGTAGATGCCCCCTACCTCCTACCCCCTCTCTCACCCCCACCCTTGTGTTCATGCACGAGCGCGCGCGCGCACACACACGCACACGCACACGCACACACACACACACACACACACACATACACAAAGTGGGAAAGAAACATGAAGACTCCTCCAAGGAGTTTCTCCCCTGGGAGACACTTCCATCCTATGCCATCCTCCATGTTAGGGACTTTCCACTGAATAAGGTGAAGATCTCTCTGCCCTTGTGGACTTGACCACATCTTGGGTGGGAGCGGAGTAGGGAAGGCAGAGCTTAACGGAGAGCAAGTTACAAGGTGATAAGAGAAAAAGATAGTTGCAGAGGGGCTGGGGAGGTGGGGACACTGCAGGTTTAAGTAGGGCCTGGGGTGTGAGGGCGTCGGGACCTGGGGTGTGGGAGCATGGAGACCTGGGGTGTAGGAGCCTAAATGTGGGGTGTGGGGTTTAGGGAGTGAGAAGGAGCTGTCCCACATCAGAGGCTTGAGGAGAACACCCTAGAAAGAATGAAGCAGAGATAAAAGCTGAAGGAAACAGGCGCAGAAGAGGCTCCTGGGAGGGGATCACACCCAAAGTTTGAGGTTTCTTTGTGCACTTATTTTGGGGAACCTTGGGGGTGAACCTCTGAGTCCTGTTGGCTCATGACATACTTCATGCTCTGGCAACCAAGAGCTCTCAGAGTTCTTGCCCAAGTCACTGTGTCCCCTTTAAAGGCCCAGTACAGGCAGCCATCTGAATGGGGAATGATTATTGGATGCCCCCAGGTATGGGCTGCTACAACCCACTCTGCTAAGCCCATTTGCTTGAATGTGATCAATGAGTTGGCTCTGCAATCGTAAGAAGCTTTCTTGTGCCTTAATTAAGATTGATTTCAGTTTCACTTCCAGTAATGCGTGGAAATGCAGAGACTTTAGAAGGCGCAATTAAGCAAGACCATGAGAAACCTTTCTGGGCTTCCCCAAGCTTCATTCCCTGCCTCTGGTCCCTGACCCTCTCTGGTGGATGTGGGTTTAACTGTGAGCAGCAGCAGCAGGTCCTTTCTTACCTGGTTGGAGGGCTTAGCATTTACTGCTGGCTGCTGTCAGTACCGGAGGGTGTGGGGACAGAGCTGTGCAGTCCTCAGAACATCTGGAGAAAAATGTTAGCCCCAGCAGATTCAAGCCCAGGGTTGCAGCAGCCGAAGGCAGCACCCTGCGTCCACTGTGAATGGAAGCATAGCCTACCCTGTAGGCTGTGGGTAAGCGTCTAGTACCTTTTCCCAGTCTCCCTTTAGAGAAACAGGAATGCAAGTTCATTTTAAGATTGAGCCAAATGATTTAGGAAATGAAAGTGGTGCCCAAGGAGCAGGAGTTGGATTCCAGAGTAGAGATGCGCTTTCAGCCTAGCCTCTGTCCCCGTGGTCCTCACATTAGTGTGTAATTGAAAGATGGCCACTGCTCTGTGTTCTGGCAAGAAGTGAAAGCTGCCTGCTGTCCTTCCAGAAGCTGTAAGAAGCCCCTCTGTGAATCAACCCGCCACCTCAGAGCGCCATTTAGTGTCTGCCCCAGAAGGCTCTTTCTGGGTAGCAGGATTGCCTCACCTACCTGAGTGCCACCTGCCTCCACTGCCGCTTGAGCAGTCACCCTCTGTCTTAGTCGGGGGTTACTACTGCTGTGATAAAGGGGTTTGTTCGGCTTACAATTCCACACTGCTGCTCATCATGGAAGGAAGTCAGGATAGGAACTCAAACAGGGCAGGAACCTGGAGTCAGGGGCTGACGCAGGAGCCATGGAGGGATGTTACTTACTGGCTTGATTCCCATGACTTGTCCACCCTGCTTTCTTATAGAAAGAGCCCAGGCATGGCTCCACCCACAATGGGCAGGAGCCTCCCACATCCATCACTGAATAAGAAAGTGCCTACAGCTGGATCTAATGGAGGGCTTTTTCAGCTGAGGTTCTCTCTTTTCAGTTAACTCAACCTGTGTCAAGTTGACATAAAAGCAGCCCGCACACCCTCCCATCAGCTGGTTTTATGACCCTCTCCTGTGCAGGAGATAGACACTTATGTTGGTTGTGACTTTGAAGCAAGACAATCATTTGGTGTGCACAGTGACACTGTAATTTCTCTTTTACATTTTTTGTGTGTGTGTCGCATGCGCACACACATTTCTCTAGGAATGGGTTCTCTCTGTCCTTTATGTGGGTCCCAGTGATCAACTCAGATCATCAGGCATGGCAGCAAACATCTTGACCCACTGAGCCATCTCGCTGGCCCCAAACCATGGATTTTAGCCAGGGAAGACCATCTCAGAATTTCTGTGGAGAATAACTCTCAGAGGAGAGAATGCTGTGGCCGAGAATTTGTTGGCTGTTCTTCCTGCTGCCTCTCATGCCATTAACATGTGACTTCCCCTCAGCTTTGTGACAACCACCTTTGCAATGGAGGCCATGGCTGCAGCCAATGCCCAGCTCCGCTGGAAGAGGATGGAGATCCACAAGGTGCGTGCATTGTCCTCGTCCACAAGGTGGTGCCTCTGTTGAGTTGTGCACACAGGCTCTGTAGGCCTGCCCAGCAGCCCTGGCCCAAGATTTAGCTTCAGTGAAGTGGCCATCTATAGCTCAAAGGACACACGTAGCGGCTGCTGCCTTAGCATTGCAACCTTGGTCCCTGACATGTCACCCAGAGCTCACGCATTCATTCTGAACCTCTGTCTCAGAGACGCTCCTGTCTCCATCTTCTGATGGGACAGGACACAAAGGGCCTCCAAGGGTCACCTTCTGGAAGGAATGAGCAAGGAAGGGCCAGTGTCAGCTGGGGTTTCTTAATGTTGCACTCTCTCCTCTCTTATCCTCCTCATCCATCTTATTGTCTACCAGGAAGAGGATGACGAAGACTCGTCCACAGCCTCAGACAGTGACCTCCTCAGCCAAGACAACTATGAGAGGGCAGAGAAACGCCCCATCCTGTCTGTGCGTAAGTCTGGGGCTGCTGACCAGCAGGGCTCCCTGTCTTTGTAGAGAGGTTCCTAGGGAGTTTCTCTGCAGACAGGCTCTGAAGTGTCAGTTTTGAAGGCAGTGGTGTAGGGATCCCGAGTGCAGGCCTAGCCTCTGCTGGCTACACCTCTGCCTCCTGTGGATAGATTGGCACATTACCTAAGCTCTGTGCCTCAGTTCCCGCCCTTCTACGGTTACTGAAATAATCAGGGTCTGCCTACGTCCACGTGCTTCTCTGGCTTCATATCTCATACCCCCACCCCTACCCAAAACACACACACACACACACACACACACACACACACACATATACCCTTACCTCACTGTATGGCCTGTGCTGGCCAGAGTTAGGGGCACCTGCTGTTCCCATAAGGAGCATGCCTGAATTCTCTTTAGACTTGGGGATGGGGGTACAGCTTGCTGGTTATACACTTCCCCAGTGTGCCCTGAGCTCAGACTTCATCCCCATACACACAAATAACTAAATAAATTAAGAAGACTTTAAACGCTTGAAACAAGAAATGTTAGAAGGAAGATTAAAACTGCTGGGGAAGTGTAGGTTTCAAAAGTTGACGAAGCTTGATGGTATAGTTGTTCTTGAGGATTCCCAGAGTTCAAGCACCCCCTCAGGGCTCTTCTGGTAAACAAACCGTTGCCCCGTCTGTTCCTGCCCTACAGAGAGACGCTCATCAGCCAACCTTTTTGAAATCACAGACCGGGTGGAAATGGGACAGATGGCCTCCATGTTCTTCAATAAAGGTAACAGTCATTCTGGGAAGTGTGCGGAACGGGTGGGTGGGCGAGAGCTGAGCAGCCATCTTTCTGAGAGCCCCGGCCAGCTTTCCACAGCTTTCCATCGCCTTCCTGGGGTTCCTTCCTTGCACACTGGCCTGAAGAGTAAAGAGTAAGGCTCATCCATTGGACTAGGTCAGGAGTCCCGTGTCCTCGCCTTCCAGCTAAAGGAGCCAGTGACACACAGCCATCTGTCCCCTCTCCGCCAGCAGAGGGAGCTAGAAGCCCACATCCTTGTTGTCCAGCGACAATCAAGCACTGGAGAGCTGAGGCAACATGTGCCTTCCGGGCTCTGCTTGTTCCTGGCTGGCATTTGCTGCAACCTGCAGGTGCCCACCTGACTCCAGGATCTGCCAGGGATAGCCTTTTCTGCCTCCGTGGTAAATCTTATTTTTTTTAGAAACTGAGCTGTTGCTGTAAGTTTACTATTTAGTGACCAAACGTTTGCTATCCCTGCTTCCGCAAGCATGGAAAGCTGTCTTAGAAAATTTTATGCCCCTTGACCAAAGCCTCCCCATTTGCCAAGTGTCATCTCTGTCAGTTCTGGTCTTGAGCGTGGCTGTGGAGTGAGGGGAGGACTGCAGAAATCTGCTTGACTTGGAACCGGACACCAGGTGCTCATTCAGGGTGCAGGTCGGTGACTGGTCCAGGGAGGGTGATTGGGCACAGGCTGGCTGCAGCCGGCTCCATTCTCCTCTCCGGGCCAGCCTAATAAAGGTTTGCATGATTCATCAAAGCCAGCGTGGCTGTGTTGAGGCCACATTTGTGCCTTTGTCCCCTTCTGTCACTGGCCCCCCACAAGGGGGAGCACATAAACATCTCAGAGTTCTCCAAATTCAAGGTTGAAAAACCCGACTGTGCTTCAGTGGGAGAACACGCATGCACACGCATGGGAGCACACACGTTCTAACCAGCCTGCTAGTCGGTGTGTTCTGTAGCCTGTCCTGATTTCTGTTCTTGTGTGTGTGTGTGCGTGTGTGTGTGTGTGTGTGCCCACGTGACACATATACTTGTGTGTAGATGCCCAAGGCTGACGTCAGGGTCTTCCCCCTCCATCTTCCGTACTTTTTGAGAAAAGATTTTGCACTGAACCTGGGGGGGGCTCACTGATTCAGCAAGGCTGACTAGCCAATCTCATCCCCAGTGCTAGGATTACAGGAGACTGGCTTTTTTATGGGGTGCTGGAGAGCCAAACTCAGGTCCCCATGTTCCTGCCCTGATTTCTATGCACCAGTGGCTTGTATTATCTTGTCTACCCACATCTCATAAAAATTAGCACATTCATGTGGGGTCAGCCCCAGCCATGGAAGAGCCCCCCTGGACCTACTGCAGGACTTGTCAGGCCTGGCACAGGTAACATTGGGCTGGCAACCCTTTGTGACGGCAGCTGGTCCTGAGCATACCGGACGGCGAGACAGCGTTTCTAGCTCCTAGTTCCAGAGCCCACCCTGCTCTGCTCTGTTCAATAACTTAGACCGCCAGGTTGTTCCATCACCTGTGGCCGAGCTGCACCCTCCACAAAAGACTCCCCAGGGCTCCACACTCATTTCTTGTCATCAGAAATACCAGACCCAGACATTAATGTCCTCTCGGGAAGCTCATTGATCCTTCTACTTTATGTCTAGTAATGAAATTTTATTGATCAAGGAGGGCTGACAGCAGTTCATAAACAGCTAACACTGTAGCCGTCAGCGGGTGGCAGAAAGCGGCTGGAGGCAGTAATGCCTTCCCACTGAGAGGGTTGGTATCAGAGAGGAAAGCTGGGCTGGAGTGGCCTGTACCTAGAACAGGTCATGGGTGACAGACAGCCCCAGGAGCTTCAAGCCACATCAAAGCCAGTTCTTACATGTCAGGAAAGGGTAGGACACCTGTCATTTAAAAAGCACGTGCTGTGCCCTTGTGGGTTGGTTTTTTTTTTTTTTTTTTTTTTTTTTTAATTCTAGTTTCCTGGCCAGAATTTTCTCAGGATTCTGAGGAGCAGAGCTGACCTCACATAGCCCAGGCTTTCCCCTGGGGACCTGTAGGCTGTTCTGAGCCACCAGGATTAGAAGGGAACTGTCACTTTGTTTTTCTGCCTGTTCTCAGAGAAACCGGCAGCCTGACCTCGGGAACTTGAGCACTTAGTCCAAAGGCAAGTTTGGAGTTGGTTTGTCTGGATTCGTGGCCCTTGGGTGTTAGCCCCAGCTACCTGAGCCTAAGCTTCTACAGGGCAGTGACTGGATCTTTGAACTCAGATCCATTTGTTTATTTGTCAACACTATTTATTTATTTTGTTTGGGGGTGGGGCTCAGGGCAACCTGCCGAGGTTGGTTCTCTCCTTCTATCATGCAGACTTCAGGGACTAACCTCAGATTACCAGGCATGGCAGCAAACGCCTTCACCCACTGAGCCATCTCTCTGGGCCTGCCAGTGTAGATTTGATTCCTCTCTCTGATCTTCAGGTTCAACAAATCTCTCAGGCACCAGTCCCAAGCTGATGCATCTCCTGCCAACCTCACAGTTTAGCCAGCCAGAATAAGAAACAGGAATTTGGGGTCATTTTTTTTTCCCACTTTTTGTAGAAGGCAAATGGCCTGAAGAACTGAGAACAGCGGAAGCAGTAAAGAAAGACTCAGGCGTCAAAAAAGAACGCAAACGTGTCTGCCTCTGGCTCCCTGACCTGTGACTTTGTTGCTTTCAGTGGGGGTCAACTTGTTCTATTTCTGCATCATTACTTACCTGTATGGAGACCTCGCCATCTATGCAGCAGCTGTGCCCGTGTCCCTCATGCAGGTGACCTGGTGAGCATCCCTCATCCTCCGTCCCCATGTTGGTTGCCGGCCCACAAGCCCACTCCACTAGTGGTACAGAGGGTCTCCCATAGAAGCACAGCCCTAAACAAACCCACAGCCTAAGGAATGTCACACCTCGGGCCCTCTGTCCTCCCACGGCACGTTCTGTATTCCCAGACCTGTGAGCCACTGTGCTGCATGACCAAGTGGGGTTTGTCCTAAGAGGTGGTTTATGGGAAGTGGGAGCCTCAGCCCCACGGACTCCCCCTGCCCATGCTGAGCCCGGTTTGCTGTTGCTTTCCTCAGCAGTGTCTCTGGAAATGACTCTTGTGGCGTGGATACAGACGCCAAATACAACGACACTGATCTGTGCTGGGGGCCCCTGCGCCGGGTGGATGTCTACCGGATCTATCTGGTAAGTGTCCTCTCCCGGGCTGGGGCACGCAAGGCCAGTGTGAGCAGAGGAAAGCATTCAAATGCCTTTCTTCCTGGCTCAGTCCTTTGTCCAGAGAGGAGTCCTGCACTCTGCCATACTCGGGCTCAGGAGTCTTGGCCGCCGAGTCACATGTGGCATGGAATGGACCTCCAGGTTCAGGCTAGCAGGTTTTTGTGAGCTTATGCAGTTTGAGGGGGTATTCTGCAAAGGCCTTATGTTCCGGAGACTTCCCATGTCTTGACCTTAATCCAGGCCAGCGAGGTACACACAAGCAGGTATTAGGTTTTGTGACAGGGTAGATAAGACCAGCCATCTTACAGCTGACCTGACCCTTACCATAGACAGCCTGCTCAGGCAGGTTGGGCTCAGCCCAGCCTTCTTCCTATCTTCCCACAGATGAGGGAAGAAGATGAATTGCCTGCCTTACTCTTGATTGCTTCGTGCTGTGGTACGGTGGGGGTGGAGCTGACTAATACACTAGACAGGACTCAGATAATAGGACGACACAGCACTATAGGCCATTTGTCTCTGCCTGCTTTCAGAGGCGGGCTCGGAAACACCTCCCTACAGCCTTTGCATCCTCTCTTAGTACTTTGTGCCCCCGCTTGGTTCTTCTCAGCCCTGGCATGTGGTCAGGTGTACTGGGATCTGCTCAGTCCTGGCCATGGCTGCCGTGCAGATGTGAAGGGCCGAGGAGAGAGTAGGGTCTTTCTGCTAGTGGCCTCTTGACTTGTTTCGTCTCCATCCTGACTCGGGGTTCCATGGCCTCTGTCAGCTGTGTTGCTGTGGTCTGGATTTATTAACCCTAAGGACCACTGAGTGGGTTTTATCTTTCTGGCCAAGTAGACACCTGAAGGAACCTTGAGGCTTGGGGCTCAGGAGCAGAATTGTCTGTATCTGTAGCTATCACTCCATGGTCTGTGACACCTCTGGGGCATGACGCCCTGGCCAGGACTCTGTGTACTCAAAGAATTTCATCCCTGACTCTGTTCTCAAAAGTCGACAGGTATTTGATAGCAAAAACCTCGACAGCCTTGGGAGTGGGCACATGAACCCACCAGGCAGGCAGGGGCCAAGGCTTTGTTAGCCTCTTAGCATTTCAGCATTCCATGATTGAGAAAAAAGTATTCATTAAGACCCCTGAATCTGCTCCTCCTCAGGTGTGAGCGGGAGACAGAGGAAGGTGTCTGGGTGTTCCAGGGAGAAACAACAGGAGCGGGGCTCTGATGGGTTCTCACAAGGGGAGACCACCACAGTCCTCAGCCTCCACCTGGTATACTCCCCAGCCCACAGCATCGTCCACACTGAGCAATATTGGTCACTGCCATTTGTTTGGTGAATTATTCAGAAGCATTGTTATTGCTGTGGTAAATTGTGCCTTCAGTCTTTTCTCTAAATCTTCCATATGATGGAAGCCTCCCTTCCCGAGTCTCAATAACTCTGACGGAACAGAGGGACTCCTTCGGGATAGCAGACAGGCATTAATTACTGCCTTCATCTCCCAGATGCTGTGCTTATAACTCAGGGAGCTAACTGTCCTGGTGCCTGCAGGCAGTCCGGGCCTGAGAGGCCAAGCCTTCAGAGTAGGAAGGGGAAGATTAGCGGCCCCCAGGAGCATGCTTTCTGGGCAGTAGGCGTGATCAGAAGCAGAGCCCCAGCCTGCCCAGAGCCTTCAGTTGATTGCATGCGCCTTCCCAGCTCAGAGGGCTGCCCGTTCAGGACTCAGCTTGGACGTTGCTTTGCAGCTTTGCACGCGGCTCCCAGGGCCTGTGGTCCAGTAAAGCTGTTTAGCCTCCTGACACCAAGTACCAGGGATTGTCTGTCTGTCTGTCTGCCCCCACCTCATACCCAACTCTACCGAGGAGCAAGAGAAAAGATAGCAAAAATGCTGGCGTCTTTCCCTAGGCTCCAGTCTCCTGACAGATGATTGGGGCATCTTTCCCTCCCAAATGAGGGGAGGTAGACCCTAGCAAGTAGCCTCTTTGGATCTCAGAAGTAGGTCCAACATCCTGTAACCTGGCCTCTTTGCCATTCAAATTCAAGAGTTTGAATTTGAATTCGGCTGTTCCTTCCAAGGCTCTAGCATGCCTCTCGCCACTGACTGGTCTGATTTTGCTGTTCATTGAGGTCCACCCAAAATGTTAGCAGGTCACAAGCCGGTGGGAGTAGGCTGAGAGCATCTTCCCACTCCACATATAAATCACCTCAGGTAAACGATGCCATCCCAGGCCTGCATCTTTAAAGGGATTTAGGAATAACTGCCTTCATTGCTGTTCTGGAACACTGTTTGTGGGATAAAGAAACAGGCTTTTATACTGTGGCTTAATTTACAGAGAGTCCTCTGAAAACCAGCTCAGGAAAGCCCCTGAGAAGCCCACAAAGAATGAGAATAGGCAGGCTAATATCTACCTCTGAGGCTGGCCTGTGAGTAACATCATGATTACATCAAGAAGAAAGCCTTCCCACCAGCAGCCACCAGTTTCTTCCCAAAGCCTCTTCCCTTAACAGACAGAAAGTTCCTCCTCCCTTCCCATTGTCCATGGCTCTTCTCGTGATTCCCAGTGTGGGTGATGAGTCGGTTTCTCCTTCTTCATCCCTGTGTTAGCCTTAGAACACGGTGCTGGCAATGCCAAGAGCCCTGAGTCACCCGCTGCTTCGAGTGTGCTCTCAGGTGTCCTCACATGCTGCCACAGGAGTGGCCTGTGGGTTCCTGTTAGTGCCCGTGAGCATTAACAGGCTCTGCTTCTGTTGTCTTTGTATCGGGATCTCTGCAGCTCCACCCCTCCCCCCACAGACCATCACGGGTCAGTGGAGACTCCCTAAGAGCCGAAAGCTGGCAGCATCCGCAGCGTACAGGTGGGCAGATGCTGCCGGGTCACGAGCAGACCAACAGGCACCACCCCAACAGAGCCAGAGCGCAGATGGCAGAGCGGAGCTTAGCCTGCTGGAGACCCAGCCACAAACTGGCCATGTTGAACAGGGGGCCTTTATTGGCCATCTTGGGACAGGACAAGGTGACCTCAGTTTGTTGTTGTGAGATCCTCCTTTGGGGCACAGGTGACTGGGAGGAGATGCAGTCTATTTACAACCAGCAGATACCTCGCCTGTCTTTGTGGGTGAGGGGTATCTTCCCCAGACCCCCTCCAGATACCTCCTCGAGGAAAAGCAAGACTGCTTGCCAGTCACCCTGCTAGGTTACATTAGAGGGTTTGTCTCAATAGCCCCGCCCAGGCCCTCTGTCTTCTGATTGCCCCCGAGCTGTACGCTGTCTGTCCTCTGCAACATGGAAAACAGTGGTTGGTTCCTCTTTTCAACCCAAATGTTTCTTCCAAGAATATTGAAGGCACAGACAAACAAGGACAGAACCCTACAGCCCAAGCTCTGAAAGCTCTTCTGTACCCTAGCTCTGCTCTGCTGAGCTCTGCTTGGCTTGCTGAGGCTTGTTCAATGTTGATTTTCAGGGATTGTTTTGTTTTGTTTTGTAGCTAGGGGCTTTTGTAGTGTAAACTATCCTTAAACTCACCATATAACAGAATCTGATCTTAAACTCCTCATCCTCCTGCCTCCACCTCCCGAGTGCTGGGATTACAGGAGTGCGCCACCACACCTCAGGCAGTGTGTTTCCGAGCACTGTTAGCAGCGGCTAACTGTGTGTGTCTGGTTTAGGCCTCCCAGTCATACTGTCAAGGACATTCTGTCATCCCAGAGAATGGCTTCGCAGGGTCCCCAGACTGAGGCAGACAGTCCAGCTCAGTAGGCTGTCCTCAGGGACTCTGGCAGGCTCAGGACAAGTACTCTGTTTCCAGGGCAGCCCTGGCTATTCTGCACAGCTTGGGAAATACCAGTTTGCCAATCCCCAGAGCAGGACCTGTACCGGGGCCTGGGCTGCAGTGGCCTGACTTTCCTGTGGATTCTGAGGCGTTCTTTCTCTCTAGATGCCACTTGCTCCCCAGAAGCAAAGTGGACTTTTCCTAGTACCTCAAGTAGGGCTGGAAGTGAGAGCCTCTTCCCAAGGACATTCTCTTCCCCTGCCAGAATTGCTTTGTACTTTGTACAGCGGCCATGGTGCCCTGGGGCTGTCTAGCATCTGCTAATAAGTGGGTCACCCCCAGGATCCCTTGAATATTCATCCTCACCCGTTCTGGGGCAGGAGGTGGCCTAGAGGCCTTCAGGACCAGTGAGAATGGAACACTAACAGAAACAAGTAAACCTTGGGAGTAGCAGCAATGTCACAGGACCCAGCCGCTCTCCTGGTCACAGTGCTGCACCTCTAAGCTGTCACTCACTCAGGCCATTTTCTGTGGTGGTGGTGGTGGTGGCTCCAGGGGAAAACAGGTTGACGTTGCCCCCAACTGTAGTGGTGACCCAAGATGGAAAGAGGACTGGGTGATTGCCGGTGCCTGAGGTGGAAGGGCAGTGCGTACAGATTTAGGGTATCTCAGTGACTTCTTAAAAAGACAGAGACCTTATGGGCATAGTGAGGGATGCCCATCTCCCCTCCCTTCCTCCCAGCATGCCTCATTCAGCTCTGCAAACTTGGATTTGTTTCACCCATCCCACTCTCCCCCCACAACCCCCAAAAGGATGCTGCCCACACCGCAGGGGGCCCCACAGGTATGGAGAGTAGGGCAGTCATGACCAGGACCCAGTTCTGTATCTCGGGGGGAGTGGGTCACCCCCAGACCCAGTATATCCCCACTGGTGCTGAACCTTCTGCTTTCATCCCAGGAGTTAGGGGCTCAGAGAAGGAAGGGTGAATTTCTTACCTGCACCCTGCAAGTTCAGATGCCTGCTCTCAGGCCTAATGTGAAGTGAATCCTGTCATCTGGCAGCGGCCATGCTCAGGTTGGAATGATGGATGTGGAAGGATTAACTTGTCTCTTTCCTTCACAAGGGAATCAATAACACAGAAACAGGCCTGTGGTTTCCTTCCCAGAAGTAGCTCTGCATCTCATACAGGAACCGCCTCTTGTGGTTTTGTTTTGTTTATTTATTTGTTTATTTATTTATTTATTTATTTATTTTTCTAGTGTGCTCTCCCCACCCTGTCTCTAAACGATATTCAGATTACCTGTCACTTGCTTCCAGCACTGGCTTGTTTTGTTATCCCCTCTCATGGGACATCATGGACCCTACCAGGCCACTGTCACTCCACTGTTGGTCTCTCAGACCTCCAGATCTCTCTGTTCCTGCTGTCCAGTGTTGCTCCAGACTCACCCTCTCCTTCCTGAGGACACTATAACAACTCCCCTCTCCCCCTTCTCCACTAAGCCCTTTGGGTGTTGGGCCTGAGTGCCCTCCTCCTGCTCAGTGGGAATGCTGTTGTTTTTATTTTTAATGGCACTCTCGGAGACATTGGCTCTGTCCAGTGGCATAAACCCATAATCCATCATGGCCTGTGTCTCCCTGCTGCCACATCCAGTACCTGATTCACCAGCTTGGGGACAGTGTGTGATCCTGGGGCCACCCAGTTGTGGGATGCAGGATCCTGAGACATGGAGCAAGTCTTCTGCCTCAAGTGCTTCCTCACCCAGCCACTCATGAGTTCTGAGTTGGAATCCCTCAGGAGTCAAAGGGGCCACTCAGACACACACACACACACACACACACACACACACACACACACACACACACACACACACACACCCTGCCCCTGTTAGGATGTCTCATGTGTCCCAAATCTGGCTCTTTTGTCTAGAAACTAGTACAGCTTTGCAGACAGCATGTCCCCAGAGTGAGGCAGTTCATTCTGGGGCACCTGGGGAGATAGTGGCTTGCCTTACCTAGCTGTCCTGCTCTTTCTTCTCCCTATTCCCCAGTTCAGGGATGCATTGGAGTGTGGAGACAGGCGTCCTGGTGTCTTACCCCCAACGACTCCCATTACATGAAAACACAAACGTAAAGCAGACCGGAGGAACTGTTAATTGTTTCTTACCTTACAAGAGAATATGCCGTAGTCCCCGACGGATTTAAAATGTCCTGTGAAGACTGAGCTTTGGGAAGTGGAACTTTCAGGACTTATCTCTTGTGTAAAGAGAAACACATTTAGGTACACAGGTACAGAAATTCAAAGCCCAGCTGTGTATCTAGAGAAGCAGGCAGATGCCAGGTCTGGGTGGTCACCATTAAGATCCCACCAAAGGGCAGTCTTGGACATCCCCAGCCGGGCCTACACATGGACCCCTGATCTAGAAAAGTATCCGGAGCCATGGCTTATCCCCACGCCCACACACACACACACACACACACTCACCAGTTTGGTTGGGGAGCTTCTGAGTAGGTCTCTATGGGGAGTGTTTCCCTGCCGAGGGCCTTCTGCACCATGTTTATTCAGTACTGTTTGTGTGCACACTGATCACAGACCCCAAGCTGGACACTTGAACCCTGTTTGTGAGCAGCAAAGTCAGGGAGTGAAGACTTGGTGTGCCGTATTCCCACAGTCATCAGGCTGCCCTTGCCTCTGTGTACGTAGGCACATGTGTGATGTTTCCAGCCTTTCCTGTAGCAGAGCAGAGCCCTGGGCAGCCTCCCAGTCAACCCAGGCCACTCCCTGTTCTGTGTGCCCTCTGCTTCCAGAACTCTCATGGCTGGGCACAGGGCTAAAAATCACTTCTTAACTCTGGTTGCTTGGCTGATTATGTGGTTGTTTAGTTGGTTTAGGTTTTGGGTGAGGTTTTTAGTTTTAATTATGTGTATATGTTGGGGGCAGGGAGTGTGTGTCCGTGTGAGTGCACGTGGTTGTGGATTCCAGAAGACGACACTGAACATCCTGGAGCTGAAGTGACGGGGTTGTAAGCCGCCCAGTGTGGGTGTTGGGCAGTTAACTCCGGTTTTCTGCAAAAACACGTTCTTAACCACCGAGCCATCTCTGCAGCCCTGTTAATTGTTTAAGAGTGCATTCCTATGTCGCCCTGACTGGCTTTGAATTTACTACATTAGCCCAGGTTAGCTTGAATCCATGATCTTCTTGCCTCTACTTCCCAAGTGCTGGTATCAAAAGCATGCGCCATGATACCTGCCTCCTATTTTCTAAGGAAATGTCCTAATTGGTGATTTCAGGTGGGTCCCTAGCCCTTACACACACACCATCTTTATTCTGTAGGGAGAAAAAGCAGTCTCTTAGACCAGCTTACCAAACCTACTAACTAGGATTATACCTATGCCACATTACTCTTCTCTGGGTGTACTCCTTCTGCCCTAGAGATCAGGCCATGACACCTGCTGACCCTGCTGTCTTGGGACTGTTCCTCTGAGCAGTGTCACTCTCTGTTACCAGATGCAGTGTTGTAAGCAGAACCCTTCTAAACCCTGGCTGTCCTCGTCAGGGTCACTATCAATGCAATGCAACACTGTAGCCAAGGGCAGCTTGGAAAGAAAAGGGTTTATCCTGAATCACAGTCCATCCAGGGAAGCCAGGGCAGGAGCCTGGAGGCAGGAGCTAATGCAGAGTCCATGGAGGGACGCTGCTCACTGGCCTGCTCCCATGGCTTGCTCAGCCTGCTTTCTTATAGAATCAGGACCAGCAGTCCAGGGGTGGCACCACCCACAATGGGCTGAGCCCTCCCTCATCAATTACTAATTAAGAAAATGCCCTACAGGCTGCCTACATCCAGATCTTAGGGAAGCTTCTCAGTTGAGGCTCTCTCCTCTCAGATGACTCTAGCCTGTGTCCAGTTGACATAAAACTGTCCAGCACAGTGGCCCTGGGAGCAGCAGTAATTGCTTAATGAGACGAAGCTCTTCCTCTAAAGCACTAAGCGTGCTCCTCCGCATAACTGTGTCCCAGCACTGGCCCTGCACGCTGTCCCCAAAGCAGTCCAGGCGCATTGTGCACATGAGGGCTGGCCCTGCAGAGGCAGAAGGAGCCATAGAACTGGGGGGGGGGGCTGGGGGGGGCTGGAGGCAGCAGAAAGCTGTGGTGCACCAGTGTGAAGGACGAGATGCAGATTAATGATGCCGTGTGATTACTGAGCAGGAGCTGAGGAGATGGAGGACATCTTAATAAGCCTTCAAGCACAGAGGGAGTGTGAATCTAGACTGCAGGGTCACAAGCCGCTCAGGGTGTTCTGTTCCACCTGTGGCAATAGCTTACTTGGACATGGATCAAAAAAAATGGTTCCGAGAAGTCTTGATGGGCCCAGGGCTTGGAGGTCCTGACACCTTATGATAGCCATGTAGCCCCCACACCACTGATGCAGAGTGTGTTTCCCCAACCCCAGCAGCAGGTAGACCCTCTAAGATGTCCCTTCCCCAGATTAGGGACGAGGGCCTTGATGATGCTCCTCAGTGCCTGGTTCCTCGACCGATGACCAACATGCCCGTTATCAAAAACACGAGCTGGCAGAGGAGGCGGGTGGGAGGCAAGATGGAGGTAGATGTTTGCCATGAAAGTCTGGTGGCCTGGGTTTAATTCCTGAGACTTCACATAAAGGTGAAAGGCAAGAAAGGACTCCAGAGTGCTCTTCTGACCTCCACACACATGCTATGGCATGCGCACATAAACACTAATACTTTTTTTTGTAGTTACTATGGTCTTGGCACTCTAGGCTAGAAACAGACCACTTGCCTAGCTTGCAGAAGGCCTTAAGCCTCATCAGACTAACCTAGCAGATGCCTAGGTCTCATGGAGAAAGCCCAGGAATCCGCATTTCACACTGATAACCTTGTCAGCACACAGGCCACTCTGGTCTTCCTCATGGACCTGCTTCCCAAGTACTATCATGGAAGGGGTGGTCAGGGGCTTCCAGTGAAAGGAAAATGGCCAGACCATCCACGGATCCCCAGCCTGGGGTCACTAGTGACACCCTGAAATGTTATTACGGTGCTTCCGTGCCCACAAGGAACAGTATCTGACTGCACAGGCTGTGCCGGGCTCTGTCTACATTCATGGGCGTAAGTCTTCAGAAGGCTGTTGTGTTACCTGAAAGCAACAGGTACCTTTCAGACAGGTACTCTGAGTTTCCTCAGGACTTGCTGCTTGGAGACTGCAGATCCCACAGTTTGCTGGCTCCCCAAGGAGGGTGCCTCCCACTGACAGGCCACTGGGGAGGAAGTTGGGTTGCTAGTGTGATACCACATCCCCAGTTCACAGAGCTCTTTCAGCAGACATCTTGATGTGCTGCCTCCCTCCTCCCTGCCTCCAAGGTTACTCAGTTCCTGGTCTATTTCGAGGTCAGACATCAGCAGGGAAAAAGAGGTAAAACCAGCTTAGCCTGTGTGTTCCTCTCTGCAGGGCTCCCATACCCTGTGCACCTGACTTCTCTCCCTCCCTCCCTCTCTCACTTCCTCTAGCTCCAGCATTCCCTCCTCCATCCCTCTTACCAGGAGAGAGTATAACTAGGGAGGGAGGGTACTGAGCGCTTCTCAAGTGGTCACCTGATACCTCTTGTGGAGCTCAGCATCAGACAGTGAGGCAGCTACAGGAGATCAAGAGCCAGGTCCTGGCCCAAGAGCTCTGGGATTCTAGCTTGCCAGGGAGGTTGGAACAGCCACATACCTGTATTGCCCACCACCAGTTTTACCCGAGCAGGTCCATCCTGACAGAATCAGGTAGCTGGAGTGTATGGGCTTTTTGCCACAGGAGCTGGGGGCTGGATCAATGCCCCAGGGGGGTCCCCGTGCCCTCATTACTCATGACATAGCCTGCCTTTCCTTAGGAATCTCTGATTCTTTGAAGCTGTCAGAACCAAGGTGACCTTCAGCACAGCTCCACAGTGGTTGGAGCCAGCTTTCTGTGCAGTCGCAACATGGCAGTCCTGTTTGCCTTTCCCTGACTTCCAAATTGAGCTCGGGATTTAGTAGTTACAGTGAGGGACAATAACCCAAGTCTGTAAATGCTCAGCAAGTTTTGGGGGTTGTACCTGTCAACTTGGCCCCGAAGAGCTAGAACATAAGCACACTGCTCTCCACTGGTGCTTCTAAATCCTACCACCCTGCACCAAACCCATCCTCGGTTTTAGTTCTGTTCCTGTGATAAAACCACCGAGTCAAAGAAGCAATTTAGAGAACTGAGCATAGTGGCGCGCACCTTTGACCCCAGCCTCCAGGAGGCAGAGGCAGGAGGATCTCTGTAAAGCCAGCCTGCTCTACAAAGAGTTCTGGGACAGCTAGAACTATATAGAGAGACCCTGTCTCAGAAAACAAAAACTTTAAAAAGTGGCTTGGGGGAGAAAGGGTTTATTCAGCTTACAATCTAGATCACAGCCCATCACTTCGGGGAAGTCAAAACAGGAACTTGAAGTCTCTGGTCACATCCATAGTCAAGAGCAGAGAGAGGATGAATGCATGCATGCCTGTTTGTGTCTGGCTCACTTCATTTTCCCAGTCCAGGGCCCCTGCCTAGGGAATGGTACTGCCCACAGGGGACCAGGTTTTTCCATATCAACTCTATTAAGACAGCAATTCACAGACATGCCCATAGGCTAAACTGATGTAGGCAATAATCCCTCACTGAGTCTTCTCAAGTAATTCTAAATTATACAAGTTAACAATTAAACTAACCATTGCATCACTTCCCGGGCTCCTGAGCCCCTTGTCCTGCTTGGACTCAGGGATCCTTTGGGCCTACTGGATCCTTAGGGCCAGCTACTCTTGAATAGCCACTGAACCCAACTCCATATATATTGCTGGCTCTTCTTTTCCTCATGGGACAGCATCCTGTGGTCCTCACTACCAGGACAGAGACTTCCTCAGCAGGGGCTAGAACATCTTTGGGGAGCAATTAAAAGCCACCGTCCACATGTTTGGAAGTTGCAGGTCCCACCTGTGCTCCCCTGCCAGCTCCCCTCTGCCCCCCTGACCTGCCAACAGGGAGTTAAGAGCGCAGTCACCTCCAAAGTCAGTGCTGTTCCTCTAGGCTGAGCTCTTGGCCTCCACTACCACAGCCAGTTGTACGTATATATGCATGTCCATTTGTGTACACACAGGCATGCACGCCTGCAGCCTGCCCTGCCATAACTCCCAGTTCCATCTGTTCAGCTGGGCCTGGTGTTGCTGGGTCCCACCCCTGCCTCACTTGTGAGCAGACAGCCATCCATTAAAAGCCCTGATGACTTACAGTCATTAAGTGAATGACTGTGTGGGTTTTCCACAATATTTATCTTTTCCCCCAAACCACAAAGGTTGTAGCTCTGGCATCAGATTCTTGGAACTCTGCCCACTACTGGGCGCCATCTGGTCTGTCAGCTGAGAAAGACCACACAGGCGTGCAGGCATGTCCCCAAATGCCAGGGCCAGAGAAACAATAGCTGTGCCAGGCTAAGAGCATCCCACCTGTCCAGTCCTCCCGAAGGGAGCGAGGTCTGAGGAGAGGAGAGGGCCAGTGGAAGAACTGGCCCTTGTGGGAGGCACTTGAGAGCTCTAAGCAGGAAATAGGCTTCGAATACAGCTGACCTGGGCTCTAATCCCAGATACAGCTAAGTAATTGAGATTTTGGACAAAGCTTTTAATCCCTCTCAACACCTGTTTTCTGAAGTGGAAACAGTAGCCTGGATTAGAAAGAGGTCCCACCTGGGAGGCCTCCAAAGCTCTGGTTCACCTGCCAGCTCTCAAAGCCCTTCCTCCTGCTCCCAAACCCAAGCTTCTCTAGAGTAATAGGTGGCAGCCACACACGAAAGCTCTGGGCAGAAAGAGTGCCAACAGCACCTCTCAGAATGCAGCCCCAGAAACACCTCCCTTCTGCAGGCCTCTTAGCCACTGGGGATGCTGCCTGTAGCAAGCGTTGTGCCTTGCCCTGGTTTTAAAGGTCAGACCAGGTGGGTTGGTGGTGTGACATTGAGTCAGCTGCCAGGGACTGTGGACTGTGTTCTGAGCAGATATGGTCCTCCTTTGAGGGGGGATGGATGTGGAATTTCTGGACCATCAGCTTGGTGCTGTAGGTGCCCTTCACAGTGTCCTCCCAGATTGCTTGGGGTGACTTTCTTCCTCTTTACCACTTGTCCCCTCATATAGAGGTCAGGGAGACTTGGGCTTGTTCACAGGGAAACTTCCAGAAGCAATGGGAAAGCATTTCTTAGGTTCACTTTTGGATGTTTGTCTCACCCCAGGTCTCTTATCAAAGGTTCTGCCCCCTGTCCTTGCAATTTGTTTTTATTATTTGTTGTGTGTGTGTGTGTGTGTGAGAGAGAGAGAGAGAGAGAGAGAGCATTGCACACATCTGCAAGTGCCTATAGAGGCCAGAGGTATCTGATACCCCAGAGCTGGAGTTACGGGTGGTTGGTTGTTTGGTTTGCATCCAAGGGCATCAGTAAGGCTCCACCACGAGTCTTTAGTCAGTGCCTCAGTACCTCACCTAAGTGGGGACTGGAAGAGGGTCAGGAAGTGACTCAGAGCGTGAACTGCATGGGTTCCTCCTCCTGTTCATATACTGGTGACTATGAGAAGGGAAACAGGCCAGGGTGGGGTGGCTCAGCAGCCCAGGCACTTGCTATACAAGACTGCCACCTGAGCTTGGTCCCCAGGACCTCTACACCTGTGACATGGCACCAAAGCAAATAAACAAGTAATGAAGTAAATGAATGAACTCGAGGGTGAGCAGCCGCTAAGAGCTGTGCTGTTTTTCCGAGGATCTGAGCTTGACTCCTGGCATTCATGTTAGGTAACTCAAGCTCCGGGGGATCGGATACCTCTGGCCTCCGTGGGCACTTGCACATGTGTCCACAGACACACACAATTGAAAGGAATAAAAATAGGTTGCAACGAATGGGGGCAGAAAGTTCGGTAAGGGATCTAGGGTGAGGCAAACATTCAAAAAGTGGCCCTAAAAACTGCTTTCCAGTCGCTTCTAGAAGTTTCCCTGTGGACAGGTCCACACCTTCAAGGAGGCAGTGGTCATGAAGGAGCTGCTCCTGAGGTCCCCATGGTCCACGGCTCCTAAGGCAAAGCAGGCTCCCCAGCTTCAGGTGGAATGTCATTTCCCCCATCTTAAAGAATGCCCTGGCATCGGCCGTTCTGACCCTGTACCAGACACTTCAAACAGGTTTCCAGCATCCTCCTTAACCTTAGCTACCCAGCTGAAACCACATGACCCTCCTGACCAGCTCCTGATTGTTAGACTACTGCTGGATAGTGACGGGAGGCCCCGTTGTCCATCCCGTTCTGCAGCTCAGTGCTCCCTCCTCTTGGACTTTTTACCTTTCGGCCCATTATTACCACCTTCGAGGCCTCAGCGTCCTCAGCGTCCTCCAGCCAGCCACAGGCATTTCCCCTCCTGACTCTTCAAAGCCAGAGTGCAGCAGCAGGGTAGGTTTTCTACCAAAGGGTGTGGCAAAACAAAAGCAAGGTTTGACCAGCAGTGGTCAGGTGGCACAGGTAGCACAGGATGCCCCTTTGGAATGGGCTGGGCATCAGCTTGCGTTACCATCAGTCTATTCTGCGTGCATCCTTCTTGGCACTGACTAGGATAGGGCAAGGCCCTGAGACATAGCCTCTGTCAAGTAGTGTGTTCTGCCGGGGACAGGTTGATGCCAGTCACTGCTAGGAGGGCTCAGTGTACTGAAAGAGATGCTCCAACCTCCTCCGCCTGCCTCATTTTCCCTGCACCACAGAAACTAAAGGGTCAGTGAGGAAGACTTTATAGCGTCTCCGCTGTGATCGGGTTAGTGCCGAGCCCTGCCCTGACAGGGGCAGTTTCTCCTTCCCGACCTCTAGCTCTGCCTGCCCACCCCTGGGCTGATCCTTATCAGGGTCACAGTTCACCCTCTGTCCCAGGGAAGGTCACTTTTGGTTTGGTATAAAAAAGCCCTCCTCTCCACAACATAAAGCTCTTGTCCTAGAATTTTGGCGAATGCGTCGTGACAGCAGTTGACTGGGCTGGGCATTTTTGACAGGGTTTCCAGTGTAGCGTCTGCTTCTTCACTGACGGTCATCTGCGTGGTGGTTGGCCCTCTGCTGCATGATCAGAAGTACTTGAACTCTCATGAGTATTTGGACTATTATTAAACTCACGTGGGCAATAAAAATAAAATAACATGTGGCAGAGGGGTAGTGTGTGTAGATATAGTCCCAGCTACTCAAGAGGCCAGAGCAGGAAGATCATTTACAAGAAGAGAGACATGGCGAGATTCCGTCTCAAAGAAAAACAAATGAACAGTGTTGACAGAGCCTCCTTTGCATGCAGCTGGCCTTGGCAGTGCCATAGTCCCGTACCTGGGATGTTTGGAGAGTGAATGTCCTACTTAGGGTCATTCTTGCTATGATGCAACACCATGACCAAGGTGGCCTGCTTTCTTATCGAACCCAGGACCACCAGTCTACTGGTGGCACCACACATAACGGACTGGGCCCTTCATCTTCATCTTTCTCAACATTACTGTCTCCAAAACAACCTGGTCAGGTATCAGAGCAATGCTACACTCTTCTGGTACCAACTTCTGCCTGTCTGATTACTACTGCTGTGATGAAACACCATGACCAAGTTTGGGGAGGAAAGGGTTTATTTCAGTTTACACATCCAGGTAAAGATCTGTCACTTAAGGGAGGCAGGAGCTGATGCAGAGGCCATGGAGGATGCTGCTTACTGGCTTTCTCCCCATGGCTTGCTCAGGCTGCTTTCCTATAGGACCACCAGCTTAGGATGGCCCCACCCACCGTGGGCTGGGTCCTCCCCAATCGATCAGTAATTGAGAAACGCCCTACGATGTACTTTGAGAAGCTGAGCCACCCCACAGACCTGGCTCAGCAAGGACATCCTGACCCCTACCCCATCTCAGCTCTCTGAACTCAGTGCCCCTTTGCGCCCCGACTCAGAGCCCACCTGCCTGCTATACACGAGGCCCCAGAAGTTGCGATCCAGTTAGGCAAAGAAATGTTCACAGCCACTTGAGAAATAAAAATAGAATCCTCGAGCATCTCTTCACTACGTGTCAAGGACATGTTGCAAGTTCAGTTAGGGATGGGCTCGTGCCAGGATGCTCTTAACCCCAATTAGCTTTTAACCCCTAGCACTCAACAGGAGCAGCCCTGCAAGCTTGGCATCCCTCCCTCTCTCATCTGAAATACCCTCCAGGATCAATACAGACAGCTCAGCTGTGCACTTGGCACGTGGCCATCGCCACTTGAACCCACTCCTCCTGGCCTCAGATGCTCTCTTATGCTTGTGAATTCTGCCCTCGGCCCTTGCAGATCCTGTGTGTTTAGGAAAGCCCTGGTACTCAGTGCTACCACAGTGAGGTTTCTAAGAAGTTCCTTTATCACCCATGCTGAGTTAACAGGGAAAGCGAAGACACCAACCAGCCCTGGAGCAGGAAGGCTGGGAGTAGAGCCTGTTGGTCTTTTGTGTTGAGACCCCATGCGCAGACATGGGGGATGGAAAGTGCTGGAACCTTGAGAGCTGTATCCCCCTCTTCTGCCGGTACCATAAGCAAACAGAAAACTCACCTTTAGAGGCATGTAAATAAACAGGCACCTGAACTGCCCACTTGGTGAGGAGGTTGCTCAGTGCTCCATGTCAGGGCACATAAGGGCCAGCAGGGTCCTTCACACCCAGTCAGTCCCAAGCCTTCCGTGGGAATGCAGGATACCTCGTGAGCATGCCATTCTGGAATTTCCTACACCATCTGTCGTGTGCATGCACAGAGATGGCAGGGATGGGAAGGACCCTCCCTGGCTGGCTGGACAGGGGCTGACTCCTGCCTCTGAGTGTTTCCCATCATCTCCTTGCCAGAACTGAAGATCTGCATCAGAAGCTGCAGGCCGCCTCTCCTCTTAGCAAGGGAGAGATGACAAGCAGGTTTAGGGGTGGCTTTCTTCATGAAGAGCTGATGGCTGGGCCTGTGACTGGGAATCAATCCTACCAAGATGTCGGTGCTTCAGAAAGACCACAACCCCTTTGAAGGCTTTAGTTCTTTAGGGTTTCAGAGATGTCACCTCTTCTCGGGACCACCGTAGAGTACCATTTGGTGACTGTACTGATGGCAAGAGCCAAGTGCCAGGCTCCTCTCTTTCACACCCTGACCCTTCCCTCAATTCTGAGGTGGACCCAAGGGCCTTGCAAACACACTCCCATTGAGCCACACCCCCAGTGCTCCAAACTGTGTTGAGAAGGAGATTCCCCTCCCCAGCACAGTGTTTGGATTTTTCAACAGAGCAGGTGTACTTCTGCATAGCTGCCTGGCAAGAAGGCTATAGGGTGGGGATGGGGTTACAAAAAAAAAATGAGCAAACCAGGGATGCCCCTCGCCCTGCACAATGGTGGCACCTTCCTCCAGAGCACTTCACCAAGCACAGCATAGTCCGCAAATACTCGTTTATGCCTGATAATGTCAAGTGTGCAGTCTTCTCTAGATGTTAGACAAGCAAGGATCTGGCCCTGATCCGCGGCATGCTGACTCTCCTGCGGGGGATGCGGGAGCCCTGTTCCCTGCAGGACGGAAGTCATGCGGTGCCACCCGAGCACTGTTGATGTAGTCACGAGCCCTAGAGAAGCCTGGAGGAACCGCAGAGGAGGCTGGCATTTGAATGAGCTTTGGAGGTGGGGCCAGAGAAAGGAAGTTCCCTGTCACCAGGAGGGTCCAGAGGGCAAAGGCACCAAGGTAGAAGTTAGCTTGGTGAGGCACAGGAGAGGGCAGAGGAAAACAGCCAGCTGGGTCTGCAGAGAACACTGGGCTGTGTGGGGAGATGTCGGCAACTCTGTTCCTCTGCCCCTGAACCCCTCCAGTCCCTCTGTCTCCTCTGTCAGACGCAGGGTCACCACCTGTCCTGATGACCTTGCAGATAAGTGAGGAAAGCCACACATGTGGGCGCTTGGCTGCCACGAAGGCGCCTGTGGCCTTGAGCAGTGACGTCATCACAGGGTGACTTTGATAGAGGTGGAGTGATGAAAACGGGGACCAGAAGGCCGAGGCTGTGACAGATTCTTGTCTGGCTGTGGGACCTGAGAGAGTCTGCAAGCTCTTATGGGAGAGGCAACTTGTGATGGACACCAAGTGTATGTCTGTTTCGTTTCTCTGGCCAGGGAGATTTGTCTCAGGGAAAGTACGTATCACACCACATAGCCGGTGCTGCAGTGTAGACCGCCACTCGGGTGCTTCCTTCTAAGCAGCAGACAGTGCCCCCACTCTGTTCAAGACCAGGTGGGGTGAGATCAGGTCAGAGGTGAGCAAGGCTCAGTTACAGCTGTGTTCAGTGGTCCACAGTCAACAGCGCAGTATCTTACCCCCTGCTCCAGAGCCGGCACCTGAGGCAGGAGCGCTGCAATGAAGGTACCGGGCAAACTCAAACCATAAAATAGCAAAATCACAGTCATGAAGCAGCAATGAAGATAATCGTATGGTTGGGGGTCACCACAACATGAAGAACAAAGGAAACAGGGAAACGGAGTTCGAGGCTAAAGCCTAAGCACTTCTGGATTCAACAAAACTCCACATTAGGTAGGGGGTTGGGGGACCACACAGCCTGGCCCAACCCATGTAAGGCTGTCAGAACCTGTCCCAGGTATTCCAGGGGACAGAGGCCAGGGTGCAGGCCAGGACTTCTCTGTCACTGAGGCTTATTTCTAACATAGGTTGGAGAAATTTAGCTTCTGGCAGCCTTGTGTTTGGTCTGTGTGCTGAGTGTGGCTTTGTCCTGCAGGGGGCGCTCTGTGGCACCATCGGGCACCTGGCTGAGCTCTATCTGGGACCCCCTGGCTTTGAGAAGACTGGCTTGGACCTTTTCAGTTGGGGGGCTTGTTTATGGCAGCCTTGCTCAGACAAGGAAGAGGTTAGAGGTAGCTGGACGCTTGGCATCTGAGCGGGCTTTGATGGGTGTCACCTGCTTGGGGACATGGGAGGCAGACAACCCTGATAAACAGTAGACTCCAGAACGTTCTGAAAAAGCAGCAGCTGAGAGCTGCCTGCAGTGCCTTGGGAACAGGAGCTGCCTCATGTCCATCAAGGCTCCAGCGAGGCTGCTGTGCCGCCTTTGGTACGCAGCAAAACTCACTGACCCAGAAAGAGCGATTCGAGCGGCCCCGTTTGCCCCCTCCCAGGCTGTCTCAGACTTTATTCCCAGAAACCAGCTTGAAGATTTCATTAGAAATCAAAGCCTTGCTGGTCCTTTCTCTTCTTCTTCTTCTTCTTTTTTTTTTTTTTTTTTTTTTTTTTTAAGAAACACACTTGGCTGCCATGACCAGTGTCCCAGCTTTCTGTAATGAGGGGGTAACAAGAGTCCTTGAACAGAGACTGAGTTGGAACTGATCAATGGCATTTGGGGGTTGGAAAATTTGCTCAGGAGCTAGCTAATTTATAATGTCATACGGGCTAGACTGGAAGCCCCAAGAGGATAGGCTGTCTCTTGGCTTTCTCTGTCTGTCTTTCTGTAAAAGGAAAAGAGGGCGCACGTCATCTGGCCGGTGATCACTCAGTGGTAGACTCTGCCCTGCTGGACCCCCGCAAACCTCTCTCTTCCCACTTCCGCCCTCTGTCACTGGGATGGCGTACTCCTGCTTGCTTCTGGCTTGAGCTAATTTGCAAAGGACACCTGTTCATTAATTAGCCCAGCTCCCAGGCTTCTGTTTCATCTGGGCTCCCCCTGCAGAGTGAGTGCCAGGGCTGCTGTTTGGCAGTCTGTGTGTGCTGCCTGCGACTCTGTGGGCCCTGAACTTCCCCAGCAGTGAGGCTGGTCTGCGCTCCTGACAGCCGCTGTTTGGCTATTAGTGTCCCAGCTGGTGCTCAGTCCTACTGGAATGCTTTGCCACCAGGCCCGTTCCCAGGACTAAGCATGGAACCCTGAGCAGGCGAGCCCTCATTCTGACTCTGTCACTCAGCTGGCCCCAGGGACCCTCTGCACCTAGGAGTCCACCCACAGGGTTTCACAGGATGGGCTGTCTCCTGTCCTTGAGTCTTTACAAGAAGGTAGATGAGGTGCAATAGAACATTGTAAACCTCGGGCTTCGTGCTCTATATGACATCTGACCTTCCACATGAGCCACCCCAAGCTGGACACCATGTTTGCAGCTGGAGACATCTCAGGTCAGAGCTGAGTTGCCCAGACCCCAGGCGTCCCGAGAGCCCAGTTCCCAACAGAGCGAAGTCACCTGGACACGTTTCGTGCTTATGCGTCTCCCTGTCAGCCCTTCTCTGCTTCAAAAGAGAAATTCATCAATGGAAATTCCCCGAAGTGGTCATTTTCCTAATGACTTACTAATGGTGCCACATACGGACAGGTCTGACGAGGGGTGGTGGCTGGTGTGCATGTTTCTTACTATGGTCCAGCTTTCCTGCCTTTGCCGTCACAGAGAGTCCCTTCCCCTGACTTTCACTGTCACCCAGACCTAAACAAATGCTTCTCTATCCCCCTTTTCCTGAAGAGAAGGGCTGGTCTCGCCCCTAGCAGAAAGACCTTCCTTCAGAACTCTCCCAGCCCTGGTGACTACCAGGGTGCCTTCACCCACCCCGGCTAATTAGAGCCTTCCTCAGGCGGCTCTGGAATCTTGTCATTCATTCTCACAGAGATAATGGACTTGGATAAGAGGTCACAGCTTCCCCCACTTCCTGCCCTCCTTGTGGAGAGGGTGGAGTGGGCTCCCCTCCCCCAGGAGCTCCCTCCTGCCTGTCACAGGAACTGTCTGGTCCGCCCCCCCCCCCCACTTGGCAGCCCGTGATGGAGTCACGCTGCTCATAGGGCCGGAGCCCAGCTCCCTACGGTAGGCCGCTCTGCTCTACCCGGTTCTGCGGGCAGGTTCCTCGCCACCCCGCCGTATGCTGCATCTCTGGTGAGTGTCATTAGCATCCGCGTGATGAAATGGCAGAGTAAATGTTAATAAGGGCTGATGCTTCGCCTGCTTCCGAGTGGCAGATTGGAAATGGTACCATCTTCACTCCAAAGAGCAGCTTTTAATCCCTCTACTTCCTGAGCAGCCAATTTGGCATGGGAAGCACACCCCTCCCCCTCTGAGACACCACCATCACCCCCGTGCTCCTTTGTAAAGGGGTTACATACCCCACAGTCCAGCAGTCTATAGCAGGGTTCCTTTTTTTTAATTTAAGCATTTTCCCTTGTTCTCCAAAGAAAAGGAAACTAAGGGGCCAGTACCACACACACCCAGGTCTGGGGCATTTCACCTCCCACCCCTGACCTCTGTGTGGATGAGGATGACCCTCAGCGCTGGAGCATCAGGCCTGGGAACTGAACTCAACCAGCTAAGCTGCTTCCCAGCCCCACTCCCATGCCAGACGGCGCCCCAGCAGCCCTAGCTCTTGTCCTCTGCCTTCCAGTCCTTATTGAAAGATGGTTTCTTTATCCTCCCAGCTGCCTCTGCCTGCCTTGTGTTCCCCGTTCCCTCTGTCCTCTTGCCCCTGTGATGGCGAGGGCCTGTCTGGTACCCCACTGCTGTTTCATTCCTGACCCACACTCCAGGCAGCACGCTGCTGGGCCTGAGGCTCCCTCAGTACCTGCTGAAGCCAGCAGAATGGATCGAGTGGAGGTCCCAGGATGAAGCCTGGGCCTTGCCTAGACATGACAGTAACACTGGAGCAGGAAACTCTGGATGCTGATGGGCTCCGGGGAGGCTGTCAGTAAGTCCAGCTTTGTGCACAGGCTGTCCCCTCCCAGCCTGCTCTGCGTGTCTGCCTCTGCACACCCTCTCATTGTTCCTCTCACCCCCAGGCTGTCTTCACCCTTCTTCTTGGTCCCTTCACCTTCTTCGATGTCCAGAAGACTAAGTACCTGCAGATCTTGACCTCTCTGATGAGATGGATCGGTGAGTCTGAGAAATCTCCCAAGTGCCTACCCTTCTCCCCAGCCCTTCCCTCCACCTCTGCTGAAAAGCCAGGCCAACTCCTAGCCGGGACGAGGCAGTGGCTCAGTTCAGTGGGCCTGCCTGGTCCTCTGACCTCTCCAGGGGGCGAGGAAGAAGGAGCAGGCTCTGCGGCCCTTTTACTGCTGGGGAGATTTAGTACCAGAAAACCAGGAGTGACTTTTGCCAGGTCACGCTGAATGGACAGGCCTGGGCTAGGGCCTGAACTGCTAATGCTGGTTCAGCCTCCCTCACATGAGCATGCGAGGTCACACTTTACCCCGAGGAGGGGACAGCAACACCATTCCTGCCTTCTCAAGGATATAATGTCTGGCATAGCCATAAAACCCAGTGGTCCCCAGTAGCAGTTACTCTGAGCCTTGGACTCGCTCCTGCCGTCTATAGTAGCTTCTAGCTAACTGACACCCCAAGTGGCAGCACTCTTGGCCTCAGGTAGATGTTGGGGGTTCTCCCCATCAAACTGGGTACACAGCAGGAATGTGTTCACTTGTGCCGTACCAGCCAGCCACCTCCATCCGGGAGGAGCCAGCTGCTGCCGAGGCAGGACCGAGGGCGATCAGCTGTGGTGCTGCTGTTGCGTCTCCTCTGACTGTCTGTTGTGCATCTGACTTTCTTGGTGTGAAAGCTAAAAGGGAGTGGGGCGGGGACATAGCTCAGCAAAGGGTCTGTCTAGTATGCGGAGCCTGGGTTTGGTCCCCAGCACCTCAGAAAGCCAGATACGGCAGTCCCCTGTATGCTAGCCCGGGGGTGGCGGGGTCGGGGGATAGCAGGAGGAGAAAGTGAAGTTCAAGGTCTCACATAGCTACAGAGTCAATGTAAGGACAGCCTTGGCTACATGGGGCAGGTCTAGAAGCCTCCACCCCAGGCCCCTGGCACAGAGTTTCCAGAGCCATTTGAGTTGGGCTCCTTCCTCCTAGCCATCTTCCTTAACCCCCATCAGGACCAGGGTTTAGGCTGCTACTGATTCCATGCTGTGCCTGCTAAGGGCATTCACACTAACGATGTCAGTCACACTACAATTCTCTCCCCAGTAGAGAAACAATGGGAGCCCTGGTTTCCACAGTGGGAAGGCAGGTCAACCTCTCAAACAGCCTGGCCTGCCCCAGCTGCAGCAGCATGGGCATGGGGCAGCCCCCAACACCTCTCTAATCCAGGAGCCCTAGAGTGCTTGGTGCCTAGAAGTCCGGGTCAGAACACAATCCGTCCGCTCTTGTATCTTGTCTCATATGATGTGGTAGAGGTCCAGCTAGGGTGGTGATGTTTTTGTGGGCATGGTTTGGAGAGGAATGTTCTCTGCCCCCACCTACCTATCTCTCTTGCCCAGTTTCTTTCACTCCATGTGGCTGGGTGGGTCTGCAAGTCTGCAGTTCCTTTCACTCCCTATGGCTGGGTCTGCAAGTCTGGCCCCATCCTGCTGGTATGTGCCTGTCCTTGGCCTAGGAAGGATTCTCTAAGCTTTGGCCTGATGCTGAGCCCCTTCTCATTTCTTGCCATGCTGAGATGACACTGAGAAACAGGCAGGAGGGAATGGAGGCCAGTGGCACATGCTCTGGCCAGATTAATGGAGTTCATAAGGAGACAACAGCCCTGATAAGGACAGTTTAACTTCTTAGTCAGGGTTTCTATTCCTGCACAAACATCATGACCAAGAAGCAAGTTGGGGAGGAAAGGGTTTATCCAGCTTACACTTCCACATTGCTGTTCATCACCAAAGGAAGTCAGGACTGGAACTCAATCAGCTTAGGAAGCGGGAGCTGATGCAGAGGCCATGAAGGGATGTTACTTACTGGCTTGCTTCCCCTGGCTTGCTTAGCCTGATTTCTTATAGAACCCAGGTCTACCAGCCCAGGGATGGCTCCACCCACAATGGGCTGGGCCCTCCCCCCTTGATCACTGGTTGAGAAAGTGCCTTACAGCTGGATCTCATGGAGGCATTTCCTCAACTGAGGCTCCTTTCTCTGTGATAATTCCAGCTTGTGTCAAGTTGATACACAAAACCAGCCAATACAACGTCTATATTTGTTTAAAGATTTATTTATTTTATTTATTATATATAAGTACACTGTAGCTGTCTTCAGACACACCAGAAGAGGGCATCAAATCTTATTACAAATGGTTGTGAGCCACCATGTAGTTGCTGGGATTTGAACTCAGGACCTCTAGAAGAGCAGTCAGCGCTCTTAATCACTGAACCATCTCTCCAGCCTGTCTTCTATATTTTTTAACAAAGTCTCCATCTAAAGAAGGAAGTGTGGGCCCGTGTAGTGGCACACATTTATAAACCTCACACACTTAGGAGGAGGTGGCTGGAAGGTCAGGAGTTCAAGGCCAGTCTCAACTACATAGAAAAAGGATCTTGAGCTCATGAGACCCTGTCTCAGAAAGAGAAAGGAGGAAGAGGAAGGGGAGCTCCTGAGGGAGGGAAGAGGCAAAGAGTAAATAAAATGCTCTTGTAAGCACTAGATCTGTGAGGATCAGCAGAGCTCCACCAGCCCACCTTTGCTTCCCTCTGTTCTAACCCCCCACCCCCCACCCCCTACCCCAGATCAACAGGGACAGACCCTGGCTGTGCAGAGAGATGACTCAGTTGGTAAAAAGCACACTCCACATGAGCCTGAAAGCCTCCGTTTGGCTCCCCCCAGCTCACCTAAAAGCTGGACACAGCAGCACAGAGGTCTGGGATCCCAGTTCTTATGGAAAGCTGGGGGCTAGAGACAGGATCTCCAGAAACTCGGGGTCTATGCAGCAGTAAACAAGAGAGACTGCCTTAAAACTGGGTATCACACTTGCTGCCAACATTCACAGGAACAAGCCTGAGTGCATGTTACATGTTCCCATCTCCTGTGGGTAGTTTACAACCTCCTGTAACTCCAGGTGGGGGGTGGGGTCTGATGTCTCTGCCCCACTGGCACCTGCATATATGTGGGTATACCCACATGCAGACAGATAGACATACACACACACACACACACACATACACATACACACGCACATACACACACACACACATACACACACACACACATACATACACACACATACATATACACACACACACATACACACACACATACACACACACACACATACACACACACACACACACACACACACACACACACACACAACACACACTTGTCTCCTGCTAGGGACGCTGCTGCCTCCACTGCCTTCGCCTCTCTTCTCCCTTGGAGCTGAGATAATCAAATGTCAGGCGTCTCCCGGGCACACTGCTGTGGGTGACAGCACAAGGCAGTCATTTCTCTCTGTGAGAGACTCAGTCAGACCTTTGAACTTAAAAGGCTGGGCCTCCCAATGACAGCCGCCCAGGAAAAGGAAAATGTCTGTTGAGTAAGCTAAACTGTAGTGAGTGTGGTTAAGCTCCCAGCTGCAGCAGAGGACATGCCAGGGTGGCTCCTCACAGCGAGAAGCAGGCGTTTCCCTCCACCCCACCCTAGGTCTTGCTCCGAGGAGGAGGAGAACCAAGCACAGAATCCCCCAGAAGTCGCCAAAGCCACACCAAACAGGCAGGGACCTTAGCCTACCAAACCAAACCCCAGGACACAGTAAGGGAGCCTCTCCCCGGAGCCAAGCTCATCCCCTGGGAGTGTTTCTAAAACTCCCTTCAGAAGTCCTCCGGGCGCCTCTGCCAAGTTGTCATTCTGCCTGTGAGAAGCAGCTGTATGGTGTGGCCCCACAAGACCGTCCTCCCCTCCCTCCTTCCCACACTTTGCCAACACTCACCCTCCCTCTCCCCTCTCCCCAAATGAGGGCTGTTCCTTTTCAAGAGCTGAGCAGGGAGCTCGGGGAGGCAGTAAGCTGGCCCGGGTTCCAGAAGACAGGAGAAAGAATAGCACCAAAGGGACCGGAAAATCGGGAATAAATGTGCTGAGCCAGAAGGTTTCTTGCGCTTAATTAGGAATTTGTTCTGCCATCTGTTGAAATGAAGCCGGTGTCGATCCCGGGCCCCCAGAGTTGTACCCAGGAGCCTCAGGTGTATTTCTCTGGGGGCTTTTCTCTGCCCTCCCCTCACTTCAGTGGTTACCTAAGTCTCCTTGTGTTTCTACCGTGGGCTCTGCAGGCTTAGATGGCCTGCAGTGGTCCAGGGAAATGTCAGGATATAGGTGACAAATGCCAGCGTGGATTCATTGCTCATGCCACACTGGCCAATTTGGGGAACTTTGGTTTTTCCTTTTTTGTGTGTATGAACGTTTTGCCTGCATGTGTATGTATGTGCACCATGTGAATGCCTGTTTCCAGAGGGCGTGAAAAAGCCATCAGATGCTCTGGAACAGAGTTCCAGACAGTTACTATCAGCCATTTGGATGCTGGGAGTCAAACCTGGGTCCTCTGCAAAGAGCAATGAGCAGTCACTTCAGCCCTGAGGGTACTTGGGTAATAAATGCCTCTGAGTTCGCCAGGACCAGGGAAAATCTCTGCTGTCTCAATAAGGGAGGTTATCCCTCCAGGCCAGCATACACCTCCCTGCCAGCCTCTGGTCTTCCAGCTGACTCTCCCAGGCAGCCATCACAGACTGGCCTTGCTCCTTAAAATGGCCAATAGCATCCTCTCCCACTGTGCACGGACCAAGCTTTGGTCCTCTGCAGCCCTCTTCTGTACTGTGGCAAGGAAGGCTTGCCTCGGCGCGGGCTGTAAAGATACAGTGAGACTGAGTAAAAGGTGCTCGTTAGAACCATGCTTAGCACCTGCTCAGCACTGAGACAGGGGCATCACCCTCATTGCTGGCACAATCACCTGTCCCAGAATGAACCGCCTTTGGGACTGGTTTTGAAGTCAGGGACATTACCTCAGCCATGTTCAAAAACAAACTGCAAGGAATTATCCTTAGTCTCGCCCTTGGCGAGCATTAGGTGGCCCAGGGGCACAAGTCAGCCAGAGTACTGTCCTTCATTCCCACAGGTCTGGCAGCCAGGCCTTCGGTCCTGAGCCCTAAGCAACAAGACTTAGACCTGTTGGTGGCTCCTTCCCTATGCAGCTGGCTGCCCATGGGAGCTCTCAGGCTAGAAGGGGCCACACCGGCATTGGCATTATTACTTCAGTCCCATTTCCCACCCACTCACCCCTGCTTGTGCACAGATGCCTCCCACTTCAGCTCAGGCACCCCTTTGGGGTTATTAGAAAAACGCAGTTCCTTCTAATAAAGGCTGCTGTAAAGCACCACGGCCCTCCTCTGGGCTGTCATGAACCCAGAGGGCTTCCTCCCCTCTGTATTCAGAACTGACACCTCCTACTCTCCAGCTCCACGCTCCCCTCAAAGTGGGTCAGACACCATCCTCGCCAGGCATCCATAGAGGAGCTAGGGCCATTCTGCCCCGGGAAGTTGCTCAGCCCTGCTCTCCCACCCCACCCCCTACAAGTGCCCCAGATTTATTTTCTAAGCCAGCAGGCGGGATGCAACTAAGCAGCAATGGCAAACAAGGCCACAGGTCCCCAAGAAGACACCTTCACCTGGGAATAAGGGGGCTTTCTAGTTTCCACTGGCCCCAAGTCAGTGATAGTCCCAGTGATGAGTCTCCTAGTGGCTGCTGTCACAGCCATTGGGATCTGGCACAGCCAGCAATCAGGGGTCTTGTAAGCCTGGGGTCATCTGTTTGCACCGTTGGAAGCAGCCTTTGAATTCCTGTCCTGTACCTCAACTACTGCTACCCAGGAGTCCAGAAAAAGCCGAGTCCCATCTGAGGCAGCTGACCTCCTTTCACTAACACTGTCCTGCCCAGTGGCCACTCTTCAGGATTCTCTGTGGCTACTCCACAAGTAGAGGGGACCAGATGCGCCCATGGTGGTGTTCATTTTGTTCGCCGATTTATCCGGACGTCCTCATTGTACATGGGGTTGCTGTGGACAGGCCACTGGGAGGAAGCAGACATGTCGCTAATCTTTCCTAGAGAGGAGCCAGCTATAGGCTGGCAATTGCATCTTTAGCAAAGCACCAGTCAAGACCAGCCAGAGCACAGTGCCCTGCTCCAGCCTCCCCTCAGCAGCTCTTCTTGTCCACAACCCTGACTTGCATGAATCTCAGCCACATGCAGGTCTACCCACTAGACCACTGCCGACCCACCCAGGAGGTTGGTGGGACAGTTACCTGGACATTTCAAGGGACAGCACCTGTGTCATAAGCATAGTCTCTGCACAGGGTTGTCCATATAGCCACCACCTCAGAGCCACAATACCCCTGCAGCCCCAGAACAAATGCTCCTTCAGGCCAGAGGCCACAAAATCGCCAGGCCCTGGCATCTGTCACCTCCCCTCCTCTTCCTCGGTTTCTCTGCACTAGCTGGCCACTCTGGAGGGAAGACCAAACAGCCTTCAGTGGGGAGGGTGACCGTGCCTGAAGTTTTATGTTTCAATCTCCAGGAAGGAGATTAGCTGGCTCACAGCCAGGCTCCTGACTCTGCTGTCCCCATGGTCACTAACCAAGCTGCCCTGATGACTCAGAAATGAAAAATGGAGACTCTGTTCCCAGGCGCCACCTGTGTGTGCTGCTGGGTGGGGGTGGGACTGAAGGATGACAAGGCCAGAACTCCAGCTTCCTACCAGCAGCTTGGCTGCCCTGGAGGCTGAAGCAGGACCAGGCTAGCTTGAATTCCCTGCTCTCAGTGCCTCTGGCCACTGCTCAGGTAGTTGAGTGACTGCCAGGAAGGATAGACCAAGAATCTGTGAAGAAAGAACTCACATTCGAGTGCGCGCGTGCACGCACGCACGCACGCACGCACACACACACACACACACACACACACACACAATGGAGGCCACTTGTACCTTGTGTAGTTTTAACTACTTTAGATGGGGTAAAAAGAGACACCGAGGATCTTTGTAGAGCAGGTGTGATCTGCCGACCTCCGGGCCCCCATCCCACTCCCCTGACATCCAGATCCAGAGCCCCCCAGTACTAACTGGTACCCGCACTGGGTGTCCAGGGCAAGCTCCTATAGCTCCTGGACCAGTAAGGAAGGTGGAGCCACCAGACTGATCCCAGTGTCCTCCTTCACAAGAAGAAATGTGCCCTGTGTGCTGGTGTTGGGAGCCACACCCCAGCATTGAAAGTAAGGCTGTGGGTTGTGAAGAGACAACCTTCTCAGAGACGTCTCTGCCGGGCCCTGCCCATGCCAGCAACTGTGCCGGCTGCTTCCTTCTGCTCAGCACTAGCCCTCCAGCACCACCATTTAATGTTATTAGTATTGTGTGTGTGTGTGTGTGTGTGTGTGTGTGTGTGTGTGTCCGCATCTGTGTGAGGGAGAAGGGTGGGTAGGGCATGCCCCACTGCGCCCTTCCTCTCCTTCCACCTTTTCGTGGGTTCTAAGCTGTCAGGCTTGTGTTTGTCTGCTGGCCCAGCCAGCCAGCCTTCCGGCCTTTTCTGTCTTTAGAGGCAGTACAGTAAGCTGCTCAAGATGAACAGGTAACAGCTACGTGGGCTGAGCCCAGTGTAACTTGAAATTTGAGGCTTTTTTTTTAAGCCTGTCCGTCAGCTGTCTATAAGATACAGCAGCTTCTTGGGACAGCACTGACGCCCCACCCCCACCCTTCAAGCTCTTTGCCTGTGTCTGAATGTGGCTCTCTTCTGCCGGCAGTTAGCCCTTTTGGGGAAAGGACAAATGCCAATCACCTGCAGCTGTTTTAGGGCTGGGAGCCATCTCCCTTCTGAGCTCCAGCTCATGTCTTTCTCCCGCCCGCCCCCTGTGACTCAGCTTCAGGCAAGACACATGGCCCTGTGTCCTGGGAGGGCACTGTGCTGATGAAGGACAAAGCCGTAGCCAGGTCCTCCACACAGACCCCGCTCCCTGCCAGAGCACCGGGACAGCCACTGATGCATGGTCGCTGGTCATCCATTATCATCAGCTCTGGCATGTTGATTCTCTGCTTAGAGAAGACAGTGCTGTCCTCCTGACAGCCACCGTGATGGATGGCCACCTGGACGGATGGCTGCTTCCTGGTATGTGCTGAGCTGAAGCCAGAGCCACGAACAAGACTTGGGAAACGGCACAGGTTGACACTGTCCCAGAGTGGGTATCTAGGACCAGAACTGATGTCAGGGTTGGAGAGGGGGGCTGTCCAGGAAAATGGCTGTTTGTGGAAAAGACCCGGGGCCTTGACATACCGGGTCATTATTTGCTGGAGTCATCCTTGACTCTTGAGAGTCGTGGTTTCAAGTATCTTGGGCACTCAGACTAAGGCAGGACTGTAGCATATAGTCTGGCCCTAATGGCCATACACCCTCCTCTCCCACCATAGCTCTATTTCCTGCTCTTTTGGGCCCTGCTATTGGACAGGCTGGTGGCTGAGGTCCCATGCTATTTTCCAGCCCCCTAGGCCAGGCCAGAACCTCCTCTGCAGGACAGGACAACTTGGCTGTCATGGCCCAAGGGGGTTTAGCCTGCCCAGCCTTTCACCTTTTCTTCCTTCAGGATACTAGGGACTGTACTTGGGCCTTGCACAAGCCAGGCTGAAGCTCTCCCAGGTGAGCTGGCCCAGACCTTTCCCGTTTCTCCATGCAAATCATGAGAGATGGCAGATGCTTAGTGAGGAGACTCAGCTCTTCTCTTGCTTAAACAGTAAGGTTGAGGTCCTGGCAGGAGGCAGAAATCGTTCCAATCTCCACCGAGTCAGTACATCACAGGCACCCACAAAGAACACGTGGTCACAGTGAATCCCTGTTACCCCCATAGGACTATACTATAGATAGTTTGGAGTAGAGACATGGCTAACTGGTAGAGCACTTCCTGCTCTTCCAGAGGACCCGAGTTCAGTTCCCAGCATCAGTTTACATTCAGCAGCTCAAAACTGCCTGTAACTCCTGCCCCTGAGGATCTGACAGCCTTTTCCAGCCTCCTCAGCCACCCACATATATGTGATTACTTGTGAATAAAAATAAATCTTTAAGAATATACTCGATTGGGCCAGGTGTAGTGGCTCATGCCTTTAATCCTAGCACTTGGGAGGCAGAGGCAGGTGGATCTCCATGTGCTCTAGGTTAGGTCTGGTCTACAAAGAGTTCCAGGACAACCAACGCTTATACACACATATAAACACATACTTATAGACATTCAAAGTGTCTTTTAGCTGTAATCAGTATAAAAAATGAATAGTGTTAAGCAAGGCGGTACACACATGTAATCTCAGTGCTTGAGAGGTGGAGGCAGGGGAAGAAGGAGTCGAAGGCCAACCTCAGCTACATACAAATTGGAGACCATCCTGGGCTGTATGGTCTGTGTGGTTGCTTGTGTATGTGCATGCCATGGCACGTATGTGGAGGTCAGAGAACAACTTGTAGGAACCAGTTCTCCCCACCCTATGAGCCCCAAGAATTGAACTTAGGCCGTTCAGCTCCTTTACCCACCCAGGTCGCCTGCTGACCTAAGCTCTGTGGTTTTGTTGTCAGCTTGCAGAAGACACACGGGCAGCATTCAGCGTGCTCACAAGTCCCCCATGCAATTTCAAAGCTAGTCTCAGGGAAGAGGGAAATGGAAAAGCCACTAAGAAGGACTCCAGGCCCCACCTTCACAGTCATGATGTCTCGGGGATGGGGGAGGGAGCCATGGTCCATGTGCTCCACCATCAGTGACATCTGGGCAGGTGTCCCAATGTCTTCCTTTGCTTCACACAAAGGAAAGCAGGAAGCTCTACACAGGGGGATGTCAGCCAGGTCACTTGCTGTACAGAGAGCTGGGGAAGAGGGAGGACCTCCCCTCTCCACACCTCCGATACAAGCTAGCTCTTAGATGGCTGCCCCAGGCTATGTTCCCAGTGCCTGAAGAATGGCTTCTGACATCCCTTGCCCTAATGTCAGACTCCCCCTTAACCCCCATCTGGCCCCAACAAGTCTGCACCTCCTCCCGAAACTTCACCTGACTAGTAGATCCCTGGCCACCTTCCCTGCCCTACTGGCAAAGTGTGGATTCAGGAGAGATGATGTTTATTTTGAGGTTCTTAGGAATCAGCATCCCTCTGTCCTTGGCACGTATCCAGGAGGGCGTGGCTTGCCCTTTTCTCTCTGCCCAGAAGATGTTCTGAGGTCAGACCGACAGACAGCTCCCATGGGGATTTATCTGGCCCTTGACAACCGAAAGGAGGGAAGAAAGCCACCCAGATGCTGTTGGGCGGCTCGGTGCCTGGATTGGTTTCACCCTAACTTCCCGACATAGGGATGTGTGTGGCGTCTCTGAGCTAGCCACTCAGGGCGCCTAAGCTGCACCTGTTTGGTCTCGGCTCCTCAGATAATGGCTTGCTTTCTGCACCCGTCTCCTTCTCCTCCCCCCCTCCAAGGAGTTAGATGCTGAAGGAGCAAGCTGTGCCTCAAGGTGAATCAATATGGCAAGGCCAGCTTGTAGAACTCAGATCAGCTGTCAGAAGTCTGCCTGTAAGCAGCTCGTGGCTTCAGGCAGAGTCAGGAACCATGAGCCTGGAAACAGGAAGGGCAGCCGGCTCCTCATCACCGCTCTGTATCACCCCTTGCCCTCCTACACCAAGAGCAAGTGTCGCAGAGCAACTAGGATGGTCTTCATGTGCCCTCTGGTGCTGGCACCTGCCTCCTCTCCTCCACAATGGGGGGGTTTCACCTTTGAACTTGGACCATTCTCCCCACGGGGATGCGGTCCTCCGAAGGCACCACTATCCAGTTCCTTCTTCTGTTGTAATTGACTTTGGTACCTTCTACCTGTTGGTTTGATCTGGACTTTACAAGGACAAGGCCTGTGCCTGCCCTGTACACGTCCCCCCGAGTGACCAGAATAGTGCCGGCACTCAGCAGACCCTCGGCAAGTCTGTTAGTGAGTGAGTGATAAAGGCCAAGTCTCAGGTTATACAAAACCAGCACAGTTGTTTCTATAAATAAGTCTCCTGCCCCCTCATTATACAGATGATCGGCCCAGGTCCACTGTCCCCATGTGACCTGATGTCAAGCTCTCACCAGCCTCCCAAGTCCTCCCTGGCTTCTTGATGATGCTTCTCCACACCCCTTGGAGTGTGACTTCCGGTGTGGAAAGCCAGCGCATATAGACTTCTCAGAGTTTAGCCTAGGATAGGGGAGACACAGGGACACCTGGCACTGCCACCCAGGAGCTGCAGGCTCTGCTCAAAGGCAGACCCCTGCACCTCTTGATGGGGACACTCGGCATCTCCATATCCATCTGTGTCTGCCCCGCAGCTGGAGGTGAGCAGTGAGTGTCATCCAGGGTGGCACAGCAGTCCCCTCCGTGTGTCCGCACTGTCTGTCCCTCACAGCCTGTCATCTTATTTCACCTTGATTTATTAGCAGACCTAATGAGTTTTCGGAGCAGCCGCCTCCCCAGGGATGGGGCGATCAATCTAGGAGATAGCTGGTGAACTCTGCTGCTCCCCTGGCACCCAGGGAAGGCAGGAGGTTCTAGGGACAAAGGAGTCTGGCTCCAGGACAGTGGAGCTTAATCTTGTATCTCTGCAGGTCAGAGCACCCCCCCCTTCTTTCATGGTGCCTGTCCAGTTGGAGACATAAATGTTTCTTCTGGAATCCAGGCCAACACTCCCCTCTCTTTTGTGTTCCCAGGGCCAGTGCCTTCTGAGTGTGCTCCAGAAAGTGTGCAGTCAGTGGGACTCTTCTGTTGGACTTACCTGGGGCTCTCTTGGGCCTATGTGCGCCTACTTTGCCTCCACGAGTGTCCCTATCTCTGGCTGACTTGTGTTCCCTGGAGGCACACTAGGCCCCGCTTAGACATGGGTGCTGTGCTCTCCCCTAACCAGATGCAGCGGCCTTTAATGCTGTCCCCACAGCTGGGGCACTTTTGACAGATAGTGCCAAGTATGGCTAAGGAGAGGGAGGGAAAAAGGGAACACAAATGAGTTTGTCCCCCTCAGGTGATTGTCAAGGAGCTGCTACTGCACAAAGTGACCTTCCAGGGCAGATTTAGTTTTGGGAAAGTGTGAGGGAGAGGGGAAGAGTGAGTATGTGTGAGAGAGAGTGTGTGAGTGTGTGTGTGTGTGTGTGTGTAATCCCCATATATCTAGTATGGTCCTTGTGCATACTAGACAAGCAGTCTCCCACTGAGTTCCAACTGTGGCTCTCTTTACCTTCCCTTTTTAAAGATAAATATATATGTCTGTGTAAGTGTGTGCCACGTGTGTGTACCCAACTGATGTTACAGGCAGTTGTGAAATGTGTGCTGAGATCTGAACTCAGATCCTCTGGAAGAGCAGCAAGTGCTCTTAACCACTGCTGAGCCATTTCTCTAGCCACAGACTTATTTTAAGACTGAAACTTACTTCCCCAGGCTGGCTTTGAACTCCCTGTGTAGCCCAGGCTCACAGCTCTTGCGGACTTGAGAGTTCCCCCTCCCCAGAGAGCAGAGGAGTAACTAGCACCTGAGGCCAAACCCAGCCATGAACCATGAGCATCTCAACAGCCAGCTTTCTGGTCTTGCCTTCTCTCAAGACCCAAGGCCAAGGTCAGGCAACAGACAGCTGCAGGATTTCTCCACTGGCCTCTTTCCAGATTCATGCTGGCTGTGGCCAAGGCCTGGAGCAGGGCCAGGTCACAGGTAGCAACCCAAACGGTGAAAGCAAACAAATTTTAAATCTTGCCAAGCAATGGCTACTCCCTTGGCTCTCACCCAGTGTCCTCCCTACAGTAGCATAGTCACCTGCCCCCACCACCAAAATAACTAACTGGCTACCACGCTCCTGAGCCACCATCCAGCAGCTGTGCTGTCCCGAAACCCTCACCAACACACATGACACCACTTCCAGCCAACTAGAGGGTTCCCCACACCACGCCTCTGTACACCAGCAGCTTCCTACACCCCTGGGATGAGCTAGCATCCCGGGGTCGGAAGGCTGAGGTTCAGAGAGGAACTAGATCAATGCTTCCTCTGACTGGCTAGGACTGCAAAGATTTGTGGTGCCCTGGAGCAGGAGGTGGTGGAATTGAGCCACTGTGAGAACTGAAACAAATCATCTTTATTGGCAGTTTTCACAGGCCCCTCCAAGCTTTTCCCGCCTCTCTTCCCCCCTGCCATGTCAGACAACTCTGATTAAAAGCAATAAATGACTCCAGCCCACTCCCAGGTGTCATCATGGGAAGAGACGTGGCCTGGCTTGTGGGTCCCAGCAGAACAACCTTTCTCAAGAATCAAGGAATGTCCCGGTGCCCTGAGGGATTAATACAGAGTCCCCCAGCTTCATACTGAGGAAGAGCCTTGATCCTCTGATGGGGCCCACAGACAGGTCATGCTAGGTTCTTCTGTCCGTCCACTCACAGAGAAATGTCATTCATATGCCCTATGGACTTGTCCTAGATGACAGGGGATCTGTAGTCAGTCCTGTAGTAAGACCTGTTCTGCACAGAGACAACAGGAATGTATACATTTAAAATGAAGACAGAGACTTGAGGTTTCTGTGTGTTGAGTAGTTACCACTGGCAACCCTGGGTGATGTCTGGAGAAGATACCAGAGAGATCTAGAAATATCTTCACCAGTAGGGATCTTGTCCATTGTGCTGAAGCATGGGTGCTCGACTTGGACATCTTTAGGAACTCAGGTTCTAGAAGCAGGGACGGTGAGCCAGCCCACAGTGGGGGGCTCAAGAGTTCTCCCGAGAGGCTGCCAGGTAGAATCATCCGTCTCCACAGAGCCTGACTGTCCTGAACACATAAGGTCACAGAGTTTTCCACAGCAAACTCCCTGTCCCCTAACTATGTCACCAAGCCCAGAAGAGCAGAGCCACATGCCATTTGCTGCCGGCCTTAGGACCAGCAACGTGGGACTTGCATTGCCCTAGGGTGCCCTTTCCTCCCTGCAGTGACCCCTCACTCACCATAGCCTCCTTTTAGCAGACCCTGGTCACCCAGCATTCCTGCCCTCTTACACACATGCAGCAGGGGGTTCATGCCCAGGAGATGTCTCCCCCCAAATGTGCCGTGCCTGTAACCCTCAGCTCCTCACATCCCACACCTGGCTCCACGGGCACAGAACCTTTAAACCAAGGAAGAGAAGGAATGGTGCCGGCCAGATCTGCCTCTGACAGGAAGCTGACAGAGCCCCTGAGAGGGACCTTGAAGGGGAAGCTGGTAGCATGTCACCGGGGGTTGCCACCCCAGTACCTCCTTTCTCTGGATCACACCCAGGCCCTGCTTCTGGGAAGAGGGGGGAGAACAGGATGTGTGTACCCAAGACATTCACAGGCTCAGCAGCCCTGCGTGGTCTCAGGGAATGCGGGCAGACTGAGGATGCCACCCATCCTCACCGACCCTCCTTGTCTTGCAGCCTTTGCCATCATGATTGTGCTGGCCCTGGTACGCATCGGGAAAGGACAAGGAGAGGGGCACCCACCCCTAGCCAACTTCTTGGGGGTCCAGAACCTGTTTGGGGTGTGTGTCTACTCTTTCATGTGCCAACACTCCCTGCCATCCCTCATCACCCCCATCTCCTCCAAGCGCCACATCACGCGACTGCTGTTCCTGGACTACGCGCTGATCCTGGCCTTCTACGGACTCCTCTCCTTCACGGCCATCTTCTGCTTCCGCGGCGACAGCCTCATGGACATGTATACCCTCAACTTTGCAAGGTGTGACGTCGTGGGCCTTGCAGCAGTCCGGTACTTTCTGGGCCTCTTCCCTGTGTTCACCATCAGCACCAATTTCCCCATCATCGCGGTGACCCTGCGCAACAACTGGAAGACACTCTTCCACCGCGAAGGTGGCACCTACCCATGGGTGGTAGACCGCGTGGTGTTCCCCACGATCACCCTGGTGCCTCCCATTCTGGTGGCCTTCTGTACCCATGACCTTGAGTCCCTGGTGGCCATTACGGGAGCCTACGCGGGCACTGGCATCCAGTATGTCATCCCTGCCTTCCTGGTGTACCTCTGCCGCAAGGACACCCAGCTGACCTTCGGCTATGGGACCATCAACAAGCACAGGTCCCCGTTCCGCCACACTTTCTGGGTGGCCTTCGTGCTGCTATGGGCTTTCTCCTGCTTCTTCTTTGTCACAGCCTACATCGTCCTCAAGGAGACCCAGCTCTGATAGCAGATGTGTCTCACAACAGGAGGCAGAGACTGCCCAGCTCCAGCCTCTCTGCACCTCTGAGCTGGGTTTAGCTGCCACCCAGGTCTACACGAGGGTGCCGGGCTGGGGCTCTCGGAGAAGGCTGTCTACATCTCTAGCTGCTGTCCTCTCCCCACCCAGGACGTCACCCTGCAGGACAGCCCTCCTGCGTGGGAGCATGGTTGTCACACACACTCCTCCACCCTCGCCACTGGAGGCTGGCTCCCTCCTCTACAGTGGAGGAGACAGTGCTGACCCTGCTGCTATTTATACTAGACCCCGTGCCCCATCCTGCATCCTCGACCAGCCACTAGCAGCTGCTGCCTCCTCAAAGGCGAGTCCCAGGCCCTGACTCTCCCAACCTGGCCTGCGTGTGAAGGGCAGGGCCGTCTTCCCGACCAATCCTGACAGTTGCTAAGTTGTTTTTGTTTCTTGTTTTGTTTTTCCCTCCACTATGGGAGGCCTGGCCAGCTCTAGTGACAAGGACAGGAAGTGCTAATTGGCACCAGGGTCCCTGGGCAGGAGCCGTGAGAGCTTCTGCTGTGGGTGCTAGTTCCAGCACAGAGGAAGGATGGAACGTCCTTCCACGGGGTTGAAAGCCCTTTGCTTGGGTGCCTGAAAGGGGCCCTGTGTCCTCTGGCTTCTCCCTTGGAACCCTGGGAACCCCTGAAATGTGGGGAGACCACTTGAGAAGCTGCCCTCATCACCTCACCCACACCCACAGTGGCTGACCACTCTAGACTTACAACAGAGAGAGAACAGGGTGACCCTCTGCAAAAGGTCAGGCTGCCGTTGTGCAGCCCAGCTTGCTCCCATGCTGCATTGCAACACTGAGGTGGTGCCCTTAGGAGCCTGGTCCTGGGTGCTCAGTGGCCACACTCTCCAGGTCCCTGGCTACCGTGGAGCTGGAGGGGGTGCTTACCACCATTCCTGTGGACGGAGGCCAGGCTCCCTCCATGCATGCACCCGCTAGGCCCAGTGCCTGGGAATGATGAGTGATTGATGAACTGCATTTTCGATGTGCCTTCTGCTTTGGGCACCAGGGATCCGTCCTGACCCTGATTTGCCCCAGCCCTGGGCCTAGTCCCACTTGTCCCGGACAGAACTGCCTCTGGGGTAGAGGGTCTCGGACCCGTGCCCCTCCCTCTTGATTTCAGTGCCTTGCTCCACCCTAGTGAGGGAACCTGCGCCAGCCACCTCTTCCCTTCTGTCTCGCCATATTTAAAGCTTGAACTCTGCTATGTTCTTGGATGTCCCAGAACCCAAGGGCCGGGCTATGCAGAACCTACCAAGAATGTGGGACCCACTGCCACCTCTGGCCCCAGCATCCCTGCCTCTCAGCGTCTCCAGGTAGAGATGGGCCAGGCTGCTGTCCGCACGTCAGTAGTTCCAGCCACACGGAAGACAGGGGTCCCCTATGCTGGTCAGCCAGTGCAGCATCTTCCCAGGAGACCCTGCCCCACAGTGAGCTGAGTAAGGAAAGCAGTACAGTAGCGGGTCCAGGGACAGCTAACTGCCCATCATCCTCCATGCCTCGTCCCACCCCTGTCTCAGGCTGTTCGCTGAGAACTCAATTAAAACATCTGTACTTACCTTCTCCCTCTTGCTTAAGGACAAAGCAGATTAAATCTCCCTACAGCAGCACACACACCTCACCCCACCCCCAGGCTCCAAACTGAATCTTGGTGGGAAATTTATTAGCATCATAAAGATGATTTATGTGGCAGTCTGGAGCCACACAGTGGCTGCTGCATTCCCCACCGCCACACTAGGGAAGCCCCAGCCTAGGCAGGAGGAGGGACCGGCTGACCACATCACTGATGCCAAGCCAACCCTGCCCACTATCTGGTCTCTGTGTTCCTTCATCTCCTGCTAGAAGTCATATGAGGTCTTACCACACTAGGCCTCCGTCACTGGTAGCCATGAGAGTTGGGCACAAAGAGGAGAGGACTCAAAGGGCTTAGCATTTGTGGGTGTCATTTGTCCCCCTCACAGACAGGCATCAAGCACACTAAATATGTGTATGTCACCTGAGTAAGGTGATAGGCTAGGTCATGGTATCTGTTTGCAAAGAGGCCCTGGGGTTAGTGGTCCAGGGAACAGCACCGAACCGCCCAGCCTAGCCTCCGATCCGAGTCTCTGACACTTAGGAGTTGTCACTGCTATCTGTCTGCCTTGCTCCGAGGGCAGGGCAGGTCAAGGTGGGAAGGATCGGATCGTTCTCCACAGAGCACCAGGCCCAGCTGAGCATCAGCCCTGTGCCAGGAGCTCTGGCTGCGCCTCACCTGAGGCCGGTAGATGGGGCAGATGGCAGGTGACAGGCTGTGAGGCACTGTGCGGTGGTAAAAAGTGGCAGTGGGCACCAGGCCAGGCCCAAAGCCACACAGCTGTCCTCACCGCATGGGGCCGAGAGCAGCCTCAGCAACAGGCAGTGAATGTCTCCTGGGGCGCTCCGGCTGAAGAGAAGGAGCTGGTGGTTCCAGACCCAGGGGCTGAGGAAGGCTGACATCTGTCTAAGTGCAGGGCCTGCTGAGAAGCTGACTGACAATAGCCAGTGGAGGCAAGCCCTGGCAGCCTTCCCCGGGGGCATGCTGCAAGCCTGGCACAGTGCTGGCACATTGAGAGGTCCAAACTCATAACCCCCATACCCTGTGGCTTCTAAGCAGCAAGCATCTGTAACCCTCCCTTTTGTAGGGACCTCCACATCACAAGTTATGGAAACTAAAGGACTGAGCTTATCCCAGCACCAAAGTCCTTAATAAAGCTGCTATTACCCACGGTCGTCTCCTCTGTCATTTGCCAGCCATGACTGTACCAGTAGCCCAGGACTGACAGGGCTCAGGTTGAGTCTCCCAGATACTGCTTAGCTTTGTCACTTCCTAGTGAAGCAGTAATCCTGTGGCTGCTGCCTGCTACGTTCCCAAACCAGGATACCATACGGGCCTGGAGCCACCCAAATCTAGGAGGCTTTGGGAAGAGAAGTACCTGCTATAGATTCCCTAATTCTCAAAGGAGGCTTGAGGACTGCCCTCCCCTTGCAAGGTAAGAAGGGTCATGGCTAGAGATGCCATGTCACCTCCATCCCCACCCCCTCTGTGAGCACTGGCTCTCTGGGAAATGCTGGTGTGCATGTGAAGCCTTTGACTAAAGAGATGGAGGGAAAGCAGCTAGGACAGCCACGGGAGGGAACTGGGTCAGACCGTAAGCCTGTCCCACTGTGAGACAAGTGGCAGGGCCTTGCTTTTCCCATGTCGCATCAAAAGGGAAAAAAAAAAAAAAACAGCATTGGGGGTGGGGTTTGTTAGGGCCTGCATTAGATGCTTTCCCTTCTGTGACCTCCCCCTTCTCCTCCCCCTCCAGGCTCTCCACCTCTTCTTAGAGGTACAAGAGAGCCAGGGACGCTTCCACCATGAAGACAAGCTAAGACATCCGTCCTTGCACCTCTTGCCCCCCTCATACATTCCTAGAACAGAAGCAGACTGCTGGCACCAGGGCCAGCCAGCCAACAGCAGGCTCAGTTCCGCATTTGACTCTTAATTATCTTAACCGTTCTTGGTTATTAATGATCTTGGGCTGCGAGCAGAGCAGTCTAGACCTCCCATCTCCTCCCGGTTTCACCTGCTGCAACCTCCCCCCCCCCCCACTGCACACGGGGGGTGGGGTGAGCGGGGTCAACAAGGACTCAGGTCCAAAAACTGGTACCCGTTAGTTAACCCTGTCGCTGCTGTGTCTGGGTCCAGTGCCCTTTCAGAGAGGTAGCTGTCATCTGTGCTCCCCCCCATACTCAGGATCTCCACCTGTTGCTGTTGCCCGGTTCCATCTTGTGAGCAGCCCTGAGGCAGACAGTGAACCAGATAAATGGAAATGTATCTGGCCTTGCCATTTTCCCCCCAAAACAAAGCTTGTTAAGGGCCCACTTCTCATGGCTCCCACCTAAGCAGTGAAGCCTGAAGAGGTAACGCAAGCTACTGTAGCAAAGGACACAGGTTTGGCTTCAGGGGCCACTGTACCCAGCACTCCGCTCCCCTAACTTCGCCTCCCTCTTTGTCACAAGGGGGAAAAAATGTCTGCCAGTCTCATCCTCATCTAGCCTACGGGGAGCAGCAGGACTCGGCTTTACTTCCTTAGCGGCACAGGAATGAGTCTGACTGGGAATGACAGTCGGATGGTAACCAGTACTCGCTCGCTTCACAGTCATTGTTGGAGAACAGATACAGTTGCTGACAGGAAAACTCGGAGGTCCCCAGAACTGGTGACATATGGGAGGCCGAACCGTGCCTGACCCAGGATGGCACCTGTGCCCAGCTTCTAGGGACCATAGGCCAGGCCCCAGACCAGACTCCCCAGACCATGCCCCAGACAGGCCTGACACTGACACTGTCGGACTCCCAGTGGCATCTCCTAGCCTGCTGAGACAGCCGCTGTTCCCAGCAAGAGTCTCTCTTCAAGAAGACTGAGTGTTGAATTCAATCCTCCACTCCTAGAGCCCCCATACTGAGTACATTTGTCACAGAATACCTGGAACCAGCCCTGAATACCAAATAGCTTCCACTGCCCAGAGCCCCTCCCCCAGCCTCACCTATTCCCACCTCCCTCTTGGACATCCTTGGACCTAAGGCTTCCCCAGATGGAGTTGTCCAAATGCTATACTCAGACGCCCCAGCCCAGAATACACCCGAGGCTGGACTGTGCACTCTCCAGGATGCAGAATGAGGCAGCTGGGACCAGCTGGGTTGTAAAACGTTGCTTTAATGTTCCAGTGCCCCTATGAAAAGAAATTCCAACCTATTGGAGCAAAGAAGTGGGATGGCCCCACCTCAACCTCCATTTCCAGTTTCTGTGTCCCCAACCCAAGGCCACAGCAACCACAACTAGGAACTGGCTGACGACAGGACAGGGACACATTTTTACTCCCTGTGACTGCAAGACATCACGTAATGAGCAAGATCCCAGCCCACACCAAGGCCTACGCTGCTAAGGTCATAAGCTGGCCATGGAAGATATCCTTTTCACAGGGGTCCCATGGCCAGGATTTCAAAGTAAAAGCCAGAGGAGTCCAAGCTTGTCTGTCCCCCAAACCTGGCCAAGGCCAGCCACAGAATCCAGAACCAGAGCTGCCAGTACCTCACACTTCTGATTCCAGGCTGGAAATCCGCCTCCAGGTGCAGGACCTTGGAAAACCTTGTGTCCCACAGGCTTCCCTGCTGACCTCTTCCAGCGCCCCACTGTCCCGGTACCCTGTGCCTAGCCCCAGGGTCCTGCCTCTGTGTGACCGAGGCTCCCAGGTTCCAGTGAGCCAGGGGGTGTGGCTGGCACAGGGTGGAGGGTGACGGCAGACAGTCCCCCAACAGAACGGCAGGTGGGTATGGGTGTGCAGGCATACGTGCTGTCTGGGCTGCCAGGTGGCCACCTCGGCTGGTACGCCCTCCACACAGGCCTCCCGGTAGGTCGGCAGCTGCAATGACTGTGTCTGAGCCAAGCGCCTGCAGGATGGCCGACTCTGGGGACATGGGCAGGCGCAGGCGTGACCGGTACACCTGGCAGGCAGAGGGTTGGATCGAGTAAAGGCTTCTGCCACCGAGCTGGGCAGGGAAGCATGGCGAGGGCGCGGGCCCCGGGCCCAGGCCTCGCGCAGCAGAGCCTCCCGTCGAGCCAGCTGTTCTGGCCCGAGCAGCGGCAGGTCGTCGGGCTCCGGGGGTTCCGGGAAAAGCGGGAGGAAGGGGCGCCCGGACCTCTCCGCTCGAGGGAAGGAACTGTAGTGGCAGTGCGCGGGCAACAGGGAGCGCTCCGGGAGCGCGCGCCGCTCGGAGGCCGAGAGGTGCGATCCTTGATGCCCGACTCGCGCCGGCCACCGCGCGTCCCAAGCGTGCCTGCAGGATGCTCGGGACTCGTCGGGCCGAGGCGGCCGGCAGGTCGCGGGGCGAGCCTGAGGCTGCGGGACCCTGCGCGCTAGCGGGGTGCGACCCCCACCGGGAGGCGCCCAGCCGCTGGGACTCGGTTGTCCCGGAGGACCGGGAGTGGATGACCGCGGGCCGGAGGTGCTGGGAGCAGGTGTGCGGCGGCTGTTGCCCCAGTTTTCGATGGTGCGAGTGGCGCGGTCCAAAGAGCCGCTCACGTCCGCTGTATTCACCATGTCCCGAGCCGCCTGCAGCATCTTCAGCACATTGGCCTGGGCTGAACCTGCTGTAAGGTCCGGGCTGGGCGGCCGCGCAGGGCTCGGAAGGCTCTGTACCCCGTTGAAGCAGCTGTAGATGCCCTAGTCAATAAAGGGAAGACAGGTCGTGAGCTGAGCCATCTTCTCAGGGACCTGCCACCACTGTCCCAGGCCTTGTTCTAAGCAACAGCTTTTTTAACAGCCCGACTGTGTGCTTGCTCCCTGTGCGTCAGGCAACGTGCTGTTGTGCAGATGAATGAGGTATCTGGTTTACTTGTTCTAACACTTTCTGGCAAATGGCAGGGAGGATTCAAAGCCCCACCTTGCTGACAAGCCAGGACCTTTCCCACGATCTGTTTTACACCTAAATGAATCTACAGCCAGCTGTGTCTAACACTGAGACGGATATCGGGTGAGGCAGGCACCTACCCTGCTGAAAGCCAGCAGGAAGTCTAGCTGGGATGAGTTGGGCACCGAGTGTCGAAGTTTCCAGTAGACCAGGTGCTCCCAGGCAAAGACCAGGAGGGCCAGCCCCATGGCCACCAACAGCATGTAGAAGACGCCCGCCATGTTGTCAATGTCCAGCTTGCTGCTCATCACCTCGTTCTTCTCGTTCTGGCAGATCCCTGAGAGCCACACTGTCTCCAGCTTCTGTGTCTCTCCTGTCAGAGCACATACACCACTCAGGAATGCCTCTAACCAACCCTGCCAACACTTGCCCGAAGCCTGGGAACAGGACAGTCATGCATCCTTGTTTCCTAGTGGGGAAGAAGTCCAGCAGAGGCCGGACAGGGGCAACCTGCCCAGTAAGCAAGAAGAGAGAGCAGAGAGAAGCTAGCTGCAAGATTAATGCCAGCCTTACTCCCTTTACATGCCCAGTAAAGTTTTGGTTTTGTTATTTTGTTTCTTTTTTAATTATTATCTATTCAATGTCTATGAGTACAGTGTAGCTGTCTTCAGACACACTGGAAGAGGGCATCAGATCCCATTACAGGTGGTTGTGAGCCACCATGTGGTTGCTGGGAATTGAACTCAGGACCTCTGGAAGAGCAGTCAGAGCCTTTAACCGCTGAGCCATCTCAGATGTATCCAGTCCCCCTAAAGCTGGAGTTACCGTCATTTGTGAACTACCTGATGTGGGTTCTGGGAACCAAACTCAGGCTCTCTGTAAGAATAACCCATGCTTTTAGTCACTAAGCTGTCTCTGCAGCTTTGTTCCTTTTGAGACAAGCTCTTGGATTTGTAGTTCAGGCTGACCTTGAACTCATGATCTCTGTATTCTCTGTCCCATGATTGCTAGAATTACAGGTGTCCACTGAGCTCAGACAACAATTTGCCGCTAAGGATAGAAGTCCTGAAAGCTGAGCTTCCTCTGGATTAAGCACAGGCTGGGCTGCCCATTCCAACCAGTGATCCCTGCTGCCAAGGCTAGCCTGCCTCCAGCTTGGGAGTAGGCAGATGTTTGGCCCTAACCTGGGTAGTCTCAAGATGACAGGAGAGAGGAACCCATCTAGGAAATAACATGAGAAGGTTCTTGGGAGATGCTCAGCCACTCAGAACCCCCACCAGGCAACTTGAGTATTTTCTTGCCTCCCTTACCCTATGGGGAACCTCCAGTTCTAGTCCTTGCTCCCCCTTGCAGGTCACCCCTTCCTTAGGTCTTGAGCTTTTCTTCATACTTGTACCTCAACTGCCCCAACCTCACTCCCAGAGACCTTTCCCTGCAGAGGCTCTTTGCACACAAGAATGATAGTTAAGATGCTAATAACCACAGAGCTGTGGTCCACCCTGGATCCTAAAGCTGGTGGTACTCACCATCCCCCAGGAACTGCAGGAGCGCCAGGTCTATGGCCCGTTTCCAGTGGGAGTCTTTCTGCATGGCAATGCCATAGCCGGTGGTAGCGAAGACTTTGCCAGACCCAATGGTGACCAGCTTGCAGCCTTCGTCCTTGCCTGCCATGTAGTTGAGCACAGCAGCATCATAGATGAAGGCGTCCAGCTTCCTAGAGACATGCCGAAGGGCCAAGGACTCATGCAGATGAGAGGGAAGAGCCTGAACAAGGCTCTGAGAACAGGAGCCTGCACCCACCACCAGGGAAGTGCAAGGACCTCTTTCTCGTGCCTCAGAAAGGATAGAGAATGCCCTAGAGTTTACAGTTCTTCTGCTTGTCCCCTTTTGCTCTTAAAAGTCTGCAAAGTTTTTAGCCACTACCTCAAACGTCTGGCTCATACGGTAAATATCCACTATCCCTTCCAACTCTGCCTCAAGACTTCCTCATCCCTACCCAGGAGCCCCACAAGACATGCCAGCTCCACTGTCCCCACCCTGGGTCTCTAAGGAAGGGATGCCTAAGGGTGCCTTCCGGGGAGACATGGAGCCAGAGGCAGAGGAGGATGCAGGGCTGGGGACCCACCCCATCTTCAGGCTTGTGAGAGCATCCTCCACTGAGCGCTGGTTGAACTTGACCATGTGGGTGTGCATGTCACGGTAGTTGCTGCGAATGTTCCTCTCTGTGCTGCCGTTAGGTACCGTGCCAAAACGGAAGGGTGGGTATTGGTCTTGAGGCCGCTGAAACTACAGGCAGAGAGCAAACCACTCCCACCCTCTTCGTCTAGCCCCCCGAGTACCAGAGCCCCAGCCCCAAGTCTGTCCTGCACAGCCTTAGACACAGCCCAGGCCTCTCCTATCTTTTACAAATGGAAACTCAAAAGCCTGGGACAGAAGACTTAGCCAAGGCCACTCAGTCTGTGGACCTGAACAGTCATCATGGGTCCTTCTCCCTGAACCCTTAAATTCTCCCCACTCCGGCCTTGGTTCAAATCCCCCAGACTCTGATTGTCCTGTGTCTGCCCTTCTAAGGTCTGTCCCCACCCATAGTGTGCCCCCACCCTCCACCTGGCTGTGGCCCAGGAACCTTCTTGTCACTAAGGCCCGACACAGTGTCGATGTATTGCTCCTGGATCATGAAGGCTGCCAGATTGGCTGTGTAACTAGCGAGGAAGATGACAGCGAAGAAGGCCCACACCAGGACCATGATCTTGCTGGTGGTACCCCGGGGGTTCTCGATGGGAACAGAGTTGTTGAAGACCAGTGCCCACAGCAACCACACAGACTTGCCAATGGTGAAAGATGGTCCACCAGATTCTGGGGAGTGAGAAGAAGGGGATACTGGAGCCTGCCTGGCTCATGAGGAAATTTCACCACTGGCCGGTCCACCCCTGTCCCTCCATCCAGGCCCATGTGACAGCTTACTCTTGCCCTTGGTGAGGTTCTGGTTGTAGCTGACGGGACTGAAGTACTCGAACATGAAGACAGTGACGGCAACCACGGTGAGGCACATTACAAACATCATCACCCACACGGCAGGGCTGTAGGGTTCTGGGGACCAAGGCAAGTGGCTCAGAGACCTGGGCTCCACCCCATTCCAACTGTACCAAGAAGCAACATCTGGAGACATGTGCAGAGCAGGTCCCTGACCCTCAGAGCAGCAGAACCCCCCTCCCCAAGAGCCTAAGGAAGGACAGTGTATAGTGTTCTGCCTGAGAGCACACATGACTCCATTGTAACTCTGCATAGCTCCCACATCCCCTGCAGGGCCTGTTACTGGAGAGGGTTCTGATCCCTTCCTGGAGGGCGAGGCTCTGAGGTCAGGTCTTACTGCAAATTCAAGACCCTCCAGAGACTGTCTGCTGGACTAAGAACCAGGTGCTGTCTGGAGCCCTTGCTCCCTTGCTGGAAATGCCATCATCCTAGGAAGTGGGGTTGGATGGAGGTGTCTCTCTTTTCTGTGGCTGGAGAATTCACTTAGAGAGGTTCTGTGCCTGCCTCTCTCTCTCTCTCTCTCTCTCTCTCTCTCTCTCTCTCTGTGTGTGTGTGTGTGTGTGTGTGTGTACTATCACTGTGCAAACCCAGCTGGTCTTGTGTGTGTGTGTGTGTGTGTGTGTGTGTGTGTGTGTGTGTGTACTATCACTGTGCAAACCCAGCTGGTCTTGAACTTGTACAGTTTGCCTCAGCCCCCCCAAATGCTGGGATTAAAATGCCCTGTGACACCACTCTTGGCTCTGTGTCTTTCTTTAAAGCCACCCCGGAAAGGTGGCAGTTGGAGTCTCACACTGGAGTCTCACCCCCTTCCCAGCATCCTACCTGTCCCCACCTCTCTGAGCTACTTCCCACTGCAAACCCCACCTGATGTCCCATCGGTCACTCTGGAAAGGGAAGGGACATAGTTGTACTGTCCAACCCTGAACCTGGCTTGGGGGCCTGAAACATGGGGCTGATTCTCAAAATGCAGGGTTCCTAATGCAGTAAGAAAACCACTAGCACCTCTCTCATGATCCCTACACGCTTCATCCTTGGTCTGCGGTCTAACCTTCAGCACAGTCAGTAAGTAGCCAGCCTACCAATCTGCCCTCACATCGGTGGCTCTGCTGGCCTGTCTGATCGGTTCTTCTCACCTGCCCTCGCTTAGAGCCCACTAACGTTAACATCACTCCTTCCAGTTCCTCTTCACTCACCTCCTACCCCCCTCCAAGACTCCCAAGCATAATACGCTTGGCTCCACCTGAAACTTCACCTTTCCGTTCATAGCCCCGCCCCACACACCCATGGACCCCTTGGTGCCCAGAGTCTCCGCTGGCCACCCAGACCTCACCCAGAAAAGCCGAGGGGGAGACGGTGCCGTTGCTCCTTGCCACCATTACACTGATGCCAGTCTCCACAAAAGGCACAGAGAAGTCTATAATCTCAGAGCGCTCCTCATTGATGGTGAGGGAACCGATGGCCATGTCCGCCCGCTTGTAGTATACCTAGAGGGCGGGAGGCCATCAGAGAGGTCCCCCCACGGACTTTTGCATTCTCGCCAGTCCCCATCCAGGAAGTACATCCAGCACCCATCAGTGGAACTGGCTGCTCCCTCCCTGGGTCCTCGGAGTTACAGTTCCCAGAAGCTCATCATGCAGAGCTGTCGGCCCAGTTGCATGACCACATGGCTAAGGGAAACATGAAATCTGGCAGCAAGCAGGGTGGCCCCAGTTGGATCTGGCTGAGCCCCGGGGTGGACCTACCTCCCCGATCATACCATTCCACACACCACGGACCCTCTTGCCGTGCTTGCCGTTGGTCACCAGGTACAAGTCGTAGGAGAACTTGACCACCTTGGCCAGCTTTTTGAGGATGTCGATGCAGAAGCCCTTACAACAGAGCTTGGTGTAGGGGGTTACATCCCCGCTGCTGCAGCCACCACGGGGAGTCAGAGCCCTTCACAGTCCTCAACCCCACCTGGTCCTCCCAGCCTGCCATAGGAACCCCACCCCCCACCTGAGCATGAGACACATGCGCAGCAGCTGACTTCCGCCCCCACACCCCCCACCCCATGACAGCACCCAGCTCACACCAGACCTGAAGCTGTGGTTGCTCTGTCTACGGCAGGGCACAGTGTTGGGCACACAGCCGCCTGTGCCAGGGTCGGGGCTCTCCACAATGACAAAGGGCCTTTCTTCCAGTGTGGCCACTGTCAGGTGCCGGCTGTCCACCACAGGTTGCAGAGAAGTGCTATAGCGAGGCCAAACTGGATACTTCATGTACAGGACTCCGTGATCCCACCGTCCCACCTGCAGAGGACAGCCAGCCTCAGCCAGGACCCGAAGTACTGTTACCCACCCGCTACCCTTAGACAGGGCATCTGCGGACCATCTGCTGAGGCCAAGAACCCTAAAGATACCCAGGGCAGACAGATGAGGGAGTCTTGGGGCAAAGGCATTTGGAGGACAGAAATACAGGCCAAGGACTGAACCCAGACACAAGAGCAGGCTCCCCACATCCTCCTCCAGGCCCTGGACCCCGTGATCTCCAAGGCTTTCACCACATTGCTGCTGGCCCAAAACACCTTCCTAAAGCTCAGACTGTCTCGCATACCCCCGAACCACCTGCCACATCATTGAACAACCTTTTGTCTGCACCAGATTAGCACCCCTTCCTACCAGGCTCCTTCTCAGTCCTTGAAAGTCCAACTGGACATCCGATCTTTAGTAATACCTTCCCTGGTCCCCTCATTAGAAAGCAAACAAATTCTTGTCTTTTTTCTCTACTCACTTACTGTTTGGGATCGTGTTGTGTTGTGGTTTGTTTTGTTTTGTTGTTTTATTGGGGAGCAAAACAGGTTCTTGCCACTTGCTGGCCTGTAGCTCCCAATGTAGATCAAATAGATCAAGTTGGACTCAGATTTGAAGCAATCCTCCTGCCTCCGCCCCTGAATACTAGGGTTACAGGCATGAATAACCCTGCACCCACACTGTTTCACATACACCTGTACTCAATCTCAAGCACAGATTTCTAGTTATTTACATGTCCAGCTGACTGGCAGAGATGTTGGTCACTCCTCTAGAGCCAGGACTATGTGACAGAAACGCTTAAGTTCAGTAGTGCAAAGAAAGCAGGGGATTGTGGGAGTAGGGGGAGAGGGGGGGCTCAAAGGTTTCCCAGTGAAGGACGTGGACAGAGGGATTCTGCTCGGCTGCAGGGAAACACCAGGAAGCAGAGGACAGAGGGCCCCTGGGCTCACCCACTCCTCACCATCTCCCACAGGCGGTGCCGGTTGAGGGCGATCACAACCATGGTGGGCTGGACCAGGTACCCACCAGGGCTGAAAGAGAAGTCTCGGCCCTCCCAGGTGACATTCAGCAGATGCCTGGGGAGGGGAGGCGGAGAGATGCCAGGGTGTCCCAGAACCCCAGGATATGGCTCTGACTAGGCCACCCCATAGCACCACCATCATGGGGCATTCGTGTGATTACTTTAAAAGTCTCCCTCTGTTGACTTCACTGGCCTTTTCATACCCTAAAACCTGCTGTTTGTTTAGATAAGGATTCTAAGAACCAGAGACCTGAAGGAATTTGACCCCAGACATATCTGCTAGTGGTAACTGGATAGAGATTCTAAGCTCACTGCCATTCAAGTCCCCTGAAGTGGCCCACATGACTAGGTAGGTGCTCACCTGTAGAAGGCCTCCCTAGCAGGGCTGACAGGTCCCGGGTGGCTTCGGCAGTCCCCAGCGGGGGCTGGCAGAGTACCGTACTGGCGTCGATAGCTGTGAGCACCGAGGGCCAGTATGGCCACACCGTCGCGGACCTTCTGGCGTAGGCTAAGGCGCCAACTTTCGGTGACCACACTGATGAGGCCCACCGGGAAAGCTGCAGGGGGTGCGTCGGTGCTTCCCAGCGCCAGATTAGGTACCAACCACACGTGCCCGGGTCCCACAAGGCCAGCCTGTGCAGCCTCAGCAAAGAGCACCTCGGCCTCTTCACGGGAGCAGTAGGCCACCAGCACCGGCGCGTCGACCTGGCGCAGCAGGCGCTGAGTGCGCGCTCGCGGCCCACCCGGGCCCAGCTCCAGCGTGAGCACGTCCAGTAGACGCCAGCTCAGGTAGCTGGCGTCGGCGACGGCGCGCACGCCCTCGAGGAAGAGCGCGTGGCCCGGGTGTAGGCTGGTGATGACAGCGAACGCGCTCCAGTCGTATTCCTCCAGGACCTTGAACAGCACCTGCAGCTGCTGCTCCAGGGACACGCCCAGCTGTAAGAAGGCGGAGCCTGGCTCCTGGGGGTGGGGCGGGGCCTCAGCAGGGGGCGGGACAGAACGAGCCTCGTCCTGCTCCCCTGCTCCACCCTACCCTGCTCCTGAAACCTTAAAGTAGGAGGGGCTTCAGTGTCCCGGGGACCCTGAAGCCAATTGGAGTCACCTGGGGAATTTTACAACTAAAATCCCGGCCCCCAACCTGACCCTGCTGGACCACGGACCAGAACCCTCAGCACCGTCAGTGAACTTATTAGAAACGCAGAAGTCCGAGCCACACCCCAACACCTACGGCATCCATTAGAATTTCGGGGTGACTCCTGAAATCTGCCTATATGAACAAGCTCTTCCGGGTTTCCCTTGAACCCGCGAAATTTGAGAAGCGAGGCCCAAACCAACTGAATCGTGAGTCTTGGAAAAACAAAATTCTGGACGTGGAGGCCCAGACCCGCCCGAAGATAACCAGAGCCTCCAGAGTGAGAAAGTTGCTCCTTCACATCCACTCTAACACCCCAAAGTCCCGGCACTGCCAGCTTTGGTGAATAAGGTCTCCTTGGGGCCACTATAGCTGCTCCCAAGATGCCTCTTCACTGCCATCCCATTAAAAAGGGAAACTATAGGCTCCAAACCCCATTTCTTCTGTAGATGCATTTCAACTAAAAGAGAACGGGAGAAGCAAGGTGAGGTAGCACATGCCTGCAACCGAAGCACTTGGGAAGTAGAAACCAGAGGGTCCCCACAAGTTCAAGACCAACCTGGTCTACATAGTAAGTTCTAGACTGTAGCCCAGGCAGCAGATTTCCCTATCTCAGAGAAAATGCAAAGATGGAGACTTTAAAGCCATAGCCACTGGCCACCATGAATGAACCTCATTGCTTGGCTCCTGTTCCAAGCAAAACCAGACTTAAAAATAAACATGTATGACATTTATGAGATGGTGGGGAGATGTGGGCCCTGGCTGGATATTTGAGGAGGCTGAGGCATTTTTGTTATTTAGTTTAGACGTGATAATGTATGACGGTTTTATTTTTTTAAGCTTTCTCGTCTGCTGGAGGTACACACTGAAATATTTCTGGGTGGATCATAAGCTGCGTGGACATTTGCTTCTGTTTACCTCAACAGAGGCAGAAGTGGACAGGGGTGAGCATGGGGGGAGGGGGGCGGGGGGGTCGAGCCAAGGTGCACAGGAGATGGGTGGTGAGCCTTTATACTTTTCCTGTGTGTTCGCAAATTTCTCTGTGATGGAGTGGCGATGAAATAGAAGCAAATCAGACCAGTCGTCCCCTCAACTCTTCCCATGACTGCCCTTACTTAGATTAAAGTTAAATGCTTCCTAAGTGGCGAGACCCACCTCCTTCTCCAGGCTTCTTTCTCTCTGTCATCAAAAAGATCCCAGCAGATCCTATTACCCTTCTAAGTCCCCCTTAGCCTCGGGTCTCAGAGCAGACATCATTTGTTTAAAAGCTCATATCTGGAGAGCAATCCCATGAGAAAACCAGCTGTCTCAACTAACCCGGATCCCCTGGGGAGCTCCCCGAGACTGAACCACCAGCAAGGATCACACACAGGATCACACTGGCCTCCGTGGTCTTTGAGGGAAGGGGGAGGCCTGGTAGGTGGGGGAGCACCCTCTCGGAGGCAAGGGGGAGAAGGAATGGGATGAGGAACTGTGGGAGGGGCAGCCAGGGGGTGCAATGACTGGAATATAAATAAATACAATATATTTTTAAATCATATCTGACTAACACCCTATCCAAACAGGCCCTGTGAGACTCCTTCCCTGGGGGCATCTGTCTTTCCTTCAAAACGCCTGTCAGTTGGAATTACATATGAATATGTGTTGGGAACGTGCTCCTCAGGAGATCAAGTATGCCTGTCTTCTCCATGCCTGGAGCAGAGACATAGCCCTGTAGTGCCATCCCCTGCAGGTGAATTCTCAGTGTCCTGAGACCTGACCAATGAGAGGTGGAGAAGCAGAGGAGATAACTTCGCCAACACTGCCGGAAAGCCATCTGCCCACCTCACCCAGACACAAATTGATACTTTGTAACCAAAGAACGTCCTCCCCCCACAGCTACACTCTAGCTCCAGTCTAGCTGTGGGCTCAGGAAGAGATGAGAAATCAGACAGGCACCTTGGGGGTGAGGACCACAGCAGAGCCTCCGCTGATGCTGAGGATGGGCACGTGGGTCTGGGAGGAGACGAAGTCCAGTAGCTGGGCCACCGCCTCGGTGTCCACGTTGTCCTCAAAGACGATGCCGTGGACGCGGGCAGCACCCAGAAGCCCACAGATTTGGGTGAGGATGCTGCTGGGGTTGGTATTGTTGACCCCAACGGTGAGCGGCTGGATCTCTAGTGGCAGGTCCAGGAAGTTCTGGGAGGTGAGGCGAGTCCCGGCCTGGGCCTGCAGTGGCCCAGAGCTGCCAAACACCACTGCCACGGTCACGGCCTGTTCTCCCTGCCCTGTGCCCAGCCCCGCCCAAGCACCGAGGAGTGAAGTGAGCAGCAGGGCGGGCCCCAGGGCCCCACCCATGTCCACTGGAGGGTCCTGCAGAGAAATCAGAGCAGGCGCAGAGAGAGGTAGATGGACAAACAGAAGGTAAGGGACAGAGAACACACAGCCAGAGGACAGAGAAGAGAGAACCTCCCTACACAGGAGAGGCAGAGACAGACAGACACAGACAAAGAAAAAAAAAGAAGACAGGTTAGCTGAGCACTCCTATAGCTCAGTGCACTTCTACAACCAAACTGAAGCTTCCATCTATCTCTCATCAGAGTGACTACTGTCCCACTCACTGTGACAGCCCCTGGATCTTTGCCGTGTGGCTCTGCCTGGCAGATCTTCTCCTCTACAGCTTGTATATGCTTTTGCCACCTTCCCCTCAGCCAGCTCATTTAAAACAGCCCGCTGAAGCAGGGTGACCAAGGACAACTCCCTTGGGTTCAGGACACCAGAAGCCCTGAGCTGCCCAACTTGTATCCACATTTCCCATCCCATTGCTGGTACGTTAGAATCTAAGCAAAGGGGCAGAGTGTGTCTGCTACCAGATTCGTTCTGGATCAAGACCAAGAGCTAAGCAGGTGAGAGAAACCTGACTCTTGGGCACCTGCGGATGCAGCCCGTGACCATCCTCTCCATCTTCTTCCCACCCCCAACAAAAGCAACCAGGAAGAGTTGAAAAAGGATCGCAGTGGGCCTGCCACTCCAGCCCCCTGGCAGGAAATTTGCACACCTTTGCCACAGAGATTCAGATTCAACCCAAGCAGCTTACCCAGGAGGCACTTGACACCCTCCAGGGATAGAGTCTGGAAACCCACAGAGCAGCCCTGGCTTCTTCTAGACCTTCCTTTCCTCTGCTCTGCAGATTGCTCCCTTTTGTTCCAAGACTAATTTCTTTCTTTTTTTTTTTTAAGATTTACTTATTTTATGTCTATGAGTACACTGTAGCTGTCTTCAGACACTAGAAGGCATCGGATCCCATTACAGATGGTTGTGAGCCATCATGTGGTTGCTGGGAATTGAACTCAGGACCTCTGGAAGAGCAGTCAGTAACCGCTGAGCCATCTCTCCAGCCCCCAAGACTCATGTCTTATGTGACACTCCACAGAAACTTCCCACCAGTCTCCAGTTCTAAGGGGTCTCCAGGGAGTGTGCATGAATGAACCTCTCCTCTTGGCTAAAAAGACAACTTTGAAGGAGACCACAAAAGGGAACTTTCTAGTTAGGAAGTGTGACATGCGTACGGATCACCTTCCTCTGATAAGTTGCTGCGTGGTAAGATGTAACGTGGGGGAGATATGGAAGCTGAAGCTGCAGAACCAGCAGACTGTCATTAGCTCCTCCCACCTCTTTTCTCTAAACTCTTTTTGCATCAGACCCTGCCATCCCTACTCTCCTCCCAGCATGCCTTCTCCTAGCTAAGGATCTAACACTTGTTCACATAGGTACAAGGAGCTGATAAGGGCAAAGAGTGTTATTATTGACAGGTGAGAAGAAAATTAACAGGTCAGGGCTTTGAGCTCGAAGGTGGTAGAAGGAGGAATTGGCAGCTGGGGAAGGAATGCCCTGGATTTACTAAAACCCGTGAGATCTCTCCGTGTCTGTGAACAGCAGCTTGGAGGCATCATTGGGTCTAGGATGAGATCCTAAGTCACACCACACCATTTGGCCTGGACTGTTCAATTTCCAAGCATGACACTGTCCATCATAGATGGTGTGGAAAGTATGTAAGTGTGCAAACTATCTCAATAATATTTGTGCATGTGAGTGTTCACGCACACACACACACACGTGTGTGTGTGTGTGTGTGTGTGTGTGTGTGTAGGCCTGAGGCATCAGAAGTCAGCCTGCCTTACACCTCACCTTATTCAATAAGGCTGAGTCTTTCCTTTGATCCCAGAGCAGTGGAATTCAGGCGAGCTACAGTGCCCATCCAAAATTTACACACACTCTGAGGATCTAAACACACTGGTCCTCATGTTTATTTGAAAAACTCCCCATTGAGCCAGCCTTCCAACTTTTCTCATTACTATTTTTATAGTCACTACATGTTAAAATAGTATTTTGGGGATGTGTTGAATAAAATGATACTATTAAGCCAGGCATGGTAGTGCATGCCATTAATGCTCAGCACTCAGAAGGTAGAGGCAGGATCTATAGAGTAAGAATTCCAGGGCAGCCAGGGCGACACAGACAAACCCTGCCTCAAAATAAAAAGGAAAACAAAACCAATAAACAAATCAACACTATTCTATTTGAATGTTACCTGATTCTTTTTCCATTTACTTATTTATTTTGAGGCACGGTTTCAGTATGCAGCCCCTGCTGACCTACAACTCACTTCGCAGACCAGAACTCAGAGACCTGGCTGCCTCTGTCTGCTTCAGAGCGCTGAGATTAAAGACATGTGTGCATCGCGCCTGGGACTTTCCATTTTTATTAGTATCGGTACCTGTAATTTTAAAATCACACAAGTGCCCTGTTTTATTTCCTCAAAACAATGAGAGTCTGGAGGAAGGGCTTGGGTTCTCTCCCAACTCCAAAGAGAGGCTGCTCCTCGCCAGCTTCCCTCCGCTGTAAAAATACCCTCCTGGGTTAAGGCTGGAGAGAGGGGAAAGTTGAGGCAGGTTGAAAGCCAGCAGGTCCCTGAGCTTACAAAAAACGTGTGACAGGGCATCTCCTCACAAGATGGCACATTTCCCATCCTGTGTCCCTGGCCCCCAACCTCTCCTTCCCATCTGCTTCCTGCCTCCTAACTGCTACAACTCCCACCTGGTCCCTGTGACAAGGGTCAAGTGGGAAAGCTCTTTGGTACCCACAAATGAACTACCAATGCCCAACAAGCCAACCCAACTTCACTGTCTTCTTCTTCGATACTCACCCCTGCTAAACTAGTGGTGAGCCGTCTTTAATTTGTTCCTCCTGCAAGAGAAACCTCTTCCTAACAAGAGTCTGTTGTCTTTCAGAGCACAACCTGAGTCCCTCCTCTGTAGGTTTCTGTGCCTAATCTTGACTCATCGGCGCTGGACCCCCAGGAAAAAGACAGGGTTTGGGTCCCACTGATCCTTCATGCAGGGTGTGGAGCTGGGAGCTGGTCCTCCTCAGGCCCCTCCCCCATCATTATTGGGTTTTTGTGTATCTCTGATGACACTCTTTCCTAAAGGGTCTTTAGGGGCGTATTTGCTGAACACCTGGTCCCCAAGTACAGGGGAGAGGTTGGCAGTGACCAGTCGTTTAGAACATTCTTCACCCCTTGAAAGGTTCTATCAACCGCACATGTTCAGGGACCTTCTCTTCTGCCTCCACCAACCCCCAGTCACACGCAGGCTCCTTGACAAGGCCGTAGGTACACGTACACACTCCCTAACTTGGGACATTAATGGCGCCCCACTCCCAAGGTCCAGGAGCTCCAGTACCAAAGCATATCCTTCAGCTAGGCTGATGATTCTTGCCAGTGAGGGACCCTCACCGTGATGACCCCTCCTCTAATCCTTGTCTCTTTCCTTCTCTGCCCCACTAACACCCCAAGCGCCGGGAAAGACATAACCCCTCTGTGGTCCACATTGGTGGGAACACAGAGTTCTGCCTTTTCCAATAATACCTGCCCCCTCCCGGCTGATCCCTCTCAGCCCCCGGGGGCGCCCCGCCCCCTCCCCTTGTAGGAATCTTACTCTGGGGCTGTGAAGTTCGGGGTATTTTTAGGCCGGCGATAAATAATTCATAGGGAACGTGGCATCTGGCTGCCCCTGCGGGAGGAGGGGGCGCAAGCACCGAAGAGCTACCATCACTCGCCGCTCAAGGACACTCGCGATGCGGCGGCAGTGGCGGTGACTCCGGGCGCGGGGACCCGCGCCACGCCTCCTGGCGGCCAAATTGAGCACCATGCACTCTGAGCCCCCAACCTTGTCACTGACCCCTGAACCCTCTCCACAACCCCAGCCCCAGTTCTAGGTCTTCACCCCACAACCCCAAGTTAGGTCTGGATCTCAAGCCCTTGGGCAGGGGATGGCCGAGATAGCCTGGCAGGGGGGCCTGTGGGTCAAGACCCAACCCAGGTGGTTTTCCAGAGTGAACCCCCAGGCGGCCAGTTTCCTGTCGACCTGTCCCTTTCACGTTCTTATTTTTAACAAGTTTAGAAACTAGCTCAAAGGCAGACACTGGATCTGCTCAAAAAAAGCCAGTAGCACGGTATCTTCTCCAAATTTTTCTGTGGCCACTGGTGGTGGGGGATTGCTTATGGGGCCAGGACTGGGCCACCATCTGAAGACCGAGGGTGTTATACCAGATGTCTCATTGGGAAGGGAGGGTTGGGAAACAGTGAGCAAATGGGGTCAGCGCCCGACCCAGCGGGAATTTCTGCCTGTCTCCCAGCAGGACCTTTGAAGAGTCGCCAAAACCAGCCCTTGGGAGATTTGCAGCCGGCTAGGTGCCCTCGTCTTTGGTAGTCAGAGCCCCCCTACTCGCCTAGGCCAAGTACAAAACGCCTTCTGCGGCCAGAGGCTCAGGCTTCGCTCAGCCGTCGGGGATCCTGGTTGGAGCCCCAGGAGACCACAGCTGCCAGCTGGTGCTTCCAGGGCCCAGGGTACCAGAGCGCAGGCTCTCCCATCGCCTTTTCCTCCCATCCTCCTTTTGGAGCCCTCAGAGCTGAGGGGAACCAAGACATGGGGGTCGGCGTCTGGGAAAATCCTGTCACCCCAGAAACCCACTGATTGTCAGAGGTCAGGCGATGGGGTGTTACAGGGAGGTGGAAGAAAGAGAGTGGGAAGCGGAGGGCCTGGGGGGAGGACTCACCCCAAAGAGGGTCCGTGGAAGGTAGATGAGCGCAGCAGGTACCCAGCAGGGACCAGCTCACCAACTGCTATAGCTCCGTTTTTGCTCTCTGAGCTCTGTGTCCTTTCCAGTTCCCCGCTCTCTGGTCGTACCCAGCCTCAGCCCTGGCTCTTGGCCCCTGCCCGGTTTCTTGCCCCAGCGGCTTCTACCTGCAACAGTTGGACCAGGCAATCCAGACTCCCGCGTCTGGGGACTATGCCCAGCCTGGCCGGGCCACCGTTCCAGGCAAAGGGAAGAAAGCTCCAGGACCCTAGGGACAGACGCCTTGGGCTTTCTGCCCGTGTCCTTCCCTCGTGCCCGCGGCCAGTCTGTCTCCCCAGCCTGTTTCTCCTCGTCTCCTCTGTGCCCAGGTCCACACCACCAGTCCGGTTCCCGAGGGTCGTGGTCCCCCCCAGACCCCTGAGCTGGCCGGACTGTCTCAGGTGTCCCGCGTCTGTCTCCACCGTCCTTGCCAGAGCGGCGCTGGAGCCCCTTAAGTTGCTTACGAAGTTGGCGCCCCCCGCTCGCCGCCAGCCCTCGGCCACCACTCACCGGGGAAGGGGCGCTGCACCCACGCCCAGAGCCCGCGACTGTCTCCCGCGCGGTGCTCGTCCCAGCGCCAGCCCCCGCGAGCTGGCACGCTGGCTGCGAGCTCGGCGGGCACCGGAGCCGGGCGCGGCGGGACCAGTGCGGGTGGCGCGGCCTGGATGCCGCCCGCCCCCGCGCCCGGCCCGTGCCCCGTAGCGGGGCTGTGTCCCGGGCTGCGCAGAGGCGCGCCTCCCGTTCTCAGGGCTCACCAGCCTACTGTGATGGAGCTCGCCACCGCCGGTTGCCTCCGCCCCGCCCTGGCCCGCCCCAGCTGGCCACCCGTGCCCCTCTGGCCCATCCAGGCCACTCCCTGCCAGTCTGTGCTCCTAGCTAGCCCCCTCTCCTTTCTTCTGTTCAGGGACCCTGTCCCCAGACCCGATGCTCAGAAGCAAAGGCAACCTCAGAGAAAAACACCAGCTTGCTAGGAGCCCTGCTTTTTGAGCCCTCAGTTCCCTAGCTGTGTGACCTTGGGCCAGTTAATTTCGAGACTCTTTCAGTTTATAAAGTAAGGCCAGCATCTTGCTCCCATAAGAGGCCTTCAACTGCCGTAGGCTGAAGTAGTTTTTTGAAAAGGCTTGTGGATTTGTCCGGAAGCTTGAAAATGGGAGGGCACAGAGTGTGTGGAGATTGGAGGGCCAAGCCAAGCCTGCCAGTACCCAGGAGAGACTGGGGCACCTTTTGTCATTGTTTCTCTATCCTAGGGGCACCAGGCATCGAGGTCAGCAGGTCAGAGTTGTAAGGGACTTAGCACCAGTGACTGGAATGTGAACTGGGGATTGAGAGGCCAGAGCAGCAGAGACTAGACAGGAAAGGGAGGGTAGGTGCATGCCCCCACCCCACCTCATCTAGGCTGTCCCCAAGAGACTCTTGAGCAAGGATCTGTTCCCTTACTTCCATATGACAGCCATCGGCAAACTGGGGCCAGAAAGTGACACCCCCCCAAAAAAACGTAGGCATTAAGCACGGGTCTTGGGCATGTCTGTTTTATTTCCACCGTGTTCAGTTCCAGAGGCCCTCCATCCTCCAGCAGGAAGGAAGCAGGACCAGTAGGGTCAGTCTGTAACTCCATCCATCCCTAGCTTCAGGTTCCCTCCTTGGCCTAAACCCACACTGGGAGGTCAACTTGCTGAAGGCAGAGCTCAGGGGCCCCTGGAAAGCCACAGGTCGGCCTCCAAGCCAGGGCAGGCAGTACTGTAATGGCCTCAGGCCCCGCCTCTTGCAAAGCTTATTTCTTCCACGTTGTCCAGGCTGGGGTCCAGGTTCAGTGCCCCAGAAGCTTCAGCATCTCTCTCCGATCCACCAGCTTCTCCCTTGGTTTGCCAGTGCCCTGTCCTCGAGATATTTCCTCGGCATCCAGCTTCTCCCAGTCTGAGAAAGAGACTGGCCTGACCCCTGCGGCGGACAGGAAGATGGGCTAGTGCCATCACCTCCTCTCAGCCCCTTAGGGCCCTCCTCCCAAAGGGTAAAGTTCCAGAGGCAAGCCACCCACCCTACCCCCATGCCTCAGCACTAGGCTCTGACCTCGACTGCTCAGCAGGGCTTGAATGGCTGTATAGCCCGGTCTGGGGCCCGAGGGCAGCAGCCCTGCCTTCAGGTCCTCCAGCAGCACCTGGCTGGTGAGGAAGCTGTCTGTCATGGTTGTGGTGATGACACCTGTGGGTCCCCTCTTCACCCAGCCACTGCAGTAGAGGCCTGACAAGGGCAACAGAGAGAGCATGGCTAAACACTGCCTGGCAAATCTGCATCCCCAACTATACACACATACACATGTAAGTGTTCTTCCACGTCTCCCCGTAGATCACACAGGCTGGGCTCAAACTCAGAGTTCTGCCTCCTCTGCCTCCCGAGTGCTAGGACCACAGGTGTGAGCCATTATGCCTGGCCCATGAGGGAGTCTTGTAGCACACCACCCTCTCTTCCTCAGCTTCCGTGTGGAAGAGCCGCTCCTTGGGGACAGGAGGAACACATGAGTGAGCCGACGATGCTTCCCAAAGATGGGGGGTGGGGTGATCTCCCGCCAGTGTCAGCACTGGCCCAGGGAAGGCCTCAGCAAACTTTTACTGAATGACGTCTCAGCTTGCCTGAGCATTTGGCCTAGGGGGTGGGGGGAGTGAGGGCTCTGATCTAGAACGGGGCCTGTCTCAAGAGCTGTGTCTCAGACCACATCAGTGTACACTGCATGGTCTTGGCACTCCAGCCTCGAATGGTACCCAGATGCCCCGCCTTCGCCTACCATCTCACCTGGTACATTCAGAACCCGGCCCTCAGTGTTGGGGATGACTCCAAGCTTGGGGTCAAAGGGCACGCTGGGGTCAATGGGGCGGCTCTTATATCCAACGCTGCTCAGCAGCAGCCCACAAGGGAGGTCCTCAACATCTCCTGTGGGCACTGCCCGAGTGGACTCACCAACACCCTGTTGGAGAGAATGTGGGTAACACCAGGCCGGATGGGGGAAGCCTGGAAAGGGGAAGTCTGGGTAGCATGAGACTCACCTCCAGACTGGTGACTGCCAGGCGGATGCCTGCTACCCGTCGGCCATCTGGAGTGGGTAGCACCAGCTGGGGGCTTCGGAAAAAGCGGAGGCCCCAAGATCGGGAGGCCAGCGCCTGGCGGGCAGCCTCTTCTGCCCCTGGCTTCTCGGTGGCTGTCCGAAGCAGCAGTTCTGTCAGCCGCTTCCTTGGACGGGGGATATCTGTCAGCAACATGGAATATTACAGGGATGTCCCTATGGTCACCCTTCCCCAAGCCTTATTTAACCTAAGACATCCCCATCTTGTGAGTTGATGCGGGGGGGGGGGGGCTGGACCTGGCCCCTCACCCTTAATTCTGTCCTGGAGGCCCAAGAAATCTGAAGGATCCAAAATGGGCCGGGTTCCTGGCAACTGAATCATCTCCCGAAGTTCCTTGAGGGGATGGGGTAAGGGGGGAGGTCAGGTCCAGAGCACTGAGCACTCCTGGGCCCACCAGAGTTCAGCCCTAGTGGGAGAGACCAACAGCAGTGTGGGGAAAGACCACAGCCTTTGGGCCCTGCCCACCCCCCAGTTTCATCCAGGGAAATAGCTACCCCCAAGGGCTCTGCAGCAACTCCAACATACATGAAGTGTAAACCTTTACTTAGAACCCTGGCTCCTCCTCTTCTGGACCCAGTACCTTAATGGTGAAGGCTACTTGCAGGGGTCCACGCCGGCCCACTATCCACACAGTCTTCACCCGACTCTGCCTCAGGGCCCTCAATGCTGCCTCTGTGATGTCTGTTTTCTGGCACAAAAGGAGGTTCTTAGTGCCAGGCAGAGCGGAACAGGAGACAGAGGCATGTGTATCTCTGTGAATTCAAGGCCACCTGATCCACACAGTGAGTTCCAGGCCAGCCAATGCTATATATTTGACCTTGATTCAAAAGAAGGGGAGGGAGGGCTTGACTTGGAAAAGGGGACTTTCAAAGCTAGTTGGTCTCATTCCCATTCTGATTCAGAGAAAACCATCAGCCCAAAACCTATACCGCTACTGCCCCCTGGTGGCCACTTAGAGCATCGACGCCAATCCGCAAATGGCTCCTAGGTAACAGTACTTCAGGAAAACGCTTCCACCCAGTAAGGTTTTATTGACAGCCTATCACATGTCCTGAACAGGACAAGGAGCTGAACAGACAAGAACGGTCTGTGTGAGCTAAACAGGCTACTTTGGAACCTTACATAGTTCTTATTTTGTGGGGAGAGAGATACTCATCGAATCTCATCATTGTAAACCTGCAGTTGTGAAGCCAGGCTACGTACGGAATGAAAGCAAAGGCAACTAGTGGCTGAGCCCATATGGCAGAAGGGACGCCTACACAGGACAGCCTGGAGGACCTCTTAGCAGAAGGAATGTGAGCCAAGAATGTAAATTCTCAACTAGCTGGAAGTCAGTCTAGATGTCCCAAAACAGGAGAGTATGTATGTAAATGCCCAGGGAACCGTGAGGTGTGAAGGTATCTTGCCCTGGGCTGTTGAGGGGGATGAGACCCGAATCCCACCGGCAGGAGCATTCTTTCCTCGGTGTGTGCCCACCTCCATCCCTCCAGCCTCTGACTGACCCCTCACCTCCAGGTGCTCAGGTGGGGTCAGCAGGATCCGGGCCACATCCAGAGCTACATTCCCCTGTCCCAGAATCACGGCTGTGTCACAGCTCAGATCCGGCGCCAACTGGAAGGGAAGGGTCTTGATAAGGTGTCCCTATCTTCAGTCCTTCTAAGGCTAATCTCATCTGCAGACACCTTAGGCCATGTCTGCTGTGTCCCCTGGGGTTCCCTAGGCAGTCCACTCTACCCCACTTCCCTTTCCCCCAGCCTCACAGAACGTCTCCACAGCTGATCTGACTCAGTCACTGACATCGCACATCAACCTCAGCTTTCTCCTCACTGTCTTGACCTCAAAATCTAAACACCTCGGGGGTGTTCTGACTCCAGACGGAAGCAGCGGGGATACCCCTCAAACTTACCTCCTGGTTCTCAGGAAGCCCATTGTACCAGCCCACAAAGGCCCGGGCTGAGACCACTCCAGGCAGCTCCTCGCCAGGAATTTCCAGGGGTCGGTAGTCTTCGGCTCCATAACTCTGAGGAGAGATGCGGGCCACCACCCATGCATGCCCAAGGCCTCAGCACCAGCCTCCTGCCTCCCAGCAGCCCCTCCTATCATAGCCACGCCCCTCCACGTAGGCACTCACCAGAACCACAGCATGGTAGGCTTCCTGGAGCTCTGGAACTGATACGTCCCTACCCACCACCACATTGCCTCGGAAGGCACATCGGTCTGAGCGGGCTGTCTGTGTAAACGTGTTGATGACATTCTGCCCAACAGCATGGGGAGAGGAACATTAGAAGGTAGGGTAGCTCCTGAGAGCACGCCAGTCCCATGCTCAGCCCTGATCCCCAGAATGGAGCCTGGGACCCATCACAGAGAGCCAAGGGTCATTCTGTCATGTCAGGGAGCCTCTCTACCCTCCTCTTTACTGTCTCCAACACCACCCTCCACACCAGGCGACACCCACCTTGACTTCAGGATGGTCAGGTGCCACACCAAAGCGCACCAGGCCAAAGGGCATGAGCTGTTTCTCATAGATGTCTACGTGGGCCCGGGTGTGGTGCTGGGGAAGAAACACAGCTGGTGGGTTCAAGGGGGAGGCTGGGCCCTTACAGGGCCACCCTTCCCAAGACAGAAGGTAGGATGGAGACCTTCCAAGACCTTCATGAAATGATGGCCGTGTGATCATCTGTCCTCAGATCATGCCATTGGGACAGGGATCAGACAGGAAGTAGGGGGGCTGGAGAGATGGCTCAGTGGTTAAGAGCACTGACTGCTCTTCCAGAGGTCCAGAGTTCAAATCCCAGGAACCACATGGTGGCTCACAATCATCTGTAATGGGATCTGATGCACTCTTCCGGTGTGTCTAAAAACAGCTACAATGTACTTATTATATACAGTAAATAAATAACTCTTTTTTTAAAAAAGAGATGGGGAGTAGGGATAGAGAAAATGGGGACACAGCTGGATCATGTAGGGACAGAGAAAATGGGGGCACAGCTGGGACATGTGGGAACAGAGTGGAGTGGCAGTGGGACTACTCCCAGCTTTAGAAAAACAGTCTGGCTATTTCAGCTGCTCCATGTCACCTGTCCTCCTAAGGCGCATTGCAGGGTTTAGGGAAGGTATAAGATTGGAATTAACCAAACAAGCCTGGTCTGGCTCTGCCACCGCCAATGGCATGGGCCTGGTAAGTCCCAGAACAACCCTGGGCCTCAGTCTCCTCTGTGAACGGAGAGGCCTTGGGGAAGGTGAGTCAGGGAAGAGTGTAGTCAGGGTAACACCGACCTTTGCCCTGACTTCTTCCACTCAGCTCAGGAGGACTCGAGGTGGATGAGTTCCTGCCTATCTCCCATGGCCTTCGTCCAGATGTTCCTTTCTGCTATTCTACCGCCTGCCCTAAGTCCAGCCCCTCTAGCCCGTTTTGTCCTTTTGTCCTTGGCTAGCCCCTAAGTGGCCTCCATGGGAACTGAAGCTATGGCGAACTTTCACCATGACGTCCACAGCCACAGAGCCAAGCTCAGTCCCACCGCTAACTGCAGTGTCATGGGGGAAAAGTCCTGTGCAGTAGAATGTCCTGTCCCTCTGGGTCACACTCAAGGCTGAGCAATGCTCTAGAGCTCAGCCTGCGGCTCCTCCAGTGTGAGGACTCACCCTGGACTCACTCAGGAGCCTCACAGCCATGGCTTTTCTTGTTTAAAGGCCTTTCCGTGCTTCTCAGGGTCACAGGACAGAGTTCACACTGTTTAGCCTGCTGGCCATCCCTGACACAACCTCTCCATCTTCCACTCCATCCCGCCGCAGAGGAAGTCTCCCTTCCGGACAGGAGGTTCTCTCCCAGCCTTTCTCCACAGTAGCCCTGATCTCACACACAGACCCACCTTCCAAGAAACCTCCTTTCATTCCTCCTGTCAACTGTTGCTTCTCTGGCCCTTTTCCTAAGATGGACAGTCCCTGAAGTGCCCCTGTTCTTTCTGAACACATACTCACTGTGTCCTAGGGAAGTCTTACCTACTTCCTCCTGTGACTTTGAATCCTTTAGGTCTGATGTGACCTCTCTATCTCCCCTCCCCTCCCCCTATCTCTTTTCCCATCTGAGATCCAGGATGCCTCACTCCATACGTCAAAGCCCATTCCTTGTCCCCTGCCCTTTCCCCTGTATCTCCATGTTTCCTTTCACCTCCATCCCTGGAGCTCCAGTCACAGCCCTCAGCCTCCCCTTCCACTCTGACCTCTTTGGTGCTCATCCCTTCCTCCACTCTCTTCCTCTCTGGGCAAACAGCCCTTAAGTCTACCCATCAGAGAGAACATTCCCAATGAAGAATGGGCCGGGGAAGTAGCCCATCTATCATTGAGTTCAATCCCTAATGGGAGTTTTCTTGTCTTTCCTTCCTTAAATCTGTTTTATTTAAGTTGCCTGTATGTGGGCATGGGGCATATGCCCATAAGTACAGGCACCCGAAGAGACAGAAAATGTGCTCAGAGCCCCTGGAGTTACAGATGGTTGTGAGCTGCCTGTTGTGAGTGCTGGGAACCAAACTCAGAACTTCAAGAGTGGTATTCACTCTTAACATTCGACATCCTCCCTCACCTCCCCATCCTCATTTGCTTGAGATGATTCACTGAGGCCTGTTTCCTGTATCTGTGAGTGTCAGAATCCCACCCCCCTCCAAAGTGTCTGCTTAAGATGGCTGATTCTGAGAGTCCCAATCATAGAGTTTGGTTAAATCTGAGTTGGACCCAGAAATGCTTATTTCAGCCGGGGATATGAGGAGTGCTCAAAGCAAGCCATTCAAGCCTACAACGTGGTCAGGGGTTTCGAGGTACTTTATGATCTGGGCTCTCACTTCTTTACCCCTCAGATACTCAATGACCTTCTGGAATAGGCTCAGGGGCCACTCTCTTTCTTCTAGTCTTTGTCCATATAATTCCTACCCACTCCAACCCTGAGGACTCCCGAGCCTCCATCCATGAGCCCAGGTTATCCCCTGAGTCTCCATCCATGAGTCCAGGCTATCCTTCATCAGTGGCCCTGCACTCCAGGCTGACTCACACCAGGGCCGGGGAGTTTGCCGAAACCCACACATGTCCTCAGTGCATCACAAATGTACATTCTCAAGGGGACAGCTTCTGATCATGCTGACCTGTGTATGTCACTGAATGTAGCTGTGGAGTCATGCATCAGTCACTTCTCAGTCAGAGGTCCCCATGAGACCCTCAGGCCACTGGGTCACTCTGCCTTTCAAATATCTGCATGTGTTATCAATATAATCGCCATCCTTTCTTCTGTCCTGTTGGTAGTACAAGACCCTCTAAAGTTCAGACACGGTCTCGTCTCAGTCAATCTCGGTATCCCTTACTTTTTAAAAATACTTATTTTGTTATTTTTAGTTATGCATGTTGCGTATGTGCAAGAATAAAGGGCCAACCAGAGACCAGAAGAAGATACTGGGTTCCCTGGAGCTGAGGTTTGAGCTACTGTGTGGGTGCTGGGAACTCAATTCTCGTTCTTTGGTCCTCTGTGAGACAGCAAACACAGAGCCTTCTCTGCAGTCCCCCACCCTTCCTCTTTTGCTTTAAGGTCCGAGATAGTTTTCAGTACATCTGGCAGCCTTGAGGCCCTGTCTGGCAAGACTAATACCAAAAGCTTTGAGACCTTGGCCTTTAATGGGAAACATTGGGCATGGGGAGGGTTGTGGCTGTAGGGAGGCCACAAAGCTTCAGACAAGATGGCCCTGAAATGTAAAATGCTGGTGATGAAACTATCCCTGAAAAGTTTTCCCTGCAAAGCAGGAGACAGCAGCCCATCTATCTGTCCCTGACCACCATCCATGGGACAAATACATTTCTCTCACAGCTGAGAACTTCAGCGACACCTGGGGAATCAGGTAGAAAGGACACAGCTTACATGCGTCGGAAGCCCCTTCCATGTCAGGCAAACCAGAGAGCTTACCCCCAGAATTGGGGCAAGAAATGAGGCTGGAGAGAGTGACTTACTTACCTTTAACAAGTGTTGGGCTGTGTAGAAGCCAGCTGGGCCACTGCCGACCACACAGATCTGAGGGGTCTTCTCCTGTGTGGAGAACCGCTGGCAGAAGCCTGGGGCTAGGCAGAACAGGGGAAAGCAAGTCAACACTCTACCACCTCAAATCTGTCTAACTGCAGTTTGCCCTTCCCCCTCACCTGCAATTAAAATTTTCTGTTCCTCAAAGCATCACCATTTCATCTGAATGCCAGAGCTGCCTTTATCCAGAACCTCATGCCTCACCCACGAACAATAACGACAATCTGCCCCAGACCCCCTTAGTCCCCGAAGCTGTCCTGCACAGCACTTAGTTTTTCTTGTGATTCCACACAGGGAACCTCATATCTTCATATCCCCATCACGTTTCTATCTTGCTTTTTTTTCCCTATCCCTTCTTTCCCCATAAAACTATATTGTTCATATCCTCACCTCAGATTTGCCTGTCACCTCCATTCACCTCGTATATAAAGACCTCATAGTCTATCCTTTCAGCCTTTACTGTCTTACCAAGGACGCCTTACATCTCATTGCACAGACCGTCCCCTCTACACCATTCCCCCCCCCCCCCCCGCAAGAGTAGACACCTTCAGCTTTGCTCCTCTCCAGCCCTGCCTCAACTCTGCTCGGAACCCCCACTCTGTCCCCCACTCTTGATCACAGGCCTCCCCTCGCCCTGGTGCAGCCCCAAAATCCCTGCTCCTACTCGGAGTGCTCCTGGAGGGAGGCAGCCGAACCCCAGGCCATGCTGACCAGCGCCACCAGCCCCAGCAGCGAGGAGCCATAAGTGAGAACAGCAACCAGCGGGGGAAACAGCTTAGTGCTGAGCGCAGGTCCTGCAGCCCGCCCGAGAGACTCCTCTGGACCCGCCCATCACTGTAGCCCCGCCCCAAACCTCGCCTCCCGTTTAGAAAGTTCAACTTTGAGACTTCGCCACAATTTCCGAAATAACCACGCCCCCCCAAAATCACGCCCCACCTTACTAAGGCCCCGCCCCCAGGACGTCCAACCCTCAAAAGCTTAACAAATTCTCCCGTCTTCCTGGTCCCTTCAGATGCCGGAAGTCTAGATTTGAAGAAACGCGAATCCTCTGTGCTGTTTTAGTTGCTCTTGAAGAAACGAGCCAATTAGAAAGGAGGTTACTTTACGTAAAGCTTGCCGCTCTCTGATGACGCATAATCGTTGCTGTTGCCTTTTGATAGGGTATCTTTCTGCTTGAGTGATTTTTGTATCAGCCAATCAGGAGACCAGGGCCCGGAAGTCTGTCGTGTTCCGTAGTCTGCGGTCCTGGATTTTAAAGTCTGAATGTTGAACTGATATGTCCAGAAACAGTTGCTGTGCGTGCCAGAGCAGGAAAAGTATTAAACTCTCAAGAGCTTGTTTCTAGTCACTTTCTTCCCATTATGGGGGAGAAAACACGCGAAGAGGTTCCACTTTGGCACTGAGAACAGAGCCCGACCTTCAACCCTAGTCCAACGGTGAGACCGTACCTTAAGGGACACCCTAAAAGCTCAGTAATCAAGGTAAATCGGTCATATTCCATGTTTTAAAAGAAACTTGATGCAAATACCTAAAAAATATCTCTCAAAGTCTTTTTTTACATGTATATATTTTCTTACATTATTTATGGGACCGACGTACCCGTGCCACAGCGTTCGCGTGGTATGAGGTAGTCAGAGAATTTGTTTCTCTATTCTACGTGAGTTCCTGGGTATCAGACTCATTTAAGGCCTGGGGAAAGCAACTTTACCCTCTTGCCAATCCACAAATATTTTCTGCAAAAGGACGGTAGAATGCTTAATGTGCACAAGACCCTGGGTTTTATCACACCACCAAAAATATGATTAGAATAAGGGCAGGATCCATTGTCACCTCTGACCAGACAAGCCCAGTGCTTCTCTGAGGGTTCTTCGTGGAAGACTGTCATCCCCAGAACATCTGATTCTTATTTATTCTTGGTGAAGATTGAACCCGGGGACTTATGAAATTGCTCTACCTTTTAACTGCACCCCTCCCCCTAGCTGAATTTTCTATTCCATAATTCAGCTACAAAGACAGTCTGGGCTACAGAGTGATGCCTGGTCTCACAAAACAGCATGCCACATCTTCTGTGAGAGGTAAGTGGGAATGTTGTCATACCAACTGAAACTGGCCTGACCGGCCTGACTCTAATCTGGATTTCTTGGGCCAGATGCATTAATGGCTGAGTGTCAGCTTGATGAACTTCATGGTGAGTGAGTCCATTTCGACTTTTAGGCTGCTCTGTTGGAGCCTTGTATAGGATCTTAATAATCCAGAAGTTTCCCCTGTTTTATATTTTTGACACTATTTTAAGAATGTTTTTAGCTAGGCTGCCATGGCACTTGGGAGGCAAAGGCGGTGGCAGATCTGTGAGTTCAAGACCAGCCTGGTCTACAGAGAGAAGACAAAAGAACGGCAACAAAAATGAAGATTATTTTTAGTTGAAGCTTAACATACAGAGAAGTGCATACATTATGCCTATAGTTGATGGGTTATGAGACTGTAAGGTATAATAATAATAATGTGATCCACACCCAGACTGAGAACTGGAACACAGTGAGTATCCCAGAATCCCCTGCTCTACTGATCATTCCCCATTTTTATTGTTTTAGGTTTGTTTGGTTTTTGAGACAGTGTTTATCTGTGTAGTCCTGGCTGTCCTGGAACTCACTCTGTAGACCAGGCTGGCCTTGAACTCACAGAGATCTGCCTGCCTCTGCCTCCCTAGTGCTGAGACCAAAGGCTTTATCACCATTGACCAGCTCTACCACTTTCTTATTGAGAGGTAAATATTATTCTCTAATATGTCATTGTGTCTTATACTGCTCCAGAAGACTAGTAAGTAAGCTAAATGCTGCCCACAGGCCTACATAAATTATTTATTTATATAACCTATATATGTGGATATTTTGTCTGCATGTACATCTGCACACCAGAAAATGGCAAGAGACAGTTGTGAGCTGCCATGTGTGTGCTGGGAATTGAACTCAGGACCTTTGAAGAAAGCATTGCATACTCTTAACCACCGCGCCATCTCTCCAGCAAGACTTTGCTGTTTTGTTTTGTTTTCTAAGACAGAGTTTCTCTGTGTAGCCCTGGCTGTCCTGGAACTGTTGACCAGGCTGGCCTCGAACTCACAGAGATCTGTCTGCCTCTGCCTCCCAAATTCTGGGATTAAGATTGTGCACCATCATTGCACCATCATAGTTTACACATATAAACTATATATTTTATATATAAATCTCTCTGCCATGGCTGCTTTCTTGAAGATCAGAGGGCTTTGGAACCACCAGAGCTGGAGTTACGTGATGTTTTGAACCATCTGACATGGGTGCTGGGAATTAAACTTTGATCCTCTGCAAGTGCTCTTAACCACTGATTCATCTTAAATGGTAATATAGTTAACATTTTGTGACATGAAAATTATCTGCTTATAAGTGAAGTTTTATTGGGACATTACCATGTTCATTTTTAATATATTTTTATTAATTTTTTGAAGAAAAATTTATATATTTGCTACTATTCACTCCCCATTTCTCCCCCAACCCCACAACTGCAACCTCTTTTTTTTTTTTTTTTTTTTAATAACCCACTGAATCCAGTTCCTGTTGTTGCCTAGATACTCAAGGCAAGGTGGACTCACCAGGAGCCACACCCTTGAAGAAAACTGACTCACTAGCCCCAGAAAAATTTATATCAATTGTCAGTAAAACCTCAGCAGCAGGGGCTTGTAAACTCTTCTCCCCTTGTGGCTATTTGAATGAAAATGGCTCCCATAGGCTCATGGGGAGGGGGGAGGGTGGGGGAGGGGGGTTACTATTAAGAGGTGTGGCCTTGTTGGAGGAAGTGTGTCAGCCCCAACTAAATGTTTTCCTTTGTAAGAGTGGTCATAGTGTCTCTTCACAACTAAGATGCACCTCTATGCTCTAATCTTCGCTGGCTTGATCTTGCATGGGTAGGGCCAGTGCAGTTTGATACCCTACACTGGACTGCAGGCTTCTTGAAGGTGGTGGGTTACAGGGGCAATTTCACTCATCCCCAGAGTATCACACAGGACCTAGCATCCAATGGCTAGTCATAAGGAATTTTTATTTCTTTTTTTCTCTTAGACAAGGTCTCATGTAGCCCAAGCTGTCTGGACTTGGTAGGTAGCTGAGGATGACCCTGAACTCCTGATCTCTACCCTTTGAGTGCTGGGAGTTACTGGCGTGTACCACCAGACCTGGTCTAAGCGGTGGTGAGAACTGACTCCAGGGTCTTCTGCATGCTAAGCAAGCACTTTATCAACTGAGCCTAACATCAGTCCCTGAAGAATTTATCTTAGCTGGGTGTGGTGACAACACCTCTAGTCCCAGCACTCAGGAGGTAGACAGGTGGATCTCCAAGTTTGAGGCCAGCCTGGTCTACAGAGGGAGTTCCAGGAAACCAGAGCTACAGAGAGAAACCCTAACTCAGAAAAAAAAAATCTTAATGATGAAACCACCAGATATTCTGTCATATAGAAAAAGGAGATAGAAATTTAGGCTCAAACACCCAAAATCTCAACAGAGCTTCCCATTCAGAAGCAGCATCTCTGAGGGTCACCAGCATGGGTTCTGGAGTCACTGAGTTCAAATCCCTGTCTGACTTTCACAGTCATGATACTGAGAGGTTTAATCTCAGCTTTTCCCCCCATTTATAATATGAAAAAAATATTCTAACTTTTTAAAAGATTTATTTATTTATTCTATATGAGTACACTGTAGCTGTCTTCAGACACACCAGCAGAGGGCATCGGATCTCATCACAGATGGTTGTGAGCCATCATGTGGTTGCTGAGATTTGAACTCAGGACCTCTGGAAGAGCAGTCAGTGCTCTTAACCATTGAGCCATCTCTCTAACTTGTAAGATTAAAATTAGATGACAGATACAAATGTCTAGCCTGACCTAGTGGGATACTTTTAATCCCAGTACGTTGGAGGGAGAGGAAGAGCAGAGATTCTCAACCTGTGGATTGTAACCCTGTGGGGGTCAAACGACCCTTTGACAGGGGTCCTACATAGAAGATATTCACATTAGGATTCATAACCACAGCAAATTACAGGTATGAGGCATTAGGAAAGTTGAGAGCCACTGAGGTAAAAAGCAAGTGCATTTCTGTGAGTTCAAGGCCAGCCACCCACCAGCTGAGTTTCAAACAAGGCTAGGGCTTATATAATGAGACCCATATCACAAAAAACAAAACAGCAGCAAAAACAGAACCAAACAAGTCTGTGTTTGTGTAAGAAGATGTTAGCTATGACTGCTCACCAGCATTGCTGTTTTTTTCTGCTGCTGTTAGACCATGGACTTCAGAGCCCTAGAGGTACTTTGGGCACTCCAACCCTTACTTCTGTATTCCCTGCCCACGTCGTTAGACTAACAGTCCCTTTTCAGAGAACCTAAATGACTTGTTCCTGGTGTGCCCATGGTACGTATAGTCCGGTCTGATACCAGGGCCTCCAGCCGCTGCCCTGGAATGAACCCCATTCAGGCCCAAATCAGTAAGAATGAGTCCCTGGTTGTATATTTGGATAGTTTTAATCATTAGCTTACGGTATGCCGCCAGGACCCTTTTCTGTCTGCATTTTTCAGAGGGAGAATTTGCCATTGATGAATCACACACTCAGACCTTAAGGCCCCTTCTGAACTTGCTAATGCATTTCAAATGAGCAGCAATAACCTATAGCAAAGCAGGAGATGGCAGCGATGGCCAAGCCTACCCCATTCCAAGAGGGTGGCTTGGATCCAAAACTGCTGTGAGCGAGCGTCCCAGCAATAAGCAGATGGCACACGCTCAACAGGAACGTGTGAAGAGCATGAAGAGCCCTGAGCAGAGATAAGAAGCCAGAGAAGCACCAAGGGGCCAGCAACAGCTAGAAGCCTCTGCCAGGCGAGGCCCTGCCCAGAAGCCCAAAGGAGCGGCTGCGCAAGAGCCACAGCTGGAAAAAAAGGGCCCTAGAAGCTGTGTTCTCAGCTAGAGGAGGGCCAGGAGAGATAGGGGAAGGGTTGTCAGACCAGTGGCAGATGCATTTGTCTAGGCCACATCAGTCCCCAGAGAGGGTTCCAACAGGCTGGTCAGCCCATCCCAGCTTACCCTCCTGTCACCAGAGAAGCACACCCTTCCTCCAACTAAAAGAATGGCCTGCATGTTCTCAATCAAGTATGGTTTTGTCACTTAGGCAACAGCTGGCCATATCAGGAGACATTTTTGACTGTCATGATTTGGGTTCCCAACATCTAATCAACAGTAAAACTAAGTAAAAGCCTGCCAAGAATCAGCCAAAGAAATGCCCGTAGGGGTGAGGTGAGAAGCTAGGCTCTGACCTAACAAGGCCCTGGCCTCCTGGCGTATGCAGGTCTAACCTCGTCTGTCCTTCCTTCCGTCTCTGCTGGGCCCTTGCATGAACCTCTCTGCTCTGTCGTCTGGCTGAGGCTGTACCCAGCCTCTCACGCTTGCCCTTGGCTAGATCTCAGTTGTTCCCCAGTTTGGCTTCCTCCGAGGTTTGGCATCAGTGGCTCCCTTATAGTCCCACCCAGCTTGCAATCTTCCCTCCCGCAGCCAAGCCTAGCCCTTGTTTTCAACTCTCCCTCACCCCTCACCCCAATTTGCATCCCTCCCTGCCCCCTAGCCCAGGTCCAGGTCACCTCCTCCAGCCTCAACCGCCCCCCAGTAATCACCCAGGTTGGAGTCTTCTGAACATGGAACAAAGCAGAATTGTCTAGAGCTAGCCAAGGTCACACTCAAAGCTGACAGTGCCTTCTCCGATTTTGTGCATGCATTTGCTCCCCTCTGGAGCACTTCCCTGGAAATACGCTCCCCTTTATCTCACTGCTTCTGTGGGTCCTGGAGCTGCTGAGCCCAGTGTGGCACAGGCTCCTTCAGTTGAAGAGAGGGGCGGGGGAAGGGGAGTATCTGCTCTAAAAAATGATCTCACCCTGTTGACCCGAGGGAGAGGGCCCTGGGGGACTAGAACCTCAGAAGGTACAGGAGGGAGCAGCAGCCTGGGCACCAAGGAGGTCTGAGCTGAGGAGGCTGGCTCTATCACGGTACCCCCTCCTCCTGGACACAGGATCCCACCTCACCGTCACCAGCCCCCTCAGCCCTACCCTCTGGCTCAGATGCAGCAGAAAGAAGGATCCTGAGTTGGAGTCAGCTGAGGCCTAGGTAGATCAGGACACACAGCCTCTGGATTGCTTCCAATTCTCCCAACACTCTTCCCCAACTCAAATCCCAGACGGTTTCAGGTTCGCCAACCCCCCCCCCCAAGGGCCAGCAGTACAGGAGGGCCAGGACTGGGCTAGGGAGGGGGCCCAGCCTTCACTGCAGCCCCACCAGCTCAGTGATGGGTGGGACATGCACCATGAACTCCTCATAGCGATTGAGGAACAGCTGGAACCGAGCCAGGTATGAGTCTTCATTGTAGGGCAGCTGCTTGTCATGGAGAAACTTCGATACCAAGGGCTTCACCTGAGAGACAGTTGCAGGAGAGCACTCTGAGTCACCGGCCTGCCCACCTCAGGAGTTCCCCTTCCTTCAACCATAGCCATTGCTTGGGAAAGTATAGGAGAGCTTCTACAGCCTTCTACCATACCCCAGAGGGGAAGGATGGTCTCTCACCCTCATCCCCCACAAGACTCTTGATGACTACATGCCCACCCGCCACAGCCCAAGGGACAACCAGCACCCCTCCCCCCAATCAAACATTCCAAATCTAATTTCATCCACAAAGCCATCAGGATGAACCCTGTCCCTTCCCATTTTACAGACTAAGGCTCAGTGAACTTGCCCAGAGTCACACTGCTACTAGGAAACCCAGGTGACTCCAAGCTGCCCTTCCTGGGTGACTTTCGAAGGGGCCAATGATGGGACTCGGGGTACAGATGAACACGGAGGTTCCCACTGCCCGCCGCCCAGCCTTTGGCTACCTTCAAGCACATGTGGTCAGAGAGCCAAGGGAAGAGGTGATGCTCCACGTGGCAGCTGATGAGGGAGTGGCCGAATGCCCAGTCCAGCACCGGCTGCCGTGGCAGGTTCAGAACCCCCAGGGTCATCATGTGAATCCGCCTGGGCTTCTTCTCCGGGGAGAACATAGGCAATCCGATGTGCTGCAACACACATAGGGGTCACACCCTGCAGGGACTTGGGCAACCCTATGTCACCTTCACCAAGCGTACACACCTACAGGTGTGAAAGTCTGGCGCTCTGGCCCAGCTTCTGTGCTAACCCAGTCTGCAGTGAGCTGAGTCCTTCCCACATCTAGGCCTCTCCCCATCTGGACAGTGAAGGGATTCAGACGTCTGTGACCCACTGCTTGCTCTTGCGACCCTATATACCTCACACCGGTGGCTTGCTTCTACCTGTGTGACCAAGCTCAGGTAGAGCAAAGTGAGGAACCATGAGGCAGGTCAAGGGCAGAGCAGGAGATGGAAGGTCTTTGAGAACAGCCAGGAGCTCGGCATTCAACTCTGCCATCATTTTTTAAAATTTATTCTATGTAAGTACACTGTAGCTGTCCTCAGACACACCAGAAGAGGGCATCAGATCTCATCACAGATGGTTGTGAGCCACCATGTGGTTGCTGGGATTTGAACTCAGGACCTCTGGAAGAGCAGCCAGTGCACTTAACCACTGAGCCATCTCTCCAGCCCCCTGGCATCATTTCTATAAGGAGATCTTCCTACTGCACTACGAATAAAGGCTCTTGTTAGATCTCTCTATGCCCAGCACTCAACACAGCCAATTTCTTCACTCTCTCATTGTGTCCCATCTGCCTGTCTTGATTCAGGTGAGGCACCTGCTCACCTCCAAGTACTCTAGACCCAGGGTGGTGCCTAGTGGATAAGGTGCTTGTACGGACCATTTGAATGAAACAGTAGAAGAGGAGGCACACATCTGACCTGGATGATGAACAGGGTTTAGATTAGAGAAGAAAGCAGGGAGGGGCTTGCCAGGACCAGGCAAAGGCAGCATCACTGAAACCCAAACTTCCTGTGATGACCCACGGTGACAGGGGAGGGGCAGGAATTGGGAGAAGCCTCCTTTGGTGACCTCTCTCTCCCTAAACGTTGGGTCTAGCCTGCTATCAGAACCCTGTAACTAAATGTTCCTCTTCACTGGCTGAATCCAGGACCCGGGGCTTACCTGAAAGATGTTGACATGGAGATAGGGGTGGGCCAGCAGGGATCTGACGAGCAGCATGCAGGCCAGTGCTGAACTAGGGTTCTTGAAGCCCGACACGTTCATGAACAGCCAGTACTGAGAGTAAAGGCCCAGGCAAATGAAGCCCAAAGCACGCAGTGCCGTCTTCAGCTCTTCCTTCCTCAAATGCTCTGTGGGAGAGGCAAGAAGTAACATAAGGAGGAACAACCATGAGCTGGCTTCCTGGTAAGCAGGGGTGTTAAGATAAAGGGGTGCTCTATGTGTGCTCAGCGAACTCAGATAACATGAGAGGGATGTCTGCCTTCTGAATGGATGGGGAATATCAAGCACCCTGGCCGAGGTCAATGTCTGCTCTATAGCCCTGTTCTCTTACCCCTGCGCATTGTCCTCTGATAGCAACTACTACAGCCTGCAGTGTGGTTTGTATGGGACACCTACAAAGTGGTCCTCCTGCACTCTCTTAAGATTTTATAAACGTGGGGTGTGTAATGGGTGTGTGTCTGTGTGTGTGTAAGTGCTGGTGCCCATGGAAATCTAAGGGATTGACTGATTCCCCCTGAAGCTGGAAGTTACATGGGATTGTGAGCATCCCAGTATGGATGCTAAGAGCTGAGGTCCGAGCATCTGGCATAGCAGGAGGGCCCTCTTAACCTCTAAGCCATCTCTCTAGCCCTTACACACACACTCTCTCACATCTGTGGTCTCCTTGTGTTTTCACACCCTGGAACAAAGTGAAGAACCTGAGGCAGGCAGGTCAAATTACCTACCCTCCCCCCCACTCGCCAGTAAGCAAAGAACTGACCTGGTCCTCGGTTCTCTCCAACCTGCTTGGCTGCCTTTGACAGGCTTGACTCACAGCTCCGAGCTATGTTCACAAGCAGGATCCACCAAGTCGGAGGAAGGAGAGGGGTTGGCAGGGCAGGTCTTTGCAGGACACTCAAATCCAGTACTCACCAAGAGCCACCAGTGGTGTCAGGATGGGGACCAAAAGTGGTCCAAGGAACATGTAGACATAGCGGTTGAGGAGAGGCGCCTTCCATGTGCTCGAGTCTCCCAGACCCACCACGTTGGTGTAACTGTGGTGCATATTGACATGGTTGAACTTAGCAAACTCTGCAGGGAAGGCTGTGCATACCTAGAGGTGGAGACAAAGGACATCGGGGACCCATGGACACAACAGAAAGAAGCAGAACCCAATCCCTGTTACTCCTTAGCCCTCCTCCTCTGCATCCACAGCTAATCCACCATCTCTCAAGCATCGTGACCCCAGATTGGCCACATACTGTCTTGTACTCAGCATGGCTCTGCGAAGCCTTTAGGAACAAGGAGGCTGGAACCCTGGATTGCCACTCTCCCTGTCAGTGCAGGCAAAGCTGGAATCTGCCAGTTTTGTGTGCAGACCTGGGAAAAAGCTGTGCCTTTGTGACACTCCTTGGCAGCCTGAGCTCAGAGCAGCAAGGAAAGGTTTCCAGGGCTTGAAGGTGGGTTGGATGGTGCATGGAAGTCAGGTCCTAAAAAGCTCACAATGCAAGCGGGAGGGGCATTGAGGCACTAGTATGCACTGGGCCAATGCCTCCCTAAAGTGACTCTCTTTGGTATAGGTCCACAATGGGAGGGATTCTCTGATGCCACTCACCAAAGCTCAGCACATCCTCCAGCTCTGACTCCAAGGAGAGCAAAGGTTCTGAATACAAAAGAGGGTCTAAGTGGTTTCTTATGCAAATATATGCAGATGTAGGGCTTCAAGAGTTTGATCCAGGCCAGAATATTTTGTAGACTTTAGTGAAGATGGCTTCCTGTTTCCAGGAGAAGGGAAAGCTGCCCAGTACCCGCTGCTGTGAGATGAGTTAACTGCAGGGACATGCCCTGAGCATCAGGTCTCAGAGTCAGGCCTGCCCTGCTTACTGGCTCACCAGTGTATGTTTCATACCTGAGGCTGTCCCGTGTAATGGAAAAAGCTAATTCCTTTTATTTGTTTAATTATTAGTTAACTAACTAATTAATGTGTGTGTGTACATAAATGTCATGCACGTGTAGAGATCAGAGTACAACTTTGTGGAGTTAGTACTCCCACCTTTACACAAGTTCCAGGGAGCAAACTCAGGTCACTACTAGGATTGAATGGTGAATGGTTTTATCTTCTGAGTCATCTCTGTGGCACCAGTTCCCTCTCTCCCCAAAGACCAATAGTAATTATGCTTGGAGAGTGTGCTGGTTTAAATAGACATTCATGTGCTTGAATGCTTGGCCCATCGGGACTTGGCATGAGTAGGAGGTGTGGTCTTGCTGGAGTGGGTGTGGCCTTGTTGGAGGAAGTGTGTCACTGTGTAGGTGGGCTTTGAGGTTTTATATATGCTCAAGCTACTCCCAGTGCTGACACAGTCTCCTCCTTGCTGCCTGCAGATCAAGATGTAAAACTCCCCAATACCATGTCTTCCTGCACACTGCCATGCTTCTCACCATGATGATAATGGACTGAACCACTGAACTGTAACCAGCCCCAACAAAATGTCCTTTATAAGAGTTGCCTTGGTCATGGTGTCTCTTCACAGCAATAAAACCTAAGACAGAGAATCAGTGGCAGAACCAGCCTGGTGTCTGACCAGGACTGTATATCTAAAGAAAGGTACCATCAGGTACCCAAAGGCTTCTCAGCAAGGTCCCAGGCACAGACCCAGGCCCTCAGGTGTGACTTGTGACCCGATGCCCACTTGCAGAGTCAATGAGTGATTTTTGCCTTGTGCTACGAATAAGAACTGATCTGAGCCTATCTAGGTCCCTCTTTTTTGTGTGCATGTGTGTGTCCACATGTGAGTATGCATGTCCACCAAGGCCAGAACTGGGCATCAGATTCCCGGGAGCTGGAGTTACAAGACGGGGGAGGGGGTTGTAAGCTGCCCAACATGGGTGCTGGTATCTGAACTGTCAAAGGGCTCTTAACCCAACCCAGCCCCCTCAGCATCATTTAGATGGTCCCTCCTGACAGGAAGAAGGAGTGACTTAGAAGAAAGGTGAGTTGTAGCATGTGTTGTGTGCCCATTTCCTATTCACCCAAGAACAATGAGAAATGGATACATGCTGTTGAGTTCTTTGTAAAATGGGTGACTTTCCTTCTGTAAACTGCCTCCATGTTGTTGTTACTGTTTGAGATAGGGTCTTGACATATAGCCCAGGCTGGCCTGGGACTCTCAGTCTTTCTGCCTTGGCCTCCTGGGTGCTGGGATTACAGATATGTGCCACCACAGCCAGCTGTAAAGGACCATTTATAAGTCTTACCCAAGATGTTTTTCCTCATACAGACCCAGAGAAAGTTCCAGAAACCTCCAGGTTGATGTGGCTTCTTAATAACACTCACCAGGCTCTGTGGCAGGGGGTGCCTTCCGGAAGACTCAACAGCTCCCTATCTCTATAGCATTTGCACCCTGAACACCCAAGACCCGATGAGAGAGGTACAAGTGGGGATGGGTTCCCCTAGACAGTACTTCATTCACAGTCCGGGGGGGGGGGGGCCTCCAAACTTTCACTCACTAACCTTTTCATGTACTTGTTTGTTGTCTTAAGCATCCTGCAGCCCCACAGGGTGTCAAAGGCCTCATGCTAGGCCCACAGGAATACCAGGAGGGAAATCTGAAAGCTATAGGACCCCACTGCTGCCAGATCAAAACTCAAAGCGTTATCTTCTGGGACCTCACCATTGTCCCTCCCGTATCCTAAGAGCCGTTAAAGCACACTCTGTCCACACCTAACACCCCCAGCACACACACCCAGGCACTCACTTTTCCTGAATAGCACGTGAAAAGACAGATGGCAGGGATATGCGTGTCATACTCGGCATATATTTATTTTTTTAAAAATATATTGGTGGACTTCCTTGAAGCTGAGATTTATCTGATTGTTTTGATCAATCAATTGACAAACTTACTGCTCAGGCCTCGCCACCCAGAGCTGGGAAGGGACCACCTATTCCCTAGAGCCAGCCAGAGGGCTCCTAGGGGAAAGAGGAAGCTGGGCATGTGTAGCCTGTGGTCTTCCTGCTGGAGGGACAATCATTACTGCCCCTCTCTCTCTGCGTTCCTTTTTTTTTTCCTTCTGGTTTTTGGAGACAGGGTGTGGCTCTGGCTCACCAGGAACTGCCTCTGTGTACCAGGCCTCAAATTCAGAGATCCACCTGCCTCCCTGAGTGCTGGGATTAAAGGAGTGTGTCACCACTCCCCGGCTCTACACCCTGCTTTCTCATCCTGCCCCTGCTGCTGTGCCCACTGCTGGCCCGTTTCAGGAGTGGCCCGTCTCAATATGGCCTTGGCTTCCACCTGGAGACCTAGATTTTGCCCTTGATTCTTCTTGCTCCTCCTGTCTTTCACTAGATAGCACCTGGCCAACATCTCCTACACTACCCCCACCCCACCCCCACCCTACTTCCCTTCACCCCAGCCTGGCCCTGCAATCCCTCCTATCTTCCTCCTGGTTTCTCTTACCAGTTAGTTTCCTGCTTGATTTACTACAAATCAAATTAAGTTGACCTAGTTTCAACTTAATTTAGGCTGTGATGTAATTTTATACTTGCTTTTGTTTCATTTTGATATTTCTAGACAGGGTTTCTCTGTGTATCCCTGGCTGTCCTAAAACTCACTCTGTAGACCAGCGAGGCCTTGAACTCACAGAGATCCACCTGCCTCTGCATCCCAAGTGCTGGGTTAAAGGAGTGTGGCACCATGCCTGGCCTGGGCCTTCTGTTATGTTTTTTGTTTTGTTTTGTTCTTTTGAGACAGGGTTTTTCTTTGTAGCCCTGGATGTCCTAGAACTCGATCTGTAGACCAGGCTGGCCTTGAACTCAGAGTTTAAAGGTGTGCAACGCCCACCACATCCTGGCTCTACCTCTGGGCTTTTTAAATTCTGCCTCATGACAGACTATTGCCTAATCACAAAATAGATTAAAATTTAAAACTAAGTCTATTTGGCTACAAGACAAAATACCAGTTCCTCAGCCTGGCACACGGGCCTTCTTGGCCTCCTTCACCTGGGCCCCTGTGAGAGTCTAGTAACTTCCATACATCACACCAGCCTCTCTTCTAAAATTCCTCTAGAGTTCCTCAGCCTCCACACCACTGATATTAAAGACCAGGTCACTACTCCACCCCCACTTTTTCATTTTGTGTGTGTGTTTCATTATGTGTGGTGCTTACATATGCATACACGTGGCTGAATGTGTACACGGTAAGTGTGCCTGTGGAAGCCCTGAAGTTGATGATGTCATAAAACATCCTCAATCACTCTTCCACCTTATCCTTTGAGGCAGGGTCTCTCAGACCAAGCCAGAGTTTGCCAATAAACACAGCCAGTCTTGATGGCTATCTTGCTCTGGGGATTACACCATCTCTAATTTCTGGGCTGCCAAATCTCCTCATCAGTTATGGAACTCCTGAGGTCCAATCTCCAATCCTTGTGCATGTCAAACACCCATCCCCACAGCCTTCTCACATCACTCATAGTGCACCGTGAGAGTCTACACACGTGATAATAAGGCACAGAACCCAGCACACACAGCTGCCAACATCAGCTTCCCTCTGTAAGTATAATTACTGGAATTAAACAAGGATGACTGATCCAATCCACTGGACTTCTCTGTCCTACACTGAGATGTCCTGTGAGCCTGTAATTATAAGATATGAATGTTCATACACAGTGGTGTATTTTGTACTGCACTGGTCTTTTAAATAAAAAAAAAACAAAAGGACAGAGAGAGAGAGAGAAAGAGAGAGAGAGAATGAATAATTGAAGGAAAGGAAGGGCTGGGGTACAGCTCAAAGATGGTGCAGGTGTTTGCTGTGCACAAGACCCTTTATCTAATCCTCTGCACCAGAAAAGAAAAAAAAATTATCCATCATGGCTGACCTTATTCAAACAAGAGTCCTGGATGGGAGCAAGATGGTAAGAGGCGTGCCAGAGGGAACAGCTTCGATGGGGCTCTACTGAACGACGGTGCGGAGAAAAAGAGGATCATGGCTAGCCTTGAGATTCTTTGGGGACCTGTGGATGGCAACATGTTTTCCCCTGTGTGACACCCCTCCCGAAAGGGCTCATCGAGCTGTTCGTGATTCCTAGTGGGCGCCACCGGTGACTCCACCCCACTGAGTTTACAAGGAGGACGTGAAGAGGAAGCCTAAAGAAGAGCTTTGAGACAGGTATGGCTGGTTCCCGCCCACTCAGGGGAGCATCCTTGGCTGTGACGTGACAGGCCTTAATTCACGTCCTTCTCAAATTCAGGACTTAAACCATGGTGGCCTGCTTATTCTACGTTGCCCAGAGCCTTTTCAGGCCATCCTAGCATGACATCCTTCCCTGGCCAACTCCAAGGATCCATGCCTAGCAGCCTCAGTGATGTAACTGAGGTAGAGAATGTTTTCTAGGTAAGGCAGGGAGGGAACTTCTTCAGGTAGGCCAGTAAGGGGTATTCAGTGAAACCTCCTCTGATGTGAGTAGGGGTCCATAGTTTTGGATGCAGCCTAGAGTAGTGGCCCTAATCTGTCCGATCTGTTCCAGCTCCCCAGAGTCACTGGAGAAAGAGCCTGGTCCCACTCCAGCTCAGACTTGGTAGGTCCTAAGCCAATACTACCAAGTGCTGGATTGCCAAAGAAAACCAGAGGTACTCAGCTGATGCCTGGAACAGCAGACTCTAGAACCCCGTAAGGAATGCAGGACCTAAGACCAGATGTTCTAAGAGATGGTGTCACCAGGGGTCAAGGTGACAAGGGAAGGATGAAAGGAGAAGACGGAAGGATTAGAAGTGACAGCCAAGGATCCAGGAAGGGTCTCATGCATCCTCTGAGGTTCCCAGGCCACGAGAGCCTGTCCTTTTTGTCAGGTAACACAATACGAACCCCTGCACCACCCTGCCAGGCTCTGCAGCCTCTCAGGTAACAAGCGTAAAACAGTAAAACAAACACTGGAAAACAGCCCCGTGCCAACCCATCCCTGCAGCTGTCAGTGGGTCTGAGTCTCCCCAGGAACATTCGTAAGGCCACACTATGGCTCATGGAAGGCCTGGCAAATCTGTACCTCAAAGGGTTAACAAGGAGGCAGTGTTATCATTCTCGTAGATTCCATGAAGAAACTAACCCCAGATATAGAGTTAACCACCTTGCTCAAGGTCAGGGCAACCACTGGGCCTGGGACTCCAATTAAGGCACAAGGCTACGAAGATATCACCCCACACATGCCAGCTAGGCAGGGCTGAGCCACTGAGTGGGAGTCAGTCCTGGAGAGGAGCCCGAGTTATGCCCTAAGGTTGGAAAATGGATGTGCTTCCTGACTAAAAAACCTAGTTCTGTCCACAGCTCACCAAAGCCCAGCAGTACAGTGTCACGGTACATCCCCCCCCCCCACGCCCCATTGGCTAACTTTCCCCTAGACCTTGTCCCCAAGTGGAATGCAAGGTCACAGTAGACAAATACTAACCGATGAGCTGCTAAGAACTTGGGTGGAAAAGAAAAAGAAGAAGCAAACATGAGGCCATTGGACAGGAGTTCACACGGGACAAAGCCTTGTGCAACAAACAGAACTCAGAACTCAGCCCGAAAGGTTCAGGTTCCTGCAGGTCACTGTGCTGGGGTTCTGAAGAAGTCTGAGCAGTCCAGGAAGACATTTCAACAGCAATGTCTCAGTTCTTTGCCTCCACTCAGCACATAAGACAGCTCCTCTGTCCCGTCCCCCCCCCCACCTCTCCCCTAGGCCATGTCAGAAGCCCTCACGCTCAATCAGGCACCAGTAGCCCAGAAACCTGGGAAGAACACTTCAGAATAACCCCTGCACAATAAACTCCTTGTAGTCCAAGACTGATAGCCTTTATTAGTCCCTAGCTGCCGTAGGCACCTAGCACTCAGCACCGCTTTAGAAAACCCAAGCAGAACTCAGTCTGTGCTCTGAGTCCCAGCATTAGGATGCTGTCTATACAAATGATGCAGGGGTGTGTCACCCTTGCCTCTCCTGGCAAGTTACAGACCTTGACTCCAGGGTCCAACCTGTGCCTATTAGTCTGGGCTGACCAAGAGCTTCCTGGAAAGAGGAGTATCTTAAAACTGACCATAAGAATCAGCAGCCTATGGGTCCCTCATGTCCTTGGCCCTTCAGAAACCTAGGCTGGTAAGAGAAGGCATGAGAGGAAAGGAGAGGAAAGGGAATGTTAGGTAAGAATGTTGCCACCACATAGTCAATGTGGCATATCAAAAGGTGTGTGCGTGTCTGTGTGTGTGTGTGATTGGTATGTGTATAAGTGTGTGGGGGTTCTTGTGTGTGTGTGTATGGTGGTCTGAATTGACAACGGCACTACAGGTTTGTGGGGAGTAGCAGTATTCAGAAGGGTAGACTTGGTGGTGGAGTGTGTCACTTGGAGCAGGCTTTGAGGTTTCAGATGCTCAAGCTAGGCCCAGTCTCCCTCTCCCTGCTGCCTGCCTATCCAGATATAGAACTATCAGCTACGTCTCCAGCACCATGTCTGCCCACACTCCTCCATGCTTCCCACCATGACACGATTGGACAAAACCTCTGAACTGTAAGCCAGCCCCAATGAAATGTTTTCCTCGAGAGTTACCATGTTCCTAATAGGTGGGGCCAGGGAGCCATGGGACCAAGGGAAGCAGGCATGGAGCAAGAGTGGGGTTGAGGAATGTCCTGGAACTCTTGTCCTGAGACCAGCCTGCATGTCCCGGAACATGCAGTCCTGTGCCCACTTCCCACCTGAGGAGGTCAAGTAGCCAGTAGCCAGGTTAACCTTCCCTTCCCCTTATAAGGACATGGCCAACAGCACCTGGAATTCCTCTTCATGCTAATGAGGCATCCTCAGCACCTTGGCCTTGGCCAATGATGTACATTCACCCCATAGCTCCTACTCACCCGCAAAGGTTTAAATAGCCTTTGTTGTGGTCAATTAAACAAGCTGTTTCACTGATGCCTGTCTCCCTAGAGTCTGTTCCCCCATCCTGAGGTGTGTGTGTGTGTGTGTGTGTGTGTGTGTGTGTGTGTGTGTGTTATACATAAAGTTACAGAAAAAGTTACATGATTCAGGGGACAGAAGAGATGGCTCAAAAGCTGAGAGTAATGGCTGCTCTTACGGAAGACCCAGGTTCCATTCCCAGCACCCATGCTGTATAGCTCGCAGCCACATGTAACTGCAGCTCCTGGGGATCTGATGCCCTCTCTGGCCTTCATGGTCATTGTGTGCGTGTAGTGCACGTATAGACAGACAGTTGCACACATCTCCACATAAAAAAAGGGGGGAGGGGACTTTCAAGATCATTCGGCAAGTTAAACTTGCTGTCGAGCCTAAGGACCTGAGTTGGAATCCCAGGACCTAAATGGTGGCAAGAGAAAACTGAGGGCTGGAGGGATGGCTCAGCGGTTAAGAGCACTGACTGCTCTTCCAGAGGTCCTGAGTTCAATTCCCAGCAACCACATGGTGGCTCACAACCATCTGTAATGGGATCTGATGCCCTCTTCTGGTGTGTCTGAAGACAGGTACAGTGTACTCACATGCATGAAATAAAACAAACAACAACAAAAAAACCAAACAGAGAACTGTTACATGTTGTCATCTGACCTTCACTGGCATGCCATGGCTCATGAAACCGCATCCCCAACACACATACAAAACAAATGCAATAAAATTATATAAAATTAAAAATAGCTACATGAATAAAAAGAGGTTGGTTGGTCCTCATAAGCAGCTTCCTTGTCTATTTCTAAGGGGCTGGGTAGATAGGTGAGGGTCCTCTGGAGTAGAAGAGAAAACAAAGTTGGTAGAGAATCTGGGAAGGCCTGAAGAACAACTTGTCCAGAGGCCTTTGCCCTCCTTGTAGGCCCACAGATGAGAAGGCCTAGCAAGGAGGGGTGGGGAAAGAGAGCCAAGTCCTTTCTGGAGATTACAGAAGTGAGCTTCTCAAGATGGCTTAGCCATCAGCTGCTGTAAGAAGAGCAGGCTGCAGAGCTGGAGTACCGTGACACGGGTCCCCAACACCCGGCACACGCCCCGATTCCGCCTACACTGTCCCCCTTCAGACAACAAGCCCTGATTGCAGAACCCAGAGGCTTCTCTGAGGCAACACAGCCCCGGAGCAAGTCTGGCCAGTTGCAGGCATCCTGGAAGAAGAAACTCCATCCACCTTTGGCCTGGTGCTACAGAGAGGTAAGGAGAGGAAGGAAGGAGTCAGAGGACAAGGAATGCCCTGAGGCGAGAAAAGTTTCAGCTGCTCAGCCAATGAAGATTATCACAAGATAAACCACGTTCATCAGCACAGGCAGACGTTGGCTACATAGGATGCAGGATTACTCACTAACTTCCTCTCAAGGGCACGCACACACACTGTACTGCACATTGCACACTTGGGTCTACCTACCCACTTTGGCAGCTCCCTGGCCATGTGAATGGACACAGTGTGGTCCAGTAACTGCCCCGTCCCGCCCGGCTCACCTCCACAAAGAAAACCATCAAGATCTTGCTCCAGCGTTTGGATTCTGTGAGGGCACTGTGAGTAGCCAGGTGGCTACCCTTGACTGTGAGTGTATAATGGCACACACCCAAGACTGTGATGCCAGTGACAAAGGCCAGGACATTATGGAAGCGTAGGCACAGGAACCCTGCAATGAGGAGGGACCAGGAATCAGGATATTGTCATCTTTTGAAAATATGGGTCCAGAGCGCCCCCCCACCCCCACCCCCCACTTTCCCAAATCCCGGGCCAAAGAGGCCTGTGGCAGGTTCCTTTAAGGCCTGAGAGGGATGGTTTGACTTTCTCTGTAGGATTTGGGACACAAAGTATCCCCACTGGGCTTTCCAAAGATATTTTGCTGTCCTCATTCCGCCAGGTCACCCTCCTGAGCCCCAGCCAGAGCCTCCAGTGTCCCCACATTACATTCTCTTCCCTTCTTCCCGAGTCACTCTCCCCTTCTCCACCCACTCACGACTCCTGGTGCAACTTTTTCCTTCACCACTTTGAAGCATCGGACTTTTCCCCCCACCTCCAATGGGGCATGAGCCGGACACCCCCCAGCTAGACGCTGGGGAGTGAGGTGGGAGCCAGGATCTCGAAGTCCTAAGGTTCCCTTCCAGCCTACACCACTTTCAGCCACGCGCCACCCCCATCCGCAGCCCGTGCCTCCGTCTCACCCGCCGGCAAGGCGAGCAGGCTGAGAGCGAGGATGGCGCAGTCCACACCGTGGCGCTCCCACCACGAGCTCGCCCGCACCACATCCTGCACCTGCCGCTCCAGCTCTCTCAACAGCGCCTCAGCAGCGCCGTCCCCCGGAGTCGCCCTGCGAACAGGCTCCATGGGCTCCCCCGACGCACTGGGCTGGAAGGACCGGAGGACTCGGTGTGCGCGCAGCTGCGGGCGCCCGAGAGAAGACAAAACGCGCGGGGAGGAGGGGAGGGGTGGAGGGGCGGAGTCACGCACCGGGCTGGGACACCACTAGCCCGAGGTCACCGTGCGAGGCGCGGGGTACCTTCTGCCACGCACAGCCGTGACCCGTGACCTAGGCGGGGCCTAGAAGCAGCCTCCCCTGCCAGCCCGTGGCAACAGAGCAGCTTGGGGAGGGAGGAGCCAGAGCGGTGCACGGGGTGGGGAGGTGACCCTGAGACAAGGTGTAGAGGGAACAGGACTGGGGCAATGTAGAAGACCCTTGAATGCTTTAAATGTTCATCCACTTCCTCTCAGTCTCCATCTCGGGTTCATTATGAGTTCTTGGCCCCAAAACTTGAGTATTTCTCTTTTTAAATTTTATCTCACTAAACTATTGATTTGTATGGTGTCCACATGCAGTTCAGAGGATAGCGAGTGGGTGGGTGGGGCTCGCTCTGAGTGTGGTTTTTAGCAGAAGTGACTTTTAGGGAGTTGGTTTTGCAGCCGGGCAACGGGTAGGGAGATGGGATAGATAGCTATGGTGAAAACACGTCTAGAGGTCACCACTGGGTGGGCGGACACACTGCTAGAATATCTCTACAACTCCACTGGATGGTGACAGCCAGGTCTGATGCAGGATTTGGAACAAGCCTGAGATTTGAGAATGTCTCCTCCCCTCACATCAGTGCTGGTCCAGTGTGACCAGTGTGGTCCTTTGAGGATAAGCCCCTGACTCCCCTCTCTGCCCCCTTTTACATATTCACGATACTTCCCCCAATCTCATTTCAAACCCTTAACAAACAAACAAACAAACAAACAACAAAACCCTGAGTCTGGTGTGCTGGAGACAGCAGCGGTTGGATTCCCGGGAGACCCTTGGGCAGGAGGGGAAGTGTGAGGAATTCAGCTATAGCTTGGATTCCTCTCCTGCTGTTCTCCTTCAGAGATGCATGTGTGAAGCCATGGTCTGGCTACACAGTCCTCTCAACTGACCCTGTAGCCCAGGCTGGTCTCAAACCTACTGTCCTTCTGCCCGGCTTCCCACATACTGTGACCTGCAATTCTTTCTGAAGGTTCAGGATCAAGATCTCCTGAGCAGGCCAGTGTCCTTGACTTCTATACACTTAAAAGGCATTGTGTAACCCTGTAGAAAGGACAACCCCTCCTGTAGTTCAGATCTTTCCGACATCTTGCTCCTGGGTTCAAACTCAGACAGGCCCCACAGTTATCGAATAGCTAAACTCCAAGTCTGGTTCTCCTGTAGACAGATGGTCTCAGACAGAGAAAGGGTGCTGCCCTTCTCCCTCCCTATCTCACACCTGGAGTCCCCACCACCAGGTTAGGACTTTTAGGGAGGAAGGTGAACAATTTTTGAAAGTGTAAGAATATTAATATGGGGTGTACTGGGGGCTTTCTGCTGCCTTTATCATACATGGGAGCAAGTTCCTGGTACTGCTAAACCTGCTGCCAAGCTCCAGCTACCTGGTATTATACATCAACAATAACAAACTAAAGGGGGAAAGGTCTGAAGAGACATCAGGAGAGCTTGGAGGAGGCTGACAGCTTGAGGTGAAGCTGCCCCAAAGCTCTCTGGAGACAGCTAGACTTGGTTTGAAGGGCCTTGACCTGGGAAAGGGGACAGGGTAATTTACAGTGTCAAGGCATGGGAGCAGAGAGGCAAAAGTGGAAAAGGACAATGGATGACAGGAGACAATACTGGTACCAGGAGCTGGAGGTATCTTGACTGTCAGGCAGAGATAGGTGTTAGGGCTTACCTCCAGAGGCTACAGAAGCCACCGCAGGCTTTAGATCAGGGAAGGGGGTTGTGTAATGTGTTTAGGGAGATTTGCCTATATCAGAAATAGACAAAGAAAAGCCTAAGAAATGTCTCAAGATGCCCAAACAAAAAGGCACCATGACACAGGTAGAGGCAGAGGCTGTAGAATATCCAGAGACAGAGGAGATGTCAACAGCCTGCGAATCAAAGGAATACACAGATGGGGGGGGGGGGGCTGGAGCGATGGTTCAGTGGTTAAGAGCACTGAATGCTCTTCCAGAGGTCCTGAGTTCAAATCCCAGCAACCACATGGGGGCTCACAACCATCTGTAATGAGATCTGATGCCCTCTTCTGGTGTGTCTGAAGACAGCAGCTACAATAATAAATAAAGAGAGAAAGAAAGAAAGAAAGGAAGGAAGGAAGGAAGGAAGGAAGGAAGGAAGGAAGAGGAAGAAATACACAAATGACCAACAGGCTTTAGACCAGCAGTCTAGGGAAATGCAAACATTTCCAGGAAACCTAAAATGAATGACAAAATACCTCAGTGCTAGAGAAGGCACACAGCAACTAGGTTACCCACTGGCAGGTCCTTGTGGTATTATTTTGTTTCGTGTCTTGACAATCCAAACCTGGGCCTTGCACCTGCTGGGAAAGTCTATCTAACCCTTGGTGTGTTGAGATTGAATCTCACCAAGTAGCTGAGGCTGTCCTTGAACTCACAGTCTTCCTGCCTCAGCCTCTCAAGTGCTGGAATTACAAATAAGTGTCACTAACTCAATGGCAGTTTTTGCAGAAGAGTGAATATATACCCACCGCGTGACCAGTGGCTCAACTCCCAGGTAGCTGCCCTGCAGGAACGCAAACGCATGTCCATACAGTCTTCTGCCCGGCTGGTCACAGCTAACTGGAAATGGTTTGAATGGACATGTGACCCATGATGCAGCTCTAGGGTGTGAGCTATGAAATGGGGCCACTGGTTCAGGCAACAGCACAGATAATCTGACAGGTTGAATCGCACAGACCTGTGCCGAAAGAAGCCAGCCTCAAATCCTCCCTGTAGGACTGACTGCGCAGGAAGTGTAGGGATGGGCCCAGACCAAAACACAGTGACACAGATCAAACTAGCAGGTTATATATGCATGTTATACTTTAATTGGATTGATTTAATTAAATGTTTCTTTTTTGTGATGCTGGAACCCACACTCAAGGCCTCCAGCATGGTACAGGAACTAGTTAGCATTAAGTCTACAGTTCTATACTCTGTCTGTTTTCTTAAGATTTCATTTTATTTTTTTAACACTACGTGTGTTTCTGTGTACATGTGTGTGTCTGTGTGTGTGCATGTGTGTGTGCATGTGTGTGTGTGCATGTGCACATGAGTGCAGATACATTCAGACACCAGTAGAGGGCACTAGCAACACTAGGGTGTTAGTTAAAGAGTAATACAAGCTCTTAACTGTTGAGCCATTTTTTTCCAGCCCATACAATTCTGTGTGTTGCGGAGGACCTGGGTTCAGTTCCCAGCACACACATGGTGGCTCAGTTCTAGGGGATCTAATTTTCTTCTCTGAGCTCCAAAGACATCTCTCTCTCTCTCTCTCTCTCTCTCTCTCTCTCTCTCTCTCTCTCTCTCTCTCTCTCTTTCTCTCTCATATGCACACACACACATACACACACACATACATGCTCAAACATACATCAAACCAAATGCTCATATTAAAGATGTATTTTATTTATGAGCACACAGTAGCTGTTTTCAGACACACCAGAAGATTGAACTGAATTCCAGTCCTCTGGAAGGGCAGCCAGTGCTCTTAACTGCTAAGCCATCTCTCCAGCCCTAAAAGTATTTTTAAAATAAAGTTTTTAGAAGGAAGGTACTTGCCTAGCATGCATGAGGCCTTGAGTTTAATCCCTGATACAGAGGTGTCAGAGGGGAGAGTGGACAATTAGCCTATAATTAAATGGAATAAATGCAGATAAATAAATAAATAAAATTCTTGCTGGGCAGTGGTGCTGGCTTTTAGTCCTAGCACTTGGGAGACAGAGGTAGGCAGATCTCTGATTTGGAGGCTAGCCTGGTCTACAGAGCTAGTTCCAGGACAGCCAAGGTTACACAGAGAAACCCTGTCTTGAAAACCCCAAAATAAATCAATAAATACAAAGTTCTTTTACAGTGCGTATCAGAAGTGTCAAGTGGAATAAAGGCTAAGAAGCCACATTTTTTTTTTTTTTTTACAGCACACATCAGAAATATAATTGGTCCATTCAGTTCAGTGAAGCCTGGTAAACAGGGGGCATGGATTCCATTGGCTGTGGGTGTTGGCTGTGGGTCATGTGTGGATGACTAAGAGGTTGGCCTTCCCCCAGAAACTGCTGCTAGGGGGAGGGAGGTGGCCTCTTCCCATTCCGTTTCATCATGCCTTTGTCTTCTTAGCCTTCTGCTCCCTTTCCTGCCTGTGACTCTTTTCATAAAGGTGAGGATGGCAGACTTAATAAGACTGAGCTGACTGGCTTCAGGGTTTGGCCACAGGTCCATGCTAATCTAAACCATCTCTCTGGCTCCTCGTGACAGGCCTGAAGGGCCCAGTGAAGATACCCAAGCAGGTTTGTGTACCTCTGCTTAGAATGGGCTCCCGGCCTGTGGCTATCTAGAGACAGCCAGAGCCAAGTATGGCCATGCCTGCCTCTGGCCTGCTTTTACCCTTTCAAATTTCAACTTGTCTGTGTACCCCAGCATAGGTGAAATACATAAGTGGGCCATGAAGTCAACAGTGCATGGCCTCAGAAGCGTCAGATGTTATAAAGGTATTATATCCAGGAGATATTTATCTCTCTGAGTCTTAGTATTATCAAGCAACAAATAATACAAAATTAAAAAAGGTAAGATTAATATTATGCTGGTCTGATGGAATTGCCTTCATCAGACTGGCCTGTGGGAATGTTTGGCGGGGGGGTGTTTTCTTCATGACTGATGGATGTGGAAGGGCACGGTCCACCATGGGTGTTGCATCCCTTAGGCAGGTGGGCCTGGGTTGTATCAGAAAGCAGGCTAAGCAAGCCAAGGGAATGAAGTCAGTGAGCAGCATTTCTCCATGGTCTCTGTTTCAATTCCTGCCTCTAGGTTCTTCCTGCATGAGTTTCTGTCCTGACTTCCCTTACTGATGGACTTCAATAGAAGTACCAACCAAGTAAACCCTTTCCTTCCCAAGTTACTTGTCTCAGTGTTTTAGCACAGAAACAAAAAGCAAAGTAGAGCAAATACCAATGAGGGGGTCTTATTTTATTCCTACTTATAATCAACAATATTTACACCGCACATATCTGCTGGCCACTCCACCCCAACATGAAGTATTGAGAACTGAACCCAGACCTCCCCTGCTAGGCCAGGTCTTCCACCTCTCGGCTGCATCCCCAGCCTTGACTGTTGATATTTTTCACAGACATAAGGACTTTCAGACCTCAGGCTGCAGTAGTCAGCCTGACCTTTACATGGTTGGATCATCTTCAGTCACGTTCTCCTTGCGTCAGAGTGGCCACTCGCTGACCTCTGACTCACGGACAGCTTGCCCACTCACCGATCTAGGTGTTTACTCTCAGGATAATTGTTTGGCACCCGCCTATCTTCTGGGCTTTGAGACTTCAGCCATCAGTGTTCACAGCCCTCCCACAAGAGTATTTTGCTCATTTGGCCCAATGACCCTTGGGAATCAGGGTCCTGGTAGGGAGGGCTGGAGAGATGGCTCAGTGGTTAAGAGCACCGGCTGCTCTTCCAGAGGTCCTGAGTTCAAATCCCAGCAACCACATGGTGGCTCACAACCATCTGTAAGGGATCTGATGCCCTCTACTGGTGTGTCTGAAGACAGCGACAGTGTAGTCATATACATCAAATAAATAAATAAATATTTTTTAAAAAGACAGATAAATAAAAAATCAATAGCTGGGACCGGGCAGTCTTGCCTAAGCTGATGACTTATGCCAAGCAAGTTTATTAATAACCACAGTATCTTATATACTGCTTGCAGGGGAAACTGTCCAGAGTCAGCAGAGTTAAATCTGCAATATTGGCAAAGAGATACAGGACACTTCAAACACAGCTGTCCTAGGACTGATGACCACAGCCCAGGGAGGAGAGTCAAGCCCTCAGAAACCGCAACCTTAATACCTTCAAGACACCGGCTAGATCCGGCTAGATCCGGCCACAGAACAGCCTTGCCAAGTCCGCTCCTGGACAAAAACACAGAACTAGTGATCCAGTTCTCCTTTCATCGGGGCCTCAGAGAAAGTCTTGGGTTGGTCTGGCTTCCTGTGCTCTTTCAACCCATTTTCTGGTCCCCCCCCCCGAATCCCCCACCAACCCCTCACAGGGTTTCTCTGGTTGTCCCGAAATTAGCTCTGTACAACAAGGCTGGCTTCGAACTCACAAAGGTCTGTCTGCCCTTGCCTCCTGAGTGCTGGGATTAAAGGTGTGTCCCATCACCGCCCAGCTCATTCAACCTGTTTTTATTGAATATTTACCATATGTGGCTTCTAGTATCGCTGTCCTCTGACCTCATGCTGTCTAATTGCTAGCTGTAGGTCTCAGTGGTCACATAGCAATGAGTCTTTGTAGGAATCAAGGGTGTGTGTGTGTGGTCTGCCTGTATTAGTGAGTACACAAACTGTCATAACAAACACCCCCAGCATCTCACTGGCTAAATGCAATACAGAGCAACCTCTTTTTACTCCACAATAAGATGTGAATCAAGTGGCTCTCCTCTTAGTAGTGACAGACATTTCGCTCCTATTGGGAGACTTTTCTTACTGGTTGGGGGATTCTCTATAGGTAATGTCTACCTGCCTCCTTTCAAGCTTCCAATGGCAAGTAAATTCCACCAAATCTTACCCCAAGGAAGTAACGAGTTTGTCGGGCGTACTCACAAAGCATGGGTAAGGAGGTCCAGGGAGGCGACAGTGAAACAGCTGCATTAGGAAACCTATCCCAAGCATGGCTGATGGCTGCGCACGTAGAATTCTCTTCCCCAGCTCTATACTCCAGGCTCTCTCTGAAGCCCCAAGGCCCCAAACAATTACACCACGTCGCGTCCCAACAGCGGGAAAGGGTGCCTGGATACTCAGGTGATGGTCAATGATTCTTCCAATCCCTTCCTTTCATGTCACAACATGAGCAGTTTGGCTCAGACAATGGGGCTGTAGGACAGGTCCCCTTCTATTCTTCAGCCACTAGATCCCCAACCCTGGGCCACTAGAATCAGCACAGCAGAAGGGAGAGAGAAAAGGCAGCCGGAACCTAGAAATGGCACAAGAAACTTCCACCCACGACCCCATGAATCTGAACCCAGGCAGACATCCCCAAATGAGTCACATGTGGACCTGGAGCTGTGCCCCGCCCCTCACATACCCAGCTGCATAGGAGTATGAAACCAGTATGGAGAATTCTTCAAAAGCTAAGACCCAGCTGCGTCACTCCTGAAGCTATCCTTTAAGGGCTTGAAGCATTCTGCAGAGGGATTTGCACACTCGGGTTTAGCCCTGTTCGCCAGAGTCAAGATCCTGGAGAGCCTGGATGTTCAGCAGATGAGTGGCTAGAGAAAGCGGTAGAGAGACAGAGTGCAGTTTTATTCGGTGATAAAAAGGGTGAAATTACATTATTTGCAAGGCAATGGTGAGGCTAGAGATCATTGTTAAAGTAAACTTGCTAAATTTGGCCCTTCAAGGTGGCATTCATCTTTAATCACCAACACTCAGGGTGCAGGGGCAGGCGAATGGATCAAGACCAGTATGGTCTACAGAATGAGTTCCGGGTTAGCCAAGGCTACAAAGTGAGATCCTGTCTAATAAGTAAATGAGAATAAAATAATGTGCCATAATAGAAAGAGAAAAGGAAAAGAAAGGAAGAAAGAAAAGGAGGAGGGGGGAGCGAGGAAGGAGGGAGAGAGGAAGGGAGAGAGGAAGGGAGAGATGTGCTAGAGGTTTTCGTCCTACTCTCCCAGAGGACTTTAGTTTAGTCCCAGATCCACATCAGGAGACTCAGGACCACCTGTGACTCCCTCTGACCACATCTTCTGTCTCTAAATATGTGTATGACCGTCTCCTTACACACATATATGCATAGTGTAAAATGAAATCTTTCAAAATGAATGAAAGCAAACCACACCTCCTGTCCTTCCCAATAGCCAGCCATCCAGTGGGCTCACTCCTGAGGCCGAGGACTGCACTTCCCCAGGCCTTCCTTACTTACCTGGCTTCCTCAGTGACATCCCAGGCATTCCCAGCTTATGCGCCCTTAGCCATCAGGGCCAGTACCCTGCCTCAGCAGCAGGCAAGGAAAGCAGGCTGCTAGGAAGAGGAGGGACTGGAGCCTGGCACACAGCAAGCCTTGCCTGTCTGGGAGGTACCCTGCCTCCCTGGAACCTCACGCTATCCTCAGCACACTGGAGCTGTTCAGCGGGCATTTGCAGAGTACATGGGAGGGTGTGGATGAACAAGCTCTAGAGAACGAAAGAGATCAGAGATGGGGGAAGAGAATCAGCCAGGTGTAGTGGCGCACACACTCCGGAGGCAGAGTCGGCAAATCTCTGAGTTCAAGGCCAGCCTGGCCTACCAAGCAAGTTCTAGGACAGTCAGGGTAACACAGAGAAATTCTGCCCCCCCCCCAAAATAAACAAAAATCAAAGGATGGAGAAGATGCCATCTAAGTCAGAGACTCTGACTTAGACATTCAGGGACTCCCACACTCCCTGAATGGGGTGGAGGTGCCTGCCAGGCCAGGATGGTGGGGCAGGTGAAGCAGGAAGCCCTCACGGGGCCCCTGGAGTTCCCCCTCCTGAGGCACTGGTGATTCCTCCCCTCTGTGATTTGGATCTTTATGCTCTGAGTTCATGGGGTTAATTATTGCTGTGGCCAAGGTGGGGCGAACTCTGGCCAAGAGCCCAAAGGGGGCTACTGGGTGTCAGAAGGACACAGAGCCCCGAGGAGCTTGGGGTGGCACCTAGTGTTAGCAATTTAACCATTTCTATAGTTTGTGCCTTGGCTCAGTTCTTGGCCTTTCCTTGTCCCCGCCCAATTTATACTTCTTTCAACTTATCAAAGAGCCAGCAAGGCCCTGCTCCCCAGGCGGCTGGAATTATTCACCAGGGTGGAGCTGCACAAGCCTGGGAAGAAGTGATGGGGTTCACAGCTCAGATCCCAGCCAGCTGAGAGTGGGACGGACACCCCAAGCTCCCCCAGCTTTGGTAGGACTATACCCACAGCATCTCAGTACCAGCTTCACCTCCAAGCCACTGGCTCAAGCCTCTACTTCCAGCCAGGCTTCCTGGCTGCCAGCCCTTCCGTGGGAACAGAGACCGGTGAGTAGTGGCTCTGGGAATCAGGGAGGAGGAAGGAAGAGAAGAAAGTAGGCCTGAAGCCAGCAGGGCTTCTGCTGATGCTCCAAGATCTCTCAGCCTCTCCCACCTCGTAGAGAAAGGATCTGTTGCCCAGGATACCCCCTCAATATTTCAGGACGAGTTAGACCCTTCGGAACCGGAGCTGGAACTGCTGGCCTCATGGGCTCTCTGTCGGTGAACTCTTTCAGGGACGACTAGTGTCCTCTCCTCACACTGGGGCTGGCTCCGTGAGGTACAGATGAGCTGAAGCAGTGTGCCCACTGGCGGGTGCAGTAGCTGGGCTAGAAGGGGAGCAAGGGCTGTGAGTTCCGTGGAGGAAAACCAAGAACAGCTTCTAGAGCAAGGTTTGGATATGTGACCTTAACCTCTCTGAGCCTTGGGTTTCTAAGAAAGTTCAGGCGGAAGGTATGAAATGGGGGTCCCTGGATAGAGTTGAGATGACAGTGGCCATCGAGAGTGCTCTGGCTTCATACTTGAGGCAGATTTCATCCATTGATGCTTGTGCCATTGTGAAGGTAGCACAGTGTTGTCCAATTGTTTTAACTATCGCACTGTACAAACACCGATTCTAGACTTGTTTCACAGCAAGGAGATGTGTGCGGTCCTCCAGACCTTCTCCTTGCCCACACTTCCCTGTGTGTACATGCATGCATGCATACAGGTGCACACGTATGCACAGAGAAAGCTGGGTCCTCAGGAGAATGATTCCCTTTCCCAGTTCTGTTTCGTAATACTGAAAACTCGATTCAGAGCGAATGGGTGGGACTTGGGGACCACTCGGTTGTGCCTGCTCCCACTGATGCCCAGACTCCTGTCCTCCCGGTCTCCAGGCTGATCCTCCACATGGATAGGGTTGAGGACTAGGCTAAGAACTCTTTGTTAACCTCACAACTGGTTGTGAAGGGGGGATACAGTTATCCCCATTCACAGGTGGGAACACGGGAGCTTAGAAAAGAGGATTCATTATCCTAAGGAGAGGCAGGCTAGTCCCCTGACTAGATACACTAACATGGGGGACACCTTCTCCAAGCCTTCAGTAGCATGTGTGACCCTGAAAACATATTGGTCCCCATTGTTACCTCTGACTTCTAGAACACTGGCTCTTCTCTGTCTAGTGCTCATACCCTCCTAAGGACTGAACACACACACACACACACACACACACACACACACACACACGCTAACCATCCAGAATGAGGTTAGAGCATAAGTTTTGTGGGGCCCTGACTCAGGATGAGGTGTGGAAACAGGTGGAATTTGGATCTTCCAGTTGGAAGGAGTCTGGGGCCCTAAAAATAGATAAGAGGCAGGAAGAAGAGTCTAAAAATAGACTCCAAACAAAGTGGTATGGATTTAGCCTTTTGTGAGAATTGCACACATGCACACTCACAGACACGTGTACACACACACACACCATACACATACATACATGCCACACATACACACACAAACAAATACTACATGCACAGACACACACACACACACATACCACATACATACATACATGCCACACATACACACACAAACACTACATGCACAGACACACACACACATATACACATTCCCCTCCTGGGAAGCTGGAGACACTAAGGCACGGTCAAATGAGCAAAACCATAGACACACACATGCTGGGTTCACAATTAAACGTAGCCATTCCAGGAGAGCTCTGGACCCTGCCTCTTCCTCAGAGAACCCTGACAGCCCTCACTCTGGCACTCACACACTCTCTGGGGCCATCTGTGCTCTCTCCAGGGCAGCTGCACAGAGAGGTTGGTGACAGGCAGCAGAGCCCACCAGACCTCCCCAGGCCTGGCCAGTAGAGCCTGTGCTCCTGGCTTCCAGGCCTGGCTAGTTGAGCCCAGGCTCCTGGCTTGAGTCAAGTGAATGGGTTAGACAAGAGCCTGTATAGAGGGGAATGGGAGGAGTTGGGGAGTGGGGTGAAGGGATGCTGGAACTGGCAGAGAAAAACTCAGGGTCTGGGATTTAACTGTTAAAATTCTGGTACCTCTACCCACAGAGGTGGGGCGTGTTGTGGAGACTAGACAGCTTTATGGAGTTGTTTCTCTTCCTTAGATGGATTCCAGGGACCCAATTCTGGTCACTAGGCAAGTGTGGCAAATGTGGTTTAGCCACTGAGCCATCTCACCAGCTCTATTTTGTTTTAAACAGTGGCTCGTTACATAGCACAGGTGGGCCTCGAACTCTCAACCACCCTGCTTTGGCCTTGTAATACTAGGATTGATTACTCGGGTGCATCACTAGACTGGCTGCTTCTCCAGTGCCCACCTCCTCCCAAGGACTGGGAACCCAGAGAAAGGTTAGGGATAAGTTTTGAGGGGCCTGGCTGCCTAGGTTGGTATTCTAACACTACCCCTTCCCAATGGTGCAAATCTAGTACCTTTCACAAATATCTCTGCCCTTGAATCTCTTCATATGGAAAAAAATGGAAATGACAGCAGCCCTTCCACTTGTTCTGTAGCAGTAGACAGAGGGAGCATCACTACCAATACAGCTGGGTCATGTTAGATGTGTGTCTCACCAGCAATGGGAGGCCAGACTGGGTTCCCCATACACTCGATGTATCAAGAAGCCTCCCCCTGTAAAACAACCTGAGATCCATTTTGCAGAATTATGTAGCTGGACTAGGTCATGGCTATTTAGGATCAGATCTGGGGTATGAACAGCCCCCAGACCATTTCTGGTGGATCTCAGGCATTTGCACACTGGTCCCCCTGGGGGCACCGTGGGTTCTCCCGGAGAGGCCCCAAAAGGCTGTCAAGGGGTGAGGTCAAGGGAAGGGGAAGGAAGCAATGCTTGGAGGTGAGACTGGGCTACAGGTTCCGGCTCAATCAGCGACAATCAGAACAGGACAAGGGGAACAGGAAGCCTGAGCGAGTAGGAGACAGACAGAAGGAAGACAGCAAGAGAGCTGCGTGACTGTGTCTAGCTGTAATCTGCAACCTGAGAGGAGGCTGAGGCAGGAGGATGAATTCAAGACCTGCTTGGGTTATACAATGAGTTTGAGGCCACAGGCTAGCCTGGGCAATGCAGTAAGACATGTGACAGGGAGAGGGAGAAAGAGAGAGAGAGAGAGAGAGAAAGAGAGAGGGAGGGAGGGAGGGAGGGAGGGGGAAGGGAGACAGAGCAACAGAGACAGAGACAGGCAGAGACAGAAAGGGACACAGAGACAGAGACAGAGAAAGAGACAGAAACAGAGAAATATTTGGGGATGGGAAGGGAAAGAGAAAGCCCAAGAGGCCTGATACCCTAGAGTGAAATGGGACAAAGAGAATGGTGACAGAAAGAAAAGAAGTAGGCTCCCATGTTGAGACAAAATTCTTTCTCGAGCCTTCTCCCCCACCTCAGCAGACTTGAGATGCATTTGTCTTTCCAAACACCTACCCCCAGCATCCTGCCTGTGGACCCACAATCCATCTTGCCTCGTCTCCATCCCTCACCTGGTCTGTGGCTGAGTCTGACACCTGCCAGGACCTCAAGCATGCCCAGATCAAGGAGTCTCAAGTCAAAGATGGCCCTTACCAACTGCAGGCTCCATTCAGACTGCATCTGGGAAGTGTGACTTTGCCTCTGCCTTCCCACCTCTAAAACAAGGGTAACGACAGTGGCGTTTCTTGCTCGATAAACAAACATCAAGGTTTAATTTATATTTTATATGTACAAATGTTTGCCTCTGTGTGTGTGTGTGTGTGTGTGTGTGTGTGTGCCACATGTGTGCATGGAGGGCAAAGGAGGGCATGGAATCCTCTGGAACTCTAATTATTAAGTGTTGTGAGCAGCCATGTGGGTGCTGAGAACCAGGCTTCTCTGGAAGCACACTCCATTTTTATTATTTATTTATTTCATGTATATGAGTACACTGTCGCTATCTTCAGACACACCAGAAAAAGGCATCAGATCCCATTACAGATGGTTGTGAGCCACCATGTGGTTGCTGGGAATTGAACTCAGACCCTCTGGAAGAGTAGCCTGTGCTCTTAACCACTGAGCCATCTCTCCAGCTCAAGGGTGAGGCTTTTAATCGTTTGGTTTAAATGGGTACACAATACTTAACATACGTTCCAGACACCTTATAAATCTCAACAAAACATTAAAAAACTTGAAAACAACCAGGTGGCACATACCTATAATGCCAGTACGTAGGGGGTAGAGTCAGGTGGACCTCTGAGTTCAAGGCCAGCCTGGTCTATATAGCAAGTTCCAGGACAGCCAGTACTATATAGAAAGATTCTGTCTTGGGAATACATGTATTGGCTTCCATGAAATTCCATGCCTTCAACTACAAACTGAAGCTAACACTTACCCCAATCTTCATACCTCCCAGGAGATTCTTGTGATAAAATTTAGGGTTCAGCTCCTGGCATAATGATGGTAAACCTATCCAGGAAATATCTTTATAGCTCCCTGGACACCCCAAAACACCTCTGACCTTCCCTAGGGTTCTCCCACTGGATGGGCAGATCCATCTTTGGCTCTGTTCCCTGAGCGGGGATGACAGCACCCCTTACCGGTGTTATAAAGGTGCCTCTAGCATCCTCTCCACTGGAAGCCAGGGTGAGCCTGAAGGGAAGGCTGTTCCCTGGGACTGTCTAGGACCCGTCTACTGGGTAGCCATGCAGATCACAGACGTGAGTAGTGCCCCGGGCCATGCTCAGACCAGCAGTAACTATGACCACTGTTAACTGGGGTGCACTAAGTATCAGGTTGCACGAGGCACTTCATCAGCATTAACACACCCCCTCTAATAACCTGTGGGTGACAACTATGATTATAACGCCCATTCTATACATAAGGAAACAGACTCAGGGAGGCACACAGCTGAAAGAGGCAGGTCAGTTTTACTGTACATATGTGGCTAGCCTCTGAGCCTAGATGTCTTCTCACTCTGATCTGTTTCAAAAGAACTTGGTTCAAGTAGGCACCGTGGAGAAAGGGAAATTGTGGTGTCCGTGGTCAGTCACAGCTGGAGACGGGTGGCCGAGTGTCACATGCGGCATCACGAGTTGAGCTGTTGCCCTGTGTCTGTGGCACGGCATTTGATCAGCCCTTCCCCTCTCTGTCTCTCTGTAATGAGAGATTTAACCACATATGATGGAGCTCTTCGGACGCTGATTCACTCCAGTACCCCACCTTCATCACACCACGACCCTCACAGTAATGCAGTGAATTCACAGCCATCCAATCCAAAGCTTCTTTTCAAAAATATTTTTATTTTTACTTGTTTGAGTGTTTTGCCTCCCTGTACGTCTATGTACCACATACGTGCAGTGTCTGCAGAGGCCAGAAGGAGATGCTGGATGCCCTGTATGATAGTTTACGTGTGCTCGGCCAAGGGAGTGGCAGGATTAGATGTAGCCTTGTTGGAGTAGGTGTGTGACTGTGGCGTGGGCTTAAGACCCTCACCCTAGCTCCCTGGAAGTCAGTCTTCCACTACCAGCCTTCAGATGAAGATGTAAAACCCTCAGCTCCTCCTGCACCATGCCTGCATGGTTGCTGCCATGCTTCCTGACTTGATGATACTGGGCTGAACCTCTGAGCCTGAAAGCCAGCCCCAATTGAATGTTGTCCTTTATAAGACTTGCCTTGGTCATGGTGTCTCTTCACAGTAGTGAAACCCTAAGACACCCTGAGACTGGAATGTGAACCACCATGTGGATGCTGGGGACCAAACCCAGATCCTCTGCAAGAGCATCAAGTGCTCTTAACTACTAAGCCACCTCTCCAGCCCCCAACTTAAAGTTGTTTAATCCAGGGTCCCAGGGTCTCTTCAGACTCTGGCCATCAACTGTCTAGAATCGTGAGTAAGGCTGATTACGAATGTGCATGTTTTTTGTGAACATACATGTGCTTTGTGTAGGTTTTCCAGGAAACATCACCAGATTCTAATCCCCAGACTAAGAACTCCTAGTTTTTCTAAACTTGTACAATTTCCCCATTTTTCAGTGCAAGACTTTATGCACAACGGAGCAGGGAGTTCTGCAGGCCCTTTGTAAAACAGAGTAAGAACGTGGCACTCCCTTCCAGTCCAAGAGACAGTGTTGTATTCTGCAGCTTTTATCTATCAGGAACAGATTCTGTTTAGATTACATTTAGTGTGTGTGTGTGTGTGTGTGTGTGTGTGTGTGCTTGTGTGTACCAGCATGTGCTATGGTGCACATGTAGAGGTCAGAGGACAACTTACGGGGAGCTAGTTCTCTTCTTCTACTGTGGATACTGGGAACCAAACCCAGACTGCCAGGCTTGGCAGCAAGCACCTTTACCCATGAAGCCATCTCACTGGACCCCAGATTTTATGAGCACATATTTTTATGGCTAGATGTAGGTCTATGAGGCAAGGACAATTTAGTCTTCAGAGAAAAGGGGGGAGGGGAAGAAGGGGAAGAAAGAGGAGGAGAAAGAAAAGAGGAGGAAGAGGAGGAGGGGAAAGAGGAGGAGGAAGAAGAAGAGAAAGAAGGAGGAGGAGAAAGAGGAGGAGGAGGAAGAGAAAGAAGAGGAGGAAGAGGAAGAAAAATAAGAAAAGGAGGAAGAAGAAGAGAAAGAAGAGGAGGAGGAGGAAGAAGAGGAGGAGGAAGAAGAAGAGAAGGAGGAGGAAGAAGAAGAGGAGGAGGAGGAAGAAGGAGGAGGAAGAGGAAGAGAAACAGTTGTAAAATTCTTTCTCTCATCTGTGTCTGAAGTTCCCTCAGGTTTCTTAGATTCTACCTGCTACTGATGCCAAGGAACCTTGGGTCACATTGGCCTCTGAAGACTCAAACTCCTGCCTACTGCCTCCAGTTTAGACTCTGAACACTAACACTCCAACCCTCTCCGCATTGTCTTTGAGAGTCTTTCTCACCCGCTAGGTCCTCCCCTGGACTGTCTGGGCAAGGACGGGTGCCTTTCCAGACATAGGTGCAATAATTAAGGTGACCACTAGTAGTCACAATTGCACACGCTCTGTAACCCTGGCTGGTTGAATGGTATCTTGGTTCCCTGGGTGGCCTGGGTGTGAGGACTGTGTGGCCAAGAACACCTATGTTCTTCATCTCCCAGAGCCTCATTTTTCTCATCTGTAAAGTGGAGACAGGTGGCCCTACAACCACTAAATGGTTGCTAAGCAACCCACACAGCACCTGCCTCCTATGTACCTTTCTAATTGGTGCTGGGTTGGGTACATCGTCAGAGAAAAGATGACCGCAGACTTGGCTGAGAAAGCAGAGCCTACTACTGTTTGGGAAGACATCCTTGAGAGAAGAAAGTACCAAATATGGTACATCAAGAAGTCTTAACAGGGATAGTTAAGGAAATCAAGACCCCCACTGAAGATTCTCCAGGGATGAGAAAGCTCAGTTCCTGGGTGACAGGCAGAAACTTCAGGAGAATGGCTTCTTGCCCACTTCCAAAAGAGCCCAGGTGGGCCTGGTGGGAAGAGGCAATGCCATCCCGCCCTCATCAGCTGCAGGTGTGCAGAGGTGAGGGTTCAAGGATCCCTCTGATAAATAGATCTCCCATATTCCCACCTTCTACCCCAACCTCTCTTATCCCCCACCCTTCCCCCACCCCCTCCCCAGCGCCTTCCGAACAGAACACAGACGTGGCAACAGTGGAGAACATACTGTACAAAAACTGTAATTAGCCTGAGGAAAGGTTTCGGAGTACAATGATGAGGGTCACAGCATCTGGCGAGAGAACCAGGAGGGGCCGAGGCAGTAAACAGTCAGGAGTGGTGAGAAAGAGCAGTACCTGGGGCTCTGGGAAAAGGGGTGTCGGCACTTGGAGACGGCCCCAGGCTTGGGCTCATAAAACAAGAAGGGGGGGAGTAGACTCAGGGTGGTGGTGGGACAAAAGCCACCTCCTCCACACTCAGAACTGGGTACACATGGACAGAGTACCTCCAGACAGAACACAGAGGTCTTTGGGGATTCTTCCCTCTGCCCAGTCTGGGGAGTCCGAGGAGGAGCTAGAGGCTGTGAACACTCCCTGCTCTCTAAGCAGGAGTCTGGGATGGGGGTCCATTGCTGACAGGAGGGGCATATCTGTGGAAGGAAGGATGTGACTCTGTATGCACGTGGCTCCTGAGAACCTTAACCATAGCCATTCCTTGGTGTGGTGATATTGCTGTGAGGACACAGCTTGAGGACCTCTGGGCTAGCCTTTGCTCTGGTTTTTACCTCCATACCATTCCAGGGCTGAACACACAGTGAATTCACTCTTTCCTATGATTCATGAGCTTCTGGGGCCCTTCCAGATCCTAAGGGAATCCTCTAATCAGACCCAACACACACACACACACACACACACACAGAGAGAGAGAGAGAGAGAGAGAGAGAGAGAGAGAGAGAGAGAGAGAACACCTTGGGAGCCTGGGCACAATCAGGACCCAGGACCTCAGGTTCTCTACATCCCCAAAGATCTTCCTTCACAGAACTTTCCCACATGAGGCCTGACACAGACTGTGTCTAGCCCCCACCTGTCTAGACCTGGGAGACCCCGAGGCAGTTAACAGATGACATTCTACAGACACTCTACTGTGACTTCCAGGCCTGGGGACTATGATTCTATTATATCTTGCATCTAGGTGCCCTGGTCCTCTGAAAGCGCTGGTGAGACCAGGCTTCATAGTGGAGTGGAGTGAAGCTTAAAGAGACAGTCTGGGCCCCCAGAGTGAGCTGGACGGAATCCTCATTACTCCAGCCTACCACAGCCCAGCTTTCCAGCTGTGGCAATGGCCAGTGGATGAAAAGGGGGGACTGGCCTTTTGTAGGAGGGGGTATTCTGGGGAGCGAATTGGCTGAGGAACCTCCTTCTTGGGTGCATGAGAAGGGGGTACCCAAACTCTTCTGTTCTAGTTAGTAGGAAGCAATAGGTTTCCAGCCTAAGAAAGAACAGGAACCCCCACACACCCCAAGAAGGCTAGAGAAGACAGGTGGGGCAGGTGATGGACCTGTGACTGGTCAAGCTCCCCCTTGCTCTATTTCTACCTCAACTGTGATGTCATCAAGTCCTCAGGGCCAATCAGTCCCTGATCTCCTTCCATCCGGGGCTGAGCCTCCACCAATCCTCTTGTAAGTCAGGGCTTTTCAAAGAAGGTGACTTGGGGGGGGGGGCTCCAACATCCCTCAGGAGTGGTGCTCTGGACTGCTGTGGTCCCTCGGGATGCCTCTAGGCTACACCTCTGCTTCAGAGTAGGGACAGGGTTTCAGAGGAAAATGACTCATGTGACCCTTGCTCCTGGAGAAGGGACAGCTGGAATGGCGGTTGTGAGGACCTCCTGGCCCCACCGTGGGTTGTGGCAACTTGCAATTCATTTGGTCTGAGGAGAGGAGCCCTTTCATCTGTGGAGAGACAGACAGAGCCTAGGTTTAGAAGACAGCCTTCAAAGAGCTCATTTCCTTCCATGACCAACCACTCTGATGACTTAGCCACCCCTCGATCTGGGGTGGTCAGGAATGGGGGACACTGACTCCCCCATTCCCTGAATTGTGAGTCATACTGCTTTCCCACGGCCACCCCCACCCCAGCCATTTTGGGGTAAAGTCCTTACATACCAAATGGAAGGGCAGTGGGCTTGTGGGAAGCTGTAGTGGACTGGTGTAGGGAATGGTTTGAGCAGCAAAGATTACTTCTAAAAACCCAATTGTGCCTCCAAGGACACACAAGGGAGCACAGTGTGGGGACAGTAGGTAGAACGTATCTGCCTTGAGCTTCCGGGCAGTTGAGATGGGATCCTGATATGTGGCCTCCTTCTCCCCAGGCTCTAGAGCCAAGGCTAACTTAAGATCAGGTCATCTTGGCACAGGGAAGTGGTGAAGCCTGGGGCGAGCTACAATCTAATCCCTAATCCTCCTCTTGCTCACCTGTGGCACACTGGGAATAGAGCTCAGGACTCAACAAAAAGTGCAAGGATCTGGAGGATTCTGAAACTTCCTCAGCTTTGGAGCTATAGCTCAGTGGGTAGAGAGTGCTTGCCTAGCATGGGCTAAGGCCTGGGTTCAGACTCCAGTACTAGGCAGGTCAGAGGGTCAGGAGATCTTTCTCAGCTACATAGCAAGTTCAAAGCCGGCTTGGGTTACATAAGACCCTGTCTAGCCGGCTTTGAAAATCCTACCTATGCTTACTGTAAATGTATCGAATCCACACTAAAATGCCCATTTTCCCTCATTTGGATTACCCCAGGACTGTGATAAGAAAGTCCCCAATTATTCATTTCCCCCCTAATCTGGTGTTAAATAAAAAAAATGGGGCCTCTCGTAGTTGATGACAGCTCTGATTTTTTTTTTTTTTTTAATGCTTTATGGTGTTAAGCCACCTCCCATTCCTGAAAAGGTTGACTCCAACCCCACCCCTCCTCCAGACTGACACTCACAACTCTGTGTCCTCCAGGGCCAGGGGTCGCTCCAGAGCCTGCCTTCGCCTCCTCACGGCCCCCAGGATCTTCTTCCGAGGCCCCAGGGGCACGCTGATGCTTCGTAGGTCGAGGTCAGAGCACAGCATCAGGGCCTCCAGGTCAATCTTCTCGTGCCGCAGGAGGGAGGCAAAGTCCTCCATGTGCAGCGAGGCCAGAAAGGTCTCCAAGGGGCTGGTCTCGGGCTCCAGGTCCTCATCCAAGCCCAAATCTAGCTCATCCCAGGGCAACTCTTCCCCGCAACTGCGGTCCTGCAAGCTGTTGGCACTACCTAGACTGTCGTCGTCCAGGCTGGGGGAACTATGCAGCCGACCCCGCGGCGTGCCTGCCCCATCCAAGCCCCCGTCCTCTCGGCCCAGCCCGTGCAACCCGCTGCTCACATAGTTCCTTCGAAACACCATGGTACCCAGGCCGGGGCGGGTAAACAAGGAATCGTGACCTGAGTCGGTGCTGACCTCCGAGTGGGCAGGCTCGGCAGCCAGCGTGGCACGGGAGACGCTGTCCTCGTCCGAGAGGAACATGTCCCTGAGTGGGGCACGGCCCCACTCCTTGGGGTTGGCGTAAGTGCCCTGGCGCACAAACATCACGTCGCTACCCAGCTGCAGGCCCGAGAGCGACCGGACGCTTTTGCGCCCGTCCTCGGAGACCTTGAAGGTGCCCTCGCCCCCCTGCTTGCGCCTCTCCAGCTTCTTCTGGATCTTGGCCTTGCCCTTGGCCGTGCCGTGCAGCGTGGCCTGCGAGTAGGGCAGCTGGCTGCCCAACGTCATGTGCTGCAGCCGGCGGCTCAGGGTACTAGACGTGAGGCTGGAGAAGCTGAGCGTGTCGGAGCGCTCGGCCAGCTCGCGCCGGTAGCGCCGCTCCATGCGCTCGTGGTGCTTGCGCTGCATCTTGGCGCATTCACGGATGCGCCGCTCCGCCTCGCGGAAGGCCTTGTCCTTCAGCTTGCCCACCAACTTGGGGTTGAGGCTGCTCTGCTTGGCCGCGATGGAATCCAGATAGCGCACGCACTCCATGTGACCCTTCATAGCGGCCATGTCCAGCGGCGTGTGGTAGTCATTGTCCAGGCACCAGATGTTGGCCCCGAAAGACACGAGGAAGGACAGACAGTGCAGGTGCCCATTGGAAGCCGCCAGATGCAAGGGTGTGTTTCCCCAGATGTCACACTTATCCGGGTCGCCTCTGTAGGGACAGCACGTAGAGAGGTAGGATGAGTCCTTTTAGCAAGCCAGACCTGGGGTCTGATTGGAAAGTATAAGGAATCTTGCGAGGTGAGGAGCAGAAAAAAGAAAGAAAGCCCACAGACATTGCGAGCCCCCTGGATCTGTTACGTAGCAACCACTAAGCAGAAGTTTTCAACCTGTGGGTCGAGACCCTCACTGGTCATCATATATTTGACTTCCTGTATCTCGTATATTGACATTATGATTCATAACAGTAGCAAAATTAGTTATGAAGTAGCAACAAAATAATTTTATGGTTGGAGGTCACCATGACATGAGGAAACCGTATTTAAGGGTCGCAGCATTAGGAAGGTTGAAAACCATTGCCCTAAAATAAACCCAGGGAGCTGAGACCTAGACTTCCAGGAGGCCAGCGGACTTGAGCCAACAGATGCGTCAGAATTACGCACAACAACCAGGTGTGTGTGTGGAGAGTGACCCAACCCACAAAGGGGCGGGGCGACCTAGGAGGCGGGGTGAGGCGGGCCGAGCTGGGAATCTCAGGGGATAAATATTTGATGCGCTGAGAGAAAGGAGTGAATTATTCATGGGCCCTGCGGGGAGCTGGGCCAGAGAGGTGGTGGGCCAGACCTGGGTCTGGGTCCCTAGGCAGGTGTGGTGGTTTGCGATGCCACGTGTTACAGGGTGACAGTACAAGAGGACCAGAGGGTGGTTGTGTGTAGGCGCTGGGCGTAAGCCTGAATGAACGTCAGAGGGTGCATGCTGGTCTACAGTGGGCACCGCCATATCTACAGGGAGCGGGGCCAGGCCTGGCAACGCCAGTGTTAGAGCAGGTGTCGGGTCTTGGCCTGGGCCAGAAGGGGACTGTGGGGACAGCCAGAACTAGAGAGGAAGAGGGCGGCGATGTGGTCCTGCTGCTCTCTCTTGTTCAGGCTGCCCTGTGAAGCTGGGTAGCTTTGCCCCTCCGGCAGGCCTCTCTAATACCTCCACATCTGACTTCAGACTATAGCCCACCCAGCTCTGCTGGCTTCTGTAGGAATCTTGTCTCTCTCTCTGGATCTAGCACTTGGCCCTATCCCTCACTCATGAGGCCACAAGGCCAGCTCAGGTCTGGGGAAGAATCACTCCTCATCTCAACACTGCCCCTCCCCCCAGCTTCCCCCTCTGATTACCAAGTCCCGTAGGATGCTGTAGGGAAGGGTGGCTCAGCAACAGTCCCTCCCTCTTCAAGCACAAATCCTTGCCTCTGTAGAATCTCAGGGCTTTGGGCAGCTCTCTTTCCTTCCAGTCCCCCGCATGAGACTCCCATAAACCTCTGGAATAAATAGGGCAGGGGATATAGTACCGTGTGCCCTCCTGGAGTCTTGGGCTCTGTCTCAACTGTCTGATTCCACATTGTTCCCACCTGCTGCTAGACCAAAGGTGCAGACACAGAGGAAGAGGGAAACATTTCCCACATATCCAGCTACTCCAGTACCATGGTCAGCACAATTTCTGCCCCTGACCTTGACCCCTCCATAGAGCCTGAGGCATCCACATGAACCCTCTTGGGGCATCTTCTTCCTGTCTAGGCCACTGTGGAGGCCAGTCCTACTAAACTGTTAATAGGTAGGATGGTTTCAGTAATGTGAGTTAGTCCCCTCCCTCAAACCCAAGCCACTTTAGTGATCCTGGATCCACATTGCTTGGCTCCTCCTCCAAACCCCTGGGCTCTGTGCCCACCCTTCCTCCCAGGACAATGACAGAGGAAGGATGGGGGGGTGAAGATGTTCTTTCTGCACACTACAGTTTCCCAATGCTGGGTCCCGCAGAGGGGGAGGGGTGCAGAGAGTTAATCACTGGCTGAACCAGTGACATTTGGTAGTGTGGACAGTGCCCGTAAATCCCAGAAGAGTGGAGGGAAGGCACAGGTTAGCATGAACCCGAGGCCCGTGGGAGCTACTGGTGCTGTAAGGACAGCCTTTTGGCTTCCAGGTTGGGAAGTAGGCAGTGAAGGTTTCTCCTTCCCGCCCCACCCCCTCCACCTCCAGTTCTAGGCCCCTGGAGATTTCCCAGCCTTCTTTCGGGTTCCCACCTACCTTTCACTGTTGCTTCCAGGCAACTCCCAAACATGTCTTTGATTTTTTAATAACTCTGCAGCCCCCATCCCATAATCTTGGATCTCACCCCCAAATTGAAGCCCTTCTCTAATCCCTGCATCGAGTCCACAACTGTCACGAGCTCAGCTTATGTCCCCTCCATGTGTGTCTCCCAAAGAATGGCAGGCTGCAGTGTCTGTCTATAGCGGGGGGGTGGGCGGGAAGCAGCTCAGGCAAGAGGATAAGCAATGCCATGAGGTTTAAGGCACAGGATTCAGGGATACTCACCCACGGCTCACAATGAGGCGCAGCGACTCCAGGTTGCCATGGTAGGCAGCCCAGAGGGTGGGGGTCATGCCATCCTCGTCAGGGGCATTCAGCTCCTTCCGGGTGGCCTCCTTGAGGAGTTCCAGATAGCCATCCCTGGCGGCCCGGTGATACTGGTCATTCATGGCGCCCGAGTTAGAAGGGATGGGCAAGGGGCACGGAGAAATGTCCCCCCGACGGGGAGGGCAGCCGGGTTAGAGCTGAGACATGGAGTTGAGGGAAGGGGCTGGGCAGGGCCCTGGGCCGCCAGCCCCTGCTGCCGCAGGTGGTGGATGCGGAGCGCCAGAGCCGCGACTACAGAAGACTACAGACTTAGTCTACTGGGACATCTGAGCTGCACACCCGGGGAGGGAGGGGGGATCTCTCACTGCCCAGGGAACCGCCCAGGAGCTTCCCCTGGGTCCTAAGCGCCATGCTTCTCAGCACACAGATGTGAGTCGAGTAGAATTCAGCACTCTTGCGCCAAAAGCATGCACTCTAGCGTTGCGGTCCTTGAAGCCCGCATATATAGAATTGCAGGTGCTGGATTCCCTGATTTCTTCACCAGTCAAAAGGACAGGTCGGGGGGTTGGAGAATGGCGCGTGAGGATGGGGTGGAGAGGCGGTTCTGATCTGGGGGACTGTGGGCCTAGAGAAGCAGGAGGACCCACCCCAAGAGCATCCTCCAACAGAGCAGCGGTCCCTGCCCTTAGCCTACACGCATGGGGTCAAACAACAGTTTTCCAGCAGGAGGCGCTGCACGACTACAGGCCGGCTGAGGGCACCGCGTGGGAACCAGACTTTGCAGCATCCAACCAGCATCTCTGGGCAGCAGTTGTAGGGATACGGGAAGACCGAATTTGGATCACTCTGGGGGCAGGTGGGGAAAGGGGAACGAACTGTTATCCTGATCTCGGGACAGCAATCACGATCCAAAATATAGGTGGTTCCTGATCTGCGACGGCGGTGTCTAGGTGCAGGCAGGTACCGGGGGTGGGGGGTCAGCTCTGCAGGCTTTTGGGTGGGTGGGTGTGATCTCTAAGCACCAGGTTACAGTGGGTGCTGGGGGCAGAGGGCCCTCTGGGTACTGCGATATGGGGCCGTGTCCGAACCCTGGCTGCACCAGCGTGACAAGGTGAGGGGATCTTAACAGGTAAATATAAATCTCACCTTATCTGGCTTCCCTAAATTCAGCTCGGAGAAAAGATGGATCATGTGAGTGGGACTGAGAGGTTTATGGAGCCGAGCTCTTGTGGCTGTAAATCACTCTGCCCTCTCCGGTATAAAGCACCGGTCCAGCCCGGCGTGGGAGAGAGGAATCGCTTGCTGCCCCTTGACCCCCAACTTGCTGTCGGCTCCCGGTTCAGCCAGGTGCGTGCCCCTGGCCAGGAGACTGTCAGCTTTGGGGAGTGGGACCTTGTAAGGGCTCTGGCCTAGGGGCCACTGCTTCTTCTCTCTGTGCAATATTTCTGGGCCAGGTGAATAAGGTGTTCCTTTCATTTTTCTCATTTTCCCCAGTGCTAGGTCCAGCACCCTTAGTCCCCACATTCCCGGGTTCCCAAATCCAGGGATCACATGGGAGGAAAGAAGAGCCCCCCTGGGTTGACTTAGAATCCTATCCTTGCCCCCCCCCACCCGGACCTCGCAGTGATCCCCTCAACCTCCTCCAGTCGCCCCCACCATGTCGGAGGAATTGGTCCCGCATCCCAATGAGAGCCTGCCGGGGCCTCGGGCCAGCCCCCGTGAGGTGTGGAAAAAGGGCGGCCGCCTGCTGTCGGTGCTGTTGGCTGTCAATGTGCTGCTGCTCGCCTGCACGCTCATCAGTGGTGGTGCCTTCAACAAGGTGGCTGTGTATGACACCGACGTGTTCGCCCTGCTCACCACCATGATGCTGTTGGCCGCGCTGTGGATAGTCTTTTACCTCCTCCGCACTGCACGCCGTCCAGGCGCCGTGCCTTACCGGGATGCTCATGCTGGCCCCATCTGGCTCCGAGGTGCCCTGGGAAATGGGGACGAGAGTGGGGTAGGCAGGGTGGGAAGCTCATGGGGGACCTGCAGGGTGTGACTTTGGGGTAGACAGATGTGAAGTTCCCTGGGAAGAGCAATAGGGCAGAAGGCTTCTTGCTATGAAATGCGGCTTCAGGGAGGGAAGCGGATCGTGGAGGACAGAGACAAGTGGAGGGAGCTTCTTTGCCTTATGTAGAGATTGGAGAGATGATCATAGAGAGGGCCTTTGTGAGGAGAAACGCAAAGACATGAGCAGCTGGTAAGGTCTGTCAGAGGCCTTGCCCTTACCTGTGCAGGGGGGGGCACATTGGATGTCCCCCTCTTCCCAGTCAATCCTGCACCATCTTCCACTTGCCTACTCATCTTTCAACCCTTTAGCTTATCCATTCACCTATTCATCATCTGTTTATCTGTCCCTCACCTTCTCCATTCATCTGTCTGTCCATCCATTCATCCACCCACCCACCCATCCATCCATCCACCCACCTACCCATCCATCTACCCACCCACTCAGCCATCCATCCATCCATCCACCACCCACCCATCCATCCACCCACCCACTCACCCATCCATCCATCCATCCATCCACCTACCCATCCATCCACCCATCCATCCATTCATCCACTTGTTTATGCTCTCTCTATCCATCCACTCAGTAATCTCTCAGTCCATCCATTTGTCCATCTATCGAATTATCTTTTCATTCACTCATCTTCATCCATCTGTTCATTTATCCACTCAACCTTTGATCCACCCATTTTCATCTTCCAGACACACATTTGCCCATTCATATATCCATCTGTCCATTCACTTACCCTCCTAACCTCTCCACTCAATCCCTTCTTCCATCCAATTATCCACTCATTCCCTATTCCCACCAGACTAACCCCTCACCTTCAGAACCTCCTCTCCACCCTGCAAGCCCTGCCTCCTGCCTATCTGATATACCACTCCCCTGCTGGCCCCGATCCCTAGGTGGGCTGGTGCTGTTTGGGATTTGCACCCTTGTCATGGATGTCTTCAAGACTGGTTACTACTCCAGTTTCTTTGAGTGCCAGTCGGCCATCAAGATCCTGCACCCCATCATCCAAGCCGTGTTTGTCATTGTCCAGGTGGGTAGAAGGAATGTCCCCGTGTGAGAAAAAGCCTCATGCTTGGCAAGAAATCTGGAGATGTAAGCTCCACACATACCCGCCCTCCCCCCTCCCCACAGCTCTGAGCAATTCCGCAAATGGCATTGGACTGTGTTAGAGATCATATGATCCTATAGACAAGGGGATGCTGACTCATGAAGTGGCACCTAAATGTGAGCTTCTACTTAGGTGTGCTGCAATTTTATTTTGACCTAAGTGGTGTCAATAATTAACACGTTGAGAGGTGCAAGTTGTGACAGCTGGCCCTGTCTGATAGAACCTTGGATGTCTACGGGATAGCATCAGTCTCTGCCTACTGTCGCCTGTGGTCATGACCATGGCTGGGGCTTGTTTGGTCTCAGTCATAGCTCTATGTTTGATATTTGTTTAGGAGGCAGGGCATCCCGTAAGTTTCAGTTATTTTCAGACAAGTTCAAATCAATTTCTTTTCTTTTCTTTTTCCTTTGATGACTCACTTCATGCAGCCCAGACTAGCTTTGAACCCCTGCTTTCACCTCCCAACTTAGGTGATTTCAGGAATGAGCCACACCTGGCTTTCCCAAGGGTTTTTTTTTTTTTTTTTTTTCTTTTAATGTGTTACATAAAGACAGTTTTGAAAGAGCTGACTAAGCCGAGGCAGGATTGCTTTTGCACAGAACCAGAAGAGAGGCTCACCTAGTGTAAGCAAGGTGGCCACAGAGACAGTGGCGTGCCTTGGAGCATCCCCCTGCCCTGCACGTGTGGCTGCAGCATTTGATGTAACTTTAGTCTTTAACATTTCATAAGTCTGAAGAATGCTCCGGGGAAAAAAATGAAAACACAAATACCCCCATGTCAGCAAGTCCTGAGGCAGGGATTCAGTGGTGGTTAGATGAGGGCGAGACCTTCCCAACCCAAAGGAAGAGGATGGCAGGGGATGTGGGCAAAGAAGCCAGAGATGTGGACAGGACAGTCAAGAGGTCAAGGTCATTCGCCGTTACATAATGAGTTCAAGGCCAGCCCTTGAGAAGCTGAGGTGGGCAGGTATCTGAATCTGAGACCAGCCTCAGCTACAGATGGAGTTCCAAGGCTGCCTAGAGGAAATCTGTCTCAACAACAAAAGCCTCAAAGACCTTCTTATCTTGAGACTTGAAGAAGGCCCGGTCTGAGGCTGACCTTGCTCCCCAAAATATATCACTCGTACCCATGACTCCACTTGCCAGACTAACACTTCAGCCCTGCCTGACCCCATCTCACAGGGTGAAAATATTTCACAGGTGACATTTTCCCAACCTTTAAGAAATAGAGAAGTCCTGAGCTTGCCTCTTTCTCTCTGTGCAGACTTACTTTCTCTGGATATCCGCTAAAGACTGTATCCACACCCACCTGGACCTGACCCGGTAAGAACCACAGTTCAGTGTCTGTGGGCCAAGGGCCCGCCTGGCATGAGAGAGCAGGCTTGACATCCTGGGTGTGGCTTTTCTCTTTAAGCCCTGGGTGGGATTTCAAGCCATTCTTCCCTCTCTGCCCTCTTGCCTTCTGCTGCCTAGAGTGTGCCCTTTTCCCTAGTGGGGTCTGAGCCACGGGACACCCACTATCTTAGCTGACATCCCACTGGGCTGAGCCTTGCTTCCAAATTCAACTCCCCTGTTCATGTGGGCCCTTCTGCCATCTCACTTCATAAGCCCACCTCTCAGGAGGCTCCCGACCCTGCCTTGCTTTGCCGGGGACCCATAATGAGTCCAAGACCTTATGAGCCTTTTATTCTCCTTGTCCATTACCCTGAAACAGATGTGGGCTCATGTTCACTCTCGCCACCAACCTAGCCATCTGGATGGCAGCCGTAGTGGATGAGTCCGTGCACCAGGCCCACTCCTACAGTGGCTCCCATGGCAACAGCAGCCACACCCGCCTCGCCCCTGACTGTAAGTTCCCAGTTAGCACTGGCCCTGTGGCTGCCAGGCACTGGATGGACGCTTTGGGTATATAGTCATAGTCAGTCAACCATGCCCTTGCCAGGGCATGGTGGTAAAGGTAGATTCTGGGGGCCTCCTCCCGCTCCTGGCATTCCTTTGGAAGTGTGGGTAGAGGTGACAACAAGAGTATATAGTGTTTCCTCATCCTTGAGGGTACAGTCTAGGCCATATTGTCCAGGTCTCCATCCGACCATGAAGGAACCCGGGCTTTCCTCAGAAAGGGTAAGGGTGAGGAAGCTGAAGAAAGAGAAGGAATGATTTAGCTTTTCCAGCCTGGAGAGGAAGGGTTGAGGTTAGGAAAACATGGCCCTAGCTTGCAAGGAGACCCCAGCATAGAAGAGCTGATAAGGGGCAACCTGGTGTAAACAGGGAATCCTGATGGGGGCAGAGCCCCAGGCAGGCAGTCACCTTAACAGACGAAACCAGAGTGAGGCCAAAGCGTTGGGAGTTGGCGTTTCCTCTTGGCTCACTCATTACAACCCTCAGACCTCTCTGAGCCTCAGCTTCTTCATCCATAGATAGGGGGTAATTCTGGGGCCGCAAGAGGCATTTGCTGAGGCCCCGGGTGTCCTAGACAGCACATTTTGAATTCCCCTCCATGCAGCACAGACTGAAGGGATGGTGGGAGCCTGGGCACAGCAACTAGAGCTCTGGGCTCTCTACAGCCCTCCCCACATTTGACAGACATGCTTCCTCCCCCAGACAGAGCCTGCCTATCTCGGGGAACAAAGGGTCATGGGTGAGGAGGGATGGGTGAAATGGAGAGGGGGACAGATTTGTGGTTCTGGTTGTCTTTTTAATCTGTGCAGTCTATGTACATGTTCCTGTGTGTGTGGGTGCACATGCATGTGGTGGTGGTGGTGGGTATACACAGAGGTCAGAAAACAACTTTCAGGAGTTGGGTCTCTCCTTCCATCATGTGGGTCCTAGGTCATCAGACTTAGCAGCAAGCCCCTTTACCCACCGTCCCATTGGATTGCCACTTTGCTTTCTTATCTCAGTAACCTGGACCTCACAGCTTCGGCTAGACTGGCTGGACAGCAAGCCCCAGGGATCTCCTGCCTCTGCCTCCCCAGCGCTGGGATTCCAGGCACATACCTCCGTGTCATTGTGCCAAGCAGACTTTCCCCAGGGCCACTCTGTACCACTCTCCCCACATGTGACAGCCTAGCATGCCAGCGGCTGTGTCCAGGCCCCCACCACGGTTCCCGTCCCTTCCATTTGTGCCATACCGAGGGCAGCTCAGAATGTGCTGTCTAGGATACCCGGGGGCCTCAGCAAATGCTCTTTTGGCCCCAGGTACTGTGGCATCAAACTCAGGTCCTCATGCCTGCATGCTAAGGGTCTTCCAAACCGAGGGGCACATCCCTGTTCCACACTTCTGCGATTTTTGTATATTTACCACAGACTTGTCTTGCAGTGTCTGGCACAATGACTAATTATGGGGCTGAATGAAAATGCCAGCTCTTGCTCTTGTGCTCTTGCAGCCTTGCTCTCCCACTCCTACCCCTCCTCTTTCCCTTCCCTCCCCCCCCCCTCCATCACGGCCGGCCTCTACTCCTCTACTTCTTTCTCCTCTCTCTCTCTCTCTCTCTCTCTCTCTCTCTCTCTCTCTCTCTCTCTCTCACCTCTCTCTCTCCTCTCTCTCTCTCTCTCTCTCTCTCTCTCTCTCTCTGCCTCTACCACCCTCTTAACTCTCCCATGACCTGAATAAACTCTATTCTGTATTAAAAAAAGAAGAAGAAGAAAAGAAAAGAAAATGCCAGGCACCATGAAGTCCTTTGGGCTGGTAGAGAGCACCCCTGGCCTCGCTTGTCACAGACTATGTTCTCTTCGCAGCAGAGCGTGCAGGAGGCACAGCGGAAGGAGACCCGTGCCCCTGCAGCACGGCCATCTGTCAGATCTTCCAGCAAGGCTATTTCTACCTGTACCCCTTTAACATCGAGTACAGCCTCTTTGCTTCCACCATGCTGTACGTCATGTGGAAGAACGTGGGAAGGCTGCTCGCCGCCACCCACGGCCACGGCCACACACCGTCCAGGGTCAGCCTTTTCCGGGAGACCTTTTTTGCTGGCCCAGTCTTGGGCCTGCTCCTCTTTGTGGTGGGGTTGGCTGTCTTCATCCTTTATGAGGTCCAGGTGAGTGGAGAGAGAGGCCACACTCAACAGGCCCTGGTCATCTACTATAGCTTTAATATTGTCTGTCTGGGCCTCATGACTCTGGTCAGCCTGAGTGGTTCAGTCATCTATCGATTTGACCGTCGGGCTATGGACCATCATAAGAACCCAACACGGACCCTGGATGTGGCCCTGCTGATGGGCGCTGCCCTGGGCCAGTATGCTATCTCCTACTACTCTATTGTGGCTGTGGTGGTGGGCTCACCCAGAGACCTGCAGGGGGCACTCAACCTGTCCCATGCCCTACTCATGATTGCGCAGCACACCTTCCAGAATGTCTTCATCATCGAGAGCCTCCATCGGGGACCTCCTGGGGCTGAGCCTCGTGAAATGCGCCCCAAGGAGCCCTGTCAGGGCATCACCTTTGCCAACCTGGATGCCATCCACACCTTGCCTTCCTGCCCGCCCACCCCCAGGCTGGTCAGTCCCAATCCAGAAAGCCCTCAGGAAGCGGTGGTTATCATCTCAGCCCCCAGGTGCCACTGGCGACGTCGGTGCCTAAAGGACATCTCTCTGTTTCTCCTGCTCTGTAATGTCATCGTGAGTAGTCGAGGGTGAATAGGTTGGGGGGCTCCCCTAGGTTGGGGGAGAATTGATGACCGCTTAACTCATTCTAGAACCTCATAGAAGAACAGGTCCAGAGAGGAACACCGTAGCTTCTAGGCACACTGAATTTCAGGGCACAGAGACAGAAGGCAGCCCCAGCCCTCCGGCCTGTTGGCGAGCTGATAGAGAGATCCCAGGGAAGGCTGACATGGGGGCTGGGTGGATATGAGAGGAAGCTGGAAGCTGATGTGGAGGGTAAGGGCCTTCAACCCCCTCCCGTGGGAGGTGTGACAGCTCCTGGGATCTTGTGACCTGCCTGCTTCTCAGAATAATTGGAACAGCCTCAGGAAGTCGCAGAGACCGGGGTAAGTGTGAGCAGCCCGCTGGCAGGGTGCAGTGGAAGGCCAGCTGGGAAGAGGGGTGTATACGACAGCCACCCCCTTTCCAGGTGACTTGGCAAAGCCAACTATAAAGAGTTAGAGACGTCATTCTGTGAAAGTATGTCCTCTGGAAGGAAACACCCCAAGCAAAAGCCCTCATAAGAAGAGGGTACCTTCCAAAGAGAAACATTTCTAACACAGCCACACCCAACATAGCCATGCCCCAGTGGTACACACACTCCCCAACACAGAAATAACTGATACAGAACCGTCAACCTGTGGGTCCCATGCCCCAGGATTTGCCCAACCCTCCAACAGAAAATAATAGGAAAAATGTCAGAGCCTATTGAACAGGGTTTTTTTTTCTTGTCATTATGCCCTAAATAGAACAAAGTACCAAAAATTTCCACAACACTTATATCGTGAACACAGTAATTTGAAGTGTACAAAAGGAAGTGTAAGTCATTTTATGTATCGTTTTATGTAAGAGACATGAGCTGTGTGATGGATCCCCAAAATGTTGTTTCCGGAGTGAGATCTTCCACCAATACCCATCACACCAATGGAACACTGCACATCTCAGGTGGACAAAAACCACCTCTAATGAAATCTATCTCCGTACAAAACAGTAGTTTGGACACCACCCAACGCCGACTTGCAACAGTCTTTCACTTTAAAGGGGGAAAAAAAAACTTCAGTCATCAACCCCCGACCTTAACAGTTAAAGCAATAAGGCTCAGAACCTCACTGTGTCTGGGACTCACATTGGGATGTGACCCCTCTGCCTCTGCCCTTCCTCCACCTTCACCTTGGCCTTTTGGTTGGGAGCTGGTTTTGTTCCAAGTATCTTGAGTGCAAATTACTCTCGGCAGCATCCTTCCCGTCACCCCTTTTCTAGAACAGAAACAGACTCAGGAGAGGATATGACGTCCCGTGAGAATGGAGTTAATTGGCATTGGCATGAGGCTAGTCTTGAACACTTGGCCCTTTGTCCCATATCCCACACCCATAAGGTCTGAGTTCCTATCTGGGGGTGAAGTAGGAGTCTAGCCTTAGAGTTCTCACACACATGGGAGGGATGGGGAGTAGATGTGACCCAGAGGAGGGTTGGAGCAGGGTGGCCCTAGACTTGACTGGTTCTAGTCTACCGCTAACACTGGAGTGAACATCTGCCCAGCCGGTCCAGCATCTGTATTAATTCCTTACATCACCCACTGAAACTTCTCTGTGATAGGAAGGCCAGGATAAGAGGGCGGGAAGAGTGACTTCAGATGGATCCCAGCCCTGGGTGACCCTCAGTCCCTGATGGCCACCAAACTAGAAGAAGGCTGGAAGGGATCCCATTCTCTCACGCTCAGCAAAGCTCCCAGAAGTCACAAGCAGGGCTCCTGATGCATGCCTTTCCCCATACAGCTGTGGATCATGCCTGCCTTCGGCGCTCGCCCTCACTTCAGCAATACCGTGGAGGTGGACTTTTACGGTTACTCCCTCTGGGCGGCCATAGTCAACATCTGCCTGCCTTTCGGCATCTTCTACCGAATGCACGCTGTCTCCAGTCTGCTGGAGGTCTACGTGCTGTCCTGAAACTCCCCCAGCACCTGGAAGGAAATCGGGCTGCCACTCATTCCCTGCCTGCCCAGACTAGAATTTTCACTAAAGTTTATTTTTCCAGGATGAGTTTTTAAATCAAAATCAAGACATGCCCATTTATTTCTGCATGACCCTGGAGCCTGGGGAGACCAAGGCAGGGAACCTGCTTCCTGTAGCATCCCCCAGGACTAGACAGGATCTGGAAATAGCATCTCTGGCTCTATCTCTAATCTCAGCCACATGGCCTGTGTACTCTCTGGAGATGGGACCAATAAACCTGCAAGCGACCCCTTTGTCCCCCTCTTCTTGTATCAGCCTTGCATGGGATGAGCTGTTTCAGGGTTGTTTTCAGACACTCCCCTTTTCAGTGGGTGAGATGAGCTGAGCCTATGCAGCAGGCTTTCTAAACGGTGAATAACAGGGTGACTGGGAGGGGCCAGCAAGTGCCCGTGAATGTGATCATCTTTCTTGCGATGCAGGGAAGTTAGGGAGGACTGATTTCATCGAATGCTTTACAAAGAAGGAAACCTGTGGATAATGTGCCATCTGTGTGTGTATGTCTGTACACTTATACATACATGTAGGTGGGTGTAGAGGTCAGAGGTCAACCTCAGGAGCTCTCCATGTTGTCCCCCCCCTTTTGGTGTGTGTGTGTGTGTGTGTGTGTGTGTGTGTGTGTGTATACACATGCATGAGCGAGTGTCCACAAGAGCATGTGAAGGCATTCTATTCCTTGAGGAATGGTCCCTCAATCAAATTCAAAACTCACTTATACGGCTAATCTTGGTAGCGCGCTAACTCTGGGAATTCCATCTCTGCCTTCTAAGGCTGGAACGACAAGAATGGCCACAGCCACGGGGCATTTGCCATTTCTGAGTTCTGTGGATCGGCACGGGTGTTTTATCTCATGAGCCAGCATTGCTTTTGCTCACACGTCTGCCATCAGATCCTGTGGGACTGGAGCTACAAACACTCGTGAGCCACCATGGGGGTCCTCTGGAAGAGCAGCCAATGCTCTTAACTGCTGAGCCATCTCTCCAGCCCCTATCATTAAGACAGGCTCCCTCCCATTCCTCCTCCTGGCCCTTGTGTTACATGTGTACTGCTACAGCCAGCTTTCCATATGGTGCTGGCAAGCACACTCAGGCTTCCACACTTATGTGGCAATCCTCTGATGACTGAGTGTTCTCAGCCCTCCAGATGTTTTTTTTAAACAAGCAGCAGAGGCTTCTGTTGTCCTCTTTAGATTGATACATAGCAAATGTGGCCTCTTTTTTTTAGACCTGAGTACTGGCATGTTGGTCACCTCAGACGGAGACTACTGTGTCTGTGTGCTGGGAACATTCAAGGTCTCCTCTCCTTATTGAGAAATACACAATGGATCATTGCCAGCCATTGTTGCCCTCCCGTGCTACAAAATCTCAGGAAGGTAATCCTCCCGCCCAACCGAACCTAACCCCATTAACCCAAGGCAGACATTTTTCCTTCAAAGCGTCCCAGGAATGTCAGGGTCATGAGTACAGACAGGGACATATTATAGGTAGAAGCAGGTGCTACCAACTTAACAGAAGCTGGGAAGGTCCTTACCTCCAGGGACCTCCCTTTACTTATTCAGCTTGGGGTCCTTGAAGACCCTCTCCAAAGCCACAAGACTTCCACATTGCCACAGCTGTATGCAGAGATGGAGGAAGGCAGGAGGGATTCCGAAAGCTAGTAGAGGGTCAAAGTTGGTTTTGTGTTACATTGAGGTTTTTGGTTTTTGTTGTTGCTTTATGGTGGTGGTGGTGGTTGGTGGTTTTGTTGTTGTTGTTTTTGGATTTTTTTTGTTTTTGCTTTTGTTTTAGTTTTTGTTGTTGTTGTGGGCTTTTTTTTTTTTTTTTTTTTTTTTTTTTTTTTTTGGACAGAGTTTCATGGAGTCCAGCCTCTTACCCCCTATGTAGCCAAGGATGACCTTTAACTCCAGATGGTCATACCCCACCCAAGTACTGGGATTACAAGTGTGCATTGCTAAGCTTGTTTTGTTTATTTTAAATTTTTATTGTATTTGTGTGTGTGTGTGTGCACACACACACACACCACTAGAAGTCAAAGGACAATTTTCAGAATCAATTCTCTTCACCTTACACAGGTCATCAGGTTTGTCGGGTGCCTTTGCCCACTGAGGCATCTCACGGGCACCAGCCAGCCAGTTTTTTTTGTTTCTTTGCTTGTTTTTTTCATGAGACTCAGAGATTTGAATGGAGGGGTCTAACAGCCAGAAGGGAGGGGGAGCCAGGTGGGAGTGATGACATTTGGGGGTGAGAACAGAAGACGTCAGAAGAAAGCAGGCTTGGATTCTGTCATCAGCAAAAGGTCTTTGAGGCGCTGTAGACTGGGCGGGATGTTGGGGATGTGAGACAGAGAGGGAAAGGAGCCAAGAAGGAGAGACCAGAGAAGAGCCTAAGGACTACCTCCTCCCACTCTGCTCCCCAAATCCCATCTCCCACCTAGGGTGTCTTTCACCCTAACTTCAGTTTTGATGTGCACAAAAAGATGATTCTGAGAAGCCGCTCTGGTACTTGGTCAGCTAGACCGGGTGTAGAAAATATGCGACCTCGACCAGGAGAGGAAAGTTTCCCATTCACAGCTCAGCCGCCACAAGCAAGTATGGCCTGAAGCCAGGTAGCTCTCTGTGCGGACCCAAGGACAAGGCACCCCATTCCATTTCAGGGGCTGCCCCCACCCAGACACCACGCCTCCTGCCACGCCCTCCCGCCTATCTCTCTAGTCATTGGCTTCCCGACTTGTGCCCGAGCCCCCGACAGAGTAATTAACGAAGGATTAATGAGATTCCCAATGTCAACAGAAAAATCGATGGGCCTTGGAGCCCGAGCGGCGACTGCGCAGTCTCGCGGGGGGGTCGGAGGGCAGAAAGAGCGTCGAGGCATCTGTCCCAGGGCACTTGGGACCTTACCATGACGGAGGATCCGCGCTGCAAACCAAGCGGTGGGGATCCCGCGACCATGGCTTCACAGACTTCAGGTAAGGTTCCTTAGCTCGAGCTGGGGACACACAGGCACACCTCTGAGCGCCCGGGGCAGCTGACTGAACCTTTCCTGGAAGCCCATCCTTACACTCACTGCTCCAAAGTGGGGTTCATGAATCGGGTGCTGCAAATATTGGGCAGGGCAGAGTGAGTGGGGAGGCCCTAGGCTGTATCGCACACCCCAGCTCTGGCTCTGAGCCCACATCCTCCCCACCTCGCCCCTGGGTTCAAGGGTCCTCACAGCTCAAAGAGGTGCCCAGGCCTGAACCGAGCCAGAAACCTGGACATATGGTTGGTTAAAGGAATACAGTACTTGGGCTGCCTAGGCCTTCTCCAACTCCCTGCTCCAAACTAAATCTCCGAAGTTTCCCTGCCAGCGCTCCAGCTCCGCAGCCTCCCTCAGAGCTGGTCCTGCGCTACCGGTCCGTGGCCCCGACGGTTCGTCTTTCGTCGGCCGCCTCTGAACGCGACCCATAAACCAGTTTGGTGTCTAGGTCTTTCCTTGAACTGGCATCGTGCCAAGAGGCGTGCCAAGGGTGGCGGAGTTCTAGTTGGTCCCAAGTGGGTTCGTTCTAGCTCTTTTTTTCTGGACCCCTTGATGCCCGCCCTAACACCTTGCCTAGCAATGACCCATACTTGCCTCCTTAATAACCGCTGGCGGAGCACTGAACCACCGACCCACTGCCATGGGAACAGGGGAAAGCATTGGAAGGGAGAGGACCTGGAACTCTGTGCTCCAGGATCGCCACACCCCCTCCCCCACTCCCAAGGCCTGAGCGAAAACTCCAATCCTTTCGTCCTTCTAAGATCTTGATCTATAGGAAAGTTCACACATTTCTATCAGGCACGGCTCTTCGTGTATGTTCACGCATCAAATCAGGAAAGTCTGACAAAGCTCCTGAGGGTAGATATCATGTATCAACTCTTTTACTTATTCAATAACTTGTCGGGCTGGAGATGCAGCTCAGTGGTCCTGCACGGGTCTAACATTCACAGGGCTGGGGGATGGGTGGCGGTGGGATGGGGAGGTCGGGATGGGGGGATGGGAGCCAGACAGAATGTGAGGCATCCCTGTTCCGTAGTTACTCATTCATTTCACGGATGGACGGAGGATCCAGACTACAAAAACTAAGTAGCTTGACCAAGATCACAGAGATGCTTAACGCCATCTGTGCTCTTGATCAGTAAGGGGGTGGGGAAGGAAGGACAGGCTGTGAGGAGGATGAGGTGGAGCCGTCAGGGCGGGCAGAAAAGGAGCAGGGAGGTGTCCTGGGAGCTTTACCTTGCTCAACCTGGGCGAGGGAAGCAAAAGATAACCATCTGGAGCTCCTCCTCTGCAGTAGAGAGATGGAGAGGGTTAATGGGCAGGGTCTCTGTCCGCAGCTCTGGTGCTGAAATACACCCCTTCCCCGAACAGCCAGAGTCCAGGGCTTTGGGGCTGTGCCAACCTTAGGGAGGTGAATGAAACAGAACCTTATCTCTGCCCAGAGGAGTCCCCGATCTTGAGAGGACCAACCCATGATGGTCCACACTCATGATCAGCAGAGGGATGGCCCACCAAAGTAGCCAGGAGTCTGCACGGGCAGAGGAAAGGAGTCCCCATGGGGAGGCTGATTGAGGATCATTGGTAGCAGCGGGCAGGCAAGAAAGAAAGAACAACAGAAGGAGCCAAGAGACCACGTGGAGAACATGGAATCTTCTATCTGGGTCTGAGTGGATATGAGGACCCTGGGGTGTGGCCAGGGGCTGGCCAGGGAAGATGACAACATGGCCTGGCAAAAGAGAGGACGTTGTTTTAAAAATCTTGAAAAGGGTCCCAAGTTTAGCTCTTCACTCTCCAACAAAGAACAATGGAAGGTGTCAGTTCTCAGTATCTCCAGGGAGCAGGTGGAGAAATGGACCCCAGACGGGCTGTGGTTACAGCCAGTGTGGTGAGAATCTCCTAGTAGGGCCTTGAGCAGTGATTCTCAACTTATGGGCCATGAATTCTTTGGGAGGGGGGGTCGAATGATCATTTCTCGGGGGTTGCCTAAAACCATCTGAAAACACAGATATTTACATTATGATTCATAACAGTAACAGAATCAGAGTTGTAAAGTAGCAACACAAGTAATTTTATGGTTGGGGGCGACTACAGCATGGGGAGCTGTATTTAACAGTGGCAGTGTGGGGGTTAGAGAGATGATGGCTCAGCAGTTAAGAGCACTGACTGTTCTTCCAGAGGTCCTGAGTTCAATTCCCAGCAACCACATGATCGCTTACAACCATCTGTAATGAAGTCTGATGCCCTCTTCTGGTGTGTCTGAAGACAGTGACAGTGTGCTCACATATATAAAATAAAAATTTTTAAAAAGGAATGGCAGTATTAGGAATGTTGAAAACCATTGCTCTTAAGGAACAAGCAGAACAAATCTCCATTAATGAAGATAGAATATGTTGGGCAATGCTATGAGCAAGGGATGCTGGGAGTGGCAAGCAAAGACCCTCACCCAGCCTGAAGGACCAGCTGGAATCACCAAAGAGCAAGAGGGTGGAGATGGTAAACAAAGGATGGGGACATGTGCAAAGATAGGGAGGTGAGCATAGTCGAAGCATTCTGGGATTTACAGCAGGATGCAGCAGCCCATGGGGAGAGCAACAAGGTCCTGAGGCTGTGCTGGGGAGGTAGGTAAAGGCAGGAGCAGGAAGCATCAGTGGAGCAGGAACCATTGTTCCTTGAACATCATGTGCACCAGGCTTTCGTTAGCACACACTGTCTCGTTTCACTCAGAAAGGCCCCGCAAGTCTTGGACTTTATACTGAGGGCAACTGGCTGTCTTTGCAGGACTCTTATTAGGAGACAGGCCCCATGATCAGGAAGGCCAGCCCAGGAGAGAGCAGATAGGCTCCAGACTAAAGTAGCAGTTGATCTGAGAAGCCAGGGAGGCAGAGAGGCACAGGCATGTACAGGTATATGTAATCCCAGCACAGGGGAGGCAGAAGCAGGAACATTGATTGTTCAAGGCCAGCTTGGGCTACAGAGCCAGTCTGTAAAGAAAGAAAGCTAACAAGAGAGAAACCGAGAGAGAGAGAGAGAGAGAGAGAGAGAGAGAGGCAGACAGTTCGGGAGCTGGAATGGACAGACTTGGGGTCTGCTGGGGTGCGGAGTCTGGACAGAAACAAGGATGAAGCTCAGCTCACTGCTAAGAGGTGTGAACACAGAAGCCCCCTGGGATCGTGAGCATTAGGAAGCAAGAGGTAGGTTGGTATGAACTCAGAGCCCCGAGGCCGGAGTGCCTGGTGGCAGGAGCTCTGTTGGGGCAGCAGAGCTGGGAAACTGGCAGGAGCAGTAGACCCACTGGGGAGAAGCAGTGCTCAAGTGGCCCACAGGGACAGCACTGCAGCTATTGAGTGACCCGAGATTGGGTCCAAGCAAGTGGCTGGCCTGTGAGAAAGCTTCAGATGAGCAAGGGAATGACAAGAGACGTCCCGGGAAAGACAGGAGTCGATGTAGTAGCCTCTTGCTGTGCGTGCAGCCGGGAGTAGAGTGGGGGACAGACAGAAGTTGAGGCAGTGAATGTCACCTGCGTGGCATTTGTGCCGGTCCTCACCCATCCTGACCATGTAGCAGACACTGCAAGTCAGCCACAGAGCTTTTCTTCCACCTTTCAGGAGTTTTAAGATAAATTTAAGGAGAGTGGTAAACTTTTTTAAAGATTTATTTTATTTATATGAGTACACTGTTGCTGTCTCCAGACACACCAGAAGAGAGCATCAGATCCCATTACAGATGGTTGTGAGCCACCATGTGGTTGCTGGGAATTGAACTCAAGACCTCTGGAAGAGCAGTCTGGGCTCTTAACTGCTGAGCCATTTCTCCAGCCTGGTAAAAATATTTTAAGAACATTGAAGCTAAAGGGAACTCTTCTTCCCTTCATCCCTCCCCCAGAAGAAACTCTATTGTGAACCCAGTGGGTGTCATCTAGACCTTGCCAGTATCTATAGACACTCCATAATAGAGTATTATTCCAGACCACAGAATTCTTTCCTGCCAAGCCCAGCCTCAGCCTCAGGATCCAACTCAACAGAACACTGTGGCTGATTACACCCTTCTGGATCTCATGGGTGGAACTCCTCCACAAGTTAGCAGGTCCACACTGACTTTTGCTAGTGAAAAATCCCAGCTCTGAAAAAGACCCAGTGACAGGGAAGTACTCAAGTGGCCCTTACTGCATCCCATAAGGTATATAGGGAGCTCTAATGTCCCGACTGGAGAGGCTCCACAGGAGCTGAGCTGGATTCTAACCCAGGTCCCGATCTATCTACACTCTCTCCCTCTCCAGCCCCTGCTGAGCCTGCACCTATTCCTTCTTCAGAAGCAGAGACCACCGAGGCAGCATCTACCTATGACCAAGCAGACATGGAGACCAAGCACGCAGGGCCCCCATGCCCCGCAAAGCGGAAGTCCTGGCTGGCTCGGCACTTCTCCCTGCTGCTGCGGAGAGACCGACAGGCCCAGAAGGCCGGGCAGCTTTTCTCGGGGCTCCTGGCCCTCAATGTGGTGTTCCTGGGTGGGGCTTTCATCTGTAGCATGATCTTCAACAAGGTGGCTGTCACTCTGGGGGACGTGTGGATCCTATTAGCCGCACTGAAGGTCCTCTCTCTGTTGTGGCTCCTCTACTACACAGCGGGCACCACACGGAAGCCCCGTGCAGTGTTATACCGTGATCCTCACGCGGGACCCATTTGGGTGAGGGGTGAGTGCTCAGTGCTAGGTGGGTGGAGGGGGGTGGGGAAGGAGAACCCTCCCAGGAGCAAGCGTCTATCCCCATCTTCGCCCCCTCTCCCTGCCAGGCTCCCTGGTGCTCTTCGGCAGCTGTACCGTCTGCCTGAATGTATTTCGAATGGGCTACGATGTGAGCCACATTCACTGCAAGTCAGAAGTCGAACTCGTCTTCCCAGCCATTGAGATCGTCTTCATGGTCGTCCAGGTGATGGGTCTCTCACACCCCCATACCTCCTCGGATACAAATACTACCCAACCTATACTAAAACCAACCACCACATAGGTAATGTCTCCATGCCCCAGAGTGTAGATACACATCAATCACAGCCCACCTCCTCCGTGTACCCACACCTCTGCACACACATGCACCTCCGCACATACCTGTCTCCCAGATGGAGACACCTATAAACACACTTGGCTATGTGTGCCTGCATACACTTAAGCCCAGCTCCCATATGTCCCTGCTCCTCCCTCTGTTGAGTCTCTGCTGTGTTACAGGCACAGAACCCTTATTTCTCTGGCTACATAGGTATCTCCTCCTCCTCTGCTAGTAGCAATTGAGTCCCTTTTCATAGCTGAAGGAGCTACAGCACAGAGATGTTTACTGCTGGCCTAATACCACACAGTAAAAGAAAATGGCTAAGCCAGGATTCCAACCCAGGCTCCCTTACAGGGTCTTTCACTATAAACACACACACACACACACACACACACACACACACACACACACACACACGGCGGGGGCGGTTGAGTGAGGTGTCCCCTTATGATGTACCACATCATTAGCACCTGGGCTCAAGGCCCTGTCTCTTTCAGACTTGGGTACTCTGGAGACACTGTAAGGACTGTGTTCAGGTGCAGACCAACTTCACCAGGTAAGATGTCCCTCTGGATGGGGTCTCCCAGAGTTCTGTTTCCACCACTGTCCAGTTTCCCCAGACAGGAGGAGCCTGAAGCTATGGGTTAGTGTGGGCTGCATCCCAAGTGACCCCCTAAGGGCTCCTGGAATCTTACCACCATCTGGGACCTCTGCCTCTGAAACTGAGTGGTCACCCCAGAGGGGATAGAGGGTGAGGACGGAACCCTGGGAGCCATTCAAGCTGTGAGCAGAATGTGACCCTTCCTCCAGGTGTGGGCTCATGCTGACTCTGGCCACAAACCTGCTGATGTGGGTTTTGGCTGTGACCAATGACTCCATGCACCGTGAGATTGAGGCTGAGCTCGACGCCCTCATGGAAAAGTTCTCAGGTACGAAAGGGACCAGAACTTCCCCCATCACATTTATGTGTATGTGCAAGTGAGAGTTCATGAACACACTCAAGACCAGGTCATTGTGTGGGCCGTGGAGATGGCTCAGTCTACAAGGTGCTTGTCACACAAACACAGAGACCTGAATTTGGTCCCATGGAGCCCACATTTAAAAAGCTACGCAGAGCCAGACATAGTGGTGCATACCTTTAATCCTGGCACTTGGGAGGCAGAGGAAGGCAGGTTTCTGTGAGTTCAAGGCCAGCCTAGTCTACCTAGTGAGTTCCAAGCCAGCTAGTGTAGATTAGCCTAATTGGACTGTCTCAAAAAAAAAAAAAAAAAAAAAAAGCGTATACTTTCTAAGGGATGACACCCAGCTGGGTGTCTTCTGGTCTCTGTTTGCCTGTACACACACAGTTCCGGAGTCAATGGTCCCTTCATGCGCCATCAGGAACTGGTAGCCTCTAATCCTGGTTGAGTTGGTCACTTACTGAGAACTCTTTCAGGTGTGAATCCAGACCATGGTATTTGTATTTACTTGTAAGAGACTAAAGAGCCCTTGGGATGAAAGGAACACTGTCCTCATGCAATTTTAGTATCTAAACATACCAGGAGAGAGACTTGTGTGTAGAAAACGCTCCCCAGGTTATCCCATCCAGTCAATCCTGAACCTGTACAGTCCACCCTTAAAGCAACATCCCATAAATCCACATGAGGAGCTTGCAGACTGTGGGATTCAACCACACCTTTGTGTCAGCCCCACCCATAGGTGGCATTGGGACCTGTGTGCACCGGCTTGCACGAATTCACACACCCTGGGCGTGAATCACAGCACGCCTGTATATGTGGCCACCCCTCACCTTCTGTTTGTACTTTGCACAAAATGTGCAAAGAGGGAGCTTTAGTCAGTGATGTCATGGATTCGAATGTGTATGTCTGTGGCGAGGGGTTGGAACAGAGCCTCTTTCATGTTAGGCAAGCATTCTACCACTGAGCCACACCCACAGCTCCAATTATTACTGCTCGATTCCAGAGGCTCAGTAGCCAGTCAGTTTAGCTAAAACAGTGAGCTGCAGGTTCAGTGGGAGACCCTGTCCCAAAGCATTACGTGGAGAAGCAATTAAGGGAGACAAACATTAAGCCTACCCATGCATAGAGAGCAGGACAACACACACGCATGCATACACACACACAAGTACACTGTAGCTGTCTTCAGACACACCAGAAGAGGGCATCAGATCCCATTACAGATGGTTGTGAGCCACCATGTGGTTGCTGGGATTCGAACTCAGGACCTCTGGAAGAGAAAGCCAGTGCTCTTAACCACTGAGCCATCTCTCCAGCCCCCAACCCTGGGCTTTCTGAGATAGAGTTTAGCTTTGCAGCCCAGGCTGGCCTTGAACTTGAGATCCTTCTGCTCTGACCTCCCAAGATTGCAGGTGTGTGTCACCATGCCTGGCACTTCGGTTAAGATTCTAATCTGCTTAGTCGTTTATTTCATTCTTAGTTATACGTTTTTGTGTGTTGTTATGTGTGTGAGGGTACTGTGCACATGTGTGTGGGTGTCTTATGAGGTAGGAGGGCATCAGATTCCTTAGAACTGGAGTTACAGGTGGTTGTGAACATCTGATGTGGATGCTGGGAACTGAACCTGGGTTCTCTGTACAGGGATCATTGAGCCATTTCTCCAGCCTCCTGTTCTTGTTCTTCTTCTTCTCCTCCTCCTCCTCCCTCCTCCTCCTCTTCCTACTCCTCCTCCTTTCTTCTCCCTCTTTTCTTCTTTCTTCTTCTTCAAAGAATAATTAGAATTTCTTTTTTATTTTAAATTTTTTAATCCACTTAACATCATGATAACAGCCCTCCTGGGTTATTTTTTATGTTATTTTTATGTTATTTTTATGTTATTTTTCTGAAGATTTATATATATATATATATATATATATATATATATATATATATATATATATATATAATGTACATTTGCACACCAGAAGAGGGCATTAAATCCCATGGGACTACAGTTGTAGATGGTTGTGAGCCACCAAGTAGGTAATGGGAACTGAACTCAGGACCTCTGCAAGAGCAGACACTGCCCTTAACCACTGAACCATCTCTCCAGCTTCCTAGTTTCTATTGCTGTGAACAGACACCATGATCTAGCAACTCTTAGAAAGGAAAACATTTAATCGAGGCTGGCTTACAGTTTCAGATGTTCAGTCCACTGTCATCATGGCAGGAAGCAGGGCAGCACGTTGGCAGACATGGTGCTGGAGAAGGAGCTGAGAGTTCTACATCTTGATCCACAGGCAGCAGAAGGGGACTGTGTGCCACACTAGGCGTAGCTTGAGCATAGAAGACTCAAAGACAACCCCCAAGTGACACACTTCATCCAACAAGGCCACACTAACCAAGTCACACCCTATGGCAAAGCATTCAAACACATGACTGTATGAGGAGTATATCTATTTAAATCACCACAATAACCTTAAGGTTCTTCATTTGCTTCCCAGTGGTAGCATTTAGCTCCTTCCTTCTCCCCTGCTCTTCCTAGAACTGGGTGTATAGCCCAGGCTGTGACTTGGATTCAACTCAAGCATGCCCCAGTGACGTCATGTGCTCATCCAGAGGGGCTGCCTTCTGATTACTCTAGTATGGGCTACTGGGGTTAGTTGCTACATTCAGGTGTGGCAGCCCGATTTCTTATTGCAAACGTTGGGTTTGCCCTGCCAGCTAAGCATTATGTGGAGATAATGCTTGGTCTTGGGGGCAGCATGGCTGAAATGCTTTTGACACCTAGAGCCTTTGCATTCCTTTGTAAAACGGTAATCGCCTTGTGACTCCCAATTTCTACGTTCTACCCTCAGATGTTTCCACATCTGTAAAACGAACATCTACCTGGGTCCTGTCCAAATCCAGAATGTTCCAGGAGTGAGTTAGAGTGATTGGGGCCACTTAGTTCTTCAATGCAGGACTTGCCCGATAAGCTGTCTTTTCTGTCCTATCTCCTCCTAGGTAACGGGACCAATACTTGCTTGTGCCTCAACGCCACAGTGTGTGAGGTCTTCCGGAAGGGCTACCTGATGCTCTACCCCTTCAGCACCGAGTACTGCCTCATCTGCTGCGCTGTGCTCTTCGTCATGTGGAAGAACGTGGGCCGCAGCCTGGCAGCCCATTCAGGTGCCCATCCCAACAGACCACCCTTCCGCCTGCACGGGGCCATCTTTGGGCCACTGCTGGGCCTTTTGGCACTGGTGGCCGGCGTGTGCGTCTTTGTGCTGTTCCAGATCGAAGCGAGTGGCCCTGACATAGCCCGCCAGTACTTCACCCTCTACTACGCCTTTTATGTGGCTATGCTGCCCACTATGAGCCTGGCGTGCCTGGCAGGCACAGCCATCCATGGGCTGGAGGAACGCGAACTGGACACACTCAAAAACCCCACACGCAGTCTGGATGTGGTGCTGCTGATGGGAGCTGCTCTGGGCCAGATGGGCATCGCCTACTTCTCCATCGTGGCTATCGTGGCCACCCAGCCTCATGAGCTACTCAACCAGCTCATCCTGGCCTACTCACTGCTGCTTATCCTGCAGCACATCACTCAGAATCTCTTCATCATCGAGGGCCTGCACCGCCGCCCCCTCTGGGAGCCTGTGGTCTCCGGGGTGATGGAGAAGCAGCAGGAAGCTGAGCTACCCCGCAGAGGATCCCTGCGGGAGCTGGGTCAGGACCTGCGGAGAGCCTCAAGGGCCTACATCCACTCCTTCAGTCACCTCAACTGGAAACGCAGGATGCTCAAGGAGATCTCTCTCTTCCTCATCCTCTGCAACATCACAGTGAGTGTCTGGGCAGAAGCTTGTGGGGGCGTGGGAGCGGTGTGTGGGTGTGGGCGTGGTGTGTGGGCGTGGGCGTGGTGTGTGGGCGTGGGAGCGGTGTGTGGGCGTGGGGAGCATGGGGTGATGTGGGGGTGTGGTGTGGAGAGCGTAGGCACGGTGTGGGGGCGCGGTATGTGGATCTGGAGCCCCCGATTTAGGAAGTTGCTTCTCTTTCCAACTACCTGTATGATTCTTGAGAGCCAGGAGTATCTCCAGCAGCTCCCTGCAAGCTGCTTGCCACGAATTAATGTGCTCTGCACATTGCAAAGTGCTCTTTACAAATGTGTGAGATTCTGACTTGCTGTCTAGGTGGGGGAAATGAGAGGGGGCTGGTTAGAAAATGCCCACTGAACTCATTATCCATTGACTTTGGCCAAAGGGACAGCCCAGAACGACTTGTTTTCTATTGATCCCTAGTGGAAGAGGTTGCATTGACCTCAGCTTCTAGTGGCTAAGACAAGGTCCCTGGTCCTTTATTCATCGCCACGTCTCCAAATGCCAGGCAAGGTCACTGCCCACCCCCCCCACCGACAGATTGAAGCTAATGGTTCTGATCAGTCCCCCCTCACAGCCAGTAAGTGGCAGCCATGGGACAACCTCAGGGTTGTTTAGCTCCAACCCTCTAAAAGCACTGAAAACACGTTCCAGATGTGAAACAGCTGGCCCATGCAGAGAAGTGATAAATTGGCTTTAAGCTGTGTCAGGAGTTCAGAGACGGAAGCATGGGTCCCAAGGTTTTCAGGGAGGTTGATAAGGTTGATCAGGTGGACTTTGGAAAATGGGTAGAATTCTCACAGGTGGGCAGGAGAAGACACGGGTGGCTGTAACTAGTGGAAATAGTAAAACCTGTGCTCAGGGCCTAAGGCACAAAGAGTCCAGCTTGGCGGCACAGATTGCTAGCTGGGAGGTCCTGCCAAGTGACATGTATGGAGGCAGCCCTCTAGGGCTCAGCCTGGCCTCAGGTAAGCCAAGGTGGCCAAGGCCCTCTGCGTCAGGGACTGAGAGAGACTCTTGGCTATGAACCTGGCTCTGCAAGGCCCGGGATGATGACGCATAGTGTTACAGGAACTCCTGGTTCTAGGTCAGTCTCCCCTGAGATGAGCATCCTAAGATTTAGGAGCTCGCCTTCCCTCACCCAGCAACCTCCCCTCCTTCCTCTCTCTCTCCTCAGCTGTGGATGATGCCTGCCTTTGGCATACACCCAGAGTTCGAAAATGGGCTGGAGAAGGATTTTTACGGCTACAGGGCCTGGTTCACCATTGTTAACTTCGGCCTGCCTCTGGGGGTCTTCTACCGAATGCACTCTGTTGGGGGACTCGTGGAGGTCTACCTGGGGGCCTGAGTGCCAAAGGAATCCAGCCACAGCAGAACCCCGGAAATGCCAAGGCAGAAAAAGAAACTTGGAGTATCTGGACAAGACACATCACATCAAGAAGTGCAGAAACCTGCCTGGGGTTCCCAAAGTGACCTATCCTCAACCTGACTGAGAGGAGGATAGTTCATGTAGTCGAGGATGTACCCCGGTGACTGCCAAAGGCTGTGAGGGTCAGTATGACATTGTGGAGACTGGGAGCTGGAAGAGACTGAGTCCTTCTGTGGGACATCCTGGAAGCTCAGAACTCCAGCTGGGAGCTCAGAACCCAGCACTCCAAGCTTGGCAGGCGGCCCTGCCCCTCCCCACCCCACACACACCCCGTCTCCTAATGAGCTCACTAATTAGCTGCCAGGCAGGGCCCAACAGCTCTTTCCTGCTTCCATAAACCCTGTTTGTTTGATCGATTCCACTCGGCCTCTGTGGCATTTGTTCCTGGGGACAGAGTTGCCACTCCAGGTGTGGTGAGAAGGGTAGTCCTCTCCAGCAAGACAGTCCTGTTCCTCAGCCAGGAGTGGTGTACCCCAGATCATGTCTGTCTCATCTATGGACAAGCAGGAAGAGATGGGTCTGGGCTTGTATAGCCCCGACCTCTACTCTTCAGCTGTGCTGTCTCTTAGAGCCTTAGAGGCATTTTTGCAACTGGTTCACTATGGGTGGTCACTGTGGCCTCTGCCTGTCCAGTGCCCAGGCCTGCCTGGTCCTCTGAGCCACTGGGTGAGGCAGGAAGGTGAGTAAGCAGGCAACGCCAACCCTCCATCCATCTCTCTGAGCCCAGAAAAAGTATGCCCAGGGTAAGGCCCAAAAAGTGCAGCCAGAATCCCCCAGAATCCCCTGCTCCTATGAAGCCATACATTGTCAAGCCCAGGAGTGATGATCAGGTTTCCTTAACACTGGTTCTGGCTACCTGAGGCCGGGCAAAGAACTTAGGCTTTTGGCCTCTCCTGTGTGGGCTTTTCTCTAGGTAAACCCTGGGGGACAGAGCACAATCCTGCAGTCAGACACACACACACACACACACACACACACACACACATTGAAAAATGGCTCAGTCATGGGGCAAGAGCCCTCCGGAGATGACCTCTGGGGTACAGAGTCCCCAGTTGCCCTGAAGATAAGAGCCCTAGCCAGACACCTCCCCCAACTCCAGGCATAGAGACACAGCTGCACAGGGAGGGACTTTTATTGTGTAAAGTGGCCGATTGTACAGAGCAAAGATTGTACTGACACAGGGGAGGCAAGGGAGACCCAGAGGCCAAAGCTGGGGCTCGTAGAGTGTGTGACTCCTACCACTCAGGCCACAGGGACACCGACACCTTCCAGGGTCCACCAGCCAGGCAAATTCCCCCGACCAGAGCACCCTCGATACCCTACTCCAAGCCCCTGAAGCACACTCCACAGCCTTGCTTCATAAGCTACCAGCCTCGAGCCTCCTTGGCCAACAGCTCAGCCACGCCTTCCCCACGGGTGCAGGCAGGAGAAGGCCTGGAACAGCAGTCTCAGACTAGGTGGCCAGGACTCCCATGGGGCAGCACATGGTTCCTGTTTGAGAAAACCTATTAGGGCACAGTGACCTGGCAGCTTCTGAGGGCAGGCAGCACAAGAGCAGGTCTTGAAGGAGGAGCCAGAGAGGGCAGGGGTTCTGATGGGGTTGCATCTCTAGAGACAAGAGGCTCCTAGGAGAACAGCCTAGACTCAGGGGGGCACTTTTACAAAAAACTCCCTGTTGTCTCCAGCCACAGTGGACACCTGGGACCTGCCATCCAGGACCAACCATTCTGCTTGCCCCGCACTCTGATAATAGACCTTTGAGCTCAGAACAATGGGTTTGAGGAGCAGTGGGGACTAGAACCAGCTCTCCGGGCCCCATTCCCTCGGGTGTCCATCCTCACACCCGCTGGATCTCAAACAGCTTCACGTCAGTGTCATACCAGATGGGCGGGTCCACATTCCTACAGAGGGAGGGCACTGTCACCTTCTCGAAGGGGGTACCTTGTAGGCCTCCCCACCCAGGGAAGAGCCAGGTAGCTACAGGGCCCCCACCCATCCTGATGCCCTCAGCCTGGTTGATTGGACATTAGCCCCGCTATGGTTTAAGGAATCCAGAGCTAAGGCCCTTGTGGGCAGTCTCAAGTAGACATCCAGATCCACCCCAGGCTGTAACATCCCCACCCCTCACAGGGCCTACCTCAAATAGATAACGCCCCACATGTAGGTACGGAACCACATGGCAGTCCCTGAGTTCGCCTGGTACTTGCGGATAAGGATGGGGTGGGGCACAGGCAGAAGCCCCACTAGGGTGCCATGCTGCAGGAACCTCAGGATCTCAGACTCATCCGTCAGACCCCTGGAGAAAAAGGTGGGGCCTCCAGCATGCACACAGGTGCTCCACAACACACCCACCCCTAACCTGGGCTGTCCCCTCTCTCCATGGCCACCTGCCCGCCCGGCTTCTGGACTCACTTGTCAATGCAGATCTTCTCCACCTGGGGAACCAGGACCTGCAGAAGACGCATGATGGTCTGCAGTGGCAGTTTTGACTTCCAGGACAAAATCTGGGAGAGACACAACCAGAGTTATGGAACAGGCTTGTCCTGGACCCAGAGCCACAGGCCTGCTTCCCCTAGGCACAGCATGGCCTGCACCAAGCAGGGCCTGCAAAGGGGAACTGTTGCTAATGGGAAGGGCCAGGCTATGCTGAGCTCAGCCACAGGCCAGCTGCTGGGCCTCGTGCCTTCCGGAAGATATGTCCCCTTCCGGAAGATATGTCCCCTTCCGGAAGATATGTCCCCTTCCGATGGCTGGATGTCACGATCATAAGGTTGTTTATTATGCCCATCCAGGGTAATCAGTGGGGCTCGAAGGAAACACACGGGAGGGGGGTGGAAGCGATTTGGGGAGGAACTCAGCAAGGGTAATTAACAAAGGGATTGGTTATATGGGCAACTCCTGAAATGTGCAGACAGGAGGCAAGGTCATTCCACCGGAAGGGCAGTCTCCAGCGTGGTCAAAAGTCTTTGGTTTGCATCAGATCCTATTACAGATGGTTGGGAGCCACCACGTTGCTAGGAATTGAACTCAGGACCTCTGCAAAAGCGGCTCTTACCCTCTCAGCCATCTCTCCAGCCCCCGTCTTTGGTTTTCTTATCCTAGTCTTTCCCAAGCCGGAGCTCTGACAGCCCCTGCCCAGCGCCGTCCGCCCAAACCCAAGCTCCAGATCCTCCTCCAGCTGTGCCCCTCACCCAATCTGATGTTGGGTTCCACTGGCCACTGGCTGATGCATTGGACAATCGCCGCTGCTCTCTCCATGTTTGACTGGGCTCCTGTTTCCCAGAAAGAAATGAAAGTGACCAGGGAAGGAATGGATACAAACAGAGACAAAAGTTCAGCCATAAAGCAACATGTCTCCTCAGGCCCCACTACAGGACTGGGGTTGGAGGGTGCTACACAAGAGGGTTGGTTCATACCTATACCCTTTGCCCTGGGCCCAAGGGCCAGTCTAGCCCAACCCAGCCCAGTGACAGCTTTAGGGCCAGGGGCTGACAGAGAGGGCAGGGTAAAGGCCAGCCTCAGATAAGGCTGATGGATGAGAAACCCGAAGGTCACAGGGCTTTGCTGTAACCGATAAACAAAAGGGAGAGGTCTGTGAATGGGCCCCTCTCCCTCTGGCTTAGCGATGCCAGCCCCGATTCCTTTGTTCTAACATGGTGACCCCAGAGCGCCCCAGCCTTAAACAATCCCACATTTCAGGGTTCAGACAGAAAGAAAATAAAGTGACACTCAGCACCATCCCAAGTGTTCCCAGTACCTACCCCCTCAGACGGGCTGCCTTCTGCTGAGCTTTGCTGGGATTCGGGCTCTAGAGACCGCAAAGTACCATCCTCTGATACCTGGGACTTCTCTGTCAGTTTGTCGATGCCTGGGTGGGACACAGGAAGGAGAGGGGGACATGACATAGTACCCTTTCTGGCCTGGTAAGCTGAGGGCTCCCCATTCACAGATGAGGTACCTCGGCTTCCAAGACAGAAATGACCCCTGAGATCACACCCACCCCCTGACAATGCACTGCCAGCCAAGCCCCACACTCTCCTAGCCTGACAGCATCCAGACCTGGAGTGGCCACCAGGCTAGTCTTTAGGGTGCCTGGTTCTGCAGGGGCGGCAGGGCGAGAGCCCTCCATGGAAGCACCCTCCTGGGAACCGGCACGGGACAGGGGCTCCGGTGTCCTCCGCCGCCGCTGGAGAGCCTTGTGGATGGACGGTGGGTCAGTGGGCAGGTTGGCCAGCTGGTGGAAGACTCCACGTTTGCGGATGATGGCATAGACCAGGTTGGAATTGCCTGTGGGAGAAACATGTCTGCCCTCAGAGAAGCCGTTTTTCCTTCCCCCTCCACATCTGGGCTGGCTTCCAGGACCAGAGGGCAGTTTGTGAGACAGGAAGACGTCTTCCCCAAGGGTAAGGACTGGACGGGGTGTCCAGAGAGGGAGTGGGGCAGACCCGGCTGTATGGGTATCAGTGGCAATAGTGGATGGTTAGGCTTTTGGAGATACTGAGAAGTTAGGTTGTGATGATGCCTGAAGTTAGGCTGTGGGGAAACAGCTCAGCCCTGAGCTCCTCAGCATCCTTCTTATGGTGTCTTGAAATCCCCTTGTAGCTGAGCACTCCTTGGGTATCATCCGGCATGGTGGGATAGCCAGAGCCCTACACCAATCCAACATTAAACATGTAACCCTCTCAGTGAGCCACAGGGACGTCCAGGAGGACACTGTTGTATGCGTCTGTGCTCCATCATCTCCCTCCGAGTTCCCACAGCTGTCAGGGGAAGATGAGACGCTTTGCAGAACTCTCAGTGCCCCCATCTACCTGTCTAGTCCTGTGTCACACCATAGTGCTGTTAGCTTAACATCCGCCACAGGACCTTTGCACATGCTTTTCTGCCCACACTTCTCTCATCCATCACTCATATATACACCTAAATTTTACGCATTTTGGAAATAGTAACAGTAATTGATAATATTTGCTGTGCCAAGTTCTTTTTGTGAATTATTAAGCCTTTCGATATCCTCTAAGAGAGGGCTTTTTTTCTAATTATTTAATTAATTTATTTATTTTTTGAGAGACAGGGTGTCTCTGCGTAGCCCTGGCTGTCCCGGCACTTACACTGTAGACCAGGCTGGCCTCCAATTCAGAGACACACCTGCCTCTGCCTTCCAAAGGTCGTGATTAAAGATGTGTGCCCTGCAAGAGGGACTTATGGCAACCTCATTATGAGCCTCTTACAGATGAGGGACCAAGGCTTAGAGACTGACATGCTCATGGCCACAGAGCGCATGGTTGGTGAGGCCTAGATTTGTCCCTGTGACACTGGTAAGGCACCTGTGTGACAGTCAGCAGGGCTCTTCCCACTCTGAGTTGTCCAGCCAATCAATTCTAAATGAACTCTTTTGTTCAGTGGGTAAGGTTGTTGGCCTAAGGCCCCGCCCCCTGTGACTGCGACTCCATGCCCGGCTGTGAGCTCCAAAAGGGACAAGGCGCACCTTGATTCCCCACTGCATGTCCTTATACCCAGGTACACTGCAGGTGCTCAATAAGTGCACAGGCAGAACGCCTGGGCTGGGACTTCCTCACACAGGGGCTCGGGCCAGCGTCTCACCATCAAACTGGTACTGGATAATGTTGTTGAAGACCTCCAGGAGGAAGAAGACCAGGTGGTGGTTCTGGGACGCTGAGAAGAGGAACCAGGTGGTAGAGAAGGCCTCCAGCAGGTGCAAGAGCTTGTTGGCAGTCACCATGGACAGGCTCTTGAGGTAGGGTGACACTGTAAGGGAGGAGCCAGCTTGTTATGGGCCATCCCTGCAGATGGCAGGCCAGGGTGGAGTAGTTCACCTCCACTGCCCCCCCAGCCCCGGAGAGGCCCCCGGAGACTTTGAGGCTCCAGTGTTCCCACTGCCCCATAACCTCAAAAGCACACTCAGCTCGTCTCTTCCGAGCTTCTCCCCAACTGAGAGGGAAGAACAATTAAAAAAAAAAATCGGAGTTTAGAGAAGGTTATAAACTGAGCCACGTTCCCCTGCAATAAAATGACAGAACAGGGGTGCTAACTGGGGACGTGACATCCTTCAAGAGTGACATGATGCTGTCACTAGATATATATTGCTCAGCGCAGCTTCCTGACTGCGGTCAGAAAGGAAACTGTGGCTTGACCTGTGTGCAACCCTGCTGTCTGCCTTTTCTCCCGGTTCAGATGAAGGTCCCAGAGGATGGGAACAGGGACTTTCTTGTTTACAGAGGCATTCTCAAAGCTGGCCTTGCTCATCAGGGTCTCAGTTAGGACTTGTAAAATAGAATCAAGGTACAAAGCCCAAAACCCAGCAAGAGCCTGTAGGTCCCCTGAGTCGCCCCAGACACTCAGAAGTTCAAATCACATCAAGATCAGTTTGTACTGTTAACCTGACACAACTCACAATCACCTGGGAAGAGAACTCAGTGAAGAATTATCTAGATTGTTAATTGAAGTGGGAAGATCCACTATGAATGTGGCAGCACCATTCCCTATGCTGGGCCCTGGACAGTTAAGAGTAAAGAAAGATGGCTGAGTATATGCAGCTAGCCAGGCAAGCAATGATCTGTTTGCTTCGCTGTTCCTGGCTATGGATGTCATGTGAATAGCTGCTTTGGTTCCTGCCTTGACTTACCCTCCCTGCTCAATGATGGGTTGTAATCTGGAATTATAAAACAAATAAACTTAACGGGCATTTGTTACAGCAACAGGGATGTAAACTAGACCCATCAATGAACCAACTGGCCAAAAGACATCCACAAAAGTCATTCTGTTCCAGCCTACTGCTACCCACCTTGTTGGGCCCCCAACCCCAGACAAGCTAAACCCTCCTGTCTTTTTTTCCCAGAGAACAAGCAGCCTCTCAATATTCCCACACTGTAACTGTGACAGCCCAAACCTTTACCACCAATAAATAGCTGGCAGCTACATGGGGCCATTAAATGTCTGCAATATAGCCAGGCTCAACTGAGATGTCCCACAGGAACAGGCACATGCACAATTTTGAAGACTGGGTATGAAACAGAACATAAACTACCTCGATGATTTTTATAGTCTACTCATATGTAATTTAATATTTTTAATTTAGTGATTAGATAAGGTATATTCTAAAGATTTGTTTTAGAAGTTGTTTTGATTGTTGTGTGTATAATTTGTATATGTGAAGGTCACAGGACAACCTTTGGGGAGCCAATTTTTTCCTTTCACTATCATGCCCGTCTTGCATGGCAAGAGCTTTTGCCTGCTGAGGCATAGGCGCTCTGTCCCTGTTCCCCCATACACTGAACTAGAAAGCTTGGCTGTAATACGTAGCTTCCTATTCCAGCTCATACACCCCGGGGACTGGTGGCTGGTGGACCTGCGCCACCTGCTGGTAATCAGGGGGAAGGTAGGCTTTAGGCTCCTACCGTTGACCACAATGGTGAGCAGGCAATCGAAGAGGGGTTGCAACCGCTGATGACCGCTGGTGATGATTTTGTGGAATACCTGTGCAGGGAGAGAGAGGGACCGCATGAGTTTCCCACCACCTCCAGACCCGGCCAAGAAGAGAATGTCACCCCAAACCCCCAGGGCTAACCATGCACACCCCCTTACCACAATGAGCAAGTCTGCGTGTGTGCCCGTGAAGACGGGGATGTCCATGGGCACGCGCACTGAGTAGGGCTTGTTCAGCCGTACCCCAAAGTTCCTCTCCCCACTCAGAAGCAGCAGGATGAAGACCCCGATATGCATCAGGCCGACCCGGGCTGGGGTATATAACACAGGAAGTGTCACACAGAGCAGGGAGGGGAGGAGAGAGGGGAGGAGCAAAGATCCATCTTCAGGGGTTCGAGGAAACCCCGTGTTGGAGGTTAGGAGTTAAAGGTAACCCCCTATGGGAGGTCAGGGCACCAGGGTTGAGCATCTGTGAGGTAGGACAGACTGACTGGACCCCACCCGAAATTAAGACCCCATATCTACCCACATCACAGGCCCACTACTGTCTCGTACATTGATCTGCCCGGGCGTCATTGAGAAAATAGAGGATGGGAACCAGGATATCCAGCACGTCACTGCTCTTCAGTACAAAGAAGAGGAATTTCTAGGGACGAAAGAGGGACAGGTGGGCTGCATCAGTGAGAGGACTAGCTCTGCCCCACCTTCTCCCACCTAGGCTGTGGAGGCTCAGATGCTACCCCAGTCCTTGGACTCTGGACCTTCACTCATCCATCAGCAAGGTTCCCTCGTGACTGTTGCTGGGCCCTGGGGTTCACTCACCTTGTTAAAGTCACAGAGTTTCCAGAAGAGAACAAGCAACTCCTGGTGGAACTGGATTTTCTTTGTGGAGTTGGGAAGGTAGGTCTGGAGCAGGGGGTTAGACAGGAGCCGAGCTATCCCCTTGAGGATAAACTGGAAGTCCTAAGAGGAAAAGAAAAACCCCTTTCCAATCCAGCTCCCTCCAGCTGTACCCCTATAAATGGCTCCTCATTCTCCCATAGCCTTGCCAATCTGCAGAGCCCAGATGACCTAGGTTTGGGTATTCCTGCTAGTACCCTGAGGCAAAGTTCAGCCTCTGGCCCCCTCTCCAGCACATCAGAAGATTCCCTATGCAAGGCTTTGGCTCCTGGCAACGCCCAGATGGGCCCCTGAACTAGGCTCCCTGACCATCTAAACTCTTGTTGACAGCTGCTGTCCTTCTGCTCCTCCCTCATCCCCATCACACAGAAGTCCTCCCCATAGAGCTGTCATCATTCACACACCACAAGCTGGGCTGTGCTCAACTTTGATCTTCATGGGGCGGGACATAGAGTCTCCTGTAGCCCAGGCTAGCCAAGAGAAACCCGGAACTTCTAACCCCCTCCGCCCCGGCCTCCACTTCTCGGAGGCTGGCTTTTCAGTCATGCACCACCACGTGTGACGCTGAGATGAACGGGGGCTTTGTGTGCATCAGGCGAGTGCTCCGCCCATTGAGCCACACAGTCCCCGCCCCAACTGCCACAGCCATTGCGGAAGGTGGGAAGCCAGAATCGCTCCTGCTGTGCCTAACTCACCTCCTCCCGATGAATGCGGGACAGGTAGTTCACGAACAGGTTCTCAGGCCCTGGAGGCTGCCAAGGGGAGGAGCTTTGGTGAGCAGATCCCTGGCTCAGGTCTGCCTGGGTAGCAGCCGTGAGCTTTCCAAAGCTGGACACCCCCAGGCACACCCCGAGGTGCCTATGGTGTGCTTCTCACCCAGGGCCTGTGCTAATGGAGGTGCCCAGCCCGCTCTCCCTCCGGTCCTTACATCGGCATCATCCATGGCAGTACCCGTGGTGGTGCCGTCCACGGTGGGGCTGGTGCTGGTGGCACTGTCGTGGTCCAAGGTGACAATAAGCACCTGAGCAGCCTCCTCCACCAGGGGCTCCCGGTAATCCGAGAAGAGCAGGTGGTTGTAGGGGATCCCGTAGCCCACAGGGTCATAGGCACACACGGTGTTGAGGAGTGAGGTGAAGAGAGGCAGCGCATGTCTGCAGGAGAGCACAGAGAGGCTGCTGGGATGCTCCCTCCGGCCTGCCTCTCCAGCCACGGCCACAGGGGTCGCCAGAGACGGGGAGCTGTGCTGTCAGGCAGTCGGCTGGGATCTAGGATGCCCTCCCTCTCCATGCATGCAGCCGACTCTGACCAGGGCCAAGCTGGGCCAAGAGCACGGGAGCTGGTTACACGGATGAACTCCTTGTGGAGAGTGTGCTCACGCCCTTCTCATTGCTTGGGGTCACACACCCTCCATTGGGGCTTCAGGCAAGAGGTTAGACGAACAAGGAAAAGACAGCTTCCCCTTGGGGAGCTGAGCCCAGCTCCCTCTCCTAGCTCCCAGGACACAGGATAGATGTCAGGGTTCAAACTCCTCATCTCACACGTGAGATCTAAGAGGTTAGGCAGGCAAGCGACAAAAGGCTGCCGTGAGCCTGGCACAGCTCTGATTGCGGCCAGAGTTGGAGGGGCACTTGAGAGCCCTCCTCTCAAACGTGGGGATTAAAAAGCAGGGAACCAGCAAAACCCAGAGGAGGGGAGCCATGTCATTCGGGGATCGGATTCAGAAGGAGGAAGGTTAAAAGTTTAGAATACTAATGCCTGTGTCCACACAGGGCACAGCTGGGTGTGCGCTTTAAGTACTCTGTCCCAGGGATGGCTGTGTGGCACCCACGTGTACTCGTAAGTGTCCCCATATTCCTCGGGTGCCTTGCACGATCCAGGCTTCTCCATCTATCAGGATGGTCCTCAGACCCTCTTCTCCACCCAGTGTCCCAAAGGGCAACCACAGCCACGTGTGGCTGGCAGCTGAGTGAGTACTATTGAGTGGGTGGCCCAGCTGAAGCACGCTGGCAGTATCAGCCACACACTGGATTCGGGGAAAAGAAGCATGAGAAAAGGAAATCCATACCGAGTTAAACAAAATAGATACGTTGCCTTCCTTTTGTTTTGCTTTTGGGACAGGGTCTTATGTACCACAGGCTAGCCCAGAACTCACCAGGAGCCAAGGATAACCCTAAACGTCTTGATTTTTCTGCCTCTGCCTCCAGAATGCTAGGATTCCAGCCGTGTGCCGCCACAACCAGTTCATCCAGGGCTCCCTGCGTACTAGACAAGCACTCTACACACAACGCTACATCTCAAGACCCTCACACTATATTTCTACTAAACAATGTGGCTCTAGATGGAAGGCCTGGATCTGAGCCCTGGAGCCCCCAGGAGGTTTGGGGCCCTGCTAGTATGGCTAGGAAGACCCAGGTTCAATTCCCGGCACCCACATGACAGATCACAACTATCCGTAACTCCTGTTCCAGGGGATCCGACACCCTCACACAGTCACGCATGCAGTCAAAACACCAATGTGCATAAAATAAAAATCCTTTTTAAATGTATGTCTAAGTTACAGTTTCATGCCACCAGGGGGCAGCACATCTCAAACAAAAACCATCAGGGCTGGCACTGGGTTCCTAGAGAACCAGACTAGAAGAGCCAGCCACCTCTTACCTGTTCTCTGTGGAACAAAAGAACTGAACCCAGGGGTTGGTGCTGCCACTTTCTGGAGATGGGGGCAGGTACATGGCCTCAGAGAAGCATGTCAGCAGTAACTTCAGCAGTTCCATCCTGCAGGAGGGATGAAAAAGGCTACATTAGAACCCCAGTCTCGCTCTAGAAGGGGTTCCAAGGTCCAAGGAGGGGGCGTAACGGGGGGGGGGGGAGATGACCCCTGCTCCACCCTGTAAGGCCGAGGAGGGATGGTAAGAGGGCTTTGTCTTTTTAGAAGACCCTGTGGGACCAGCTCACCGGTTCATGTCGTGGATGTAGTTGGGCTGGGGGGAATGGGCAAAGCCCACACCAGCCTCCCAGATGTATTCACAGCTGTCCAGTGAATGGACATCTTCTGCTGAGTCCTAGAAACAGAAAGTGGTTGCAGGGAACGGGTGTGTCACAAAGCAAATAGCACCGTGAGGTAGGCCCTGACTCCCCAGGCTTCCCACTGTTGTCCCGAATTGCAGCAACATACCCCAGTAGTCTCCTAAGGTCAGCCCTCCCCTCCCTTGTCAATCTCCGAATGGACAAGGAGAGAAGCAAAGGCTGTTGGGAGTTTTTTAGAAACTAGTTCTCCTTCAGCCTTGCATTGATTCTTTTACTTGCTGAGTTCAGTCTGAGGCAGGGAGGGGAGGTAGGGAAGGTTGGGGGGGGTGAGGGGAGAAAGTATTCCTGGTAGAATCCCTGAGTCGCAGCCCTGCATCCCTCCCACCTCAAGCAGAGAAGACAATAGGCGCTTGTGTGCTGCTGCCTAGGAGACAGGGGCAGGCTGGACACCAGCTGGCTCCTCTCCAACGGTACAACCCCCTAGCCCACCCAGGATACGTATGCTTAGGAGGCCTGCCCTCTGAACCACCTCCCCCGCCCCACACCCTGCACCCAGGGGAGCCTTAACTCCGCTGGCCCCAGCAGGATCCAGCCTGGGTGTCTCACCACATCGTTCCTCCGATGGTTCTGCACAGTGAAGTCTGGGCAGAAGAGCAAGTCAGCAATGGCCAGGAGCAAGGACTCAGCCAAGGGACGGGCGTTCTCATCTTCCTCACCCTGCTAAGGATGTAGGCTGCTCAGTGGATGCTGGCCAAAGAGAGGTGGCCCCAGGGCTTGAGGGTGTTATAGACAAGGGACTGGGTCTCAGCAGGCGTGTGTAGACAGAGGGAGGAAGGAAGAGAATGTGGAAGGAAAGAGGAAGTAACTTCCTGCTTACCCCAAACCTCCCTTATGTTTAATCTATACACACCAAGAAAACTGACTGTTTCCATGTTACGTTCTGTTCTACATGTACTTTATGCTTATGGTAACTAGTAAGATTTCAATGCATACTATCAAACCTCTAAAAGAATCAAGTACTGACAAAAATATATTCATATAACGTTATGCCAAAATGCCTTTAAAAATCTGTACATGTCTCTCTCTCTCTTTTTTTAAATAAAGTTGAAAGAGGAAAAAAATAAAGGAAAAAAAAAAAAACTGGAAACAACCCAGATATCTCTCACCTGAAGAATAAAAAGTAAAAAAAAAAAAAAACCCCAGAGCAGATGGGGTCTGGGAGAAGACAGTATGGTCCTTCTAAAGTCCTAGTTGCTGGGCCCTTTCCCTGCACCCCTGGTCTAGGCTGTAGGAGGCAAGAGGTCCCTCAGGAGGGAAATTGAGAGCCTGAAAAGTTGCTACTGACTCCTTCCCCCTCAGTGGTACCCTACCCCTAGTCCCCATCCCCACACTTCCTAAATACAGGTGCCTCTACCAGGGTCCTCCCACCTCACCCCACCCCTGGCCAGGCCCACAGACCCCTCCACGCCCTGCCCCGGGCACTGTGGACCAGAAGAAGCCTCTCCAGTCGGGGTCCTCGAAGATGTAAGGTAGCACTCGGGTGAGCAGCCGACTGCAGTTCAGGACGACCTGTTTCTCCTTCTCTGAGTGGCAGCCACTCTCCGCTCCTTGCACCAGCTTCTCCACAGCCTGTGGGGACAGACAGCAAGGGAAGAGTATGTGAAGTAGCCAGGCTCAGGCCACCCTGGCTGCAGAGGTCAGCTAGCTCAGGGAGGTTGTGACCTGGAAAAATCCAGCCCAGAGCAAGAGAGCAGAGTCCTCATCTCTGGATCACAGGATGGCCGAGACCTCATCTGTGGTACCCCTCTCTTAAGGAGTCTGTACCCATACTTGGGTACATCTTATTTTCTTCTGAGAGCCCCATCCTCTCCTAATCGTTTTGTTTAACCCTTCATAAAAGTACCCTTTTAAAAGGAGAGACACAGACAGACAGACAGACAGACCAGGGCTGGAAGGGTGGCTTTGCTGTTAAGAAGACATTGTCTAACCACATTTGGTTGCCCACATCTTTACACCCAGCACTCGTAAGCCAGAGACGGTGGGCATGAGTTCAAGGCCAGCCTGGTCTATATAGTAAGTTCTAGGGCATCCAGGGCCTCAATAAAAATGAAGCAAACAACAAGACAACAACAATAAAACCCAACTTGTTGCCAAGGACCCAGGGTTCAGTTCCCAGCACCTAGATGGTGTCTCACAACCATCCATTCCTCTAGTTCCAGGGAATACAACGCCTTCTTTGCTCTCCTCTTTTCACGTAGTATATATAAGTACACTGCAGCTGTCTTCAGACACACCAGAAGAGGGCTTCAGATCCCATTACAGATGGTTGTGAGCTACCATGTGGTTGCTGGGAATTGAACTCAGGACCTCTGGAAGAGTAGGCAGCACTCTTAACCACCGAGCCATCTCTCCAGCTTCCTTTTGCTCTCCACAAGCATCAGGGATGTACATGGAACATATAGATTCATTCAGGCAAAACATTCGTGCACATAAAATAAAATAAATCTTGAAAAAAAAATTAAAAGGCCTCATTTGTAATAGAGAAACCTCTGTTTGGAGGCTGGAACACCTCACGGAGAGAGCTAAGTGAGGTATTGTGCGGAAAGACAGGATAAAGCTCTCCTAAATGGTGGCTGCTGTGGTTACCTTTCCCTCACCGCCACCAAGGAGAAATGGAGGCAAAGAGACTGGCCATCTGGGACCTGTGGATGGGATGTTCCGAATGAGTGCCACATTTGTTCCCAGTAAGAGTGTCCTACTGTGAACTAGGCCATTCAGCCGCTCTGGGAAGGGTGGGAACAGCTGTGAGGAACCAGACAGCCCATACCTTGTAGCACAGGGTGGCCAAGTTAGAGGGTGACTCCTCTCGCACAGCCCGGATCTCTGCTGCCGGCACCAATGCAAAGACATCCTGCACCGAGGTGGCTGTATCTGCCCAGAACTGGTCCCAGAAAGCATTGTCGGTGGCTTCCACAGGCTACAGGGGAATACAGTGTCCAAAGTTACACAACCTTTCCCAACAGAGTCACAGATGAACCTTGGCAGCAGGGAAGCCATAGTGACTATCCTCCATCCCAGCCAGCATCCAGGAGCCTCCTCATCTGGACAAGGGACCTTATTCAGCTGCCGCAAGATAGGTGTGCATGGACAAGGGTCCTCTAGGTTCCAAAGCCCACTGTGTCCCTGAGAGTCTGTGCATCTCTGATTAAGTCCCTATCCTCCCCTGAAAGAGAAGCTGACATCCTCACCAGGCCGCATCCCAAGGCTTACCCGTAGGCCCACCCTATTTACACTCACCAATGATGTCTTCGCACAAGCAACCCTTTCTCAGCACATCCAGCAGTGCCAGACCCACCCACCCTCACATGCTCCTCTCCGCACCCAGTGCTGGTCCATGTTGTAGCTCCAGCCTCCAAATCGAACCCCCCTCTAGTGCCCCCACCCCATGCAATGGTCGTATCACAGTGCCTTCACATAAAAGCCTCTGGGGCTCCCCATCGTCTGCTGGATCAAGTTAAAACATCAGCTCAACACTTAACCAAGATCTTAAATACCTCTTGAAGCTGGGGTATTTAAGTTCAGTTGATAAGAGTCCTTGTGTAGGGTGCACAAAGCCCTGGAGCGAATCTCAAGCACCATGTACATTAGGATGGGGGGTGAGGGTCTGTAATCCCAGCACTTGGGAAAATCAGAAGTACAAGGTCATCTGCAACTACATAGTGATTGAGTTCAAGGACCGCCTGGGATTCACAGACCTCGTGTCAAACACACACAGACACACATTCCTGTATTTACTACCCCTGGACATAACCCCACAGTAAATTTCTTCTGTCTTGCTTGGGCTGCCCTCATTTCCCACAACACTCTTTTCATTTCAGCAGTAATTACAAAGTCCTACAGGTTTGGGGCTTGAGACATGGCTCAAGTAGTAAAGGGGCTTGCCACCAAGCCTGATGACCTGAGTATTGAACTGAGTATCAGGAATGGACCAACTTCTACAAGTTGTCCACATACATGACCTTGAACCAATGCAAACCTTCCTCATATACACACAAGTACACACAGAGAGAGATTATTTTTTATTTATTTAATTTTTAATGTTAACAGCACACACCTTCAATCCCAGCACTTGGGAAGCAAAGGCAGCCCGACCTCTGTGAGTTTGAGGCCAGCTTGGTCTACATAGTGAGTTCCAGGACAGCCAGGGTTACATAGTGAGAGCCTGCCTCAAAACACACAAACTAAGGTGATAAACAAAGTCTCAAAGGTCCTATTGAGACAAGCTATTATTATAATATATAATATATAATATTATATATTAAAAATACATGTAGTTGGGCTGGAGAAATGGCTCAGTGGTTAAGAGCACTGACTGCTCTTCCAGAGGTCCTGAGTGCAAATCCCAGCAACCACATGGTGGCTCACAACCATCTGTAATAGGATCTGATGTCCTCTTCTGGTGTGTCTGAAGACAGTGTACTTACACATAATAAATAACTTAATTAATTAAAAAAAATACATGTGTTTATGGGAGCTGGAGAGGCAGCTGAGTGGCTAAGAGAATGTGCTGCTCTTCCAGGGGATTCGGGTTTAGTTCTCTGTAACTCCAGGGATCTGATGCCCACTCCTGGCCTCTGCAGACATGTGTAGACACTTGTGGCATGCACAGAAAGAAATACACATACATAAATATGAAAATTTAAAATATATAACATATGGTCTTTGAATCATAAGACAGTCATACAGGTAAATGACCAAGGCAACCAGTTTCCACGGTCAATTTCAATTACAGAACTCCTCCTCTGTGATGGATAGTTTGGTGCCAATTTGATGCAGGCTGGGGTCATTTGAGAAGAGGGAACCTCGATTATAAAAATGCCTCCAGCTGGGCAGTGGTGGTCCACGCCTTTAATCCCAGCACTTGGGAGGCAGAGGCAGGTGGAGCTCTGATTTTGAGGCTAGCCTGGTCAACACAGTGAGTTCCAGGTTAGGCTAAATAAATAAATAAATAAATAAATAAATAAAAGAAAATGCCTCCATTAGATCAGGCTGTAAGCAAGCCTTGGGGGCATTTTCTAAATTGGTGACTGATGGGGGAGGGCCTAGTTCATAGTGAGTGAGTCATCCCTGAGCTGGTGCTCCCAGGTTCTGTAAGAAATCAGCCTGAGCAAGCCATGGGGAGCATGGTGGTGGTATTTCATGCTCCTGCCTGGGAACCTCCAGCCCCAACTTCTACACATCACATTCCTGACTCATGTCTAGACCACTCACCTCACAGCCCAGCAGCCCAGCACTGCCCCTGCTCTCGGAGTTGAAGCAGATGGAGCTGAGATGCAGAAGCTGAATCCTGACAAGGCTGAGGGCCAGGGGGGCTGCCCAAACCCAAAGCTGGGGCAGCAGGCTTCACCGAAGTGCTCACCCTCTCCCTCCACTCCATTCTGGGGAGCCCCAGGGAAACTTGTGGCGGCACCCTCAGTCCCAGAACTGGTAGAGCAAGTTAGCCGAAGGTAAACAAAGGCCAAAGGAGAGGCCCTGGAGCTGGAGTTTGTTGGACCTCAGCCTCGCCAGCCATCTGATACACAGGGCAGTGGAGGACAGGATCAGGAGACCCCAGTCCTGGTGGCCTGGAGCCAGAGTGCAGTGGGAAAGGACAGCTCAGAAAAAAGGCCTGTGGAGCCCCCTCATCGGGAGCACCTTTGGAAATTTGCCACCTCTAATACTCTGACCCACCTCCCACATAGTCTGCATCCCTTAAAGGGGTGGAAGCCCCACTAAATACAAATGGTGCTGACCACTGACCTAGTTCAAGCGTCACCTCGGGACTGAAATCCAAATGAGACTTAAGAGGCACCTTAACCTAAGTCTAACCTAGGAGCAGAGGAGAAAACCCCTTCTTAAACAAGCATTTGTCTTTCTGCTCACCCCTACTTTTTTCTTGTAGCCAGGACTAGCCTAGAGTTCTCTGTGTAGACCAGGCTGGCCTTATAATCATAATCCTCGAATCTCAGTCTCCCAAGTCCTGGGATTACACCATACCTAGCTGTGGAAATCAAACACCCACATCTTCACATCCCCCCCCTCCAGTCTCTCTCATTATAGAGACCTTATGATTCTTAGCCTCAGCTTGCACTTCCTTCTCTGAGCCCACTGGGCCTTAGGCATTTACATTGGCTGAGGGACCAGCTGTAGCTTTGAGATTTTTTTAATTTTATTTTTTATTTATGTGTATGTGTGTACACATACATGAGGGTGTCCCTAGAGACCAGAAGAAAGGGTTGGATCTCCCCAGAGCTAGAGTCATAAATAGTTGTTAGCCACCCAATGTGGGGTGCTATGAACCTAACTCTTCATCGGAAAGAGTAGCGGGCCCTCTTAACCACTGAGCCATCTCTCCAGCCCCAAGCTGAGGCTTTAACAGTCTCCTCCTGGGGTGGGGGTGGTAAGGGGTAAAACCAGCATTGAGCTAGCCCAGTAAGGATGAGATGGCCTGACAAGTATTATTCTAGTCACACACACATGTGCATGCGTGTGAACACACACCTATCAGCTGTTACCCTAGCCTGCGGCAGAGCATCCTCAAAGAAGCGGGATCTGGGGGAGTCTCTGACCTGTAATGCCCCTCTCTGGGGCCCCAGCCAAGTGCGGAAAGAGTCAAGAATGTGACTGGCCTCAGAGTTAGGGTTAAGCCCTGCCCAGGGCTGGCCAACAGAGCAGGAAGAAAACAGGATACAGGGCAGGAAGGCAGGGAAAGCTGACCTGCAAGAGCTCAGGCCCAGGCTACAAGAAGGGGTCTGCTTGTCTGCTGTCACATTCACAGCCTCTGAAGGCATAGAAGTAAAGTCATCCTGTGGTCATCACACCCCTGGGGACACTGAATTCTGAGGCCCAGGAAGACACCTTTTAAGACCAGGTTCTTGAATCCTATGTGCTCAAGGCTTTGGCCCCGCCCACCTGTGAGAGTCCCATGCTTACAAGAAGGCCCACGGGCTAGTGAGAGGGCTCAGCAGTATAGGCACTTGGTAAAAATGCTTGGTAAACGTAACCTAAGTTCCATCCCTAGGATCCACACGGTGGGAGAAGAGAACTGACTCGCACAGTTGTCCTCTGACCTCCACACCTATCCCATGACACACATGTGTAGACACACACACACACACCAATAATAATAACGATATCAATTGAAAAGGAGGAGGAGGCAGATGGAAGAGGAGGAGGAGGAGGGAAAGGAGGAAGAAGAGGAGGGATAGGAGAAGGGGGAGGAGGGAGAAGAAGATGGAGGAAGAAGGGGAGTAACCCACACTGAGTCTCCAGTATACACTAAGCCTGGATCCAAGCAACTGCTTGTCTTCAACTGAGAACAGACTGTCTCAACCAGGTACAGACTTACTGGTGTATTTGGGGAGGGGTCCTAAGCAGATCACTGCCCACCTTTCTAGATCTAGGTTGGGTTCATCCCACATCCAAAGGATCTGCTGAGCCCACCGTACCACCTTTCAATAAGCCAGCTCCTCCCCAGGCTGGCAAACCTGGGAGACTCCCCTCCCTCTGTCACCCTTTCCTGCCACCCATAGACTACGGTCTCACTTCTGACGTTCCGGAAGCAAAGAGAAGAGGCTCTGGTTTTCGCCAAGTGCCTCTCAGACAGAAATGGGCTCTCTGGGGGCCCTGCAATCTTTCCTCAGCCTCTGACCTTTCCAAGGTGGGTAACAGGGAGTGGGAGTAGTGGTCTGCCCTCTGAGGCTGTGCCTGGCTGGGTGTGAAAAGACAGCTCTCCTGATCCCACTCACACTGGCCAAGAACAATATAGAGCTCAGACAACAGCAGGATGGGGGTGGGGTTCCAGATGGCTCTAGGTCCAGAGCCCTTTGACAGTCAGGGCCTTGGAGAGTGGCATGGCGGGGCATCTCCACAACCACAGCAGCCTGGTTCTAGCAATAAAGATCGAAGGGAGGACAGAGAAGGAACCTTTCTGGGTAAAGAGGTGTGTGCTGGAGACAGGTGGAGGCTTCCGTGACACTTGTAGACTCTGGTAAAAATGTGAGTGTGCACTGGGCTGGAGTTACCCAGGGCTCCCTCTCTCTCCAACAGACCAATGATAATCTCCTCATCCCCGAATCCCGAATCCCGATTCCTGGTGCCAAAAAGGACAGCCAATCAGCTCCACCGGGCCTGGAGAAGCCCCTGGATCATCACTAGCTGGAAAGCTGATTTCCCTAGGCCAGAGGACAGCTCCTCTTACCCAGCTGCCGCTGCCTGCCACTCTATGAGCTCCCAGGAAGACCTGGGCCTTCCTTGCCCTCAGGCATCAACCAGGGCCCAAAAAGGCCACCGCTGCCACAGCGCACCAGCTGTTTTCCCCGACCCAAGCAGGCGCCGGCCCGGCTTTGTTTGCATTGAGTCACCCGGGGCTATGCGTCCGGGACCATGGGCCCTGTGGGGCAGGGAGAAGAGTGGGACGATGGATGGGTAGGTGGGAGCGCGAAGAGGCTGGCTACGCCAGGCTGCGGGCACAGGGGGCGGGACAGGGGGCGGATAACGTTGTCGCTGCCGGTTCCAGGAGTAGGCACACGTCAGCCTAAGGTGGCAGCAGCAGTGCCCGGGAGAGTGTTCCCAGGGGAGAGTAGGCATAGGGTGGGCTCCCAGAGGCAGGGATGGAGCCCTAGTTACAAAGGAAAGGTCCCGTTCCGGTGCTGGTCTCAGCATCCCCCCTCTGGACTAGCCGGTCACACCACCCTCGGGTAAACCGTGTTCACCCAGCCCCCGGCCCTGCCCTGCCCCTTCCCCCCAGCTGGGCAGGTGGATGAAGAGGCTGGGCCCCCAAGCGCACCTGCGTCTTGGTGGTCAGCTGGATCACCGCCTTCCGGAAGTTCAGCTTGGAGTCTGCGGACCCCATGTCGATGGAGCCCGCTCCAGCCCGACCCCGGATTCCGACTCTGCCGCGGGCTCCGGCTGTGGCTCCAGCTCCAGCTCCGCAGCCCCGGCTGCTCTCCGGGGAGCAGAGCTGCGAACCCCGCCCGCCGCCGGCGTCGGCCCCGCCCCCTGTGGCCACGCCTTTGGAACCACCCCCACGAGGCCCCGCCTCTGCACCTGCCGTTCTGGCCTCGAAGATGGGGGTCTGGAGTTCTCCGTGGAACCCAGTTCCTGGTCCTTCTTTCTGCAACCGAGTGTTGTCTCCGCTCCATCTCCCCCTCCTGTCACTCAGTCCGCAAGACTGAAACCCCCTCCTGATATCGCATCTCCTGCCTCCACCTTCATTCTTCATTCCTACCTGCAGTCTCTCCCCCAGTCTTTTCTACCTGATGTTCATGTTTTTCTATTATTGTTACTAAGCTTGCTTGCTTTTTCTTTTCTTTTGTTTTCTTTTTGTTTGCTTCTCTTTCTAACCTATCAAATCCATGTGTCCGGCCTTACAGTTATTCTAACCACAGCTGCAGGCTTAGCCCTTGCTTGTGTGGAAGGATGGGCTGACTCTATCCCTGTTCTAGGAAGGCATCTCAGCACCTGCCTAGCAGTGAAAAAAATCCCTCCTGTCTTAACCCCTACCTGGGTCCCTGGCTTCCCTGAGAACTATGAAGTGCTCATATGAAGGGGCTCGCATTCACATCAGAGAGCCTGGTTTCAGAAGAAAGGAGTTACCTACCCACTGTATATAGCCTAGTACACTGTGTGTATTTTGTGAGGAGTTTATCATAGGCTGGCCTCGAACTCACTGTTAATGGTTATGAACTTTTTAATCCATCTCCCAAGTGCCAAGGTCACAAGTTGAGTGATCACCTTTGGTACTATGAGGTGCTGCAGATCGAACCAAGGGCTTCTTGTATATTAGGCAAGCACTCTAATTATTAAATTAAGAATAATAGTTGGCTACTTAATAAAAGTAGCTGGCAGGAGATCTCAGAACTCAGGAGGTGAAGGCAGGAAGGGCAGCCCACTGTCATCCTTGGTGAATAGTGAGTTGGAGGCCATCATTAGCAAAACCCAACATATCCATAACCTGGTATATATACATATATATGGCACCAATATATAACATATATATATATAACATAGCAAGCCAGCACAACCAGGGCTATGTCCCCCACTCCACACACAATCAAATTACTGTGCCTAGAAGTTTCTGAGAACCCTGGATAGAATCCATCAAGGCAGCTGGAGCAGGTGCAGAGGTAGAGAGAGAGGGCATGGTGTCACCACCTCACAGAACAAGCCACAGCATTGGGTAGCTAGCTCTAGCTTTTCTCCAGAGATACGTTGTCCCTACAAAATTCTGGGTGTGCCCCGGGCTTTTCTTATCATTCTGAGATAATGAATAGTTTCTTTCTTCGGTTAAAAAAAAATACTACCTAGCCAAGTATGCTAACACCTGGCCTTTAATCCCAGCACACAGAGGGAGGGGCAGGTGGGTCTCTCTGTAAGTTCAAAGCCAGCCTGGTCTACACAGCTGGTTCCAGGCCATCCAAGCTACACCAGGAGACCTTGTGTCAAACAAATGAACAGTACCAGAGAATCGTCCACAAGATGTTCTGTGGACCAGCACTTGGCACCAATGTCACTGACCCATGGGCTTCTCAAGAGACTTCCCAATCAGGCCATCAAATCGAAATCTTCAGCTTGCCCTAAGATAATAGAAATTAATCTGCCTCTGGCTCAGCTGGTTACTGGGATCAGGTATTAGCTGAATGCAAAGTATTCTTGTTTCCTTGCTTATTTGGGGACAGGATCTTGTGTAACTTTGGCTGGCCTGGAACTCTTTATGTACCTGAGACTGGCCTTGGATTTCTGATCTTCCTGCTTCCACCGCCTGAATGCTGAACCACAGCTGTGCACTGCCCTTCCTGGTTATAATAAACTACATTATCATTTATAGACATTCTGGAGACGGTGGAAACAGAAGACAAGCCAGCAGTTGCTGTGAGCTAGAGGTGGGAAGGGTGAAGTAAGAAAGGTAACGAGGGAACTTAGTGGGGCAGTGAAAGCCTTCTGCTTGATTGTTCTCATAACTGTGCAGCTAAGGAGGGAGCTTTCTGGGACATAAGTTGCACCTCAGTAAACAGGACGTTTAAAATGGAGGCCAAGGAACGTGGGATACAGCTTAGCTGACAGACTGCCTGCTCGGCATGCAGGAGATCCTGGGTTCCACCCCCAGCCCTACAAAAATAATGAAAAATAAAAGTTGTAGGGGCAAAGAAAGTAACTTGACACACCGGTCTCTCTACTACTGTATATATTCAAACGTTTTCATAGTAAACTTTTTTTTTAGAATAGAATAGAGTTTATCAGGGCATGGGGAGGAGGTTAAGAGGGTAGTAGGGGCAGAGAGAGAGAAGAGAGAGAAAGAGACAGAGAGAGACAGAGAGAGAGAGGAAGTAGAGGCCAACCATGAGCACATAGAAAGAGTGGGGGAAGGGAATGGGGAGAAGGTGGGGGCAAGAAGGCAAGAGCAAGAGAGGAGCAAGAGAGCAAGAGCTATAATAAACATTTTAAGAAAACAGTCTCTGTGTGCATAAACATACCATCAGTAAACAAAATAGAACTTTTGAACGAGTAGAGAAATTTCACTTTTCTTATCAATGTGACGCTCTTCTTGAAGGTTCTTGGCTATGAGAAATCGTGTCACGTCCTTGTTTTGTGGTCAGAATAAAAGACTCACTGGTCGGTGGCTCCTGTGGCCCTCTCTGGAGTCCTTTCTTTATGTTCAGCCATCATTCATCTAATAGACACTGACTCAGACCCTAAGTGCCAGGTACCACTGAAGGAAGGGGTGAGGGCCTAAGCTGTACATGTATCTGCTACCAAGAAAACAAGACACTGAGAGCTAAGCTAGGACACTGAAAATGTCTCCTCGGGGCATTAGTAGAAGTAGGGAAGAAAGAAGGTGACAGAGGTCCAGGCTGGAGCTTAGAGGGTGACTGAGAGTGTTAGTGTGGGCTGGAAGCAGAGGGGGGACAGAATAGGAGAGTGCTATGGGGTCAGAATGGGTTACCGAGACCCCTAAGAGGCAAAGGGCTGCCTGTGCCCAGGGAAAGGGGGCCCACCCTAGGTGAATTCGCACAGGAAAGGGTAATCTCCCCCAAAGAAAAGGAGAGCTGGAATAAACACCCCCCACTTCACCCCTGCCTTGCCTTCAACTTCCTGCCAACTAGGTGAACCCACAGAAAGCAGAAGATTGAGAAAAACCACTGACAGAGCCCAGGAGAGCTCGGACGTCAGATATGAAGGGAAAAACGGAAGGAAATCTACACAGACAAGTGGAAAATTTTCAGCTTCCAGCTAGTAGGGAGAACCAGCAGCGGGAAGGCCTGGAGCCCCATATCCAGAGACCTGGTTGGAGGGAAAATAGAGACTTGGATGAGAGATAACATCCGAGGTGGCCCAGGAGCCAACTCTAGAAGACTACATACAACCTAATAAACTCTAATTTCATTGCCCAACATCAAAAAGGTCTTTGAAGTGGAGAGATGATGTCATCAGGTGACATTAGGTCTCAGCAAACCGTCCTGGCTGAAGCAGGAGGGACAGAGACCCGAATGCTGTGAGCAGGTGGGGAGGTGGCTGAACCAAGGCAGTGGCAAGGAGGGAGGGCGGGAGGAAAACATTTGGAACCCTAGAAGTTGAGTGTCAGACAGATGGAGGTTTTAGGGAGCACTTCACAGAACAACTTCCCCCACCAAACACCATAAAACAATAGTCATTTCATTGTCTCTTAAATTCCCTGGGTTCGTGATTAAGTCCCTGGGACACGGCTGCCTGGGCCTCAGCTGGGAAGGCTGGGGAAGTGTTATCTCTGAACAGCTGGACATGAACCAGCTGGGAACCTCTTCATCCACACACCCCAAGCCAGAGCGGAGCCCCGACACTGGGCTCAGCTGGGTCTGAAGATAAAATTCTGACACCAGGGGCTGGAGAGAAAGGCCTCAGTGTGACTCAGAGAGCTCGCTGCTCTTCCAGAGGACTTGAGTGCAGTTCTAACTATACATGTCCAGCAGGGCGCATACACAACCGTAACTTCAGCTCCAGGGGACCCGACACCCTTTTCAGCCCTACATACACAGCGTGTACTCACACACAGACAAATGTCCTCAGAAGCCAGGACTGTCATCTGTTCTCCAAGAAGGGGATGGGGGCTAAGTTAGGGATGATCTTGAACACCCAATCTTACCTCCATCTCCCAAGTGTTACAATTACAAGCATGTGCCACCATGCCCAGCCTTTGGCACCACATTTAAAAGTACCACATCGCTGTCAGTGTGGTGGCCCACAACTTTAATCGTAGCACTCAGGAGGCAGAGGTAGGTGGATCTCTGTGAATAATACAGGGCCAGCCTTTCTACATAGTACATTCCAGTCCAACCAGGGCTACATAGTGAGACTGTGTCTTTAAATACACACATGCACGAGTGCACGTGCACACACACACACACACACACACACACACACACACTGCACAACCTCCACAGCCTGAGCAAACAGTCCAAGCCCTGTTCTCTCAGCTACTGATTCCCCAAGCCCACACACCTTTTTCTGCACAATTCACTTCCAAAGCCTCTTACATCCCTCTGTCCTCTGTTCTGGTGCCTGCCCCCTTCCTTGTCCATTGGCATCTCATCTTAAAAGTCTTTTTTTTCCCCTGAGAGATTCTTCATACCCCACACGTTATTTCGGCCCCTAGTGTTTTCCTTAAAACTCTAACCACTATTTTTTTATCTTGTTTTGCTTAAAAAATTACATATGTGAAAAATCACATATGTGAGTGTTTCGTCTATATTAGCATGTCTGTGCCCCAGTGCCTGCCTGCAGGGGCCATGTGGGTGCTGGGAATGGAACCTGGGTCTTCTGGAAGAGAAGCCAGCGCTCTGAGCCAGCTCTCAGCTCTCATTTCTCATGTTTCTTTGTTGTTTTCGAAACAGCCTGTAGTCCAGACTGACCTCAGACTCACTATGTAAACCAAGGCCGGACTTGAATTCCTGGTTCTCCTGCCTCAGCTTCCCAGTTGCTTGGGGATATGCACTATGACCCCTGGATGTGAATTAGAAACATGTTTTGGCCCTATTTTATTTTGTCTATGGTTTTTTTTTTTTTTTCTCAGGATGGGATTTCTCTGTATAGACCTGGCTGCCTTGGTACTTGCTCTGTAGACCAGGCTAGCCATCCAAGAGCTAGAATTAAACTCATGTCTCACCATCGCCCCACTAAAATTTATTTTTAAGTCATGTATGTATGTATGTATGTATGTATGTATGTATGTAGGGGGTCAGTGTGGTATTGTGTGCATTTGTGAGTACAGTAGTTACAGAGTACAGAAGAGGGCTCGAGATTCCTAGGAGTTACAGGCTGTTGTGAGCTGACCAACGAGTGCTCTAGGAACTAAACTCCAGTCCAGAACTCAGGTCCTCTGCAAGGGGAGTTATTCCTGACTCTGAGCCACCCCGGGACACACTGATACCTTCAAGAGATACTTTGCATTTTGTGTTTTATGTCTTCCTCTACTTTTCTACTTCTGTCTCTAATCTAAGTGGCACAGGGGCTCTCAACACACATGTATCAGATCGAGGAAAGTCGTGACTAATTATATAAAGTCCTGGGTAATTTGTATTTCGCTTGAGTAATGGCTTATACCTGCAGCTCCAACACTTGGGAAGTAGAGACTCCAGGATCAAGAAGCTCAGGGTCATCCTTGACTACCGTTTGAGGCAAGCCTCAGATACACAACATCCTGACTAGAAAAAGGGTAAGTGGAGTCTGGCAAAGTAATCCACACCCTCACCCCCATCGAAGTGTCGGGCTGGCCAGGGTTGCATATGTGACCCTCAACTTGAAACAAAACAAAATATGGATGGATGGTTGAGTGTAAGATGCTAATACCAACCACACAGTTCAGAACCTATCCTAGTTCTGAGCACGTGGCTTCATACTAACTCTGAATTTTCCCTCTAACCCCTGAGTAAAGGTAGATACTGTCCCCATTAGCACACCCTAAAAGTCACTCCACTCGTGAGAAGCTTGGAGGGTTTGCACTGAAGGAATCTCAGGCAGACACGTGGAAGCTCTTTCCAACCCGAGATTATAAAATTTTCCTTTCAGAGACGACAGTTGTCTGGGACAAACTCAGATGGTGTGGAGGGGGGGACGCCAGATGACCTCACTCATTCAGTGCTTTACTCTGCCAGGCGCTGACCTCATACTGGTAGGAAGGACAAATAGAGATCATTGGGTAACATTTGTCCCTTTTATTAAAATGACCAGGAATAAGGACATGGAAGGGAGCATCGCCTGCAGGAGAGATGAGAACCCAAAAGAAAGATCCCGAGTGTCGCCTCTTTCACTTCAGGGCAAGATACAGGGCGTCTGCTGGCACCAGGAGGGCACAGAGAGGCGAGTGACTGACACGCCCTCATCCTTTTCCAGGGAAGCTGGTGCGACTATGAGCGGCAGAACTGCCAACGTCAGCGCTGCCAGCGTACGCACCGTCATTTCCGGCCAGCTGTGCTGCTCTGGATGCGGAGGTGGAGGACAGAGATTGAGGGTTGGGCAGTGGCGAATGTGCGACTCCAAGCTGTCAGACTCCAGAGCCTCACCCCAGTCGGAGCTGAGCTGGCGGCCAGGAAGTTCCGTTTTCGCGGGGCTCCTAGTCAGTCGGATTGGTGTTGGTGGCGCATTTCACTGTCAGGGTCTAGGCTCGACCTGGGCTTTTAACTTCGGGCTCTGAGCTTGCGTGCTCAGGTTTCTGAGCATCGAGGGCAGGGTGCAGAGAAGTAAATCTTGCTATTAGGAGTCAACATAGCCTCTAAGAAATTCTGTTGCCCGAGATTTGGAAGGCATCCAAGCTACCAAAGACTCTGGCCTTGGTGCAGCACTTTGATGCCCCGAGGCACGAGTCTTCTGATCCAAATCTGAGACAAGAGGCTCAGGATGTTATGGGGTCAGGAAATTTGTCCTCCCACCCCAACCCTGGACATTGATATCCACCTGGTTTTGACTATGTGGCAGGATCAGGTTTGAAGTTGATCTCGGGAGGCAGACCTAGCTCCTCACAGACTAGTTTAGAGTTGGAAGTGTAACCACCCCCGCCTATGAGCCAGAATAGGCAACAGACATATCACAGGCTTGGCATGCGTCCTGTATTCCCGTTCCCACAGCCGGCTCACATCCTATGCTCATACTCTCTGTGTTCTGTAGACAGACCCGAGAGGCTCCAGGTCAGCGGTCCAGCTTCAGCCGTACCCTCGTGCCAGCCGCCTGGGATGTGCACTGAGATTCCTTCTACCAGAACGTTTGGAAAAAACAGACGCCAGCATAACCCCAGCCTCCATAGGCTGTCACACACCGTGCCCATCCCTGCCTCTGGGAGCCACGTGGAGGGCTTGGTCAGTGTGGGCAAGGCTAAAGACTGAGAGATGGGTAGGAGCTGGGCAGCTCTCAGACACAGAAGGCATTTAAGTTACCACTGGAAGTCGAGTTAGTGCCAAAGTGTGGAGTGAATTTTCACATTTGGAGTTTGCCTTTAATCGCCTGAGCAAGGGGCTAGAGAAAGGATGATTAAGAAGGGTTTGCTGCTCTTTCGGAGCACTGGAGTTTGGTTCCCAGCACCCATATCAGGCAGCTCACAACTGCCTTTAACTCCAGCTCCAGAGGATCTGACACCCCGTTCTGACATCTGTGGATAATCCCCCACTAATACACACAAATAAAATAAATCTGAGGGTAAGGGAAAAATAAATAAAGTAAAACAAATCTGTCTTCTCTTTTCTCTATCAAGGGAGACACCCTATAGCATCCTTACTACCCAGGCTGGGGAAACTGAGGTTGCCATCCTCAGACCTGGTCCTCTCAGTCCTTGCTAACCTCTGGGGCTTGCTTTTCTGCCATGTGTTCCCACATTATCAAGCTGATATTTACTTTTACAAGTGAGAATAAAAGGCGTTTGATGGGTTTGTTGAGGGATTGGTGTCTACACTTCTGGCTCTAAGCTCACTTTTCTATTCACTCAGATCCAACCCCGCTGCACTTCCCTCGAATCCTTTTGTCCTGAGAGCTTTTGACCTTGCTGTCTCTTACGCCCGAATCGATCTCCTAAAGAGTATACCTCGGCTGCCACTTTATCCTTTAAATATTACCTTAGACATCACCTTCTGATCGAAGCACCTCTGCAGGCTGGATCTGAGTAGCTCAGAGACTCTCAACACATGATTAGCCTCCTTCTTAGCACACTGTAGTTCGAAGCTACACAAGAGCAGAAATCACCTCTTCCTGTCATTTCCCACTCCCTCCTCCTCCTCTTTGTACTCTATCGCTCAAAATGACCTCATGTAAGGCTTGCTGAGGTCAGAAGAATGTGTTGGAGTCCCTGGGAGTTATTAAAAGTTGTGAGCAGTCACATGTGCACCTGGGTTTGCAGGAAGAGCAGCTGAGCCACCTCTCCAGCCACGGTGTTGAACTTTGGGTAACTAGACTAATGCAGTATTGTGACAGGCAAAACCATGACCCACAATGCAATCCTCGGGTTCTTTAAGGGGTTGGCCTTGCACAGTCGAAGGGATCCTGCTGACATTATTAAGGGAAAGATCTCAAGACAGGAAGGTTATTGGATTGCTCAGGAGAACCGTTACAAAGGTCCAAACAAGGACCAGCAAGGAGGCTCAGCCTGTAAAGGAGTTTGAGTCACAAGTCTGGAAACCTGAGTTCAATGTCTGGAAGACACATAAAGATAGAAGGGGAGAACGAATTCTACAAAGTTGCCTTCTGAACTCCACACATTCTCCATGGCACACGGCCCACACACGTGCCCACACATATACATCACGCCCATCCAAAAATAATATTAATAAGAAATGAAAAGCAAAGGTCCAAGTAAGAGAGTGCTGGCAGAAGTTGGAGCAATGCAATGTGACAAAGACATAGTGCTCCTGTTCTTGTCTTTGAGGGAGAAGCCACCAGCAAAGGCCTGTGGGTGGCCTTTAGGAATCAGCTGAAGCGAGAAGCAAGTTATTCTGCCAACCCCCTGAGGCATCAAAATCCACATCAGACTTACAAACCACAACTGTAGGTATTCAGCTGAGCGTGGTGGCCCATGCCTGTAATCCTAGCAGAGGTAGGTAGATCCCTGAGTTCGATGCCAGCCTGGTCTACATAGCAAGTTCCGGCACAGCCAGAATTACCCAGAGAGATCCCATCTCAGAACAACAAGCAAAACCAACAAAGAAGAAAAACAGCAGCTGTTAGGTCAGATCATCAGGCTTGGCAGCAAGTACCTTCCTCTACGGACCCATCTTAGTCACCCTATCAAACGGTTTTCTAAGGTGGTTTGCAGGAGTAGGGACCATTCCAGATGGCCAGTATTCTTAACAATGCTATTTACTTTCTGTCTTTTAAATTTAAAACAAAATGCTGCAACCATTCTGCTGAGCATGCATGTTAGATGGCTTTCATTAAGCACACAGCCAGGTGTCCCAAAGACCCTTGTGACAGGCTGGGTCACCAGTCCATGGTGCCAGGGGGAACTGGTTGAACCTTTAGGGCTTAATGGCCAGAGGTTGGGTCATGGCAGGCACCCCTTTGAAGAGAGATATTGGAACCCATCCCTGTCTCTCTCTCTTCAAGCCTTGGCTGCCATGAGGTGACCATGCGCTCTGCTGTGTACTCACTACAGTGGGCTGGCTGCCTTGCCACAGGTCAATGGAGCCATGATGAACTGAAGCCTTGAGCCAAAACGTACCTTTCTTCTTGTAAGTTGTTTTGTCTTTGGCATTTTGTCATAAGGCTGGAGAGCTAGCCCATGAGTTATAAAGAGTATATTTTATTCCACAGTTCTGGAGGATTTCAGCCGAGGATCAGTTCTGAGGGCTATGGCAAGGCAGCTCCTCATAATAGGAGCACGAGACACAACGTGAGCATTCATTTCATCGCCAGACAGCACAGAAAGTGAGAAGAGGCCAGGGCTCTACAAACAGGTTATACCATCAATGGTATAAAGATCATACACATGCATACACATATACACTCACATACACACTCACATACACATGTATATATATATATATATGTATACACATATACACTTACATACACACTCATGCATACACATATATACATATATGCATACACATATATGCTTACATACATACTCATGCATACACAAGTATACATATATGCATATACCCATAAATGCATTCACAATCACATGCACACATACACACATATACACACATACACATGCGTGCATACATACATACACACAAGCATACACACATGTATACACACATGCATATATACACATATGCAACCACACTTATGCACATACAGATACACACACATGCACATACACGTGCATTCACACAGTATGCTCCATCTCTCAAAAGTGTATATATCTCCCAATAACACCACACTGGGAGTGAAGCATTTAATGCATGAGCCTTGGGAGACGGTTGAGGTCCCAGTATGGCAATAGGGGTACCTCACGGTGGATTTAATTTGCATTTCCTGAGGACTAAATAAACATGTATCTTAGTCACATGTTGACTGGGCCATTTGTTTTCTTCTTCTTCTTCTTCTTCTCCTTCTTCTTCTTCTTCTTCTTCTTCTTCTTCTTCTTCTTCTTCTTCTTCTTCTTCTTTTTCTTCTTCTTCTTCTTCTTTTCTTTCTTGGAAATTGTCTAGTCAGATTTTTACACATTTTTCTCCTGGCCATATGCCTTTTTCCTTTGGATTTTCAGGTGTTGCCATAGTCTGGCTAGAGGTCCTTTTCTGGGTATATCACAACATGTACTGAGTGCTTCAAGGATGTTCACACATGATGGGTCCCAACGAAAACAAGTTACATGAACACTGGAAAACTCCTTTAGGGAAAGAAATGCTTGGATGGATTACATCATGGCTTTTATGGGTGCAACTGGATACCAGATTTGGGTCTTAGGCAGTAAGAAACAAGTAACACATGCTCAAATTCCATTCCTTCCTGCCTGTTTCTAGACATACAGGTTTTTAAACATCCGGGTTCTTTTTAAAAATGTGTTCTAGTTCTATATTGATTTATCCTATATTTGTGTATACGAGTGTCTGCCTGTGTGTATGTATCTACACCATGAGCATGCCTGGTGTTCAAGGAGGTCAGAAGAGAATTGATCTCCTGGAACCAGAGTTACAGTTGGTGTGTGTGTGTGTGTGTGTGTGTGTGTTCACTCATGTGTGTTCATGTGTGTGCAGAGGGCAAAGGACAACCTCCAAATGTTATTTTTCAGGAACTGTACACCTTGTTTTTTGAAACAAGACCTTTCACTGGCCTAAAGCTCACCAAGTAGCCTAGGTTGACTGGCCACCATAGACCCATTTATCTTGGCTGCCCCGCCCCCAGAGCTGGGATTACACGAACAAGCCGAGCACTATGTTTTGTTTTTTGAAACCTGGTAAGCATTTTTAATGTTCTGAGTCACTTTCTCAACCCCCTTAAGGTAGTGTTTAGCTTTGCTTAGTTTAATTTATGGGAAAACTCCCACACTGTAGCTTACTCTGGCCTAGAACAAGCTGTGTAAAATAGTCTAGCCTGGAACTCAAGACAATCCTCCTGCTCCAGCCTCCCACCTCCTGTTATTAGAGGAGGGAACCACTGTGCATGCCTCTTTCTAGTCATTGTGTGTGTGTGTGTGTGTTTTCTATGTGTGAGAATTTATGTGATTACAAGTGCCCACAGAGGCCAAAGGTGTCGTATTTTCCAGGAGCAGGAGTTACAGGCTGTTGTTGCTTGATGTGGGTGCCGGGAACCGAACTCAGATCCTCAGCAAGAACTCTTAACCTCAAGTGTCCCAGCAGTCTTCAAGGTTCTTAAAGATGTTTGTAATTTAATACCATTTTTAAAGAATGCTCATGAAATATTTCAGTGGGTCAGCACGTTCTCCGCGGGTGAGAACCACTGTGGACATCAGACAGACCCTTGCTCTCAGTAGAGCCAGAAGGACAGACAACAAGCAAACAAAATAATTCCAGATGGACATAAATAAAAGTCGGACGTGCAGGAAAAGCAGGACAGAGCGTTGAGCCAACAATTCCCGGACCAGGACACTAGGAAGGTCCTCGCCTTCAGCCCCGCCCCTTATTTGCATACGTCTTATGATTGGTCTCCGGCGGCAGGCCCCACCTCTCAAGGCTGGTGGCCTGGGAAGCTGTAAGCGGGCCGGGGCGGAGATGCAGCGGCGGCTCCGGGTGTCGCGACGCGAGCCGGGTTGTTTGCGGGCCGGAGGCGGGCAAGGGGTACCCGCCGCTGCACCCACACTCTGCTGACGCCCCAGCCCTGCAGGCGGTCCCGGGTGGTCCCAGCTGTCGTCCAGCTTTGCAGTCCCCACCCCTCCGCCCTTTGTGCCGCCGCCAACCGGCGTCCCCAGTTCGGCGGGACCCGGGGAGCGCGGGAGCCAAAGGCCCCGCTGAGCGCACGGCCCGTAGCGGATGGCGATCGCGGGTGGCGGGCGCAGGGGCGCTGCAGCCCGAGTCCGCGACGTTGGAAGCCCGGGCCACCTCCGCCGCATTGTCCCGGGCTACGAGCCCAGGCCCTGAGCTGCCGCAGCGCCCGCCCACCGCCACCCGCGGGGCCATGCGGAGAGCCGCGGGGATGGAGGACTTCTCCGCAGAGGAGGAGGAGTCCTGGTACGACCATCAGGACCTGGAGCAGGGTGAGCGCGGCGGGGAGGGAAACAGCGTGTGCCCCGAGACCCCTGGCCACTATTCCATTGTTGGGCGGTATCACCTAGAAAAGGGCTGGGCTGGACCTGGTGCGCCCAGTAGAGCATGATGCTTCTTGAGAATGGGGACGTGGACGGAGAAGGGCGCTGCCCTGAATGATTTGGACGCAGGAAGAGACTTTCAAAAGTGTCCAGTTGAGAGGGCATCATTGCCCTTCTCATTTTAGTAGCAGCAACTACACTCGTGCCTCAGTAGGGTATTGTTAGGGGCCCGAGTAGTAGGTGGAATGGAAGTCTTGGGGCCCACAAGGGATTCCTGGTACTTTTGCTAAGAATGCACTGTATGTTGAGATAATTCATCTCTGCAGATCAACAGCATCTGTCGGGGCCAGAATTTCTGAGCTCTAAGACTTCCAAAAAGTTTCCCCAACTCGCTTCCCTCTGCCCAGAAAGGGGGTGGTGCATGCTCATGCCTGCGAAGAAGCTGGAAGTCTCCAATCTGCCTTCTCGAGAGAGGCGCTTCCTGGCCTTTCCCCTGCACGGAGCTTCCACCCAAGTGGCTCAGGATGTTAAGGGGTCCTTTAGCAATTTCTGCCTTCTTGCCTAATGAGATCCCCGGGGAAAGAGTGAGCTCTCATCCGAGGATCTAGAGAATGACCAGAAGGGGGTTAGAAGCTGGTGATGAGGTGGCTGAGAGGTGGAGCCGACTTGACCAGGAGGCCCAAGAGGGTCAAGGCCAAGGCCTGTTGGAGTAGTCAGGTCCCATCCTCTTCTTTGCCAGTTCTTACTGAAACTCTGAGGGTCAGGGTCTCCTGCAAGCGCCGAGGTATTGAAACCCAAGCCTGGCACAGTGTGTGTGCCACGAAGGCCTGGTCTCCATCCTCAGGGCCCAGAGCCCTGGTTTTTCCCCAACTCGCTTCCCTTGCTTGCACTTGGATCCTGGCGCCTTTGTCTCCTGATCCACTTCCCCATGCAGCCAAGCTTCACCTGCAGATGAGAGGCTGTCCCTGTACTTGTGGGAGAGCTCTGTGGGATGGAGGGTGTTGGGCTAGACATTGCAATGAGCTCCCCCCATGTTTCTGTGGCAACTCTTCTCAGTCCTAGTTAGTACCCCCTAAAACTTTCCTACTCTATGAACACCTACTGGCCCCATGTGAGAACCAGACAGCATTCTGGGTCCTGGGCACAGTTACAGCCCGACCCTCTGGATACACAAGGGCTGGTGAGGGAGGCCCACTTGTATGCTCTAAGTGTAAGTGATTATGGGATGGCTTCCTGGGAGAGGCTAGCACAGACGGAAAGATGAAAAGCTCATTTCTGGCGAAGATAGCCTCTAGGGGAGGCAGATGCTAATACCATGGCGGTCTCATTTAGTTCCTGCACCCCCTAATGAAGGCTTGGCACCGTGCCCAGCCCAGATGTGGGAGGAAGAAGCCTTGGAGTAGGGGTGGGAGATGTGTGGCTTCTGCCAAGGGACAGGAACTGCCATTCTAGCAGGACTGAAGAGCTCCAGACATGGCCTGCTTCTCGGGTCCTGTGGATCAGGCCTGCAGCTCGAGGTGTAGACAGAGCCCAGGAACCACGGGGACACCCAGTGATGAAACACTCTATGAAGAAAGAGGACCCTCCTCCTGCCAGAGGCTTTGCGGAGTCTAAGGATGGAATCTGTCCCCCTGATCCTCAATTCCAGCGGAGGGGACGGAAGTGGGAAGTTAAAGTAACAGTTGTGTGACAGCATTGTCCCCTTAAGAAAGAGCTCTGAGCTGGAGGCTGGAGGAAGGAAGGCACGCTGGGAGAAGGGATGTTTGTAACCGAGGCCTGGGGCCAAATGAAGGACAGGGAAGTAGGGGACAAAGGAAGTCTAGCCTCTCAGTGCTGCATGCCAAGGCAGGAGAGCTGGGTGACTGATGGAGCATCTGCCAAGAAGACAGTCAAGCCAGAGGGCCCGTTTGTGTTCCTCTTTGAACTCAGTCCACAAATCTGTCCTTCCAATCAGCTCTGACACAAGGTGATTTCTTCACCCCATACATGGAGTATCCTTCCTGCCTGTTTTCCCTTACCCAGAGCCAAGCCCCAACTTCACTCCCCAAAGACATTGTCCCCAGAGATTGTGTTTGGCTTTAGTGTGGCTCCATAGAGGCAGGAGGTAGGCAGGACAGGTGGGGTCTTAGATTTGCTAGGTTCCCTCTGCCCACTAACTTGAGCGCCTGTAAAAATAGAAAAAGTCGTGAATTAATTATAAGCACTGGCTCTTTCTTTGCCTTTCCCCTCCTCCACCTGTGACCACCTCTGTCCAGGCTGAGGGATGGCTGCTGAGTCACAGATTTTGAGACCTGACCTCCCTTCCTGCCTAGCCTGACCTTGAGTCCTCCCCACCCCTGGGAATGCTGACTGGGAAGGAAAGGGATGTCCTTCCTCCGCCCTGCTTACCCCCAAAGGCCATTCTGAGTTCCTGACTCTTGTGCCCTGTGCGGCGGGACGCCCAGATCCACCAGCTGCTCTCTTCCACCTCAGTCCATCTTGGCCTGAACCTCTCCTGCCTCTGTCAGGAGTCTGTCCTGCTCCACCCTGACGCCCAGCCAAATGGGTGATGATTTCGGGGCAGGGGGATTCTTTTGTTTTCTCTGGGGCATTGCCTTAAACTAACCACTAAAGTCCCCTGAAGGAAGCCCCAGAGAGCCCCGAGGGCCAGGCAGGGGGCGTGGCAACGCAGACTCAGTATCTTCCCTGGCTTGGTTGAGAGCGGCCAGTAACAGGCTTGTTAATGTTGCTCTGTGATCCTGCTCAGCTAGCTTCCACGTTTCTCAGCATGCAGGCCACCCGCTCCTGAGTCCAGATTTGCCAACTATCCTTCCACAAGCTGCCTCCTCTAGTTCATCTCAGTCCTTTCCTCTAGAGCCTCTAGACCCCACCCATCCTCACTCCCGGCAGCTCTGACCAGCTTAGCTTGCAATATGATCCAGTTTCCCCCGAGATTCTCCCGCCTCCGTTCTTTCTTCCTTCCTTTCAAAGTCATTGGATCACTAGGTGGTCAAGTCTTTGCAAGACAACCTTCGATGTCTCTCTGTTCACAGTGTGGTATACCCCCACACTGGGATCCCAGGCTATGAGCAGCAAGAACTCACACATCTCAACTCTCCTGGGAGGAGGAGCGTGGTGTTGAAATTGTCCTTGACATTTTCTAATTCTACTGGCTTTGAATTCTGGCTGGGCTACAGGGTCTTGTCACAGGCCACCCAGATATATGGTTACTTCCTAGACCACCTAACAGTTCCAAGTGTTGTGATTTACAAACAGATAGAGAAGCCAGGGATATGTTTGGTGGAGGCACCGTACTGTGTAGGGGAATGGGGTGCCTCTGCGGGTTCATGCTGAGGCACCCCTTCCCCCTGAGGTACCAGACACAAGTATAGAATAGAGTTTATTCAAGGCGTGGGGAGGGAGTTGAAGAGGTAGTAGAGACAGAGAAAGGCAGAGAATAGAGGAGTAGAGGCCGGCCATGAACACGTGGTGTGGGGAAAGAGAGGGGAGCAGGAGAAAGAGGAAAGTAAGAGAGTCAGAGAATGAGGATGAAGCAAGCAGCCACTTTTATAATGAGTCGGCATGCCTGGCTGTTGCCAGGTAACTGTGGGGCGAAGCCTAGACAAAATGCCAACACCAAGGCCAGAAACTTTTAGGAAAGGGATGAGCTGAACATCACTAGCCTGTTAACAGACTGGGAAGACTGTGAGGTTCCCTCAAAGCCAACCTCCCCTCCTCCCACCTCTGTTATTCCCACGCACATGACTGTCATTCAATAATCAGAACACTGGGCTTCAAACTTTGTACAACTCTGTAGACACCTCCAGACTTTGGCCCAACATATATAAACTCATGCTAGGTTTATATTAGGTGACTCAACCTTTTGACACCTTCTTCGGACAGGCTACTTGCCCCAGGCTATGGAGTTTGTATCTGATTTAGGTTTGTTTCCTTCAGGAAAACTGTTTTTTGTTGTAGGCTCTGTCATTACAGTCTAGCTAGAGAGACCTGCTTCCCGGTGACGTCAGGACATGAAGCCCGCAGCTCCGATTAATTTAGCTCTAGAGACCTCATTCAGGCTGTTTTAAACCTCATCCTTACTCTGAGCTTGTCTATATCCTGTACTTGGGAGGCAGAAGCAATGGGAATGGGGAGTTTAAAGTCCATTCTTGCTCACATATCAAGGAAAACCTGGACCACTTGAGACCCTACCTCAAAACAGCAACAAAAGTTGGTTGTAGCTCAGTTGGTAGAGCACCTGCCTAGCGTGCAGGAAGTGCTAGGTTTAATTCCCCAACATGAAAGCAGATCCTACGGCATCTCCCCACCTTGCCAGCACTTAGGAGGTACTAGCAGAAGGAAAAAAGTTCAAGGCCACCCTCAGCTACATTGCAAGTTTGAGGCCAACCTGAGCTACAAGATATTCTGTCTTTAAAGAAAGAAGAAAAATAATTTACCCTCATTGTGGGAGCGACTCTAGGCTTGTTCCTGATAAGACTTGACCTTTTGCTTGGGTACAGTAGCTGATCAGGTCACTCTGGCTTTCACAAGGAAACCCACACAGGATGCTCTGCCCTCTACCTAACCAGTATCCCAGCTCTATAAGGGTCCAAGAGGAAGGCCTCACCGGGCCTGTCTGCTGCATAGCAGAGGGTGTAGCCAAAACAACCAATCTAAAACTTGCTGGAGGTTGGTGGGGGAGAGGGGGACGGACCAGAAAGCCCATCTGTCTTTGAGGGAAGGCCGAACTATCATTATGTCTAAAAATAGCACCAGGTCTTATTGGCCCTGAAGAGTTGCTCTTACAAATCTTTATCCAGATTTACACCATCGGCCTAGAATGTAAAAAACGGCCTCGTAACTTTAAGTAATAATAATAAACCAGGGCTTTCCTGCTTTGGGCAGAATGGATTCATAGGCCCACTGTTTGCCCCAAGAATCCTGTTTCTAGGAACACATTCTCACAAAAAGTGGTGGTTTGCACTAATGGTTTTTGGTTTTTAAGATTTATTTATTTTACTTATTTGAGTACACTGCAGCTGTCTTCAGACACACCAGAAGAGGGCATCAGATCCCATTACAGATGGTTGTGAGCCACCACGTGGTTGCTGGGATTTGAACTCAGGACCTCTGGAAGAGCAGTCAGTGCTCTTAACCACTGAGCCATCTCTCCAACCCTGATCTAAGGGTTTCATACTATGAAGTTAACCTTAGTTTGGCTCCTATTTTTCAGTCATAGTCACATGAGTCACTAGTTAAGTCCAGATCTTAACACATGCTGGATAACCACACTACTGCTTCTATCTCTGGACTGCCATGTGGGTGCTGGGAGCCCAGCCCAGATCCTCGGTAATGGCAGAAGGTGCTCTTAATCACTGAGCCATCTCTCTAGCACTGTAGTGATAACTTTTTTGTTTTTGTCTTTGGTTGGTTGGGATTTTTATGTTGTTTTGTGGGGGTTTTTTTGTTGTTGTTTGTTTGGGTTTTTTGTTTTGTTTTGTTTTGCTTTTGAGACAGGGTTTCACTGTGTAGTCCCGGCTGTCCTGAAACTCACGCTGTAGACCAGGTTGTCCTGGAACTCAGAGATCCGCCTGCTTCTGCTTCCCGAGTGCTGCGATTAAAGGCACGCACCACCACGGCCCAGTTTTTGAGATAGGGTCTTACCCTGTAATCCTGACTGGACATGAAATTTGGTGCAACCCTGCCTCTGCCTCCCAACTGCCAGATTACATAAGTAAGCTACCAGGCCCAAATCCTTACTTTTGTTCTTTTATTTTGAGACAGTACCTCTGGGTTGTCTGATCCGGCTTCAAACTATGGTCCCTCTTGCCTCAGCCTCCTGAGTGGCTTGGGTCTTGGGCCTGTGGCACAGTTTCATTGTTGTTTTTTATTGGTTTATTTGTTTTTAAGCAGGGTCCCGAGTAACTCAGGCTGGCCTTGAACAAAGCCTATATATCAAAGGACAACCTTGAACTCCAGGTCCTGCCTGTACCTCCTCCGTACCGGATTACAGGTGCACACTTCCTGTCACGCTGGGCACTGAATGTCAGGCTTCCTGCACGCTACACTAGCGCTGTCTGAGCTCAGCCCCGTCCTAGTTTGCTGGGGTTTGTAGTTGTCGTCATTGTTGTTCTGTTGGTTCTTTTGTTTTGTTTTTTTGTTTGTTTTCAAGACAGAGCGAATCTCATGTAGCCCAGGATGGCCTCAAACTCCTGGTCCTCCTGCCTCGGTTTCCTGAGTTCTGGGGTTATAGGCATGTATGCACTCCGCACTTGGCCCATCAGTTTCACTTTTAAGAGAAAAAAGTACTCAAAGACACTCCACCCAATCAAAGACAATCACCAGAGATGATTTAGACAACCGTGTTGAGAGCCTGAACTGCATCCACTAATAGTGCATATATAGGTCTGCCCACAGAAAGCTACGGTGAGATACTGCTAGAGGAGAAAAGCAGGCGCAGACAAAATACAGCTGTTTGCACAAAGTGTATTTGTATTACACTGTGTGTGTTGTGTGCATATATGTATGTGTATGGGCATGCATGTGGAAGTCAGAGGGCATCTCGTAGGAGTTGATTCTGTTCTTTCCCAATGAGGGTCCAGGTTCAGCAGAAATTGTTCTTACCGACTGGACATCTCATTGGTTCAGTTTTGGTTTTTTAGGGGTGTGTGTGGATGTGTGTGTGTGTGTGATGTGTGTGCAGGTGTCCCACGAGAGCTAAAAGTCGATGTTTGATCCCCTGAAACTAGAGTTATAGAACCTTACCTGCTGGGAAGCAAACTCTGGTTCTCTAAGAACAGCAACGAGCTCTTCACTGCTGAGCAACCTCTTCAGAGCCTGTTTTTTTCTCTTTGCAACAGACAGGATCTCAATGCATAACCCTGGTTGTCCTCAGACTCACAGAGACCCGCCTGCTTCCGTCTCCCATGTTCTGGGATTAGAGGTTTTGCACCACCATGGGCGGCTCGATCAAGCTTTGAGCGTTGACTTTCCACCTTTCTACACTGTTGTTTTTTTTTTTTTTTTTTTTGTTTTTTGTTTTTTTTTTTAACCACAATCAGAAAGAAATACCAGGCTGGTTGGTAGCACACGCCTTCAGTTTCAGCATTCGGATCGTGAGTCCAGGGTAGCCTGAGCTCCACAGTAAGATTCTGTCCAACCAAAGCCAAAGCAGAGTCATGAAGGAAGAGAAAGGAGTGAGCCCGGAGCATGCTGGGAAATGCCCACAGGCTAACCTCCTGCCTGCTGGGGCTTCTGAGAGTAGCTCCCATCAGGGCGCATCAGGGTGCCGCTGAAGTCACCCAGATCCCAGCCAGCGGTGAATGCTAGGGCTTCTGTAATTTCGAGGGCTCTCTGACTTCCTCACTGTGCTCTTTGCCCGTCCCCACCCCCAGATTTGCACCTAGCCGCTGAGCTCGGGAAGACTCTGCTGGAGAGGAACAAGGAGCTGGAGGAGTCCCTGCAGCAGATGTACTCCACCAATGAGGAGCAGGTGCAGGAGATCGAGGTGAGGGGCTTCTGCCTTCTCCCATCTCCCAAGTACCTCTGGCCTTGGCCTGTGCGAGCATTTGTGCAACTTATGGTCACAGCTCACCACCTGCCCACCAGCCGCAGGCAGCCCACCGCACAGTGGTCTTCAGCTCCTAAACCTCTCAGAGCCAATCGGCCTAGGAGCGGTAGAGGGACAGCCAGTGATACCTGTCCCAGCCTCATTGTAAAGGTTTATTCCACCCTTACCTCCGCCCCTAGTACTTGACCAAGCAGCTGGACACGCTGAGGCTCGTGAATGAGCAGCATGCCAAAGTGTACGAACAGCTGGACCTGACGGCCAGAGACCTGGAGCTGACCAATCAGAGGCTGGTGTTGGAGAGTAAGGCTGCCCAGCAGAAGATCCATGGGTGAGGGATGGGATGGTGAGGGAGAGGCCCAGGGTGTTGCATGTGACTGGTGGGGAGATTCACACAGTCCTAGAAGACAGGGCTTTAGAGACTGGAGTGACAACGAGGCCATCCTTGTCAAACCATCAAACCACTCGTTTGTGTCCCCAGCCCTTTTTTTTTTTTTTTTTTTTTTTTTTTTTTCGTTTTTCAAGGCGGAGTTTCTCTACGGAGAGCAGCCTGGCCTCACACTCAGAGGTTTGCCTGCCTCTCCCTCCCGAATACTGGGATTAAGGGCCTGTACCGCCACCACCCAGTCCCCTCATTTTAAGATTGTTTTTATTTTATATGGGTGGGTGTTTTGCCTGCGTGCCAGGAGAGGGTGTGGGATCCCTCTGGAACTACAGTGACAAATGGTTGTGAGCCACCGTGTGGGCTCTGGAAACTAAACCCAGGTCCTCAGTAAGCACAAGTGCTCTGAACCACGGGGCCGTCTCTCCAGCCCCCTACAACCAAAAGGTGAAGCACGGCCTATACTCCAGCAAACGACCTCCCACCTCTGGGTATTCCAGTTATGCACCAGACTCAGGTACTAAAGGATTCAGTGACCCTGACCTGCCCTCTGGGACTTCACAGATGTGTCCCTGCAGTGCACCGTGGTAGTGACAGAGGCGTGTGCAAGGACCTGGGGTGCAGTTGGCTAAAGTGCTTGCTGCACAGGCTTGAGAACCTGAGTTCAAGCCCCTTTGTAAAATGTAAGACACAATGACGTGTATTTGGAATCCCAAATTCCAAACACTTGGCCACGGGTGAAGAGCGGAACGTTCTCTGGATTCCCCAGACATCAAGCTCAAGGTCGTCTGTTTGTCTCTAACTCTGCATCCTCTATCGACAAGGATCCCGAGCTGCAGCGAGGAGGCGTCTGTGTCTCCCCACCCGGAGGGGGGGTGAGAGAGATAGCTGGGAGGTTAAGAGTGCTTGCTGATCTGGGCCCAGAGTTTGGTTCCCAGCACCCTCAGTGAATGGTTCACAATCACCTAGTTCCAGTTCCAGGGTCTCCAACTCCCTCTTTCGGCCTCCTTAGGCACCTGCACACACACACACACACACACACCTAAAAATCAATCTTAACATTTTGGTTGTGAGCCTAGCATTTAGCGGCTGAGCCATCTCTCCAGTCCTAATAATTTTTACAAAATAATAATTATTAGTAATGTCTCCCATGCATATCTTCATCCTATTCCAGGCTGACAGAGACCATTGAACGCCTGCAGTCCCAGGTCGAGGAGCTACAGGCCCAGGTGGAGCAACTTCGAGGCCTGGAGCAACTTCGGGTTCGCCGAGAAAAGCGGGAACGCAGGAGAACCATCCATACCTTCCCCTGCCTGAAGGAACTGTGCACAAGTCCCCGGTAGGCAAGGGCCCTGGTGTGTTACCTTAGAGTCCCAAGAGAGCTAGCTGGCTAAGGGATGAGGGAGATCTACAGTGTCTGGTCTAAGCCCTCAGGATGCTTGCTAAGAACCGCCATAGCTGGTCACGTGGCTCATCCAAGGTCACGTGTTATTACTCAGCACAGCCAGGCTTCTAACCTAGCAGGAGTGTGGTTGGACAGGTATTTGCCTAGAATGTGTGTTATGCTGGAATGAATCCCCATCCTAGTTAGGAGAAAGACGGCTTCATGAAGATCAAGGTGAGGTTGGAGATATGGCCCAGTGAGAAGCCTGCTTGTCTGACGTGCAGGAGGCCTTGAGCTTGGCGCTGATGAATCCTCAGACACAGCCAGGAGAGAAAGTCATAGGGGTGCAGGGTGACTCAGGGGGGCACAAGGAAGAATTAGGCCAATGGACGAGAGAGCCTAGTGTCTGACACTTTGGTCCAGGGCCTTGGCCATGACCGCTGCCTGCCCCTTAGCAGATGCGAGGACGCCTTCCGCCTACACAGTTCCTCGATGGAGCTGGGACCTCGGCCGCTGGAGCAGGAAAACGAACGACTGCAGACCTTGGTTGGGGTGCTCCGTTCCCAGGTGAGCCAGGAGCGACAGCGCAAGGAGCGAGCTGAACGTGAGTACACGGCGGTGCTCCAGGAGTACACGGAGCTGGAGCGACAGCTGTGTGAGATGGAGGGCTGCCGCCTGCGCGTGCAGGAGCTGGAGGCCGAGCTGCTGGAGCTGCAGCAGATGAAGCAGGCCAAGACCTACCTGCTGGCCCGGGATGAGCACCTGGCCGAGGCTTTGCTGGCGCCCCTCACTCAGGCCCCTGAGACTGATGACCCCCAGCCAGGCAGTGGCAACGACTCCAATGCCCAGGATGGCGTCTCCTCGCCTGCAGCTTCCCCCAGCCACGCAGTGCGCAAGAGCTGCAGTGACACAGCACTCAATGCCATAGTGGCCAAAGACCCAGCCAGCCGCCATGCTGGCAACCTCACTTTGCATGCCAACAGTGTGCGCAGGCGCGGTATGTCTATCCTGAGGGAGGTGGATGAGCAGTACCACGCGCTGCTGGAGAAATACGAGGAGCTGCTGAGCAAATGCCGGCAGCACGGTGCCGGGGTACGGCATGCGGGGGTGCAGACCTCACGGCCCATCTCCCGCGATAGCTCATGGAGGGACCTGCTGGGGGGCGAGGAGAGCCAGGGAGAGGGCAGGGCGGGTGAGAAGAGCCTAAGCCAACACGTGGAGGCCGTGGATAAGCGGCTGGAACAGAGCCAGCCCGAGTACAAAGCACTCTTCAAAGAGATCTTTGCCAGGATCCAGAAGACCAAGGCCGACATCAACGCCACCAAAGTCAAGACACACAGCAGCAAGTGACCCCTTCTCTAGGCCTGTAGCCTCCGTCTGCCTCCCCACCAGAGGGGTCTCTCATGCCTCTTGGCAAGTGAGAAAGCCCTTCACGCAACAATATATCATAGCTGGTGGCTGGAACATGAGCAAGGAAGGCCTTCTGATCTGAGGGACATAGCATATTTCCTGCTGGTGGCCTGACTCACCTGTTCTGCCTCCCTTGGCCACTTTGCTTCAGCTTGAAGGCACAGCTCAGTTTAAAAGCCAAACTCACACCCCGCCCCGCCACTGCCACCCCACCACTGTACCCCAGCTTTTCAGCTCCTTCAGCCCTTGGCTTCTGGACCCCAGGCCTCACCCTCAGATTGCTGCCAATCTGCAAGCCTTTCTGGCTTCGCCCTCCAAAGTTGTTTTTCTGAGAGATTTGCAATGCAGGGCTGCCTGAAGCCTTGTCACAACTGGAAACACTTGAACGGGGGCCTCGGAGCCAGCCATTGTTGGTGTCTGGGGTCTCCTAGACCATCCACTGCTTCTTGCCAGTCACGACTGTCATTCCTTTAGCGCCAGGTGTACCACTCCCAGAATTCCGAGCAGGACACAGATAGCTCCCACCTAACAGAGCAAGGAAGCTTTAGCCAGACTCCAGTGTACCTCCCCGTGCAGCCCTGGCAAAGGTCTTCCGCTCACCACAGACCAGTAGCCAATCTGAATAGAGGAAGAGGGAGCTTCTCCACAGCCATACACGGGTCGTGTCCCTTTCCTCTCAGGAATGGAAGAGCCAAGTTCCATTCCTGGAAGTACCTTCTGGGCATGAAGCCTTCCAGGGGCTGAGATGGCAGGGAGTTCTCCTGAGCCTTTGAACCACCTTTGCTTTCCTTCCTTTCTCTGCTCCTGCCCCCATCTCAGGGACCATGATGTCTCATCCAGTCCTCTCTTCCTCAGGCCACCCCTGGGACAGTTCACATCTGCAGCCTTCAGAATGTCCTGTGTGTCACCAACCCAGGTCCAAGTGTTCATTCCTGTCCTTCACCAGGGACTGTAGGATCCTTGCTGGTTTTGTTTGGTTGGGTTTTGTTCTGTTTTATTGACCCAGGGCTTTTCTGTGTAGCCCTGGAACTCGCTCTGTGGGCCAGGCTGGTCTCCAACTCAGAGATCCTCCTGCCTCTGCCTCCCAAGTGCTGGGATTAAAAATGGGATCCACCACTGCCGGGCCCTCATGTTGTGTTGTATTCTTAAGTTGAGGAAGAAATTGTTCCTTTTCCACCTTTCTACAGAACACCTGCTCTTTACTTCCTGCCTCTGTGGGGGTGGCTTTTGAGGCCCCCACCTGGGTCAGGGGTTCAATATTTTAGTCTAAACCTTCAGAAAGCCAAGCATCATGGAAGACATGTCTGGGGCCCCGGCTTGCCCTCAGCAGTCTTTCAGGGCTTCTGGTTCCTTCCACCACCCTTCCGAAGATCCTAGAATCAGTGGAGCCATATAATCCAGCAGGAGGCAGTGACTCAGGCCTCAATGCCGGGAGCCCAGTAGGAACCGTCACGCCTTACCTCCTTCTAACGGGTAAATGGGCTTTTTTACCACGCATGTCTGGCATCCCCGGAGAGGCACTGAGATGCCAGCTAGCAGCTGGATCCTTCTATTCACGTGACTTGGAACCTTTTGTCCTTTGGGGCTGGGCACCTCCATGCTCTCTTGTGTGTCCCTGTCATCTGGGGATAGGGGAGGAATTCAGGTCTGGTCACTTCCCCAGTTCTGTAGCAGCTGATCAGCGTCACCTTTGAAGTATACATGAGAGAAATATATTTACAAATGCTTTATTCTCTTCTTTAATAAAAAATGCACCAGTACTGTAAAAACACAAGAGGATCCACACTTGCGTCTCCGCATCTCACGGGCCCCTTGCCTCCTGCACTGCAGACGAGGGGTGCGTCCTTTGAGGTCACTCTCTGCCCTGAAATCTCAGCTTTCTTATGACTACTTACCTATGATTAGACAGCCTGCGATCAGCCCCTGGGAAAGTCTGTGTCTATGAAGAGCCAGTATGCCAAGCACCCTGAACAAAACACAACAGGTCTGTATTGCCCTGGAGTTTACATTCTGGCTTGGGGAGATTCCCCCAAAGCAACTACAAATAGAAGTAAGTAATCTAACAATGGGGGCAGGGAGGTGGAGCTATGTCAGGCATAGCATTCATGATCAACAGTGTGGGGGAGTGTTCTTTGTCTTTTTGGGACAGGATCTCTTGGACCTCACGCTAGACTCAAGCCTGCTATGTGGTAAGTGCTGGGGGTGGTCTTGAACTTCTGACCCTTCTTCCTTCCCAAATGCTAGGATTTCAGGCATTTGACACCACGTCCAGTTTACCTGCTACAGGGGATTGAAGGGGGGGGAGTTGTACTTGTCAGATACTGTCCCTGGGCCACACCCCCAGCCTCTCCCTCTCTCCTTCTTTCTTATTCATCAAGGCTTGGTTTCAGGGCTGAAGAGATGGCTCAGCAGTAAGGAGTACTTCTTAATTTTGCAGAGTACTTGGGCTCAGTTGCCAGCACCCAGGTAAAGGATCTCAGTGATCTGTAACTCCAGTTTCAGGGCATCCAGTGCCTTCCTCTGACTTGTGCAGGCACCAGGCGTGCACACAGTACACATATATACATGCAGGCAAAACAAACAAACAAACAAACAAACAATCAGACAGACCATCAAGCACACAGTACACATATATACATGCAGGCAAAACAAACAAACAATCAGACAGACCATCATGCACACAGTACACATATATACATGCAGGCAAAACAAACAAACAAATAATCAGAGAGACCATCACTATGTACACCAGGCTGGCCTGGAACTCAGAGCTCCACTGGCCTTTGCTTCCCAAATAGTGGGATTAAAGGAGTGCACCTCAGGCTAGAGAGATGGTTCAGTGGTTAAGAATTCTGACTGCTCTTCCAGAGGTCCTGAGTTCAAATCCCAGCAACCACCTAGTGGCTCACAACCATCTGTAATGAGATCTGATGCCCTCTTCTGGTGTGTCTGAAGACAGCTACAGTGTACTTACATATAATAAATAAATAAATCTTTAAAAATAAAAAGGATTGCACCACTATGCCCTGCCCCCCCTTTTCATCTTAATCTGTGCAGATCGTAGCTAACATCGATGTATGATATTTGAGAAGATAGGTTTAAATGACTCTTCGTCCTCTGACTTCTGCACTGGCACCACGGCATGTAAAATAAATGTAAAATTGTTTTAAGTCATAGAGGCCGGCTGTAAGGTGGCTCGGCATGTAGAGGTTCTTGCCACAGTCCTGCTGAGTTTGATCCCCAGAATCCCTGTAAAGTTGAAAGGAGAGAAGCCATTCTATGAAGTTGTCCTCTGACCTCCACATGTACATGGATTACAGGCATTGTGCCTCTACACCAGGCCTTCGCTTCTTATTGCATTTAAGCACGCCTTTCTGAAAGCTTCAGAGACCTAGAATTCTTGGTCCCCGCCTGCATCCCTGATCCCTACACTCCTAAGGTCCCCTTACCCCAATCTTGGGTCTTAGCATCATCACACAGAACAGGAGATGCATGTGACAACTCTCGTCCAGTGTTCCTTTATTGTTATTGAGAAATGGTTTTTGCCAAGAAAGGTGGCACGTGCCTTTAATCGGGAGGCAGAGGCAGGCAGGTCTCTGTGGGTTCGAGGCTAGCCTGGAGTTTTGGGACAGCCAGGACTGTTCCATAGAAAAATCTTACCTTGAACAATCCAGGGGAGGGGGGGGCAGGGTTTATCATGTAACTAAGTACACTGGACCGTGATATTAGCTCCTCTAGCCTTGCAGGAATCCGCTGGGATCCCTGAGCCTCCATAGTGTTGAGAGTTTAGGTGTGCAGTTTACCACACTTGGCTCTGCCTTCCCTTTTTAATATCCTCTTCAATCTCAAACCTATTTAGACAGTTTTTCACCTACTTTTTTTTTTAACTGCAAAAAATACATATTTAGAACTAGCCAGCAGGGGCTGTTTGAACCATCCCAGTTTTGCATTTAGGGTAATATCCAAAGTCCCATGATGAGGAGCCAGTTGAACACATGCCCTCTTTCAATCCAGCTGGAAGGTGATACCTTGCTCAACACCAACCACACACAGCTTCTTCCAAGCGTGTCCAAGTTAGCACTTAACCCTGACTTCCATGAGGACCACCAACATGGCACTTTGCTCTTCTTCATGACTGACTCCCTAGCCAGGGAGGCTGATGGTTCATAGTCAGCCTGGTTTCACCAGAGGACATTTGCCCAGGATGACTGGGCTACTGGCAGATGGGTGATGTCAGCACGTGACTGGCAGCCATCCCACATGAACTTCTTAGAGTTCAAAACCTTTGCTCTGGCTTTAGCTTGGGAGGCTTGGGAAGGGGGTCAGGAGTCAGGGGAGATTTCTTCCTTACTTTGGTACTGTTATGGAGAAGAGACCCTGGTTGGTATTTTTTTTTTGTTTGTTTGTTTGTTTGTTTTTTGTTTTAAAACATGTATGGTTACTTTTCCCTTGCGTGTGTCTATGTACCAGGTGGATGCTTGGTACCTGAGAAGGCCAGAAGAAAGCATCAGATCCCATGGAGACTGGAGTTATAGACAGTTTCAAGCCCCCAGGGGGATTCTGGAATTGAACCCCATTCTCTTAGAAGTGCATCCAGAGCTCTTAACTGCTAAGTCATCTATCCAGCCTCAGTCGCCATTTTTTATCCTTATTTATTATTAGTGTGAGGGGGTTCCCCATACCATGGCTCAGATATAGAGGCCATAGGATTGCTTTCAAGAATTGACTGTCTTTCTACCATGTGAGTTCCAAGGATCAAACTGTGGTCATCAGGCTTGCTGAGCCATCTTTCTAACCCTGGGCTTCTTAAAGGTTTTCCTGGGTTGCAACATCAAGATTGAGTAAGTGATAGGTGGAAGGAAAGAGACTGGAGGGCCACAAAGAAAGAGAAATCAGACCCGGCCCCTGGGAAGTAGCCCACTGAGACCATAAGACCATAGGAAGAACGAGAGGGCCATTTGTCTCCTGGTGTTCTCAAAACTTACTTTCCATGCCCAGGATGCTCCTAGCCCCCACCCATCCCCAGGCACCTGACTCCTCCCAATGGTGTAGAGTGGACCGTGCACAGCATTGTGAACTTGTCACCTAGGAGGCCTGTCATCACCAAGACCCTACTTAGCCTACGTGGAACTCTGGAGGGGAAGGAAGATGATGCAGTGTGTTGAGCACAGAGCTGGGCTCTGAGTGGGTGATTACGTCAGTGCGTGGTTTCATGTGAAGCACGTGTGAGGTCAGAGGACAATGCACAGATACACATAGATACACATAGACACACATACCACACACACACACACACACACACACGCACGCACACGGAGGCTGTTTCTAGGAGATCAAGCAGGAAACTGGAGGTAGAGAAGGAAGCAGTTGTCAAGGAAGCTTTGCCCATTTATTCAAGCCACGGAGCATGTTCTGTGCTGCCCATCCCTCCGGAGAAGGAAAAGGGTCTAGAGAGCAGGTCGAAATGGATTTCCTACCCTAGGGCTGCAGAGAAAGACCATCGAATCTTCTTCAAGGGGCCTGTGTGCAGTGTCTCTGAGTGGCGGCTGGCTTTTGTGTGTGTTGACTCTCTGGCTCTGTGGCAAGTGGTTCCAGTCTGTTTAACTCCCCAGGAACTTCATGAGACAAATACAAAAGCTCTCATTAATGGAAGAACATTCTGAAGCTTGGAGGTTAAGTGAGTCATTCAAAGTCACCCAGAAATACTCCATCTCAGGCTGGGGCTGTAGCTGATAGCAGAATGTTTCTCTAGCATGTGCAAGCCCTCGTGGTTTATCCCCAGCACCCCCCACACACATACTATGTATTAGAATTATTTTGACTGAGTTCTGATACCCCCACACTTCACTGAATGTTCTTTATGGCCACAATGTGGAGAGTTTTAATGGGTTGGCTGACTTGGGGCAATCAGAAGGAAAATCCCATGGGTCTCACAAGCTATAGAGCAGGGCTGGGTCTACAAATTCCTCTGCTTACAGGACTGGCCTGTTGATTCATAATCCTTTCTTTCTTTTTCCCTATTTTGAGTGAATGGCCCCTTCCTGAAACACCATCTCTGCCATCCAGCCTTTGGGGGACCAATGAGAGGAAGAGGGGGAGCTGTTCTCAACTTTCAGGGCCAGCCTTATCACTATTGTTTAACAGGAGGTCTTATGTAACCTAGGCTGGCGTGAAACTCACTGTGTAATGTAAACTAGCCTCAGCACAGTAGCCCTCCTGTCTCACCCTCCTATGACAAGCATGCTCCACCACACCCCTTAGTACTCACCTATCCAAGTGTCACCTCCTGGGCCTGTTTTTCCTCCTGTCACCTCCCCCTTCCAATACTGAATGGTTCCTGGCAGCAGCCAGTAAAAAGAGCAGCTCCCCGCCCTAGGGCAACTTGTCTCAACCCCCCCCCCCCCACTACCCCGACCTCTTGCAGAATCCAGGCCACCAGATGGCCTGAACAGTCTGTGTTTATTTGGAGCCACAGAAACGTGCAGCTTCTTTTTCCTGCGACTGTGGGTCAGGCACAGGTTGGAGCCCACCTCAGAGCAAAGATGCTCTGATTTTATTATTCATAATCCACAACCCGAGTGGATGCCTGGGCTTGCTCCCTGAGCAGCATCTTCCAGTCACTATGGAAACGTCTCCGCGCCCTCTGAGGTTCTGGGAATAAGTCAGTCAGGAAAGGACCCAGGAGACTCCTTCCAACCCGGAGCCCCAAAGGAAGATGTCAGTTGCCAATCCAGCGTGCCTGGGGGCTGGTTTATCTCTCCAATAATGCGGAGACTGTAGAGGCTTGCTTCAATGACAGTCTCCTGTTTCAATAAGCCAGTGTCCCTAGATAATACTGAAATTGTCCCAGGGGTGTATTTTTCTAGGTGATGATACTGTCTCAAAAAAAAAAAAAAAAAAAAAAAAAAAAACTCTCCATAACGATTTAACCACAAGCATTAGTAACAATTACTAACATTTATTGACATATATTTTTATCTATACACAACCTCAACCAAGGGACTTAGCCAAGGATGGGTCACCTCCAAACATTGCTTGTCTTACTTGAAGCCTTAGCATTAGAATTTCTTGCCCCAGCACCATTAACACCACTACGAAACGACTCTACTTAGCCTGCAGTCTTCTGAATTCTGTACCCACTTCTCCCGTTTGTCTTTAGTGGCTAGAAGAATCCACTGAGCTTGAGGGAGGGAAGAGGCCTGTGTTAAGAACCACTTTCCCTCCAATGATCTGCCTCCCATCCCTGGTTAGGTGTAAGCAAAGCCATCCATCACAATTCTCACATGGGAGAGGTGGCTAGTAAGGCTGTTATGTGAATAAAACAAAACAAAACAAAAAAAACCCTGAAGTTGGTTTAACTTGACTGAAACTCAACTTACAAAAATGAATTGCTGCTGCCCTTGATGGCACTTGCCTCTGGTCCCAGCACTCAGGAGGCAGAACAGGTGCATCACTGAGAGTTCGAGGCCAGCCTGGCCTACACATGGAGTTCCAGGACAGTCAAGGCTACACAAAGATGCCCTGTCATGAAAAAACAAAAAACCAAACCAAAGAACAACAACAACAAAAAAAAAAAAAAAAAAAAAAAAAAAAAAAAAAAAGAACTAGCATTGAATTTACTTGATCCACATTTGTGGTATGTCTATGACTGTGACACACTCTGCATGTTTGGGATACAGAAGAGACTTTACATTCTAGCTAGGAGACAGGCAATGTGTTAGAATGGAAGACTGGGCCTTTCGTGGTGGTACTAATCTGAACACCTGTGAGGTGGAGGCAGAAGGGTCAGAAGTTCAAGGTTAGCCTGAGCTAAATAGGAAACTGTCTCAAAACATAAGCAAATGACAGACCTGGTTGGGTAGGCTTTTAATACCAATGCTCTGGAGAGGGGGCTGGGGGCGGGCAATCTGCTCTATATAATCAGTTCCAGAGCAGCTAGGGCTACATAATTGAGAACCTGCCTAAATAAATACCACAAAACAACCATTAAACTCAATACCATACACACAAAGATTCGTTGATTGTCTATTTGTCTATCCACCCATCTATCTAAAGCAAGCTAAGGATGTGGCTCACACACCGAGAAAGGAATAGGAGAGGGCAGGAATAATATAAGCTAAGCAGGTAGGATTTTCTTGCTGTGTCTAGTTAGGTTGTTGAAGGGTCCGAGTGAGAACAGACTCAAAAGGAGAAAAGGTGTTTCTGGGACGTATGATCCAGTGTTTGTTTATGTATTTATGCAGGCACACACAACATACTTTAGTAGGTTTCCAAGACAGAGTTTCCTCTGTGAAATACACACACACTGTCCTGGACTCTCACTGTAGACCAGGCTAACCTCGATCCACCTGCCTCTGCCTCCCAAGTGCTGGGATTAAAGGCATACGCCACCAAGACCTGCCATGTATTTGTTATTTTTACAGGGGCTCACTTAGGTAACTGCAGGTGAGCGCCACTCACCCAGACCCATATAGGAATCTTTTAAAGAAGAATCTCCCGTAGGTGATCTCTATCGGCCATTCAACCTCTACCGGATGCCAGCTGGGTGTCCACCACCTCCACCACCATCACGGCCAAGGTGGCCAGCCGGGAGTGCGAGAAATCAGGAGGAACTCAAATCGCGAGCTCAGCGAAGGCTGACGGACCGCAAGGAGAGTGCGCACCGGAAGCGGTCCTGGGAGGTGAACATGGCGGCCGCCTGGGGCCTACGCTGGGGCTTGGGCCGAGCTGGAACCTTGTTGTTCGCGCTGCCCGCGCGCTGTGCTCACCGGGCTCTGCACAGACAGGTAGACGGCACCGAGTTCCAGAGCATCTACAGCCTGGACAAGCTGTACCCCGAGTCCAAGGGTGTGGATACCGCCTGGAAGGTCCCGGTGAGCCGAGAAAGGCGGGACGGAAAGGGCGGCTCCTCTAGCTGCTAGGTGACGCGAGGAAGCCGGGCGGCGTGGAACGTTTTGGTTGCCCCGGGAGGAACTGGTCGTCCTAGCAACCGGGGGACTGGGACTGTAGGGTATGATGACAACCCTCGTGACTCGGGTAGTACAGGCCCTGGGAGAGAACCCGCCACAATATGTTTCTTTCCACGTTTGCCTCTCGGCCCTCAGGCTCACATTCTATGGGAAGAGATGTGCATTATAGACCTTGAAAGTGGACAGTAAAAGCTGAGGTCCTCAAGTTGGAATGTTATCCCGTCTTTTACCCCTAGCAACGTTAGGAAGCCTGAGACACAGTTTGGTCCTTAAGGATCCATGTTTAGTCTGCTGCGTGTAGTCACACTGCGTGGGGCCTGAGCAGGGAAGAGGGCGTCTATTGAGCTGCACCTTTAGGATGGGAAGAGCATCAGATATTTTCATTCATCCACTCGCACCTCATTCAGCAGACTCGAGAGCATGTTGTTAGCACAGTGCTAATTTGGGGCAGAGAGTAAGTAGTAAAACAAAAATCCTAAAAGTGTGGTGCTCATGTACTGGAAGGCAACAGACAAAAATAAATGAATAAACCCAAGTAACACTGAATATGATACTTTAGAGATAGTAAAACCCAGAAAGAAGAGATGAAGCTAGAGATACATTTGTATCTCTTGTTTGCTTTGACAAAGGATCTCATGTAACCTAGGCTGTCCTCGAACTTGCTACATGTATGGCTAGAGCTCCTGATCCTTCTGCCTTCATTTCCCAAGTGTAAGATTACTGGCATGTGTCACTATACTGGCCTATTATTTGTTGTGAGAAAGGCTCTTTAAAAGCCCTGGCTGATCTCTAATTTGCAGTGCTCCTCCTGCCTCTCAAGTACTGAGATTGCAATCATGCACCAAGAAACCTGGCTTAGAGTTGAAGTGATCTGGGAAAGCCTGGAAGAAGTGGGGTACGGTGGCCTGTAACTGTAACCCCAGCACTTGAATCAGAGGCAGGAAAATTGGTTCAGGAGCAGCCTGGATTATATGAGACCTTGTCACATACCTGGAAGAAGGAAGACATGAGCCTGCTGGGGAGATCAATGACCCAAGCAGAGCAGGTACAATCACTTCAGAGCAGTAGCATGCTGGGCAAGTGTGGCAGTCTGATGAAGGGAAGCTAAAGAGGAGAGAAGTGGGTGGGGCCAGGAACGGAATGACACAGCCTGGTTTTACAAGATTGACTGTTACACAGTGTTATATAGACAGTAGCCTGGAGAATGGCAATCGCTAGAAAGTGAGTTAGGAGATTTCGGTGATATGGGCGAGACAGGATGAGCAGGCTGGAAGCAGTAGGAGCCTTGAAGATAATTAGGTCCTAGGCATATTTTGAAGAGAAGTCTAGGATTCTAAACTGGATTGGAAGTAAAGCGAGAACAGGCAGGGTCTGTGGGACTGTAGTTGAGCAAAGAGGTCAACTGGAACCCAAAAGTTGGGAGTCACCAATATAGATGCCATTTTCATCAGCTCAGAAGGATTTTGGGGGTAGGGGGGTAGAAAGATTTCAGTGGCGTAGCAGAGTTTCAGCTATCACAAGGGTGCTAATAAAGGAATATTAGGAAGAGGCAAGAGGAAAACCTGAGGAGGGCGACTTGACTTAGCAAAGAGGTGTAGTCTTTAGAGAGAGCGGCTTGAGCAGGGTGAGGATTCTAGAGATCAAGTGATGAAGTCATGGAGAGGGAGAGGTGCAGACAGACACACTTTGGCTCAGTTTTGCTGAACTTTGTGGTCCCGAGAGCATTGCTGCTGAATGAAGAGCTTGGGTGAGGAGGAGGCGTGATAGGATTAGCTCAGTCGGACACCAGCCCTCCAGGCAGGTTAGCCAGGACCTGTTCAAGGCAGCTGCCTCTGCTGCCAGCTTCCTGTGGGCACCAGAAGGAACAGGGAGGCTCACAAGGATGGTTGTACCAGGGTGGCAGAGACTATTGGTATTTAGCCTCTCTCGTGTATGTGTTCTCTGTCTTGTCTCATCCATTCCTTTCCCCATGAAGCAGGCCACTGATAGCACCCAGCAATAGCTGAAGGCAGGGCAGGGACAGCTGGAGGCATGGGCTCCATCTTCCTAGAGAAGTGCTTCAGAGGTAGAACCTGAGTCGGGACAGGTTTGACAGCGAGATTTGGAGGCCTGAAAACAATAACACATAGCTTCTTAAAAGTGTTTATTGGACTTAGTGTGCATGTGTGTATAAGTGTGTGTGAGTATATGAGTGGGTGAGTGTGTGTGTGTGTGAATCAGAAGATAACTTACAGGAGTTGGTTCTTCCTTTCTACCATGTGGATTTCAGGGAACCCACAGGTGAACTCAGGTTGTTGGGCTTGACTTTTAGGAAGTGCTTTTACCCACTGAGCCATCTCTTCAGCACAAAATATATAACATTTGACTTGTGGCTTCATTTTATTATTCAAGTGACTTCATTCTTTGACAGTCTGTATATCACATTACAGGAGCATGCAAAACAAGCCAGCAGTGACATCCCTCTAGGTAAGTAATTTTATTGAACATCAGACATTTTAGGCTAGGTATCTGTAGCCGTTAACTTGCCTAGCATGAGAGAGACCCTGGGGTCAGTCCCAAGCACCACATATACACAGAGTTATTTACCAAATTTCTTATGTGTTCCTTCTAGATCTCTCCAGACCTGTGAAAGCCAGAGAGACAAGCTGTGGGTGTGGAAGGAGACTCTTTACAGCATAGCTTAGATAGCAAATAAACAGTGGTGCGGCCACATCTGTGGGCTACCCTGCTTACCACACATAGGATGTGCTTGATTCAGAACTGCCCTCATGATAGGCACTTGAGTGATGTGGGAAGAAGGAAGGTGCAGGAGAGTGGACCAGCCGCCCTGTGTGTTTCTTGTACTACTGAGTATCTCTATTTCCATCGTCCATTCGGTATCTAGATATGTATCCAAAAAGTCATACAAAACCTATATATAGGGCTGGATGTGCTTAAACAGTGAGGTCTAGAAACAACAAAACATTGTTAGGGTGAGGTCTTCAGAGAACAAAAGAAAGACTACTATCTAAAAAGAAAGAAAAGGAAACTGGGTAGCTAGGGGACAGATACCAGAGGATCGCCACTGAATAATTTTAGAATTCTCTGTCAAAGCTTGGTGTGGGTGGTACATGCCTATAACTCCGTCACTTGAAAGATAAAGGCAGGAGGATCAGGAGTTCAAGACCAGCCTTGGCTCCATAGCAAGTTCAAGAACAGCTGGAGCTATATGAGACCCTGTTGTAGGACAGACAAACTACAAATTCTGTACTTGCCAAACAGACAGGATTTCACAGATGTGGCCTAGAAAGCATTGAGCTCCTCCCAACAGTCTGGGTTCTTTTTGAGATATGTTCTCACTATGTAACCCAGGCTAGCTTGGAATTCACTGTATAGCCCAGGCTATCTCATAAAGTCCTCCTACCTCAGTTGGCCATCTTGCTCAGCACTGATCTCTTTAAAATCAAAAGGTATATGGCTCTTCTGGGCTGTTAAATGGAGGATAGGCAAAGATGTGTCTCTCCATGGTCCTTGTTTATGACGGCGCCGAAACAGAGACTTCAGCATAGGCATAGGATGCCCAGTGGCTACAGAGCCAAGGTACCATTGCATGGAGGCAGACCTATACCCTGCAGCTGTCTGGGGTGCCTGTGGTGGGAGAGGCAGGAAGCTGCTCCACAGAACTGGAAGCCAAGGGAAGTGCCTCTTCACAGTCTGGGAAGGCAGAGGTTCTGCTCAGTGAACAGCAGTTGCCCCTCCTGTGCTGGAAGATTGCAGTGTTCTGCCTCAGCAGGCTCAGCTGCAGCCAGCACAACCTCATGTGTTAAATGCAGGGTTGCTAGGCTCCATTCCCCTGCAGTACCAGGAACCTGTATTATCTAGTCAGAACAAGATTCAACCAGCTTTTCCAAAGGAGGGAGATTTTGAAGGTGGTCTCAAGATGCCACTTCCTGCCATTGAAGGACCACAGTACTTCAACACCCAAACTACTGTGCTCCGTCTGCTGATCTTCTCTCAGTCTCCTGCTTCTGTGTCTTCCCTACCTAGACCCTTTCAAGGCCTTTGCATGAGCTATAGAAATGGAAGGAAAGAACCTCAACTTTTGGTTTAAAAAGAAACAAGATGGGCTGGAGAGATGGCTCAGTGGTTAAGAGCGTTGATCTTCCAGAGGTCCTGAGTTCAATTCCCAGCAACCACATGGTGGCTCACAACATCTGTAATGGGATCAGATGCCTTCTTCTGGTGTGTCTGAAGACAGCTACAGTTTAATCTTATACAAAAAAAAAGCAAGCAACAAGCTGTGGATATATAGTTAGTGGCCACACTGACTGCCTTCAGGGTGAAGGGCCATCCAACAAATAATTTTAACCCAGACCATGGGCTAAGCCCTAAGAACACACAGCCAGAAACAATGCATGGCTAGTCCCGGACTTACTATGTGGTCTAATTCTCCTTCCTCCACAATTCTCCTTCCTCAGCTTCCAAGTAGCAGCTCTACAAGGAATGTGCCTTCCTCCACTTCCGCTTGTCTTCTTCAGCTTCTAGCCCATCTGATTCCATGTCCACTGTGCACTGAACCGTGTGAAACTAAATCTGTCCCTTAGCTTGAGCCTCTGAAAGAGTCTTCACTTTAAAACAAATAGAGCAGAAGGATTTGTTAGCGTGTACTCCGTGGGGCATAATTGTACTTCTCCCACTCTAGGAGGCCTTGGGACAGTCAGTTGTTCTGATTTTAGTATTGACATCACCAGCCAGCTTTACTGATCTGTAGTGTGTGTGTGTGTGTGTGTGTGTGTGTGTGTGTGTGTGTGTTAGTCACACTGACTAACTTCGAAGTCCACGTGTTCAGCTATGACGAATCCTAGTGTGTACTCTTCCATTCCACAGATCGGTTAAACATATCTTACTGTCGGAGCAGCGGTCCTGGGGGGCAGAACGTTAACAAAGGTACTGGCACCTTGTCGCTTTAAGGGAACTCAGCAACTCTTGAGTTCACATTCCTGTGGGACAAAAGGGTGGGGGTGGGGGGTCTGCTCTGCTCACACACCTCCAGCTTATAATAAGCCTTTCTATTCTTCTGAATGTGCCTGATTGTCTGCTTCTCAGCTGTGGATTGCTAAGACTAGGCTTGGCTTTGAGGGTAAACAAAGAATTCACAGCATGGGAGGCAGCCTGCTTGGTCCTTGGAGAGCAGGTTTCTTTTGCTCTTGAGAAACCCACCCCCCTGCTCTTTTCAGAGTCCAGTAAAACTGTTATGGGGAGCCCGGGAAATTCACATACTAGAAGTATTTGCATACTAGACATTTTTATACCAAAGAACCTTATTAGCCTTGCAGGCTTGCTCCATGGCCAGTTTTGATATTGACTAGAATGTTCGTGGTTGCGTGATTTAGCTGCCCTTGGCTTCAGGACTATTTCTGAGGCCTGGGCACTATGGCTTCCTAAGAGTCTCAGGAACTATGCTCCTCCCTCCGCATCCACAGTGAATTCCAAGGCTGAAGTAAGGTTTCACTTGGCCAGTGCAGATTGGATTGCGGAGCCTGTGCGCCAGAAGATTGCCCTCACGGTACCTCCCTCTTCTGTCCCTGTGGTCCCCGGGGTGGGCACAGGCTTGTGGGCCTTTCAGGTATCCCTCATTTTCCTCCTTGGCAGCATAAAAATAAGATCAACAAGGCAGGAGAGCTGGTACTTACCTCCGAGAGCAGCCGATATCAGTTCCGCAATCTGGCAGAATGCCTACAGAAAATTCGAGACATGATTGCCAAGGCCAGCCAGGTGCCCAAGGAGCCATCCAAAGAAGATGCTCAGCTTCAGAGACTCAGGTACAGAAACACCCTGGCAGCAAGCAGGTTTGTAGGGACCAGGGCTGGGCAGGTGAGAGGGCTGGGAGTCCAGGAGCCTCTAGCAGGGGCAGCGGGGAAGCTGCTAAGGAGCAAGGTGCAGACCCAGCCCAGGTACACATCTGGCTCCTGCTGACTGGGCTGCTCTGCTCCCCTCAGCTTCCACCTTTGAAAAGCATTGATTGCACATCTGGGCCTCATTGCTGTCCTTTGTTTTCAGGATTGAAAAGATGAATCGGGAGAGGCTACGACAGAAAAGAATAAACTCTGCCATAAAGACAAGCAGGGGGACGACGATGGACTGAAGTCACCCAACCCTGCTGGCAAAGACCAGAGTGTCAGTGCAGCTCAGCGGAGAGCTGACACACCATGGGAGACTTTTCTTGATTGCTTGGAGCCCTGCCAGAACGTTCCTTTGGAGGGAAGGCTGCAGGTCATCCAGAGCAGTTCCTTCCATTATCCACCTCATGAATTCCTGGCTGCAATAAACTTCTAAGCACCGGAGCCTTTTTTTAGTGAGAGCTTTGACAGGGCTCTTACCTTCCAGTCTAAGCCCACCTCCTAGCTGAGCACTTACCAACAGAGGATGTGGGTCGGTCCACAAGGAGCACACAGTTAGGAGGGCTGAGATAGGTTAGCAGGCATTCGAGCTGGACCTTCGGAAAGACAGACTGAACACAGTGGGCTGGGGGAAGCTGGGAGGCAGGAGGAAACATAAGCCAGGGTTGCCTAATGATAGATTGATTGTTCGGGAGACTTGAGAGGTGTCGCAGGCAGCTAGGCACATCCGAGCCTTATACTCCATTGAGCTACATCCCTAGGCCAGAGGTTTGGGGGTATTTACTCATCTATATAGTGGGTATTTGCCACATGCAGAGGTTAGAGAACAGCTGGCCGTCACCTCTTCTGCCCTGGGGCTGGAACGTGTCAGGCTCAAGGACAAACAGCTGCAGTGCCAAGCCAATTTCACTCCAGCTGTATTTACCACCAGGTGAAGTATGCATGGGAGTCAGTTCTCTTCCTCCGCCATGTAGGTTCCAAGGACCAATCAGGCTTGGCCACAAGCACCTTTAACTGCTGAGCCATATCACCAGCCCCTGTAGGTTGTTTTTTATACCTTCCCCAACCCCCAAATGTATTTACTTTTAAAAACCAAAAATGAAGGCCAGAGAAAAGACCTTGCTGACCAGACTGCCGTGAGTTTGATCCCTGGTACCTTCGTGGTAGGAGAGAAACGACCAGTGAGAGTTGGTTTCTGACCTCCACAAGCTCTGTGAAACATTCATGTGCACACAAATATGACTTAATTTCTTTAATCAAATAAGCTTTGCCCTGGTCAAATTTCCCAGACACAAATCCAAATTTGGATTCCATATTAGATTGAAAATGAAGATCATTGGTGTTGGGCTGGAGTCTGTCATATCTATAGGAGGAAAACATCATGTTGGGCTGCATGGAAGTTCGGTAAATTTGGTTTGTCGTCATTTTATTCTGCTCCAGGGTTCTGCCATGCAAGAGAATCCATGCCTAAAATGTAATGCCTCCAAGTTGATATGAGCTGCCACTGGGCTTGGGTGGGGTTTATACCAGTTTCATTATGAATCTAGTTAGCAGTTCTCAGGTCATTGCTGATCCCAATGGCTCCTCCTTCGCAGCTTCCTACAATTGTCCAATCGCCACATTGCTCCAAATGCTTTCAAACTTCAGCTTTAGCTCCAAGCATAGTGGAGTCAGCACTGAGAAACAGCAGGGAAGTGTAGGGTTAACTGCAGTGACAAATTATTCTACACGGATAAGCCATTCATTAAACAAATGCTTCCTGTGCTCAGTTTCATAGTTAAAACCATACATACCTCCTTTCAAGCCTCAGCCCGTTCCCAGAAACCTCTACAACCTACCATGAAGCCATTGCTAAGCTAGACCTCCCAGAATGCTTAGCGCTTCCATTACCTCGGGTTTGTTTTGTTTTAAGAGCATTTTAACATTATACTAAACTGGCCGCCTCTTTTTTTGTCCGTCGTTTTTTCTTTCTTTCCGCCCCTTTGACGCCCGCCCTCTCCCCTCTCGTATATTACATATTTGCAAAGGACATACATAGTGTCTAAATGTTTCTACCGTTACTGGATCCGGAAGATTGCCATTGCCTATGTTTCTACAATGTCCATATTATGACTGATACTTGACCTTTCTTGTTTCACTGTTAATTCTTTGGAGCCACACAAAGGCACAAGAGAGCGCTGGGGATCGGGGGAGGGGTAGAAAATTGACGCCCCGGAAACTTTCACGCATTCCGCACCCGGATGAGCAGGCGACCTCCAGGCGCCCCCCTTGGCTCTACCCTGTGCCTGCTGTGCAGCTGGGCAGCTCGGGTGGTTTAGTTCAGGTCCCAGCTTCTCCCTAAGACAACCACCAAAACGCACTTATAAATCGGAGCGTTCAGAGATAGAGCAGTGAGCCCATTAGAATGAAAAAGGCAGCCGCCACGTGCCATGGGCCCCAGTGGCCTAATGGATAAGGCACTGGCCTCCTAAGCCAGGGATTGTGGGTTCGAGTCCCACCTGGGGTAAACGGAAGGTTCCTTTTTTTTTTTTTTTTTTTTCCCCTCTGTTTTCTTTTTGTAAATCTCACCTTAGGTGAATGGAGGTCACACTAACCTCCAAGACTATGGGATGCACATGCTCGGGATGGGGAGGGCCTAGAAGAACTAGGGTACAAAGTCACCCACAGGCGGTCAGCACAGCCTTGTGCTGACAAACCGAGCTAAATGACTGTCCACAAATAGGTCTCTCGAGAGAGCCAAACAAAGCTTGGCGCACGACTCTGCCTCCAAAATTAAGAGGCCATCACCCCAGGTGGGACTCGAACCCACAATCCCTGGCTTAGGAGGCCAGTGCCTTATCCATTAGGCCACTGGGGCGCGATAAAAAATTGCGTTCACGTGGTCTGTGATAGCGCGACGCGATGACGTGACTAACCCTATCCCGGAACAGAGACCGAGTACCTCCGCTCTGATCTGGGGACTCGATACGGATATCTCGCCGACCCGGACGATGACGCCATGCATCGAGGAGTCCTGCGAGACGGAAGAGAGTCGCAATCCAACCCGCGGGCACAGGGGCTGACCAGAGAGGATTCAAACTGGCCGAAGTTGGAAGGACTTTCCGCCTAGCCACGTAGCTGTGATACCCGGCTCCCAAGCGCCGCTGCTCGGGAGTCACAGAAACCACAAACGCCGCCCGTTGTCGCTCGTCCGAGCAGCGCCTGCTCTTCATCAAATAATACGTTCCAGTGAAGCTACCGTTGTAGGTAGACCGCGTGGCCTAATGGATAAGGCGTCTGACTTCGGATCAGAAGATTGAGGGTTCGAGTCCCTTCGTGGTCGAAATATTTTCATCCCGACTTTCAATTGAATCTTAGCTTTCAGGGACCTTAGGTTGTTCCCACGTCTTAAATAGAAAGAAATGTATCCAAACTCCAAGGAGGACTCTTGGATTGGGCATTTAAGACCTTCATTTGTGATACCAGTAACTACCTTTTAAGAGGCGAATTATGGAGCACTGGGTCAGAAGTTCTAGTGTCCTAATGTGTAAGGCACTGGAACGGAATTTGGGGGTTCAGAGTCCCATCGGATGGCAATTGCTTCCTTTAGATACATTTTTGTGATATCCATGGTCACCTTAGCCTCCTGAGTGCTGGGACTGTTGGCATGTGTCACCATGTCTGGTTTGCGGGCTTAAATCATGTATTTACGTGTCTATTTAACTCTTGAACGAAACAGTCCACCAGGGGAAAAGCCCAACTTCATCCTCTCCTGCTGCTGAGGTGTTCCAGTAAGAGAATATACCCTTGGATGCCTCCCAGCCAGAGTAGTGGAAAGGAGTTCTCACCCCAGCACACTCCGTGCTTCCGTACACAGCCCTCACAACCCTTACAGTGATGAGGGGCTGTTAGGGGGGTAGGCTACAGTAAGCCCTGCGTTGCCAAGGTGGGAAGTGTCACCAGGGGTGGGGGCAAAGGCACGGCTTCCAGAGGTTGGCAAAGGTTTGTTCTTTTAACAAAGATACATACATCAGTGTCCTCCCTTTCTTGCTTCATTGTATGTTCCTTTAGCAAAAGATTTGTTTGTAGAAAGTTCTGGCCTCAAATTCACAGAAATCCACCTGTCTCTGCCTCCCTAGTGCTGGGGTTAGAGTCCACCCTAACACTTGGATGTTTTGTTGTTTTTCTTGGAAGTGCAACAGCAATAGTTTCTAGAGTTTTGAGGCAAGAACGTTTAAGACTGATAATAGGTCTCCTTAGGTGGATTTCCCCAGTGTAGACAGAGAGGTCTGTCCCTGGAGCTCACAGATGCTCACATATAGCTATGCTGCCTTTAATGTCCACAACAGCAGCGTACCACACTGAGTTACCCCTAAGTTATGGCACTAGCACCCCACTGCAGAGCTGTTGTTTCTTCACCCAGCCCTTACCTTCAGCCAGCCCCTGCTGCTCCTTCTGGCCTAAGTATGCAAACCCTCCCTCCCTCATACGCCCCCTACAGGATTTTAACTGCAGCAGGCGAGATGGGCGATTAGATACAGAAGCTTCCCAGGCTTCCTCATTCTCATGCTGATGAGATCCTGATGCAGGTGTGAACAGTAGAATCCCAATGTGTGCTGGTCACAGGTAGTGAGTTAGGGTTATCTCTCCCCACCACCTCTTTGTTTCTGTTTGTGTGTGTGTGATGTAGTCCAGTACACAGGATAATCTGCAAAAAAAACGATCCTCCCCACAGTATGGTCACAGGCTCTGTCCAAGCTCTTGCAGCTTGGAAGCCACAGTAACTGGTTTCCTACTGTCTGCCCCATAGACCGGGTTCATATAATGCTTCTGGTGGGGCCACCTTAGAAGTGTTCATCTACTTAAAGACAATAGCAAGCACAATGTAAATGTTTTATTTCATGTCAGCCGGGGCTCCCCCCTGAGCTGCTTCATAGGTTCTCGATGGGCTGGTGGGGCCAGTACGGGTACTTCTTCTTGTCTAGCTTGGTTTCTGGGAAGATCTCATTCAAGTCATCAATGGTCATCTGGTCAAAGGGAATTATGTTCCTCATTTTTTCCAGCTACAAAGAACAGAAACCTGTTAGCTATAGGAAATGGGCAAGGCCACTGAGATCAAAACAAGAATCTAAGGAAGGTCACTGCCATGTAGTCACAGACAAGAGGTCACAGTTCCTTCATCCTCACCTGATTCTCATATTCCTGGATCCTGGCCTGAGATCCAGACACGAACTCAGCACAGTTCCTCGCCTTTAAGAGAAAGAAGAAAGTTTGTCCTGAAGCCAAACTGTGTCCTGACCCCTGGGCATGAGGCTCAGGTCTGTTCCTTCCCTGCTGCCAGCTACGGAAGGTCATCCGGCCCAGTCCTGGATGCTTTTGTTGAGGACAAGCGACACCTTTCAACATCCATAAAGCAGTGAGGCAGAAAAGCAACTTAGGACTGATCACTGAAGAGTCGAGAAAAGTCATGTGGCCGCACACACTCACACACACACACACACGCACGCACGCACGCACGCACGCACGCACGCACGCACCCTCCTTCCAGGTTCTAATATTGGCATGAGGTATTTTCAGGCAAACACGTATTTGAGTACTGAATGGTTATGTTCTAAAACTGATGTCCTGTTCTTAACAGACCTGTTGGGTGTAAGGCGACACCGAGACATATTTACAGAGCTTCCACTGAAACATGTATTCACTGGCCACACTGTCATCATATTCAAGAACTGTGACCTATTTATCAGGTTCCACTCACTTCTCCCCCAAGGAACCTCTCAGGCATCTGTCACTAAAGATTACCTGTATTTCCCAGAGATTTATAAAGGCAGGACCTCACTATGCAGCTCTGGCTGCCCTAAAACTCAGAGATTGGACATGAAAGTGCACGCCGCCAGGCCGGCTTGCGGTCTTCTTTTATCCAGTATTATTTTTAGAGTAATTTATGTTGCTGCATTTATTAGCATTCCAGTCCTCTTGACTCTCACACTTCAATCTTCAGTTAATTCACTATCTACCCTTGCTACTACGAATTAAGAAAACTTCAGGATCTGACCATAGTGGTACTTGCTGCAGCAGGAGGATCACCATGAGTTTGAGGTTAACCAGGATTACACAGTGAAACCTTACAATAAAACAAACAAAAGCCAAGAAAATTTTGGAGGGGGAGGACCCAAAACAAAAAACTAAACAACAAAAATGCCCACCCACTACTTACATCCTCCTTCTCCTCGTTGTCCACCAGGGCTGTGTATTTATCCTCAGGCACAGGTATCTTCAGGGCATTATACTATAAACAGGAACAGAGACTTCACTCTTAATAGCCCAAGAGCCTAAAGGCTGAAAGCCTCTGCTTCTCACAGGCCACATGGAAACACTCACTTCCTATGATCTCTGGTGGCTGGTGGGAAGACTTTGAAGGCCTCCTCAGCCCATAACTAATCAGGACCCTTCCATATTTCCTTATCACAACAAGCACTACTCTGCTGACCCCATCTGAAAAGGACTATGAATCTTTATAATAACCATTTAGCATCTTGCAGTCTAAGAAATTTTTTTTCTCACAGAACCCTCAAGGGCTGACTGACAGGAATCATATTTACATTATGAGGTAGAAATGATGGTTAAGAAAACTATTTAGTATCACAGCCCTGACACTGTATGCTAAGCCACACAGAGCAGGTCTTCTAGAAGCATCTTCAAATAATAAGCAAATGAACTCTGGATACTGAGACATTATATTATTGTACTTAATATGCAACTATCAAAGAACACAGGTCACCAACGGGGCTGGAGAGACAGCTCAGCAGTTTTGTGCTTGGGCTACTCTTGCAGAGGACCCAGGTTCAATTCCCAGCACCCACATGGCTGCTCACAACAGCCTATAACTCTAATCCTGTGGCATCTGGCATCAAGCTGCTTCTGCCGCCAGCCATGCAAGTGGTGCACAGAAATATGTGCAGGAAGAACACTCACAGACATGAAATACACCTTTTTATAGAAGTTGGAGAAGGGTCAGAGGGTGAAAGAAGGGAACTTTTAGTTTATAAAAGGAAGGCAGGTAAAAACTAAAGGTGAACTTGGGAAGAGAGCTAGCTGTTGGGAGCATGGCTACCTGAACCACTGAGCGGCAGATCCCTCATTCTCCACAGGTGCTCACTAAATCCACCCCAGGACCTTTGGCCATACCTCCTTCCCCTCCCCCTACCAGCCCCTTAAAGATGGGACTTTAGTTAGTTATCTGAAGACTCACCTTCTTTTCAAAATCATCCACCAAGCCGGCCTTGGCCACATTGGCCTTGTAGTAAGCCCAGTCAATTGCTGGTGGCTTCTCGGGCAGACTAGCCAACCTGCTCATATGGAAAGTAAGTCAGGACTTTTATTCCCGGACTAGAACGTGCAGCAAGCACTACTCACACTGCAGTCTCCCCATTCCTTACACACTGGGATGACAAACACACTTTTCCCTGAAGGGCCACCACAAAAAAAACGCTTTCATTTGCAAAACACATCCATCACACTCTTGTCAGACTATTAGAAACGCCTAGCTAGGGCTGGCAAGATGGCTAAGTGGGTAAAGGCCCTTGCTGCTAAACCGAGGACCTGTGTATCCAGGACTCACACAGTGGAAGGCAAAGAGCCAACCCCACAAGTTTTCTTTTGATTTGGCAAACACAGCAGCAAATACGAACTCATATGCTTACTAAATACTAAGTAGACGGGATAAATGTCAAAACGTTGCTTCTAGGTTCACTGACAAGGGTGGGGGTGCTCCTCACAACATACTGACCTGGTGTGGAGGGTCTCACTCCAGGACTTTAGGGCATTTCCAATTGTCTTCTGGTTTTGGGGTATGATCTCCACAAAAGATACCCAATCAATGGTTTTTAGAGCAAGTTTACGCCCAGCCATCTTGGGATACTAGAAAACAAAACAGGTCAGATTAAACAGTGCCTCTACAAAGAAGCCCTGAAGGCAATCCTTCCAGGGAAATACAGGGCAAGAGATCAAGTAAGATCAGCATGAGCATTTGAAGGGTAAATGCAAGATCGCCATACAGTGTGAGACAATAGTTTGTGGCAACCTCTAAATCAAAGGTTACTGGCCAAGTAAGTCATTGCCAGGCCCCAGGCTCTCCCGGCGGAGAGGCGAGCAGGGCAAAGCAGTGACCTCGGGCGCTCTGCCAGCGGGTCAGCTCGAAGGCCCGACGTCTTCCGCGGAGCTGGAACAAGCGTCGGAGCGAGGTCTGGAATATAATTTTAAAAAGCCCGTGGGGATCAAACCCAATACCTCTAACACTCACCTTCACCGACCCCCGGCGGAGCGCTGTCTCCTGCAGCAAGAAACGGAAGTGTGTTTCCGGAAGTTCTCTCTGGCCAATCCGAAAGCGCAGTGAGAGGACCTTATTTTACATATCAGCCAATGATCATGGGGTCGCGTTCAGGAAGTCCCGCCCTGAAAGGCGGGTGCGGCGCCTGCGCCTTCAGAGTCTCTGCTAGTGGGGGGCGCTCCGGTCCCTTTCCCCCTGCCCCACCCCCGCCGATGGGCTAGCCCGGCTCTCCCTGCCGAGGAATGGGCCGGCCCGGCGGCGCGCGGGCAGCAGCGGCCCAAGATGGCGGAACTGCAGCTGGACCCGGCAATGGCGGGGCTGGGAGGGGGTGGTGGGAGTGTGGTGGGCGATGGGGGCGGCTCCGGCCGCGGACCTCCCAGCCCTCGCCCTGCGGGCCCCACACCCCGCGGACACGGCCGTCAGCCCGCCGCCGTCGCGCAGCCTCTGGAGCCGGGGCCCGGACCTCCGGAGCGGACAGGGGGCGGCGGGGCGGCCCGCTGGGTCCGGCTCAACGTGGGCGGTACCTACTTCGTGACCACCAGACAGACCCTAGGCCGGGAGCCCAAGTCCTTCCTCTGCCGCCTGTGTTGCCAGGAGGACCCGGAGCTGGACTCGGACAAGGTGCGCCCCGCCCTCGGGCGCGCCCCCGGGCGTTGGGACCCATTCTAGGCTGGTGTTCCGATCTCTGGGACACGTTTCCCTCCAGCGGGTCCTGCAAACCCGGACTTCAGTCCACTTTCTTCCCCCGAGTTAGCACCAGCCACCTCAGAATGATCTCCCATCCCCGTTCTCCCCCATCTTCAGGCACACTCCGGCCTCCCCTTCACACCCCGCCCTTTTCTCACCTGCTCCTTCCTGGAGTTGGTTACCTGCACCCACGGAAGCCCCCTTCGTACTCCTCTCACATTCTCTGCCCCTCCTGAGGATCCCCCCTCTCAGATCTGCATGAGTTTTTCTTTGGTCCCCGTATGGCCCCCCGCTGCTGATGCCAGATGCATTCAGAACTGGGTCAGGGTGAATGACCACATCTGTGTCACTTTCCGAGGTCTAAGGTCCTGTTCCATCCCAGTGCAAAGTGGTATTAAACTTGGGGTTTAATAATAGCGTCCACTCCTGAAAGCTGCAGGAAGTGCTTGTGGTGGTGATAAAATCCTGGTCCCAGATCTTGTGAGCGGTAACAATCACCGTTTCCGTACATTTTTGGAAGTAAATGCATTCCTTGGAAAGACAGGAATCGGTTAGGAGTCAGCGAATGTGTAGAGTCAAACACAGGATTTAGCAGTGCAAGACAAGTCGTTTATTTCCAGTTTGGACTGTAACTTTTGCAAGTTCACCTTTGGCTCTCTTTGGCAGTAGCTAACACCGCTTTCCATACGGGAAAGCTCTCCCGAGGTTAGCAGACTTATGTAAACACTTAATCAGTTTTATCTGTTCTCTGATACCAAATTGATGGGAACCTCACCACCCCTCCTAACTAAAGAGATTCCAGAACTGTTATAGGGAATTATTTTTATATGCCCTAAATCTTCCTTATGGCCACAAAAGCCTGTTTCTTGTTTCTTTTACTGTAAAGAGGAGTAGGGTTAAAGTTGCTCTGAGCCAAGTCCTGGCAGTACCACGCTTGCTCCCTCTGGGCACAGAGCTAGTGTGTGAGATTGCAGTGGGCAGTGTGGACTCCCACTGATGTTGGCCTTGGGCTCAGGAGAGTTGCCAATAGAATAGAGGTTTTTCTCAGAATTAGGGATGTAGTCCAGAGGCAATGAAAAAGTCAGAATGTTTAACACAGATATAGAATTTCCTTCATCCCCTGTAGCTGGTATCCTACAGAAGAATGTTAAAAGATTGTGGTCTACCCAGTAACAAAGGGCTTCGCAATGGGGATGCCTGTGGGTTTAAGATGTATGACGATCTTAAAAGCCAGCCTCAGGCCAGTAGCTTAAGCAGACAGTAGCAAAACCAGCTCAGAAAAAAATAAGTAAATAAATAAATGGTTTTTAGCTGACAGTGAGACTGTTGCCTAGATGCCCTGGTGGACAAGGGAAATGCTATGTAGAAAACGTTGCTGAAAGGTTCACAGCCAGCTGTGCTTGGTTGACAGGATGAGACCGGAGCATATCTGATTGACAGAGACCCTACCTACTTTGGTCCTATCCTAAACTACCTCCGCCATGGAAAACTCATCATTACCAAGGAGTTGGCAGAAGAAGGTAAGGATGCCTGGCTGGTTTCAAACCTGCAGCTGTTTAAAGTCGCTTCGAAGACTTGAGTTTTTGTCTGGGGTCCTCACTGGGCTTGCGCAGGTGTAAGAGTTAGTGAGAGTAGGCAGGTAGCCTCCAGCTCCTGGGCTTCGAGGGCCTGGAAGGAGGCTGCGCGGGGTTGTGTGGTACGGAGCTGGCTTGCCCCACTTTGCAGATTATACTTTAGGCTTTGGAACCTGCAGGACTGCCACAGACCTCTTTTCCACGTATTTTATTCGCTGGCAGTGAGTGCCTGCAGCCCGAAGCACCACGTCTCTGTCAGGTATTCTAATTTTTCCAATTTCCTTTGGACTTGCAAAAATAATATTAATAAATGCCTGACCTCGTTTCTTAAGACTCTGGTCTCATGCTTCTCTGTGAAGCCGTGCAGCTGACCTGATTCACTCCTCAACTCATTGGCAGGCGCCTCGCTGGCTCCTTGTCATTCTGCTTTGTAGGGCATTTGGATCGTAAGTGGGTCTAGGCCTCCATGTAAAAGCCTGCCTGGTCTCTGGAGGCATCCTGTACAAATTCAGTGTCCTTTCCTAAATCCAGGGCCCCTGATCCAGAACCCTCACCTCTGGATAGAACAGCTTGTAATGGCAATCCTCGTTAAAGAAGGGGCTGGAAAACAGCTCCGTTTATCAGGAAAGAGAGGAGCTGTGCATTCTCGACCATTTTCCGTCTCATTCCTTTCCTTGCTTACTCTTTCTCCCTGATGGGAGTCTGTCTATAAACGACCTTTTAAAACAAATCACAAAGTGCAGTGGTGGCCAATGTTTGTAATCAGCACTCAGGAGGCAGGGGCAGGTGGATCTCTGAGTTCAAGGCCAGCCTGGTCTACAGAGTGAGTTCTAGGACAGCCAGGGCACACAGAAAAACCCTATGTGGGAAAAATCATTTCAGATGCATGCATAAGTAATAGGGAAAAGCATAATAAATTCCATGCACTCATTATCCTAACCGCCAGCCTCTTACAATTTTTTCATGTCTTTAATAAAAAGAAAAACTATGTTGAACCAGCGAGGTGACTCACCAGGTAGGAGCTCTTGCTGCCAAGCCTGACAGCCTGAGTTCAATCCCTGGCACCCACACAATAGAAGGAAAAGGTCAATTACAGTAAACTGTCCCCATGTCCTTTTCACCAGCACACACAAACGGATAAATACGGTTTTGTTTGTTTTTCTGAAAGAGTCTCAGTATGTAGTCCTGGCTGACCTTGAACTCACAGACTCATCTGCTGCTGCTGGGATTAAAAGCATTAAAACCATCACACCTGACAGAAATAAATAATTTGACAAAAATAATTTGAAAACACTTTATTCTGAAACAATTTCGGACTTAGAGAAAAAAAGCATGAATAATACAAAGTTCACTTTACTAAGACTCACCAGTTTTGGACATTTTTTGGAGAATAAAGGTATATATATATATGTATATATATATATATATGTTTTTTTTTTTTTTTTTAAATCACTGAACTTTGTCTCTACCCCTACCTCTCCTCCCTCATTCTCCTATAAGGTTTTATTTCTGAACTGTTTGAGGCTAGATTGCAAATTTCATTCCTTAATAATTCTTTGTGTTACTCTAAAAACAGGACCTTGGCATAATCTTCCTAACAGCTCAGGAAATGTGGTATTGTTTATCTGCATCCTCTTCCCAGTTTCTCAGTCATACTAATGTTCATTAGAGCATTTTTCCCTAGCGCAAGAGCAGACATCACATAATTATTCTATCTAAAACATTTAATTTTGTTTACCATGAGAGGAGTCGCTGATTGCTCACTCTCTCTCTCTCTCTCTCTCTCTCTCTCTCTCACACACACACACACACACACACACACACACACACACACACACATACACTTTTGTTAGTTGAGGATCAAAACCTTGCTAGGCAGGCATTCTACCACTGCCTAGCTCTGACTGAAATAATTATCCTATTAAATTCCTAAGTTTATATACATGTACCTATCTATCAACCTGCTCTTTTTAGGGAAAATACTGCAGGGTTGGGAATTGTCCACTGTGGCAGGTTCCAGGAACTAGGTGACATACGGGCAGGTGTAGGAGGAAGGCAGAGGGGTGAGGTGGACGGTGGACAGCCTGTGCTTGATTCACTTTGTGTAATCGTTATGAGAAGGTTATGGGCAAACCCTCAAGAACAGAGTCAGATTTCTTAAGTTTCCTAGGCTTAAGGAGAGATAAGATTTGTATTTGGAAAATGTAGTTATTAGAAGGCAAGGCTGGCCTTGCCGTTTCTCATGGGCTCACACACCTCTGACCACAGCCTGGTCCTCCTTCTAGGTGTGCTGGAAGAAGCAGAGTTTTACAATATCGCATCTCTCGTGCGGCTGGTTAAGGAAAGGATACGAGACAATGAGAACAGAACTTCACAAGTAAGGTGTCTACAACTGCTAAGGACAAACCTGTCCAGGCGGCTGTCTGTCTGTGCTGTGAAAAGGATGCCTTTTCCTCGGGGCTGGAGGGCTAGACTGGTTCAGAGGGGAAATTGAGGAGTAACAGAGGAAACGGAGCAGCCCCTGCCCTTCAGGATAGTGTTACTGTTCAACAATGGCTGTGGGAAGAACCCAGGCCACTTTGGGGCCAACAGAGCCAATGTTTGTTCTCCAGCTTGTAGCCCAGCCAGGTCTTGCACTCTCCTGCCTCAGCTTCCCTAGGGCTGGATTGCCAGGCCCAGAAAGCTTGTTCTTACTGATGAGCATCTGCTCCTTCAGTGTAAGGCCCACAGTCTCACTTGCACCTGCCCTTCCGCGTCTGCCAGACACTTGGAACATCTGCATGGTGCTGTGCAGAAAATGATGTGCAGCCTCATTTTATCACAACTTTGGGTTTTTGTATTAACTCAGTAGCTGTGATAAGGAACATGCTTCCTGTAAGGGGAGGGCAGACAGTAGGGCAAACTCAGCTTCTTACCGTGCCATTCATCCATTCTGTGGTAGCCCTTGTGATTGTGTAACAGAAGAAGGTCTTTCCTCCCAGGAACTTTGAAGTCTAGCAAGAAAGAAAAGACTTTTTCTTTGTGTACAAAAGGCCACAGCTCACCTGTCTGATGGCACAGTGGGGGAAAAGGGGATCAGAGCTGCTTAGCCTCTCCTCTTAGGTGTTTGCAAAGATAGGAGACTTATTCTGTCCGTATTATAAAAAGAGTGCTTAGTAGAAATTTTAGTGGTACCCTGAATTGTGTAATCTGAAGCCACTCGAATCATAGATCCTGAGTGCTCTGCATTTTTGTCCATTAATTAACCCCTTGAGAGCATCCTAGGACTTCTATCTGATGGCAGCAGTTAACTGAATGAGTTCCAGGCTCTGAGGCTTCAGCATCAATACCCAGGTGAAGCTTTCTTGTTCCAGGAATGTCAGAACCTTTTAGGTTGATTGATCTTGCATCTGTCCTCCTCGTGAAGAGAACTCTGAGAATAGGATGACATTTATATTGAAAGATGCCCTCTTCCCTTGTCTACGTCTTCTCAGATACAGTTGGCTGTGTAGATTTCTAGATGTTACCTCTTTGACATGTTTCTGTCATACATGGCAGGCATTCAGGCAGAGCCTGAGGTGTGGGGGCCCTGAGCCTGTTTGTTGTGGTCTCTTGTCTCTTTTGGTATCTGACAGATTTCTCAATACTTTTCTGTTCATATATATTTGTTTGCTTGTTTGATAGTTAGTCTTGGCTTTTTGGAGCACAGGTAGATTGGCTCTAGAAGAGGAAAAAGGGAGGCCAGTGGTAGCTTAAATCCTAAGGACTTTGCCTACTCTGACCAGTATCACAGATTTTTTGGGATGCCCTGAATTTTGTAGTGTAAATCTGATTGTTTCTAAATTTTATAGGCAAAAACATAGAACCAAAGGGGGTATCAGTGGATTTGTCTGTAATTACAAGGAAGGGCATTTTCTGTCTTTGAGCTGTGTTTGACTTCACTGCTGAGCCACATGCCCAGGCCCAAAAGACACTTTTTTGTTTCTCAGTGTTTTGACATGCAGCCTCTGTACAGCCCCCACTGGCCCGGACTCTGCGTCCTCCTGCTTCAGCCTTCTGAGAGCATTACAGACGTGCTCCTCACCCACCAGTTACTCAGGAGATCCTAGGCGCTTGGGAAGCTAGGCAGGAATGTAGACGAAAAAGAAATGTTCCTTTCTTGCTGTCTCACACCTCTGTAACAGGAATGTACTGCTAAACATTGGTAGCGTCAGCAAAGGGAAACTAAGGAGTATCTGTATGGTGTGTGTTTTCTTCTTGATATGCGAATACATTCATATGCTGTTCCCATTCGCAGGTCGCATGCTGTAGTCCCCACACACATGGGAAACAACGGGGCAGAATCAGGAGTTTGAGACCAGGTTGGGATATAGAGTGAATTCCAGGGCATTTTGGACAAACATGTCAGGCATGATAGTACACATCAGTATCCCAGTGCTTGGGAGGCAGAGGAAGAGGGAGGAGTCTTGAGTTCAGGGCCAATCTGTTCTACTTAATGAGTTCCAGAACAGCTAGGACTACAGAGTGAGCCCTGTCTCAAAACAAAGACAGTGTGAGGCTGAACAGCTGGCTCAGTGGGTAAGGGCGCCCGCTGGACTGGCTAAGGACCTGTGTTGAGTGGTTCACAGCCACCTGTAACTTCACTTCAGGTCCAGGGGGGTCCCACATCATCCTTTGACCTCTATGGACACCCACAAACACATGTCATATACATACATACACATAAATAAAAATAGTTTTTCCGAAAGGTAATTTCCATAACAATTGATATTCAGTCTGGAGCACCAAAATCGCGTTGTGCATTTTAGCATCTAAGTCCTGTATAAAAAGTAACTTTCCTGTTGTCACATGAGCTGTCCCTCTGGAGTTCAGGTTTATTGCATGCATTGGTTCATGCCCTTGGCCTTGCTATCTGTTCTTTTTTAGCTGATGAGCTTTTCTGGAACCCATGGTGCTATTTGGAGAATGAAGTAGTGGGTGGTCTGAGAACCCACCTCTAGACAGCTGTGGGGGTGGGGTCCTGCTGGGATCCCCAGGGTGCTGACCTAGTCTGCCTGTTGTTGCAGGGCCCCGTGAAGCACGTGTACCGGGTCCTGCAGTGTCAAGAGGAAGAGCTCACTCAGATGGTCTCCACCATGTCTGATGGCTGGAAATTTGAACAGGTATATTGCTCAAAGAGATGCAACCCCAGCACCTCATCCTAGGGAGCCACAGCCAGCCAGTCAGTAGCCCCAGGCTGGGGGAGGCAGTGTGACCCCATTTTCATTTCACAGTTAAGAAAGAGCTCCTTGGTGTGCATTACTTGCTCAGTGGCGTATGGAGGCTGTAAAGGGTTGGGAAGAGGACCATGTCTTTTGGAGTCACACCCAGAATTTGAACTTGACAGTGCCAATGGGTTATAAAGACTCTGAAGACCTCCTTTTGCCTTTCTTTGCCTCAGAGAGATTCCTGTGAGGAAGTGCTCTGCTGACACCATTCTGTTGGTCCTAAAGAAGGCTGGCTTCAACAGAGCGTTACAGTTCTGGGTGTATGCATCTCAGGAGTGCTAGGAGGGGATCAGACACACAAGTATGCCAGGGTCATTTCCCAGCATTCTCTTTCCCTTCCTGTCCTTTTGTGCTTAGAGTTGGGGTTATTTGAAAATAAAGCCCCTGAGAATCTGGGTTTTACCACTTTCTTCCATTAGATGGCAGCCTGTTCATCTTCTGTTGCTTCAACTCCACAGAAGCAGAGCTTGAATGGAGTGTGGTTTTGTCTGGAGGTGACTGTTTATGTGGAATCGCAGAGCCAGCTGAACTGTCACCAGAAGTTCACTTAAAGAACAAAAGCCACCGCTTGTCTAAATGCTCTTACTTTATAGCTAGAGGGAGAGATCCACCTCTGTCTTCCCTTCAGGATCAGGAGCTGTGGGTGGCCAAATGCTGCAGAGCATTTATAGTCATGGCTGGTTTTCCTGGTGCATCATCTTAAGCAGAGGTTGTTTTTATAAATTACATGTAAAAACATTAAAAGTAAAGACAGAGGTGTGACTTTTCTTTGTGAAGGTGAAGACAGTCTCAGCGTTACTCCTGTTGTCACGGTCTCTCTGGTGCAGTTCAGGGAGGTGTCCTGGGATGGGTCTTGCTAATGTCCTGAGGGAGAATGAAGTCTGTTCTTATTGCCTCCGAGGTATAGATGAGGAAGGGGACTGTGGGGGCGCCCCAGCTTGAGGCTCTGAGTGCTTATGAGACTGCACTTGCTCTCTGCCAAGCTTCTCCATGTGCAGACTTCCAATTTAGAGTTAAAGGCTAGATTTGTTTCTTCAAGACAGTTAAGAATACCATGGCTTATGGCTTTCAGTGGCTACCAAGTCTCTGTTCCAGTCTCTTGTCTAGAGAAAAAAAAGTACGAGTGGGAGCAGGTAGGGCTGAGGAGAGCTGCTCGCCTCACCTCCTGTCCATGCAGGCAGTGGCCACATTCACACTCCCGATGCCTTCTTCTCCTGGATTCGGATCCACTTAATCCCCTGGACCTTGATTGCCCCAGAGAATGTTTATTCTTTGAAAGATAAAGTTACAAAGTCCAGTTGAAGAAGGGGAGGGTTCTGTGGCATCAAAGTGTTTTTGGTTTGGTTTGGGGGGGCATTTGAAACGGGGACTCACTATATAGCCCTGACTTTCCTGCTACTGTGCAGATCAATCAGGGTAATCTCAGACTCAGAGAGATCTGCTTAACTCCACATCCTGGGCCCTGGGATGCAAGCTGTGCGCCAGCACGCCGGGCTTGGCACTTGAGTGTTTTTAGGTTCTGTCTATTTGGTTGTACAGTCACCATCTTTGTGTTTTGTCAGTTAATTAGCATTGGCTCCTCCTATAACTATGGAAATGAAGACCAGGCAGAATTCCTCTGTGTTGTCTCCAGAGAACTAAATAATTCTACCAATGGCATCGTCATAGAGCCAAGCGAAAAGGCCAAGGTAGGACACTGCTTCCCAGGCTGTCCCCGGCCGCCTTTGTACCCAGCCTCTCTCCGGCTCTGCCAGGCTGCTGCTGAATTTCTTCCACTCCTTCTGCAGCTACGAGCTTCCTCTCATCATAGCCTCTTAGATGCTAGATTTAAATCAGGATTTGTTGGGTCTGGGGAGATGGCGGGCACAGCCAGACTGGTGAGCTCCAGCTCCAGTGAGAGACCTTGTCTCCAAAGGAGAACAGATGAGGTAGAGAGTGACGGAGAAAGGGGCACAGTTCCCACTCTGGCCACCACCTCAGCATGCACTCCCACGCACACGCACACACACACACACACACACATATAACATACATGCACACAAAAGCAGTCAGTTATTCAAGACTCATAAAGCGGCTAGGAGCTGAGCCTGGACAAGGACAGGTTTGTATCCTGTCAGGATGGTGAGGGTTCTTCTTTGTGTTTAGCCCCAGGCATATCTGCCTTGCTCCTCAACAGTTCGTTCTTCCCTTCTCTTCCCTCCACACTACATACTCATGAAGAACCTGAGTGTGTGCTGACTGTGAACAGCTTTCTTTAACTTGCAAAACTTTGGTCTACTAGCACACAACCCTCCAGTCCATCTTCATTTTGCAAAAGAGCCCATTGTACTCAGGTACCCAGTGAGGTAGAGGCTCTGAGCCTGACTTGCTGACAATAGGTTGTGTGCTGTCCACAGGGGCCAGAGGAAGCAACTACAGGAGTTTAAAATCAATTTTAAATTGTCCACTATCATCAGCTGTGCCATGACTTAAACCCCTGCAGCCACACTGGTGCTGGAGACTCAGCCTTACCCAGGCTGAGTACAGCTTTATCCCTGAGCTGCACCTCAACCTCATGGCCCTTGGCTCCCTCAGCAGTTACTCAGCTGACTCTGTCTTCCCCCATGCACTTTTAGATTCTTCAGGAGAGAGGCTCTCGAATGTAAACAGCGAATCTGAAGTTTCAGAACCCTGAAGGCAAGAGAGCAATCGGCCAACAGCTGCGAAGGGAGATCCTGCACCTGTACAGTAACCCAGCTACTGCAAAGCAAAGCTGTGCCTGGTCCCGAGAAGTGGAGTCCGGCCAAACTGGGGGAGCCCCACCTGCCTGGACGAAGACAGTGTGCCTCTGGCCTCACGGCCCCTTTTCAGAAACCCGCTTTTGTTTTCTAGCCAGTGTTAGAACAGACCTTCACAACAGCATCTGGGATGGGTCCCTGGCTGGAGCCTTGTGAGGAGCTGGGGGAAAGAGAGGATGGTCTAGCTCCCTAAACAGTCTAGATGCTAAAAGCTGGAGCAGAGGAAGAAGGCTTGTCCTGAGCCGTGCCCGGGTCTCAGCCTGCGTGTACCATGACGGACGTTAGCAGCTGCTTGGACCATTCTTCCCTGACCTAAGCGTTCTCCGAGATTGGCAGGGGAGTCCATGTTAATGTGTTGGACAGAATAAAATTACCAAAGGACCCACAATCCTATGAACAGAGCCTCAGAGGCAGGAGGATATGGTGTCCTGTATTGTGTGGTTGGAGCGTGGTGGTTGCCGTTCCTGTTCCCATGAGTGGCATCACCCGGCATCTCATAGCTGGACCTCTCACAGCCCATCCTCACTGAGGAGGTTTGAGGCCGCGGCGTCCTAAGCCGTGCTAGATGAACAGCGGCACTAAGCAGTCGGTGTAATTGCTTCTGCAGACTTTTCTTACCTGGTTGACCCCTGTCTTCCTCCCCCAGCTTCTTGAACTGGACCAAAGAGAAAGGACTTTGTGGACCCTCTGTGATGGCTTGGGGTGAGGAAGGCTGTTTCTGTGGACGCTGCCAAGTGTGTCATGTTGTCATAGCTAAAAGTGGTGGTGTTTTTGTGATTGTCTCTTGAACATGCACTGATAGGTGATACTTGTGTCTCTCCTTCATTTTGTGGCAATCTAGCTCAACAGCATCATCGTCCCTAGCTGTGTGAGAATGTGTGTGAGTGTGTGTGTGTGAGTGTGTATGTGTGCGTGTGTGAGAGAGTGTATGTGAGAGAATGTATGTGATTGTGAGTGGGTGTATGTGTGAATGTGGGTGTGTGTGTGTGTGTGTGTGTGTGAGTGTGTGGTGGCAGCATCTACAATGCTGGCAGGCAGGGATCCGAGTTTGTGTGAAGGATGCAGCAAAACCTCTTGAGGTCATCAACCCAGAACTCACAACTGCACGTCCTCCTATCTCATGAAGGACAGAGGGACCAGGGTCTTGTCTGTTTATCCTAGACAACTTTAAAGAGTACACTGTAGCTGTCTTCAGACACACCAGAAGAGGGTATCAGATCCCATTATGAGTCACCATGTGGTTGCTGGGATTTGAACTTAAAAACTCAGGAAGAGCAGTCTGTGCTCTCAACCACTGAGCCATCCTCCCAGCCCCCTAGACAACTTTAAACTGACATGTGATACAGATCAGGTAAGGCTGTCTCTGGATTGACCCCGGGGTGAGAGCAGAGGGAAAAGGCTGGATTAGCAACAAGCAGAGAGTCAGGTACTGTGGAGGGCCACTCGGTGCTGTCCCCGGAGCTTGGTAAGGCTGGAAATACCACAGTGAACAAGTCCTACCTGGGAACCAGCTGTTGGCACCAGAGAACAAGGCTATCATTGGTGAGAAGCAAACAAGAATTCTTGTGCAGCTCTGTCTTCATGTGGGTCCCCCAACAACTGAAGTGGAAGCAGGGGCTTACCCCGACTCTTGTCTGCCTCTGGACCCTGCTTCCCTAAATGGGCTGCCTTGTCTAGCCTCAGTGGGAGAGGATGTACCTAGTCCTGCAGTAGTGACCTGAGGTCCCAGGATGGGTTGGTTCCCTAGGAGGGGCCTCCCCCTTCTCAGAAATGAAAGGGATGAGGGAGAGTCCGGATGAGGGGAGGCTTTGGAGATTGGGATTGGGATGTAAAACAATAAATAGGGAAAAAACTCACTTTTCCCAGCATGCAGATCAGGAGGCCCACACTCCCAGAGTCTCTTCTAAACCTCTGTGGGTGCCATCACACACACATTACATAAAAACAAAAAATCTTAGAACTGAACAAGTACTGAGCAGTTAACCTACCGTCTGCTGGAAGGCAACCGTTGTTAACGTCTGTCTCTGCCTTATACATGTCATCGGGGCACTTTTGCTGAAACTAATTGTAGATACTGTCTTCCTTCGACCTTAAGTACTTCGGCCAGCATTTCTCTCAAATACAGGAGCAACATCACAGGTATAAAAATAAAAGTTCCACAGTATTTGGGCCTCGGGAGAGAGCTTGATCAGTAGACTGCTTGCCTGGCATGCAGGAAGCCCTGGGTTTGTTCACCAGCAGCACAAAACTGGGCACAGTAGCACAAGCCTGTCATCCCAGCACTTTCAAAATGGAAGCAGGAGCTTCTGGTAGCTCATGGTCATCCTCAGTTACACAGTAAGTTAGAGGCCAGCCTGGGCTACCTCAAACCCACAACATCACCTAAATAGCATGTTCTCGTTCAAATTTTTCCCATTGTCTAAACATTTGGGTGCTTTTTAAAGTATTCTGTTTTTATGTGTGCTTTGACTGCTTATATATCTGTCCACCACATGACTAGTACTCACAGAGGTCAGACAGAGCATCAGATTCCCTGGAGCTGGAGTTACAGACAGTTGTGAGCTAGCGTAAAGAACCTAGAAATTGAACCTGGGTCCTCTGGAAAAGTAGCCAGTGCTCTAACCACTGGGCAATCTCTCCAGCCCTATAGATGATTCTTTAAGCCAAAATCCAATCAGTGTTCTCACACCAAATCCCAATTTTTCTTGACATTTTATGGACACACAAGCGTGTGTGTGCTATGGCACACATAAGCCATCTGTGGGATCCAGTGATGAACTCAGGTCACCAGGCCTGCATACCCCACCTTTATCCACGGTCCACGTTACAGGTCCTTATAACTCACTAAAAAAAAAAAAAAAATCCAAGCAAATAAACTATCTCTGATCACTTAAAAAAATAATAACTTTGTAGACTATCACATTGATACTTGTTTATTTATTTGACAGTGTTGTTTGGGGAAGAGGCTCCTGCCACAGTACCCATGTGAGGTCACGGGACCTGCAGGAGTCCTTTTGTTCCAACAGGAAGATTCCAGGGACCAAACGGTCCCTGTACCGGCCGCACCATCCTACGCCGCCCCCACCCCTTCCCTCTCTCACTAGCCCCAAACAGAGCTTTTTTAAAAGCATTGTTTGGGTTGTTATTTAGCTGAGACAGTAGTTCTAATACCTTCATAAAAAACAAAGACAGCAATTTCTCTCTTAGCATTCACCGAGGCCACGCCAAGGTTGGTTTTATGGTGGCTCCATCAAAAAAAAAAAGTGATTCCTCCTCTTTGTTGCTGTGCCTCAAACACAGCGTCAGCCTATGTCAGGTCCGGGTTCCTCGGTGCACACACAGCAGAAAGCGGGGAGGAATGGAGTGGGTACTGCGGGGGGGGGGGGGGGTGCTGTTGTTTTCTCAGTATTTGGTCACCAAATTCCTGGTTAGTCACAAAACCAAGCCTACCGTGGAGGTTAGCTGAGTGGTGGCTCATGAAGGCTCTTGAATCTGCCATAAGGGGTCTGGAACAGTGGGCGCGATTCTCATTTCTCTGCTCTGGGTCTGGCTGCCTCTCAAGCGGGGGTGGGGGTAGGAGTGGGGCGTTGAAATCCTCTACCACACAGACTGGCGCCATCGAGGTTGATGTGTGCGGCTCCCCAGGATGAAATTCTAAGAGGACAGAAACTTGTAAGAAAAAGGAGGAAGCAGCAACAGGAGCTCGGGAATGGAAAACAAACAGTAAACTGCGCGCTAACGGGAGCATCCGAAGTGATGGCGCACCCACTGTGCAGGGACCACGTCCGGCTCCCAGCGGGAAGGGCAAGCCATCTGTTGGTGCAGGGCTTTGAGGCTCTCAGAGTGGGGATTTAAACAGGCAGTGCTGCATTAGAGGGAGCAGGGCTGGTGGGGAAATAGTAGATCCCGAGGTACTGATAATCAAGGACCAGATGACTTTGACTATTCATTCATTCTGAAAATGGCCGCTGTTGGACGGAGGGGGTATGTACGTTCCCACTTGGTCTAACAAAGAATTACAAGGCCTCAGTCCAAAAGGAAACTCAGCGGCTCACCGTGTATTTAGAGTCCCAGTTTCTAGTGGTGTCTGGAGATTCTAACACGCGACCCACAAAGCTTTCCTTAGCTCCCACAGATGTACAGAGAGATGCTGGAGGCCCATGTATGCCACGGAATAGGCACTGGTAAGAGCCTCTTCTGTGGGTTGAAATCATTGGGGAGCATAGCTAAGGCAGAGTGAGGCAGAAAAGGATGTGAGTCCTATGCCAGAGCTGGAGGGAGTCTTGGGTTTTTACTGGTCTCTAATTGGACCAAGGTGCCTCAGACTCCCGGTTCCCCTTGACTTTGGCTAGTGTCTTTTTTGTTTTGTTTTTGATTTTGTATGAGTGCTTGCATACATACATATGTATACACACAAATATATATATCTGTGCACTGTGTGTGCACTCTGTGCATACATACGTGTGTATATATACACACATCTATATACATATATACATACATATATGCATGTACACATATACATATCTGTGCACCCTGTGTGTGCTCTGTGCCCACAGTGACTGAAGAGGGTATTGGAATCCCCTGGGACTGGAGTTACAGGTAGTTGTGAGCAGCCTAATGTGGGTGTTAGGAATTTAATCCAGGTCCTCAGATTCAAATGGTCCTCTCCATTTCTCCCCTACCCTGCTCTGTACACAATGACCATGACCTAGACACAGCCAGCCAGTCAGCCACAGGGGGCCTCCTACAGCCTAGCAATAGGAAGAGTATAGCATTGAGTATAGCAGTGTATGAGAGATGCTTCCTAAAAATATGAACCTGAAATTTTTCCCCCTCTTTCTCTGTGATGATGGGAACTCTAGACTCTCACACACACTAAGTACTTGTACATATATGTCTATCCCCTTGAATCTTTTACATTACTTGGTGGGGGGGGGGAGTTATGTAGCCCAGGCTGTCCTGGAACTCATGCTGGCCTAGAGCTCAGAAACATTGTAGGACCCCCTTTCGGGCACCCCCACTCGAGCCTCGGGACACGGGGTTACCCAATGAAACACGGGAGACCTTCTTGCTGCAAAAGCACAAGGTAGTTTAATGGCAGAGCTCCGGGCTGATATGTATCTCACGCAGGAGACAGAGGTAACGACCACAAGACTCGAAAGCTGGGGGTTTTATAGGGAGGGGTTTGGGAGAGAGGGTTGGGGGCTGGGAAGAAGTACAAAGTTTACCCTACACTCATAGCTTACCATGAAGTTAGGAAGTCTGGAGACTGGCGGAGCGGATGGTTTTCTGAGTCAGGGAACACTTGGTGAACATCTAATTTACTTTTGAATAGACTCCGGAGGGGCTCATTTGACTGACTACTCAGTTGTAAAAGACAACCTGGGCCAGCTTCTGCATTCTTATCTTTAAGGTCAGTTAACTTAGCCTCAGGAATGTTTTAACAATGGGCTTAGCTAGGCCTGCCTTGGACTTGTTTTACAACGTTCTCAGTCCTAGGCCTTTAAGCTTACAGACTACCTTTTTTTGCCCCAACCTACTTGAGTTTTTTAGAGCTTGAATTTAATTTCCTTTCAACATCTGCCTGCATCTGCCTCCTGAGTGCTGGGATTAAAGGCTCCATGTTCTGTTGAAGTTTGTATGTGTGTGTGTGTGTGTGTGTGTGTGTGTGTGTGTGTGTGTGTACTTGTGCAGGTCTGTGTATGAGAATGTCAGAGGGTCACTGAATACCTGTAGCTGGAGTTACAGACGGTGGTGAGTAACCTGATTTGGGGGCCAGGAACCAGTCCTAAGTCCTCTGCAAGAGTAACATGCCCTCTAAATCTCTGAGCCATTGCTTCAGCCTCAGAACTTCTTAAAAGCTGATATACACATAATTTTATGTGCATTGGGAGTTTTGCCTGCCTGTAAATCCGTACACCCTGTGCATGCCTGGTGCCCGGAAAAGCAGAGGGAATCAAATCCTCTTGAATTGGAGTTCCATCCAGTTGTGAGGGTACAGAGAGCCAACCCAGGTTCTCTGGAAGAGCAGCCAATACTCTTTAACTGCTGAGTCATGTCTCCAGCCCTCAATTTTTGTTCTTTACCTTTGCTTTTTAAAAATCTATAATGGGAGCTGGAGGGTGTTGACTTTTCCCCTTTGGCAGGTCTAATTACAAAAATACCAAGTTTTACTACTGTGATCCTCAGCATGTATCAAACTGGGGTTCCACTAGAGCTTGGTGTTGAGGTTTGAAACTGTGATCTGGCATGTGTAAGATCACTTCCACTTGTAACCCGAGATCCTTCTGTCTTCAGCCACCTCTTGCAGAGTTTTAAAAAGCAAAGGGAAAAAACAAAACCCTAAAGATGGAACTAGACAGATGGCTCAGCCAGTTACGATCACTGGCCGCTCTTCCAGAGGATTCAGGTTCAATTCTCAACCCCAACAAGGCAGCTCACACTTGCTTTAATTTAACTCCAGTTCCTGGGGAGTTCTGCCCTCTCTAGGCAACACACACACATACACAGAATACACATACATACATGCAGGCAAAACATTTATACACATGAAACATGAAAATCAGTGCACTTTTTAAAATCTCCTTGGGGGGGAAAAAAAAAACCCTAAAGCTGCCAAGTTTGTCTGTGCCAAACTAAGACAAGATGATCCTGCCAGATAGCACAGTGAGACAAACTATTGCATAAGGGAATAGGGGAGCTGGGCCCAAGACTAGTGTCCTTCTAATCCTATCTACTCAGGGACTAAGGCAGAAAGATCATGGATTAGGGCCATCTTTAGATATGCAATGAGTTTCAAGGCCAGACTGGGCAACCTATGTAACCCACTGAGGAGATATCTCAGCTGACCAGGTCTTGCTCAACACATGCAAGATCACAGTTTCAAACCTCAACACCAAGCTCTAGTGGAACCCCAGTTTGATACATGCTGAGGATCACAGTAGTAAAACTTGGTATTTTTGTAATTAGACCATTATGTTTCCATAAGAGCAGAACAACGTCATATGTACAGTCAAAACACTGCAGTTCACAACATACACAGTCTTCAGCCGGAGCAGAGGCATGTGAGGCAGTGTTTGTGGTTCCGTGGTGTGGCTCCATGCATCAGGCAAAGTGCACGTGGTGTGTGTGTAGACATCTATGAGGTTGCTGTTGCTGACGCAAGACACCCTGGATATACTGTGTATTTGATTTGGGGTTAATGTTTGGTCAGTAGGAATCCAGAAACTTTTCAAGACCCAGAGTGTGAAAAGCTGGGTTCTGGTGTACACTAGGCCCTGGGTTTGATACCCAGAACCCAAAGAAAAGGAACTCTATTACTCTCACGAAAGATTTGCACAAAGAGCTTGCAGCAGGCCGTGTAATTAGTTGAAAATGCTGAAATACTTTCTCTGGATCCCCAGGATAAGAAAAGGCTGCCTTCTGTTCCCCACCTGATCAACAAGAGTAGTCAGGCTAGTCTTTTGACGCAGACAGACTTGACAGCTTGAAACTTTTTAGAAGCTTTTTCCTGTAGGGTTCAGAAGGTCAGGAAATAAGACAAAAGCCACTGAATCAGAGCAAGCAAGCTCCCTCCAGCTTCCCAATCCCTGGCTTCTCTTTCTACGGGTTAGAAACAACGTGAAAGCAACAGACCGAATCTGGCTACCCTGGGGATGCAGCTCAGTGGAATAGCATTTGCCTCCTGTGTGTAAGACCCTGGGTTTGATTACCTGCATGATGAAGAATGAGGAGGAAGAGGAAAGGGAGATGCTAGAGAGATGGATCAACGATTAAGAGCATTTGGTGCTTTTGGAAGGGACTAGGGTTCAGGTCGTAACACTCACACAGCGACTCACAGCCATCTGTAACTCCAGCTCCAGGGGATCTGATGCCATCTCTGGCCTCTTCAGGAATTACATGCACATGGTGCACAGACACTAACATGCAGACAAAACTTAACATATATAAAAATAAATACAACTTTGAAGAAAAGGAAAGGGGGAGGGAAAATACTAAAATAGTGGTTGGATCATATGTTAGCCCAGAACCTCCTGTTGCTTAGTGGCCATTTTCCCTCTTTGGTCAGAAATAGGAACATCACTTTGTACGTGGCCCTAGGTGCTAGCAGCCTCTCGGCCTGAAGAGATGGGGGTGAGAACAGAGTGCATTGGCACTGCATAGCACTGTGAGCTGCCCCGTGGGACACCTGTGCCCTGATGACGTCACAGGCAGGATGCAGGGACTGGCTGCACCTGAATTATGACATCAGCAAAACTTGGGTCATCCTCAAGGAGAGGGCATCTGGACAGGGGGACCATGAAACAGCAGCCACAGAGAAAGATGAGAACATGATCATCAGTCCACAGGTAGGGCACAAGAGGATGGGGACACCCCCAAAAGCTGGCGAGGGAGGCTGCAGCAGGTCCTGGTACCCGAGTCTCCATGGCTCTTTTCCTTCTTGGCACAGGGCAGCAAAATACCTCCTATCACTAACATGCAGAAGATCTCACGTGAGTTCAGGCTCCCCATACCCTCTTATCCTTTCTTCTGCCTTTCACCATCCTCCCGACAGCTGGGGCCAGGACCAGGAAATATGATTTTCAGTGCCCAGCCCCATGGGGGTTGGTTGACAGCACAGCCCTGGTACCCTAAGGTCAGACAGCTGCTTCCAAAAGAAAGATGTAAAAGCAATACATAAAGACTATGCCCCTGGTGTAAAAAGGCCCTGGCCCTCTGCCATGCCTGGGTTTTTTTTCTCTGTCTTCTCAGGACCAGCCCAGGACAACACCCCCTCACAGCTCTCTTCCCAGTCCTCCAGAACCCCACTCCAGCTCCTGATGAGCAGCAGCAGCTGTCCACACCTGTTAGAAGACCAAGTCCTCTGTCCCATTTGCCTGGAGGTGTTCCGAAATCCGGTCACTACCGCCTGCGGCCACAATTTCTGCATGACTTGCCTTCAGAACTTCTGGGACCACCAGGCTGCCATCGGAGAGACTAACTACTGCCCCCAGTGCAGAGAGGCCTTTCCTAGCAGGCCCCGCCTCTGCAAGAACGTCGTCCTCGGAGAGATGGTGGCGTGCTTTACCCAGGTCAAGAGCCAGGCCGCAGGGCCTGTGTGGAGCCTGGCTGGCTCCACAGATGTGCCCTGTGACTTTTGCTCTCCGCAGAAGCTGAGGGCAGTCAAGTCATGCCTGCAGTGCATGGCTTCCTTGTGTGAGAAGCATCTGCGCAGCCATTTTGAGGATCAGCTGTTCCAGGACCACCAGCTGTTGGACCCGTTGTGGGACCTTAAGAACCGCTTGTGCCGCAAACACCGCAAGCTCCGGCAGCTGTATTGCCGCACCGAGGGCAGCTGCGTGTGCGGAGCCTGCCTACTGGAGGAGCACAAGAACCATGACACCACCTCCCTGGAGGATGAACGGGCCCGCAAAGAGGTGAGGAGGGCCGAGAGAAGGGTACGCTCCAGGCTCTGGGAATCCATCACGTTTCCGTGGGGGAAATGAACACAGCTCAAGCCAGGCTTTATGGCACCAAATGCCTGAAATGAGGAAGGCAGGGGTTTGAGAGGAGGACCTGTCTGAAAAGACACCGAGGCTGGGCCGGTGAGATGAATTAGAGAGTAAAGGTGCTTGCTACCCTGACTTAAGTTCCATCCTCAGTACCTACATTTAAGTGGAAGGAGAGTGGGGTGTGGTGGTGCCTGCCTTCAATCCTAGCATGTGAGTAGAGGCAGATGGTTCTTTGAGAGTTTGAGGCTAGCCTGGTCTATATAGTGAGTTTCAGGATCGTCAGTGCTGCATAGTGAGACTGTCTTAAGAAAGAAGAAGAAAAGGAAGAGAGACCCAATTCCTTAGAGTTGTCTGTTGACATCCACAGGTGAGAACCTTGGTACTCACACATGCGCCTACGATAATAATATTCTTAGAAGTTAGGCTGCTGCTAATGTCATGGGGTATGCTATGGCATGAGAGGGCATTGGTAAGTTAGTAAGGAAGGTTACAGAACTGCTTGTCGGAAGTAGCAAATGATGCGTGGTTATGAGGTAGGAAAGGCTGTTGTGTGGTATGAGGTAGAAAAGGTTGTTTACAAGTCTCCCTTAGAGACGCATTGAGGAAACACCCGTGCAGGATGTGCCTGTGCCTTACTCCTCCCAAGAAGCCATTGAAGACAGTGGCTGGAGAGACAGATCAGCAGCTAAGAGCACTGGCTGCTCTTCTAGGGGACCTGAGTTTGACTCCACCACCCACACGGTAGCTCACAACTGTAACTCCATTTCCCTGGGAGCATGCAAAACATCCGTACACAAACCATAATGCAAAACATCCACACACAAACCATAATGGACAGAATTTTTCTTTTTTAGAAAGAACTCAGAAACATGATCAGTTCCTAACTCCTTACATTTTCTTTCCTTGGTTTTGTTTCAAACAGTCTTCCCTTCTTATTACCATGTGTAGCTCGTCACAGAAACAGAGGTCCCCAAACCTTTCATTAAGCCTCACACCCAGGGCTCCATGTACTTGTGTGGCAGTCTTCAGAGGAAGTGGTGGTGGCTTCTGAGAAATTAGCCTTAACGGGTGATATAGGAACAGGTTATTATGAAAAAGAAGAAGAAGAAGAAGAAGAAGAAGAAGAAGAAGAAGAAGAAGAAGAAGAAGAAGAAGAAGAAGAAGAAGAAGAAGCATTTTTTTAAAAGTACTTCCAGGCTATCAAGACTTAAACACAATGCACATGCCCCTGTAGTGAATCTGTTTCCAACCTTTGGGAGGCTGAAACAGGAAGATGGCTTTGGGTTCAAGGTAAGCCTGGTCTACAAAGCTAGTTTCAAGCCATGGGGCTACATAGCAGAAAGTCATTTCAGAAACAAAACAAGGGCCTGGAGAAAGGCTCGGTGGTTAAGAGACCTGGGCTCAGTTCCCAACACCTGCATGGTGACTCACAACTCTAGTCCCAGGGGATCAAATACTGTCGTGCACAGGATACACAAACATTATTATTACATCTAGGCAAAGGCAGCTGTGTACACAGAAAATAATGGCAATGGAAGGACAAAGCCAAAACTGGGTATAGTGGCACATGGCATACCTGAAGCATTAGCAACAAATGGATTACACAAGAGGACCCCAAGTTCAAAGTCAGCCCGGGCTATATAAAATAAACTCTGCCCCCCCACACACACACACAAAGATTGGGGAGATTGCTCAATAAGTAAAGCACTTGCTTTTATGTCACATGAACCTGAGTTTAACCCCCAAGTTAAAAAAAGGAAAAAAAGACATGCATGGTGGTGCACCCCTAGTAAACCCTGGCACTGTGGCACTTCGGAGGCAGAGCCAAGAGTATCTCTGGGGCTCCCTTCCCAGCTAGTTTAGCTGAAGCAATGAGCTCTAGGTTCAGTGAGAGAGCCTGTCTCAGCAAATAAGGAAGAGAAGGCTGGAGAGATGGCTCAGCGGTTAGGAACAGTGTTCCTGCAGAGTCTCTGGATTCGGTTCCTAGCAACAGAACCTTCTGTAACTCCAGGTCCAGGAGATCTAAACCAGGCACACATGTGGTGAATCTACATACATATAGGCAAAACTCATAAACTTTTACACACACACACACATTGGTTTTTCAAGACAGGAACTCCCTCTGTAGACTAGGCTGGCCTTGAACACTTGAACACAGAAGTTCATCTGTCTCTGCCTCCCATACTGAGATCAAAAATCCCAACACTGGCTGGCTTTTTAAAACATCTACTGTCCTCTGGCCTCAACATATACATGTAGTCACATACACATGTACCCCTGCATGCAGGTATTCGCACATGACACACATACAAACACATATATGCACACACACCGACTTAAGTTGGCCAGCTTCCTTTCATCAAGTCCTACAGGGCCCCCAGTAGCCCGGTCTGGCCTTGAACCTCCCATGAGATTAAGGATGACCTTGAATTTCTAATCCTGCCCACCTTTCCAGTACCTGTTTTTTTTTTGTTCTACTTTCACATTTTTATGTATTTGTATTGCTTTCAGAAGTGAGCTCCTCGAATATAGATTGGTTTGGTTTGGTTTTTCTCACGGAGATCTACCTGCCTATGCCTCCCGAGCTCTGGGACTAGGGGCGTGCACCACCGCTGCTGCCGCCGCCGCCACCATCTGGCTGAGGTCATTATATTTTGGTTAGCCCGTCAAGTACATTCGATAACCTTGCTACCCCAACGTACTGACTACCATCAGTCTGGCAGACAGGAACTTAGAAAAGGGGCAATCATATCACTAAACCCTTGTTTGTTTCAGTGAGACTCACAAAGCAAGGGACCCCTGCCTTGGATGTACAGGGGGCAAGCACCATTTTCCATATAGGAACTTGCCCAAGAACTGTTGTCCCTGTACTGTGATGTTACAAGTACCTGTGGCTTAAGTAGAGTGAGGCGGCATTGCCCCGTGGTACCCAGGTGGCTACATCCACGTTCTGCCTGATAAGACGTCACCACTTCCTACCTAGCTCAATCCATCCATTCCTTCCCAGCTCCTCCTTCCTGTGTCCTGAAGCCCTGAGGTCATCACTATTAAGAACAAAGAAACTGATTCCAAAAAAGGAGGAGCCAGAATCTCAGGCAATGAAAAAAACAAAAAAAACAAAAAAACAAAAAAACAAAAAAACAAAAAAACAAAAAAAAAAAAAAAAAAAAAAAACCCAGCCAAGCATAAAGGCGCACGCAGAGGAAGCAGAGGCAGGCAGATCTCTGAGTTAGAGGCCAGCCTGGTCTACAAAGCCAGTTTCAGGTTAGCCAGGGCTATTTCACAGACAAATACTGTCTTAAAAAAGAAAAGAGAAAAAAAAAAGATACGCCTGCTCTTCTACCGTGGTCTCAGGTTCACTGACGCCTGTGAGTGCATGAGGCAATTCTCTTCTGGACTTGCCAGTGGGGTCTCTCCAAGACCCACACTCTGAATCCGGATGCTTACTCGCTTCTGCCCCACCCCTTCCAGGTGGAAGTGCGGAAGATTCAGGCCGATGTGGAGAACCAAATGCTGATCATTGCTTCAGACAACCAGAAACACCAGGGACGAGTGAATTTTCTCTCGGTACGGCGGGCTACCATTGCCCCGACTCTGGCTGTCCCAGCATCTTCCGTGGGGCCCCTGGGACCTCCCAGAAATTCGGGAGATTGTGAGGAGGGAGATAGTGGACAGAGGCAGGATGCTTGCGGTGTCTTAGGACCAGTATAGTGGGGAACAGGAGTACGGTTCAGAGATACCTCCCTCCACATCTACCCCAGAAAGTGATTCAGACGATGCGAAACGAGGTGAACGCCTGCTTCTCAGAGATCCTCCATGAGATTAAACAGCTGCAGATGAAGGTCTTGGATTTTGTGGAGAAAGAGGAGGCAGCTGCCCTGGGAAAGCTGGGCAAGTCTATCCAGCAAAGCCACAATCGGCTCCTGAAGTTGGAGGGGGACAGCATCTGGCTTCACAACCTGCTTGCCAACAGGAATGATGAGGAGTTTCTACAGGCAAGATCCCCCTCTAGACCAAGCAGAGACAGACAGACAGAGACAGAGAGACAGACAGAGACAGAGAGACAGAGACAGACAAAGAGGGGGGGGGGAGATGCACCAGGCCTGGGACAAGGAAATCACTATGGCCTGCATCACCTTGCCTATTCTCTGACTGAACCCCAGGTCAGCATCCTAAACTCTCATCAGCACCCTCTGCTTTTATTGTGCTGCCTGCAGAGACCAGCTATCCCTTTATTGTCCTCAAGAAAGGATGGGGCAGTGCCCTGGGGTCCCCCGAAAATCACAGGCAGAAGTGAGGCAAAGTCTGTCTATGTATTGAAATCCATATTCCTCCTCAGCCCCGTTCCTGGTGTTGCCAAAGGGTGGGGGTAGGAAGCCAAGGCAGAGATGGGGAAGTGCTAGGCTAGGCACAGTGGCGGACTAGAAAGTGGCAGTGACTTTCTCTATGCCCAGGGACCAACCCCTATGTTTGGGGCCTCCTACCGCTGATCTTTCAGCTGCCCTCATACCCCTGGACAGATTTCAAACACTGTTGCTGACCTTGTCCCTCTCTGGGCAACAGGATGAACTTAGCAATGATCTTTATGAGCGATTAAAGGCTCCACCCAAGCCCTCCTGTTTTCTACAGCAGCTGGACTACCATTGAAACCCTAACCTGAGCCATCCATACATTTGAAAATGGGACTTTTCCTTCACCTTGCCCCATGGAGGTGGGCACCCCTGGCAGGTGCCTCAGCACTGGCTAATGGGGTACTAGCTGCCCATCTCTGCATAGCAGGAGATCCCCAGACTGAAGCACTTCCCTGCCTGCGTGGAACCCTTGCTAGGCACCAACTGTGAGGAGACACAGAACTTCCTTCAGCTGCCAGAGACCCTGGCCCAGCTCCGCATCAGGCTGATGGACATAGGTCTTAGCTTCCTCAACCAACTGCCCTTGAAGGGTCAGTCTCTGAGAGGCCTGGAGTCCTGTCATTTGGGAGTGGCACCTCCTCACCTCCAGTGGTTGTGGTGCCCTGCCTGCCTGTGTGAACCCTTCCCAGATCACATGGGCTCCGGGATGGGCCAAGCCTCTGTCTGGAAGGAGGCTGGACTGTAAGAATGTCCTCATCAAAGCTTGTCCATCTCCCCCAGGCATCAGGATGAACTCCTATGAGGTGCTGCCCGCAACTGTGGACAGAAAGACGCTACTCCAGTGTGAGTTCTCGAACCAGAGGCCAACCTGAGGGAGGAGAAGAGGGAGGACTCCTAGGTGTCTTGACTTCCTGCCTCACCTGCATCCCACCCTCCAGGGCACTTCCTGTTCACTTTCTTGGTCACACACTGCAGACTGAGGACCTCAGGGAGACTTAGTCTGGGTTCCAGGCCTTTAGGAAGAGGGGGAGGGACCTGTCTTTTCCTACCTCAGAGGTGGCTCTTTCATGGCTCTCTGGACCTTGGGTACCATAGCTTCTGCTCTTATCTGGTTGGCTGCCAATTTCCTGAGGGTTAACCAAGTCAACCAGAGTAAGTTCTATTTCTTCCTCAGTCTCCAAGCTTCCATTTACGTGATGTCCCTATAAACCCTCTCCCTGGCCTTGGCTCTAGGATCAAATCCCAAGGCTTCTGAAATATTGAGGGTCAGATATGGAACATTTTCTGACCTCTGGTTCACCTCAGCCAGGAACCCTTCACTCTCCCCACATCTCATTCAAACTTGTCCTGTACAAATAAGAAAGGTGATCTGGTGGGAAGGAGGAGGGGGGACCCCTGTTCCCCGGCCCCTCCAGAAAAGGGACTCGCTTCCTCTAGCTGTCTGGTGCAGCCCTACCGGAGCTGGGCTATTTTAAGAAGTAGATAAAGTCAGGTTTCTTAATCTAGCAATTGGGAGGCTGAGACGGAGCGGCTGCCACAAGTTCAAGGTCAGTTGGGGCTAACCTAGGCTCATGAAAATCAACCAGTAGATAGGGTACCGCTTCTAAGAACCTAGGGCAGAAGCATCCAGTGAGATCTTTGCAAACATCTTTGCAAAAAAAAAAAAAAAAATCAGCTTTTAGCCAGCGCCCTGCTCTGGGAACAATGACCCTGGCTCCCTTGTGCCTCCATCTTCAACCCCAGGTTACTGCAATCTGAACTTTGACCCCTCCACGGCCAGCGAAGAGCTGTTCTTGTTCCAGGAAACCCACTCGGTGTTGAACTTGGGCATCCTTCTGGAACCTTCGACCACCAACAGCCCTTTACCGGGCTTCAAGCAGTGGCCCCAGGTTCTGTGCTGCCCAGGCCTGTCCGAAGGCTGTCACTACTGGGAGGCCGAGGTGTCCAACTCGTGGATATGCCTGGGAGTCACCTACCATCGCAGCCCTCCGCTGAGCAGTCGCCCCCGGCGCAACATCGTCTACCTGCTGGGCCGCAACCCCTACTCGTGGTGTCTGGAGTGGGACTCGCTCAAGTTCTCCGTTTGGCACAACAACACACAGACGGTGCTACACGGCTCCTACCACCACACGCTCGGCGTGGCACTGGACTTCGGGGCCGGCTGCCTGTCCTTCTATGGCGTGGCGGGCGACGTGAGCCTCCTTTACCGCTTCCTCACCTCCTTCCTCGAACCTCTGTACCCCGCGGTCATGGTCAGCAGCGGAGCCTCGCTCACATTCAAGCAGTACCCCGAGGCATAGGCAGCACCCGCCGGCCCAGGCTGGCTGCCAATAAAGTTAGACTCTATGTAGCCAGATGGGCAGGACCTTCTCCATGACACTGGAAGGGCTCTGGGGATGGGGATAGCCCATGTCTTTGAGAGGCTAAAATCCTGATGTAAATACCACCTCTTCCTCTACCCCATTGGCCACCCTTGCTTCCCACTCTCAGACCGGGCAGGGATTGAGTCAAGCCGACTTCTCTAGGTAGCCATATTGTGAAGTAGCTCTGGACAGAGACAGGAGGATTGGCAGATTTCTAGCTTATCTGGGGACTGGAAAGTTGGGGCTGAGGGACCCAGCCCTGCCTTAGATCCAAGACTGGTGGACTGAGCACTGAGGTCCAGGCTAGTGAGAGGTGTGGTGGGCAGAACAGCTACCCTCGGTAAAATATGTACCTCGATGTCTCACAGCATGGAAGGCTATGGATACAGGATGGGTAATCTACACCTTCCATCCTCATCTGTATGGTTTATGTGCGTGATCCGCTGCCTTCCGAGGTGAGCCTATTCCACTCATTCCAGTGGGTGTGGAGGAGGCAGGGGTGTGGGACACCCAGGCCTTTAGGATCTAATTTTCCCAGTGTGGGTCCTGGGAGTCTGCAACTTTGTCCATGGCCAGGCCCAGGCCCCTGACTGTTGGATTGAAGCCCTGCCCACCCCCAAGCCAGGGGTTCCTGTATTCTGAATTTCCAGACTCAGCCGGCCACAGTTCCTGTGGGTTTAAAGCAGGGCCCTAACCAAGTTAATGATCCACGAACTGATAAAGGTCACAAGAGAGAAAGCCCCTAGGGCCAGGCAGCTGGCAGCTAGACTAGGAGGAACCCCCACCACGAGGGCACTTGGGAATTCAACCCCTGCCCTGCCAGTTCCTGGAGAAATTAGTAACCCTGTTTTCTCCTTGAGGCACTTCTTTTGGGGTGGGGAGAGTAATAATGTGCTTTGAAGATCTGGCTGTGACCAAATAATGACCTTTCTCCCTAGGGTCTTCTGATGGCTCTGCATTTATTTCCCATGGGCTGCTGTTCCTGTAGGGGACAAGGCTATGAAATGTCTCCCGAATTGAGGAGAAAAAAAATTTTTTTAAAGATTTATTTTATATAAGTAAACTGTAGCTGTCCTCAGACACGCCAGAAGAGGACATCAGATCCCATTACAGATGGTTGTGAGCCACCATGTGGTTGCTGAGAATTGAACTCAGGACCTCTGGAAGAGCAGTCAGTGCTCTAACCACTGAACCATCTCTCCAGCCCCGAGAGAGCCTTTTCTTATTCCTGAGACCTAGATCATGTCTCACACCTGACTCACTCTTCTGGGTCGTGAAGGGAGCTGGCTGGGAGTAGAGAATCATCCCTGCAATTCAGGAGGCCGAGGCAGGAGAATGGCTGCAAGTTCTAGAGGCAAGTCTGGCCTACATAATGAGACCCTCCCCCCTCCAAAAAAAGCGCACTCGAGGGGGGTGGGGAGTGTCGGTCAGGTCTTGGTATCACATGCTGCAATCCCAGGGCTCTAGATGGTGGGAAATTTAGGCATCCTCAATGAACACAGCAAGTTCAAGGAACAAAAAGAAATGACAAAACAAATGTGGGGGGGATTAGAGAGCTAAGTGTGTCCTTCACAGCTGTACTGAGGGCAGGGACAGTGAAGACGGTGACTGTGCAACCCACACAGACAGTGGGCTGACAACGTCTTCCTCTAGGGAGCTAACCAACTGCTCTGGCAATCCCAGGACATACAGCTAGCTACAGAATGGTGTGTGACAAGCCATAGAAGCCTGGGACGGACATTCACACAGGGGCATTGCTTTCTTAAACAGTTGCTCCTTATTTGGGGACTCCTTAGGAGTATCACAGATGGGAGTGTCCCCAAATCAGTAGAACCTTGAGGTCCCTTTGGCCACGGCTCAGCACCCGCTTCACAGGAGAAAGTGTCACAGGTTAGGGATAATACTGGAGAAAGTATTGGATCCAAATTCCTCCGGTTTGATCAGTGGGCATCATACGGGTGCCAGGCTTGGGGTGCGACAAAGTGGTGGAGCATTTTCCTAGCACACTCACGGTCCTAAGCACAAGAAAAAAAAAATCACTGAGCACGAATTACCATACCATATCCAGTAAAGTACAAATGCACAAGTCAGTTTAACCATGTGACATAGAAAAAGACTTGAGGTGACGACATCGGTACTCTAAGACGACCGTTCCCCTACCCCCAACCCCATTCCCACTCCAGGTGAAGGGGCCAGTGTGGAAACTCACTCTGGAAAGCCCTCCCCCAGATTTTCCTCCAGGGAAAATGCACCAGAGACTTTGTAATTACCACCCTAGGAAGGACCTATACAGGGGCATCCCAAAGAACCAGCCCCCTCCTCTGGTGGAGGAAGAGGGAAAAGGTTCTATTCCAGACTCTGGCTTTCTCGTTCCAATTCTCTCCCCTTTCCCACCTATGGGAGCTGCCACTGGCATTTTTTGGCCCTTCTTGACTCTGGCCAAACTTGTAGTAACATTACCAAACAAAGCCTGGCTGGGTGGTGGCAGTGTGCGCCTTAAGTCCCAGCACTCCAGAAGCAAAGGCAAGTGGATCTATGGGTTCAAGGCCAGCCTGGTCTACTGAGCATGTTCCAGGACAGCTAGGACTATGCCAAGAAACCCTGTCTGGAAAAACCAAAAGCTAAAAATACAACAAAGAAAAAAAAATCAAGCCTGGGCCCAGAGAGATGGCTTAACTGGTAAGACGCTGGCCATTCAAACCTGACAACCTGAGATGTTTGTCTGTCTGTCTCCATTCCCACCTTCCCAGAGCCTGAAAGGAAGCGTGCCCATCCACAGGTGGTGTGGGAGATATCCTTCTCATCCCTTCTCCCTATCTACAAAACAGCAGGCATTAGGATACATATATATCTGCTGAGGAATCTCACCCAGCTTCCCATGTCAGCAAGTGGAGAGACCAGCTTTGAGTAAGGTACACTAACCATGAGACAAGAAGAGGTATGACTCAGTCACCAAGCTGCATGATACTTTATTGTAACATTCCCCAACATTGATGTAAACCCTAGGACAGAGTAGCAAAGTGGTAACTAAAGAGCAAATCCACCACAATGTTTCCATTCCTGTCTCCCTCTTGCCTCTAACCTGAACCTTGAGGCTAAGAAAATTGTATTCACAAAACTAGGTAAACTACTCCATGGGCCATGGTTCATTGGTCATACTCCTTAAAGATATTTCCTTAAACTTTTACCTGAATACTTGAGCTTTTTGCCTTTTCTTAAGGTTTTTTTTTTGTTTGTCTTTGGTCTGAGACAGGGTGTCACTGTGTAGCCCTGGCTAACCTGAAGTTGGCTATGAAGACCAGGCTGGACTTGAACTCACAGAGATCTCCCTGCTTCTGCCTTTCCAGGTTATGGGTTAAATAAAGGTGTGAGCCACCCCACTCAGCTGACTTCTCAGGTTTTGAGCCCCAGGCAGGTCTTCTCACCTCACCGTATTCGGAGGTGTAGGCCTGGAGGTTGCAGAGGGAATGTCTTCAGTTCTTAGAAGCCAGGCTGAGACCCTGACAGCATGCCTACTACTCAGGTAACCATCAACCGGAACGAACTGTTACAGGGACACCTGTTTATCGGCTCAGTAATAAACTACCAGGAGTATGAGGCCACCAGTTAAATGGCTTCTGGCTTCCTGCCAGGTGTTTCTAGAAGCCACCTCCTTACGTCTTATTTGTGGCTACAGGACTCTGCCTACCTGGCGATTGAGGTCCATGATGCTTTTGTCTCCCATAACAAGCCACACAGCTGGATGTGTCACGGGTGTTAGATTACTGCTCAGTTTGTTCCAGAGATTCACACACATCCATAGACCCTAGGTGGCTTCTGGGCCCATGATCTTTAGGTGGCCCAAGGTTCAGCGCAAGAGGCTCATTTTCTGCCCTGGTAAAAGTTGAATGGGTGAGTCACTGATACAATTTGAATGGGGTGAGGGTTGGGGGTCAAGGAGCTTCTATTTTTTTTTTTTTTTTTTTTTTAAGATTTGTTTATTTACATGAGTACACTTTCACTGTCTTCAGACACACCAGAAGAGGGCATCAGATCCCATTACAGATGGTTGTGAGCCACCGTGTGGTTGCTGGGAATTGAACTCAGGTCCTCTAGAAGAGCAGTCAGTGCTCTTAACCATTGAGCCATCTCTCCAGCCCTGAGCCTCTACTCTAATTAGCTTAGTTGCAGCATGATTTCTTGACACCCTGAATCAAAACTTGTATTTGGGCAATGGGATTGTAGCATCCGGTTCTGGCATGCAGCCAGTGGCTTTGGTAGTAGTGTGGTTTGTGAGGCCTCAAGCATTTTCCTGACCAACACTTGGTATGGTTTATAAAAATGTATAGAAGCATATGACAGTTTTAGAAAGTGGGTCTGGGGGCTGCCATGCAGACAGAGGTCTGAGAGAAAGGGCCTTCTTAACTCTAGGGGAAGGACAAAGAACCATTCCCCGGGACAGGTGCAGAAGGGTGAAGCATACAGAAAGAGACACCCCTGCACAAACCTCACCAAAGCCCAGACAGGCTGTGTTTCTGATGCCTCAATAGAGGGCGCTCTGGATGCACCAGGGGTATCAGAGTCACGGGCCAAGAGCTGGGCTGACAGGCACAGAGGTAAGGAGCTCACCTGCAGTTTTCAAGTGACTAGAACATTTCCAAAGGACTCCAGGACCCAGTAATTCATCAGTAACCTGAAGAGACAGAATTCCATTTTCTATCCCACCCATGAACCAGAATGCACCTAACCCTGGCACTGAGCTCAGTTCCTGGTCCTTGTCACTGTCCATTTTTAAGTCCCTTGGGAAACTGCTAACTTTCATGGAGTTCAGTGAGCAAGACACAGTGCATGACAGAAGGAGGCCTTGAAGCTGACATCTGAAGGCTGGCTAGGTAAAGAGAAAGATCATGAAGTAAATTATCCCACAGGTAGGAATAAAACCACTCATGGAGAGATTATGCCCCAGCCCAGTGGGAGCTCTAACCACCTCATCTTGATTGAGAGGAGGCCAAAGTTTAGGGTGGGGCTTCCTGGAGGACTTGGGAATCCTGAGAACGCTGTAATTTTCCTGCAACTGCAGCCTCCAGCCTCCGATTTCTCTTCTGTGGGACTAATGGCAAATCTTACTTGGTCCCATCTCTTTTCTCCTAACCCTGTATCTGAGGAGCCTTGGGGTAAGCTGAGAATGCTCACAGTTAAAGATGGGGACTGTTAACCAAATAATAAAGCGTGAGCCCAGAGGTGACCTCTAAGTAAGAGGCTGCAGTCTGTATAAGGACAGCGACTTCCAGTCATCTAGAGTAAAGCTACCTGGCTGGTGAGACATTACCCTGCTAGTGTGACTGAAGCTACCCCTGGGGTGGGGCTATCCCCACTGATACCCTGCTGGTGTGAAGTGATACCCTTTTGTGGGTTGGTTCGTTATTATTATTATTATTATTATTATTTTTTTTTTTTTTGCCAACTAAGGAGGATGAACATCTTTCTAAGCGTTTGTGAGACATTTATGTTGCTCTGGACTGGTGTTTGCACAAGTCTCTTGGTTCTTTGTTTCTTCCAGGGTTGAAGTTGTTAGGCTAGTGCCCTGAGGGCTGAGAGTGGGCCACCACATCCACTTTGTCTAGTTTTTAATGGGGCTATCTGCTTTTCTTCTACAGAGTTGGGAGAGTTCTCCATGTTTGTGAGTTTTGTTTGATTACTTAATTAGTGTGTCTGTGTGCATGTTTGTGCATGCAGGTGTAATGTACCCCTCATGTGGAATGTGGAGACCAGAGGTCAACTTTGGGTGCTTCTCAGGAATCACCCTTCTTGTTTTGTGAGGTTTTTCTATTTTTTCCTTTTAAGATTTAGTGTGATAAAACGTCCATTGCTGCTCTATCCTCTTTCTTTCTGAGCTGATAGCGTTCCTGCAAACATGGTGAACATTCCTAAGACCCCCTGGACATTCTGCAAGAAATGTGGGAAACACAGACCCCACAAGGTAACACAGTAGAAGAAGGGCAAGGATTCTCTGTCTGCCCAGGGAAAGCATCGTTGTGACAGGAAACAGAGTGGCTGTGGTGGGCAGACTAAGCCCATTTTCCAAAAGAAGGCTAAAACTACAAAGAGGATGGTGCTGAAACTGGAGTGCATTGAGCCCAAATGCAGATCTAAGAGGATGCTGGCTATTAAGAGATGCAAGCATTTTGAACTGGGAGGTGACAAGAAGAGAAAGGGCCAAGTGATCCAGTTCCGAGCTGATTTTGTTATGAAGACAATAAAGTCTTGACCTTTCACCCTAAAAAAAAAAAAGATTTAGTGTGTGTGTGTGTGTGTGCGAGTGCACACACATGTGGAAGCCAGAAGAGGATGTGGGTTGTCCTGGAGTTGGAGTGATAAATGGTTCTGCACTGCCCAGTGTCAATGCTGGGAACCAAACTGGAGTGCTCTGGAAGAGCAGCATGTGTCTGAGTTAGAGAACAATTCTGGAAACTCGTTTCCTCTTCTCAGACCTCAGGTCAGACCTGAGAACGGAAGTTGGATCAGCAGGCTTAGCAGCACACTTTACCCTTGGTGCCATCTTAGCAATCCAGAGACCTGTCTCTTCAGGGCTTTCTTACTCTTGGGCACCGAAGCCAAAAGAGAGAGACATACAGAAACCAGGAGTATGCAAATTATAATGATATGCAGATGTACTTGAATCTGGACATTGGGCAGTCACAGTCACCAGGGTCCCTGGCTAGTTGCCCCCCTAAATTCCCATAAGACCAAATCTCCTCCAGAAATCCCATCTGAACTTCCTGGGGTGGTTGGAAGGTAAGCTCCACCCACTATAACTTGTAGTCCATCCCTCCCAAGCACCTGTCCCTGCCTCACCCATCAAAAGGTTTCAGTGTGTCTCCTTACCTAACCCTCCCAGTAACCCAGTGTCCCTGCAGCAGGAGGGTGGGGCAGCTGGCAATAGGCTTATAGGAAGTGGAGCAGCCTCTAGTCTCCTTAGGCCAGAGGAGAGGATGAGTAGGCAGGCTGGGGTCTCGCCTCCAAAGTATCTCTCCTACCTTGTAGAAAGTGGCTACCCCTGATAGAACAGTTGCAGAGCCCCTGCTGCTGGGTCTACAGGGTTCCTTCTTGACTGTGGAGACCTTAATGGAGACAAAAAGTGAGGAAAGCCTTTTCCTAGGTCTGGCTTCCAAAGCCTGGGGTGCTTTGAGAACTCTGGCACTTTGAGGAGAGCATTTTCCAAAGCAAGTCCCTGATCTCTGGGGATAAATAGCAAGGCTGGGCCTAGCTAGAATTGCAGAGCTGTATCCAGTGGAAATTCTGACCAGACAAGAACATGCAGTAGAAACCCCATACCCCGGGAACAACAGGATAGGCCAGAAAGGGAGAAGGTCGTGCAGTTGGGTGTGTGGAGATCCATGTTTGCTCTGCTCTAAGTGACGGCCATATTGTGTGGAACAGTGGCAGGGTCCTGCCTTGGGGCATCCCATTTCACGAAAGTAGATGGAGATGGGAGATGGCTCAGAGGGTAAAGAACTTTCTGAGCAAGCATGAGGACCAGGGTTCAAATCTCCTGAAACCCAGGTAAATCCCAGATTGTCCTGGTGGCAACACCTGTAAGTCCAGCCTCAGAAAGCCGAGCCCAAGAACCCTCAGGGCAAGCTGGCCATCAAGAGTAGCTTTATTAGTGACCCTGGGTCTGCTAAACAGAACCTGCCCCAGAGAATAAGGTGGAGGAGCCAAGATTCTGGCATCACCCTTAGGCCTCCAACCGTGTGTGCACAGGTCCAGGTGCACCCAACACAAATGTGCACTCACAGATTAAAAAGAAAAGCATGCCTACAAACATGCACTTCCTCCAGTAGCTCTAGCCCCTGCGGTTCTGGCATGGCTCTGAGGCCAATCGTAGGCATCCCTGGGAGCTGATGTTGACAGCTCCCTTAGCCCAACTTCATCCACACTTAGAGAAAGTGGGAATGGGAGGCTTGATTCTGTTTCCACCATTTTCTGGAGAGTATTCACCAGAGAGTCCATGATCTGTGAACATGAAAGGAAACCAGATCACCTTTGGTCTCCGGCTCTCTTGTCCCCTGGGAAACACAGGTGGGCCACATTAATACTATCTCTGTGCTCGGCCTAAGGCTTGTGGGGGGAGGGGAGGAGAAGAGATAAAGAGGAGTTTAAAAAATGAGAGAATAAAAAAAAATGGGAGAATGACCCTTTCCAGTTAGCAAGAAGACTGTTCATTGTTATTTTAAATTTATTTATTTATTCATTATTTGGGGAGGGTTCATGTGTGTCCCATAGCAGGAGGGTGGTAGTCAGTTTTCAAGAGTCAATTCTCAACCATCCGTCAGAGGCTCTGGGGGATTGAACTTACGCGTTCAGGTTTGCGCAGCAAGCGCTTTGTCCTACTGAGTTATCTACCCAGCCCAAGACCGCTAGTAAAGAGTATAACTGAAAAGAAGGGCTAGCCTAGGGTAGAAGAAGGGCTAGCCTAGGGTAGTGTTCAAGGTGCTCATTAATGGTGTTGGCTGGACTACATCTTGAAAAATCTGGTGAGAGGGGCTGGAGAGATGGCTTTGTGGTTAAGAGCGCTGGCTGCTCTTCCAGGGGACTCTGATTCATTTCCCAACATCCACTGGGGGCAGGCAGCTCAAAACTGTAACTCCACTCCCAGGGCACCTGACACCCTCATGCAGATATACGTGCAGGCAAAACACCAATGCACATAAAATAAAAATAAATAATTTATTTTAAAAAAGAAAGAAAAGGAGAACCAGGTGAGTCTTCTCTTTGGCTAAGAACTTCAGGGCTAGAGCAGCCAAGGTCCTAAAGTGGACCAGACAGAGCAGAGAGGGGGCTGAAAAGTCAGCTCCATACAAAGGCGCATGTGTGCCCCTGGAGATCTGAGGGTATAGGGGGAAGATTTCTCTTCTATGGAACAGGGAATTTGCAGAGAATGGTAGTGGTTTCAGAGGACACTGGGGTCTCAGAGCTCACACACAAAGAGCCCTGAGTACAGAGCAGAGATCCTGGCTCTAACAGACCTGGAGATTATTGGCCCCTCACACAGTGATGACCTAAGTCCTGGGGAAAGGGATGGCCAGGGAGAGATAACCCTCGCCTCTGACAGATCTGAAGAAGGTGCAGAACAGAATGAAGGTCAGAGGTACCTGTGCAAAGTCTCCCAATAACGCTGCCAAGGCATGAGAAAGACACTAAAACTGATTCTTCTTCCTAGAGGCCTGGAAGGAGGAGAACCAGAAGGAACAGGAACAAGCCAGTGAGGAGAGGGGACTGTGGAGACAGGGAGGAATATACTGGGGAAAGATCAGATCTGAAGGCTTGAAGTTTGGATGATGTGGGGAGGAGGGGTTGACCTTGGGGGAGGGTCCAGAAACCCATGGCTTTTCCATTGGCTGTAAGAACTGAACTGAGAAAGGCCAGAACCAGTCTCCATCCACTTAGAGGCAGTGGCCATCTAAGGTTCTATCTCTGGGGCCTGTAGAAGGCCAAGAGAAAGATAGATGGACCAGGAACAATGTTCACACTAAATATCCCAAGCAGAAGGAGGGGGAGGAAGCAAGAGATGCCTTCATCCTGCACAGAGCGTCACACACGCACGCACACATCCTGAGACAGAGGTGGATGGGATGCCCATCTTGGCAGAGCCTCTGGGGTTCTCTGTGTAGGGAGGAGGTTTGGAGCCTGGATGACCACTTAGGGTAGATTCACTTTAGGCTAATCAAGAGCCGCTGTGCTGTTGACATAGACCGATGTGTCTGTGTCTTTCCACACTGTCAGAAGGACGGGGGACCCACACACACGCCACAGTACTCGAGTGGGTGTTATAAGACAACTTGTAGGAGTCAGGCCTTGCCCTAGTTTTGTTTTCGACACAGGATCTCTCTCTTGCCATTTCTTCTGCTTCTTCACATGCTTCAGACTAGCAGGTCCCCAAGCTTCTGCTTCTGGGTAATTCTCCCACCTCTGGCTCACATCTCGTCCCAGCCTGAGGGCTGGGGTTACAGATGTGTCCTGTCTGCTTCTATAACTTAGCTACATTGATTTATTTGTGTGTGTACTTGGCAGAGACAACTTTTTCAAGTTCATTCTCTGTTCTCCTTCTTCCGTATGGCTCCCAGGGGATTGAAGTCATCGGTATTGGCCACAAGTGCCTTCACCCACTGAGCCATCTCATGGGCCCAGCATTCAGCTTTTTATGTGGCTTCTGTGGATCCAACCTCAGGTCATTCAGCTTGCATAGAAAACACTGTACCCTCTGAGCCACCTCCTCAATCCATGCCAGTCTATTGGTATCTATAAGACTCAAGTTAGGCAGGGTGGGGGCAGTGCACACCTTTAGTCCCAGCACTTGGGAGGCAGAGGCAGGCAGATTTCTGAGTTTGAGGCCAGCCTGGTCTACAGAAGGAGTTCCAGGAAAGCCAGGGCTGCACAGAGAAACCCTGTCTCCAAAAACAAAACCATAAAGACTTAAGTTAGGGTCTGGAGAGCTGACTCAGCAGTTAAGAGCGCTGCTCTTGCAGAGGGCCGAAGTCCAGTTTACAGACTCCACATCAGGCATCTCACAATTGTCTATGACTCAAGCTCCAGAGAACCCAACGCCTCAGGCCTCCACAAGCACCTTCGCTCATGTGTCTATACACATATTTTAAAAGAATGAAAATAAATCTTAAAAAAAAAAAGACTCAAGTTAAACAGCACACTACATATAACCCATAGGTCACAGAAGGTATTAAAGAGAAAGTAAGCAGGCTGTAAGATTTAATGAGTCAAGAGTCATAGCACATAGGCCAATTCAGCACAGCAATATACTGAGTCATTATTGCAGGCAATCAGGTATTAGGTCAGCAACAAACAGGAGACAGAAAAGCAGAGTCTCCCCCTCTCCCTCCCTGCCTGTCTCCCTCTTTCTCCCTTTCTCTTTCCCTCTTTCCCTCTCTCTCTCTCCCCCTTCTTTCCTTTCTCTTTCCCTCCCACCCCCGCCTCAGAGTTGTTCATCTGGCAATCTCTTGGGCAGAGGCTGTGAGGCCCCTCGGAGGGTGGGACAAAGAGCGGAGAGCTGGGGCTCATGTCACACTTTCAAGCTGTTGCTCTTCCGGTGTCTTTGATGAGGCGGTCATTCTTCAGTCTGGTGTGCCCAGGACTCCCAGAAGGTCATTTGTTGTGAGTAAGTCACTTATGACCCTGTGCCTGTACTGGGCATAGATGAAGGCGTTCATGTGTGTTAACAAGAGGCCTGGGCTGGGGAGCTCAGCACATGGGACACCGAGGCAGAACCACCACTAGTTCAAGGCCAACATGGACTACACAGTGAATTCTGGGTTATCCTGAGGTTCAGAGTAAGATCTTCTTCCACACAGTATAAACAAACAATCAAATAAAACTAAGCCAGGCATGGTGATGCACACATTTAATACCAGAACTTGGGATGTAGATGTTGTTAAAAGATGACGTCCCGGATTTCAGCACCAATGTTAGGAAAAGGATGAAGATAGTAGGGGTGGGGATATGGCCCATAGAGGTGCGGTGAGGCCTGGGGGCAAGGGAGATGCCTCTGGGGGCCCATGTTGGGAATCCCTTCCCTCTGAGCCACACGACAGTATAGTACGGAATAGAGTTTATTCAGGTCATGGGGGAGTTAAGAGGGAGAGAGAGAGGGAGAAGAGGAATAGAGGAGTAGAGGCCGGCCATGAGCACTTAGAGAGGGGAGAAGGGAAGGATCAGAGGAGGGGTAAGGGCAAGAAAGCAAGAGAGAGAGGGAGGGAGTGCAAGAGTGCAAGAGCAAGAGAGGAAAGAGAGGGAGGGAGGGAGACGGGAGGGAGAGAGAGAAAGAGAGAGGGGGGAGGGGGCAAGCAGCTCTTCTATAATTTCAGGTCACTGGCTATTGCCAGGTAACTGAGGGGTGGGGTATACCTGGTTGTTGCTAACTAACTGAGGAATGGGGTTTACAGAATCTCAACAGTAGAGGCAAGTGGATCTCCGAGAGTCTGAGGCCAGTCTGGTCTCAAAGCAAGTTCCAGACCAACGAAGGATACACAGTAGGATCTGTCTCAAAATGAAAACAAAGACAAAAGCAAGAAAGAGGCCTGGAGCTGCTCTTTTAGAGAAGCCAGATCAGGGCTGGAAAGATGGCCCAACAATGGTTAAGAGCACTGGCTGCTCTTCCAGAGGTCCTGAGTTCAATTCCCAGCAACCACATGGTGGTTCACAACCATCTGTAATGGGATCTGATGCCCTCTTCTGGTGTGTCTGAAGACAGCTGCAGTGTACTCATATACATTAAATAAATAAATAAATAAACAAATAAATAAATAGTAAATAAATCTTTTTAATAGAGAGATGTCAGGTTCAATTTCCAGTATTCACATGGTACCACACCACCTACTGAAACTCTAGTTCCAGGGGTTCAAACACCATTTTCCAGCCTTCAAGGGCAGCCAGCAAGTGGTATGTAGACATACCCGTAGGCAAAACACTCCATACACATAAAATAAAAATAAACTTTAGTAAGAGTCCAAAAACAAGGGCACACACAGACAGGAGCTCTGACCAGGGTGCTGAGTCATCCCAGTTTAGCATTTTTAAAAATCCCGCTGGGTGCTGGTGACTCTCGTGCCGCTAGGCACATGCTGTACCCCCAATTACATCTCATCTCCAGACCCCAACTTAGCATTTCCATTCCAAATTTTGGTGCCATGTAAAATACAGAGCTCAGAGCAGGGCATGGTCCCCTTCTCTGTAGAGTGCGGTTTTAAAACTCCGGGGCCAGCTGGCACCCTGGTTGGTACAGGAGGCTAAGGTGGAAGGTGATCGATCGGAGTGAACAGGAATTCCGTACCCATGTGGGCAACATTGCCAGACCCCAATTCAAGGAAAAAGGAGAAAAGAAAAGAAGGAAGGAAAGGAGGGAAGAAGGAAAGGAGGGAAGGAAGGAAGGAAGAAGAAAGAAAATGGGATGAACAAAGCAAAGGCAACAGAGGAAGAGACAGAATGAGACCCTTTCCTACTTCTGAGGGCTCCTGAAGGTCCCAGATTCCAAAAATAAAAAGGGAGGGAGGGTGTCTTCTGGGACCAGGAGCTAATGCGACCTGTTGCTTAAACCTGAACAAAATCTCTTTCCCCTCACAGCCTGCCCACCACCCAGAGTTTGAAGGGACTGGGGAGACCTGGGAACAGGAGAGTCAGAAAAGGAATGTCACTGGGGCAGGGCGGTGTTGGTGAGGGGGGCTTAAAACTGCTGAGGCTTCTGCATCAGGGGCTGGGTATGTGGTCTGGATGGTGATATCTAACTGAGACAGGTCTGGATGTATCTGTATATATTTTGTGTGATTAGGGGTGGGGTAGGTTGTATGTGTGTGTGCGTGCGTGTGTGTGTGTGTGTGTGTGTGTGTGTGTGTGTGTGTTAGAGAGAGAGATATTAAGGTGTATGCCCGTGTGTATCTTGGAATGAGTCTGTATGCCAGTCTCCGTACTGTGTGAGTGCATGGGAGTGCTCAGAAAAAGTCCCTTGCAGGCAACAGGCAAAGCTGTGGAGCCTGACTCTTGATCTTCAACACCTTATAAAAGGTGTGTTGTAAGGTGGTTTCAAAGGGCTCTCTCTGCAAATCTGCAGGTCAGCTGTCCTTGCCAGGCTGTTGTGTGTGCCCTCTGCACCAGTTTGCTTGCTGGTGGTGAACTTAGTTGATCTCCTGGTGTTATGAAAGTTGGTGCTGGTATACAAGCAGTTCTATCATGGAAGTTTGGAAACAGATCTTTATCCACTTTGGGAGACACCAGGACTTTCCTGGTCCATGGCTCAATCCTCATGAAACAGTTATCAAGTGGTTTTGAAGGTGCTTGTCAGATGATGTAATCACTAGAGAGAATTCTGCTGCCCTACCTGTACCATTGGTCACTGCCAGCCCCACCCCCTGCCACCTTCAGCTAGGCTGTCCCTGCAAAGTTGGAAAGAAATGCCAAGGCCACTGTGAAGGCTTCTTGTCACCTCCCAGGGGGTGGTGCCCCTCCTTGATACTTAGGGCTGGAACATAAGGAAGAAACCGTTTCAGTCACACAGGCAGAGCAGCAGCAGGTGGGCTGAAAGGAGGGCTGGCAGCCTGCCAACCACAAGCTACAGTCTCTTTCCTCCTGGGCTGCGGTCACAAAGTATCAGTAGGGCTGTGGCAATACCAGTAGCTGAGAATGCCCCAGGCCCTGGAGCAAGCGGATGGCAGGTGGGCTTGGGTAGTCCTGCTAGCCTCCCTGGTGACCCAGGCCCTCACCGTGGGCTTCCCTTCCTGCATTGGCGTCTTCTTCACTGATCTGCAGCGTGACTTCCAGGCCAGCAACAGTGAGACCTCATGGTTTCCCTCAGTCATGGGGGCCATGCTCCATGCTGGGGGTGAGTAGCTTGAAGAAGGGGTAAGAGAAGAAGGGACCGTTGGGGGCTGGGGAGGGGTACGATCTTCCTAAGGCCGTAGGCTTCACCTGAATGTCTTGAGAGTTACTTGATCTGAGCAGGGTATGGCCCACCTGGCTAGAATCACAGCTATACTGAGTCCTGTCCGGAGAAGGGTAGTCTGCGTTAGGGATGGGAGATGGAGGGCTACCTGAGGCACAAAGCCAGTCCAAGATCCCAGAGCCCTCTTGGTGACTGAGCTGCAGCAAAGGCATTCGGCAATACCCTGAGTGTCAGCTGGTACTGGGACCAGGGGACACAGGCTGAGCCATCACCCATTACTTTGTATCCTATATAAGGAGATAACATCCATCACCAGATCTGGCTTCAGTGTGATCTGGTAGCAGAGACCTCATGAATCTTGGAACTAGGAGGAATTAGGAAATACACAGGAATGTCAACTATTAAATTAGAGACCCTCACCATGGCTTCAGAATAGGAGAGCCATGAAAGAGGGGACACCACAGGAAAAGCCCCTTGTCCTCCTGAGGGTCCTCTACGAGTCTGGAGCTCAGAGAGAAGGCAGACTCCATCCTGCCTTCTCCTTGCTGTCCAACTACACCAGTTGGCACCAGCAACCCCAACGATCAGAGTTCCAGGTCTGTGCCCTGAGTTAAGTGAGCTCTCCTCAACACCTCTCAGCACCCCCAACTTACCAGCCAGCTTTGGGCTTACCACCTTGTTGTAGCTTCAGGCACACGTTGATCCCATTGCTCACCCAGAGTGTGGGAGAGTGGAAGCCAGCAAGTGTCAAGCGCCGGGCCTTCAGGGACTGGGGAGGAGACTGAAGGCAGCGGGCACAGGTGGCTCAAGATCCCCACCCCAACTCTACTCCCTCCCTGTGACTCAGAGCTCTTCCCAAGGTCACCTTCCTGAGGTTGGCGAAGTCTCAGAGGTGGGGAAGACCTGTGCCAGCAGTCATACCCAACCAAAGCCTCCTTTTTCTCTGCAAGAGCAGGCTGCAGCACTGGCTTGACTGTGTGTGAGCACCAGTCAGTTTCTCTCCCGTTGTTGCTCTCAGATCTACCCTGGCTCACAGCACACAGGCCCTTCTCAACAAGAAGCCAACTGTTTAAGTTATCGATTCAGGAAGCCTCAGGTTGGATTGCTCTGGCAGCCTCCTGTCTTCCTTCCTTCCTACCTTCTTCCCTTCTTTTTCTCTCAGTCTTCTTCCTCTGAATCTCTCAGACTCTCCCTCTTCCAACCTCTGTCTCTTAGACATCTTACTATTTCTCACTCCTAGAATCTCTCCTGTTCCATTCTCCCTCCCTTTCCCCCCACCATCTTTCTCTCTCTAAAAGAGCCAAAGGCCTACATGCTGAACATGCTCTCTATACTTGAGCTTCTTTCTGGAGCAAGCCACAAGCAAGGTTGTGATGTTTCACTGCAATTGTTCTCTGCTTAGCTTGGTGAAGGGCTTGCTGTGCCCTCCAGATGTCCTTATTGTGGTCACACCACACAGCAGCCAGTGTAGCATTCTGTAGCAGAGAAAATGGAGGCAGAAAAGAGCATCAAGCTTTGCTGGGACCACGTGGCCAGACTGTGACAAGGTAGTGTCCAGAAGTCACGTTGCAGATTTTAGTTATCTCTTAACTGCCCTGGCTAGTTCCTAAAGAACCCCTCTCCCTGCTCGTCTGTGCCCTGACTCCATACCTCCTCACCCACTGCTACCTTTCTTGCCTACAGGACCCCTCTGCAGTATCCTAGTCAAACGTTTCGGCTGCCGAGTGACCATGATGCTGGGGGGTGTGTTGGCCAGCTTAGGCATGGTGGCCAGCACCTTCTCTGGCTCGCTCATCGAGCTCTTCCTTACCGCAGGACTGATCACAGGTAACAGTCACTCTCTCAAAAGTGCCGGGTAGGTGGGACTGCTTATAGTCTAGAGAAGTCAGACAGGGGAGTCAGGTACATAAGAATGTTTAGATGCTTGAGAGTATATGAGAGGTCAGGGCTGGGAGTGTGACAGCATCCCGGCCTGAGAGAATGCCGGCAAGTATGAAAGGAGTCTTGAAGGATGCTGCCCAGGGCTACATAATGAAACCCAGCCTTGAGGATCGTTATGAGTTGGAGGCCAGACTGGACTACATGAGCTCCAAAGCTCTAGAATAAAAACCCTCTCTCAAACAAACGAGCCAATGAAAAAGGCCTACTCACTGCATGGTCAAGAGAGAAAAAGCAGAGGATCCCAATAACCCTTGGAGGACAGTGAGGACATACACCACTGCCCCAAAGATCTTCCATTAAGCCCCAAGTCTCTCTTTCGTTTAGTTAAAAAATGTAGTTATTTATTTTCATTTCATGTGTGCCGGTATGCATGTCTGTATGCCACACTCATGTCTGGTACCCTAGGAGGCCAAAATAAAGCGTTAGAGCCACTAGAATTGAAGTTACAGAGAGTTATAAACCACCACGTGGGTGCTGGGCCTCTGGAAGAGCAGCTGGTACTCTTTTTTTTTTTTAAGATTTATTTATTTTATGTATGTGAGCACACTGTCGCTGTCTTCAGACACACCAGAAGAGGGCATCAGATCCCATTACAGATGGTTGTGAGCCACCATGTGATTGCTGGGCCACTGGGTTCTTTCTCCAGTCCCTAGGCCCCATGTCTTAAAGTTTTCCCTCTGCCAATAGTTCTGTGCTAGGGACCAAGACTTTGCTATGAGAACTTTCTGTTTGTTTGGTTGTTTGGTTAGTTGGTTGGGTTTTGGAGTTTTGAAGACAGGGTTTCTCTTTGTAGCCCTATAAAATAGGCATCAACTCAGAGATTCTCTTGCCTCTGCTTCTGAGTGCTAGGATTAAAGGCATTTGCCACCACACCTGAAGCTACCATGTGAGCTTTTCAGGGACACTTATTAAAACGACAGCAAACAAAGCAATGTCAGGGAGAAACTGAGGCTCTCTGAAGGAGAGAGGTCCAGTTAGAGGGAAGAGCAAGCAGAAAGATCTCTGAGGAACAGGGAGGGCAGTTGGTAAAGAACTTATCTTGTGGGTACAAGGATCTGAGTTCAGTCCTCCAGAACTCACCTAAAGAAGCCAAGCACTGTAGCCCGTCTTCTAATCATAATGCTGAAGAGGTGGAGACAGACAGATCCCTAGGGCTCCCTGGCTGGCCACCCTACCGTGCTTGGTGTGTTCCAGGCCAGAGAAAGACTGTCTCAAAATAAGGTTCATGGCATAAAGGGATGACACTTACCAGTGAGGCACAAGTGTGTCTGCACACACACACACCAGAAAATGGTCATAGGCTAGAAAGTTGGAAGGGTTTAAACAGGGTCTCACTTGTGTTCTTCAGCCTGGCCTTGGACACATAGCAAGCCCCCTGCCTCAGCCTCCTGAGTGCTGAGATTACAGAAGTGTACCACATGCGGTTCCTTCCCTTCCTGGTGCTAGGATTTAAATCCAGAGCCTTACGCAGGTTACAGCTGCATTCTACCAGCTACATCGGCAGCACCTGTGTAAAAGAAGCAGCGACTTGGACTTGGAACCAGAAATCGTAGTGTTAGGAGAATTTGTTTGTTTGCATTCTTGGGAATTTTTATTTGTTGTTTTGCTTATGATTGTGTTTTTGAGACAAGCCCCCTCACCTTTTCTTTGGACATGGTACCCCTTGCTGCTGGTTTGGAACTGGTTATGTAGACCAGGCTGGCTTCAGACTCACAGAACTGTGCTTGAATAGCCTCCTGGGTTCATTTGCCACCACAAAAAAAGGCCCAGTAAAGAGCGGGAAAGAGGGCTGGAGAAAGGGCTCTGCGGTTAAGAGCCCTGACTGCTCTTCCAGAGGTCATGAGTTCAAATTCCAGCAGCCACATGGTGACTCACAACTAACTGTCTGTAATGAGATCTGATGCCCTCTTCTGGTGTGTCTAAGACAGCTACATTGTACTCACATTTAATAAATAATTAAATCTTAAAAAAGAGAGAGAGAAAGGGAAAGAATGATACAGTGGAGAAACTGCAGAGGGAGGCTTGAGGAGACCGACTGAAGGCTGGGAATAGGAAGTCGGCCTGAAGGCATGGGTGGGGCACTGTCCTGAGAGACAGCTGAGTGAGAAGTTAGGAGAGAGGTGTGGGAGTGCAGAGAGGAAGAAAGCTTAAAAGGCCACCTAGAGGGCAGGTGAGTGACTGAACACACTGTAGCAGCATTGCAGTGGGACACACACAGACTCACACAGAGACACACAGACACAGACACACACACCTGCGGGGAACAGGCAGGGACAGGGACATAGGACTCTTTTTGTTTCAAGTTTGTTCTCTAGCACTGGCCACTGTGGGGCACAGGAGGCAAAGAAGCAGGGAGACCCCTCTGGGGAGGCGGCATCTCAGCTAAATGGAGTGTATTCCAGACAGAAGATGTAGCCCTGGCAGAAGTCACAAAGTATAAAAGCAGCTTGCTGTCTAAAGAAGGAGTTGACAGGGTTTGATCCCGGCGATTGGCAAGGACTGGACTGAGACAGATTCCAGGGCTTAAGCCAAAGCCAAACCACACAGTCTTCTGGGACATAGAAGACACTTGGGATGTTCTTCAAATGTGACAGGACATCTTTGAGAGGCATTAGGGTGATGTTTAAAATGTCAGTGTGAAGGGCAAGATGGCTAAGTGGTTGAGAGTGTGTACTGTTCTTGTAGAGGACCTGAGTTTGGTTCTTAGAACCCATGTAAAGTGGTTCACTACCACAGGTCAATCCAGCTCAGAGGTTCTGATGCCTCTGGCCTCTGAAGGCACTCAACTCAATTTTACACACACACACACACACACACACACACACACACATGATTAAAAATAAAAATAAATTGAGAGTCTGCAGAGATGGCTCAACAAGTAAGATCACTTGTTGCTCATACAAGAGGACCTGTGTTCAGTTCCTGGGACTCATATGGTGGCTCACAATTATCTGCAACTCCAGTTCCAGAAGATCCTATGTCCTCTTCTGATCTCCATGGGTACCAGAAATGAACTGGGGCATATACATACAAGCAGGCAAAACACTTAATACACATAAATACAAAACATTTAATACACATAAAATGAATAGCTCTAAACATTTTTGCTGAAACAAGTTCTTACTATATAGCCCTGGCCGGCCAGAAACTCACTGTGGAGACCAGGCTGGCCTGGAATTATAGGCCTCTGCCTCCTGAGTTCTGGGATTAAAGTCATTCAGCACAATAATACCTGGCTCAGGAGGAAGGAAGGAAGAAAGGAAGGAAGAAGGGAGGAAGGAAGAAGGAAGGAAAAAGGAAGGAAGGAAGGAGGAAAGAAGGAAGGAAGGAAAAAGGAAGGAAGGAAGAAGGAAGGAAGGAAGGAAGGAAAAAGGAAGGAAGGAAGGAAGGAGGAAAGAAGGAAGGAAGGAAAAAGGAAGGAAGGAAGAAGGAAGGAAGGAAGTCCTTGCAGAGGGGAGCTGGGAGGAAGAGCTGGGTGAGGTGTGTATAGGGAGCTGGTCAGGTACCTTCCATCATGAAAACTTGGAAGTGTGTCTGTCCTAGGGCCAAAGGAGGCAGACATGGAACATGAGCCAAGCCCCCCTACTCCATGTGAAGTCCTACAAGGTCCCTGAGCTGATGTCCCCTCTTGCACTGCAGGCCTGGGCATGTGTTTCAGCTTCCAGTCAAGCATCACAGTAGTGGGCTTGTATTTTGTCCGCCGGCGGCCGCTAGCCAATGCACTGGCTTCCATAGGAATCTCCTTGGGCGTCACCCTCTGGCCACTGCTGGCCCGATATCTTCTGGAAACCCTGGGCTGGAGGGGTGCCTTCCTTGTCTTCGGTGGCATCTTTCTCCACTGTTGTGTATGTGGATCCATCCTGAGGCCTGTTGCCACCAATGTGGTCCCCGAGCCCAAAGAAGATCCCCTTCTACCTCCCAAGATACCTGCACGCAGCTGCCTGGCAACATGTGTCTCAACCATCCAGTACCACCTGGCCTTTGACATCCTTCAGCACAATATGGGCTTCTGCGTATACGTCACGGGTGTGACATGGATGATCCTGGGTTTTGCACTGCCGCACATCTTCCTGGTGCCATACGCTATGCATCACGGGATGGATGAATATTGGGCAGCCATGCTCATGTCTATCGTCGGCTTCTGCAACATCTTCTTGCGGCCAATAGCAGGGCTGCTGGCAGGCAGGAAAAGCTTGGCTGCCTACCGGAAGTACCTGTTTGCCATGGCGGTCCTCATCAATGGGCTCACCAATCTAATCTGCACAGTGTCAGCAGACTTCCGGGTGCTCCTGGGCTATTGCCTGGTGTACAGCCTGTCCATGTGTGGAACCGGGATCCTCATCTTCCAGGTTCTAATGGACATTGTCCCGATGGATCGGTTCCCCAGTGCCCTGGGCCTCTTCACCATCCTATGTGGCGTGGCTTCTCTCTTCTCTCCACCATTGGCTGGTGAGGGCCTGGGAAGGAAGGCAATCAGTCATGCCCAATGGGGCCTGTATAAGTTGGGCAAAGGAGACCATCTGGACAGATTTGAGCCCAGTGTACCATTGTCACAAGGGACTTGGAATCTGTGATCTTCCCCTTCCCCCAACAGCTCAGTGACCATGCTAAAGTGTGTTATTTGCCGGGCCCTCAAGGTATAAAAATATAGGCTTGGCCAGGCATGGTGATACACGCCTGTAATTCTGCCAGTTGGGAAATGGAGGCAGGAAGATCTTTAGCAAGTTGGGAGCCAACCTGGACTATATGGGACCCTGTCTCAATCTTACTATCAGAGAGAGAGAGAGAGAGAGAGAGCAAAGGATACTTGCTCTCCTTACAGAGGACCCAGGTTCATTCCCAGCACCCACATGGTGGTTCATAACTGTTCATAACTCCAGCTTCCTGAAACATAGCACCCTCTTTAGGCCTTCACAGTACACTTACATACATGCAGGCCTTACACATAAAATAAATCAATCTTGTTCTAAGGGAGAGAGGGACTGGAGAGGTAGGTGGCCCAGGGGTTGATTGCACTTTTGCTCTTACAGGGGACCTGAGTTCAGTTCCTAGCATCCACAGAGTGGCTCACAGCCATCTGTAACTCCAGTTTTAGAGGCACCGATGCCCACCTCTGGTCTCTGTGAATACATGAGGCCCATACACATACATGAAGATAAAATACTCATACACTTAAGTAAAAGATTGTTTTTAAGGAGGGGGCAGGGAAGGAAGGAGAGAAAGAGAGAAAGAGTTTGCACTCCAGACTGCATGAGTCTGCTTTCTCCCTGTCTGGACCTCTGCTCCTGTCACTGAAGCACGGTGGTTGTTATAAGGGTCTCAAGCAAAGAGCAGGACTCAAGATAAGAGCTTCACCCGTGTTTACTGTCATTAACATCCTGGCTCTCCTACTTCCCACCCGTGAGTCCCAGGAAGATCACTCTCCTTCTCTGAGCTAGAATGTCAGCTACAGAATGCAGAAGAGAACATGTGCATAACATCTGCCCAGACCAGTTACTGAGTGCACGCCATCCAATCTACACTGTTGGGACTTACCTTCAGGGATGGGGGAGGAGGCGGGGGAGAGGGGATGGAAGTGGGGATTGGTGCTAGGAAGGAAACCAGCAGATGTGTAAGACAAGACCTGTAGGGAAGGTTATTCTGCAGGGGAGAGAGGGCCCTTTAGAATGGATGAGAGGAGTTGAGCTAGGGGGCTAGTCAGCAAGTAAGTGCGACAGGGGTCACTATTACAGTCAGACCCTGAAGCTCAGCTGTGTGAGGGTTTTGTTTTATTTGTTTGCTTAGCTTGGTTTGGTTTGGTTTCTCAAGACAGGGTTTCTCTGTATAGACCAGGCTGTGTTGTGTACCTCCAAGGTGCCAGCCATGACTTCCTATTGAGGGAAGACAAAACTAAAATCTCTGCCCTCCTAGAATCACGAGCTAGTTGGAGGAGCCTCTAGAGTCTGCACGGCAGATTAACTTGTTCTCTGTCCCCCAGGATTGCTGCTGGACACGACCAACAACTTCAACTATGTTTTCTACATGTCGAGTGGCTTCCTCATCTCAGCCTCCATATTCATGGGTGTGGGCTTCTATGCCGCAGAGAAGAAGAAACGGAAGCAAGACGAGCAAGCCAAGATGGAGGATGCCACCTCAGAGATTACCTCAGCGCACGGTCTTACCTCAGAAGACAAAGATAGTGCCAAGAAGCAACCGTACCCTGAAAACATCTATGTGACCAATGTCTGAACTCCAGAGATCACATGTGACCTGCCTCTGAGCTCTGAAGTCAGTGGGGGAACCTTCCTGACAGGAAGTAGGGTGTAGAAGTGGGCCTTCCTGGCCTTCTTCCTTGGATCCCAAGAAGACTGGTCTGAGTCCTGCTGGAAGCAGTCATGGCTAGTTACCCTGGCTGGCTCCTCCCAGCTACTCCTATAACACAACATTCTGGGGCTTTTTATCCAGTCTTTGTCCTTCTTGGCCTCACACAAATTTTGAAGAATTTGCCTTTCCTCCAAGAACTTACTCCTCCTCTCTTCCCAAATACCCAACCCTGACCCCCCCAGGTCAGGAAGATTAAGGGTGCTTGCTTTGAGAAGCTGAGTCTCATGCTAACTGGCACCAGACCTGAGGCAGAGATGAAGGGCCAGGATGAGAAACTGGCCGAGGTATAAGGTTAGGACCAATTGGCTGTTGGGGGGAACTGGTCCTGACACCTCTGCAGAGAGCAGGGAAAGAAACTTCTCTGGAAGGAGCCCTCCTGCTTGGGTTTCAGAAGTTATAAAGTCTGAAGAGTCTTCAGCCATTGAGCAGGGCCTGAGCCAGAATCTTCTCTTTTGCCGAATTCTGTATTCATGTAGCAGAAGGCAGACCGTGGACTAACCAGGAGACAAGGAGGCCAGTAACTTAAGGAACATTATAAAAACTGGGCCTATATAAGCAACCTGTAGTCTGTGCTCTGCTCTTGGCCTCTGAGGTTCCATCCCCTTTCTCCAGGAGGTGTTGGAAGTATCAACCCCGAGGCAGTAACTGGCTGACTCAGCTGCTACTGCTAGCCTGAGTTGATGACCTAGAGCTATGTCCACATAAACACTTCTGGTGCTGGTCTCTGTGGTCATCACATAAGGCTGGCTGTCATCAGCCCAGGCTTGTCCCAGCGGGGTACTCCAGGGAATGGGGAAACAGTCTGTTTGAATCATACACAAAAACATTCCCTGCCGCGGGTCATGAACTCCGGACTAATAAAGCAGGAAAACAGGCCTGAGTAAATTTCCTCCATTTCCTTCTCAGGCTTGTTTGTTGGTTCAGGCTCAACCAGGCTCCAGCAAGAAAACCTTATCAGGAAAAATGATTTTATTTTCATGACTGACGCCAGCCTTCCTCCTCCACAAGTCCATCTGGCATGAATAAGCATCTTTAGGATTCTTCTGTCTCCTCTGAGGTGCTGTCACCAGTGCCCCCTCATGGTCAAAGGAAGTACTGAAGCAGTGCATTTGCTGAGTTGCTTTGGGCATCATGTTCGCTGTCTCCAGAACTTGGGTGGAGATGTCTGAGTAGGTAAAGGTGCTTGCTACCAGGCAAACAACTTCAGTTTGATTCCTGGATCCCACATGGTGGAAGGAGAAGCCCCACTACCACAAGTTGTTCTGTGGCACACACACACACAAATAAATGTAATTTAAAAAAATTTTTAAAGTATGAAACACTGTCTTCCAGTTGAAAAGTCTGCCTCTATATCTAATGCCCCCCATTGCTTTCCTGATCCCAACTCAGAACTGAGCTTGACCACCCGGTCAACATGGAAGCAAGGTCTACTCTTTTGTGGCCAGGAACTACTTTGGACCATCCCTGGAAGATTTTGAGGGGAATCAGCAAAGTGTTATGAGATCTCAAAGGCTCCTGGTCCCCGGGGTCTTTGATGCTCTAACTAGTCAGACACTTGGCCATCTTGAGCTGATATGTAAGAAGCCAGGCTAGAATGGCTTTTTACAAAACCTAAGGAGTTCTCACGGAGCAACCTCGGTACTCCGGCACCTAAACTAAGGTTGAAACTCTTGCTCCGGGTGGTTACCGGGCATGGATTAATCACCGGGACTTGAACTCCAGAGGTGAGGGCCAGGGACAAGTGAAGTGCATAAGCCATTCTGCTGTGACTCAGGCCCCTGGTAGCAAGCATAGAGCTAAGTATATGACCCTTGTCCTAAAAACCCCTTACTGCCTACATCTCCACCTCCATGACAGCATGACAAAGCTGTCTTCCTCCCTGATGCTCCTGTGACTCTAAGATTTTGTTTTGGGTTTGACGGGTGTTCTGTTTTGTTGACAGGGTCTCGCCACGTAGCCCTGACTTGCCTTGCAGACTAGGCTGTTCTTAAACTCCGAGTTCTGGGATTAAACTACCACCAGGTCTAGATGCCCAGCTGTTAGTCCATCCATCTTTCCCTCCCTTCCTTTCTTCTTCTTACCTTCTCCCTCCTTTTCTCCTCTTTCCCTCCTCTCTCCTTTTCTCCTCTTTCCCTCCTCTCTCCCTTTCTTCCTCCGTCTATGCATCACCGCAGCGGCTGCGCAGCTGATGCCTAAAGTCTCCAGCTCTAGAAATGAGCGGGAAGCCCAAAAGGCTCTTTAGTAACCACGCCCAATCCTGTCCTGGTCCTGCCCACTCCGTTTCCTGGGGCGGGGCTAAAGCGACTTCCGCCCTAAACCCGGAAGCGGTGTGGAGAGCGCGGTGAGGGGCGTGCCTTCGGTTGCAAAATGCCACGGCTTGTCACCCGGGTTGAATTTCGGTTGTCAAACCCGGTTCTGAAAGGATCCTGAGACCCCTAGCCAGACCCCCAGCTGCCAATTACTGCAGACTTGGATCTCAGGACCAGAGTAGGCTTGCTTGCCGCTCCGTCGCCACCAGGACGGTTCAGGGATCTAGGCGAGGATTTCAGCCGTGGGACCTCTTTCTTCCTACTCGACCTCCCAAGTCCGCCGCCCCAGTCATGGCACAGAAACCCAAGATAGACCCCCACGTTGGGCGGCTAGGCTACCTGCAAGCGCTAGTCACGGAGTTCCAGGAGACCGAGAGCCAAGGTGAGAAGTGTGGGATGGGCGCTAGGGACCCGGCAGGGGTCTGACCCGGCAATAGCCGCACAGGCCCGACCCTAGTGCCGCTTCCCATTGCAGACGCCAAGGAGCAGGTTCTCGCCAACCTTGCCAACTTCGCTTATGACCCGGGCAACTATCAGTATCTACGGCAACTGCAAGTCCTGGACTTATTCCTCGATTCGCTGTCAGAAGAGAATGAAACTCTAATCAAGTTTGCTATTGGTAAGAGGCTGCCCACCCCACCCCCAAGATATGGACTAGAGTGACTTGAGTCAGGCGTGTTGGCACTCACCTGTAAAACGAGCATTGTGTAAGGCCAAAGCAGGAGGATTGCCTCGACTTAGGGGCCAGCCTGGGATTCAGAGTAAGACACTGTCAGTAAACAAACTGGATGGGAATCTCACCTGCTAGGGCAGACCTTCCATGTGTGGACCACCTCCTCCTCCACACATTTCCCGTGTCACAGCTTGTTGTGACCTTTCCTTCCTCTTAGAAAAGAGATAAGCAAGGAAATGGGTTGAGACCTCTTTGAAAGAAGTATGAAGCTTGCTCTTGTATCGTTTACTGTCAGGGTGAATTGGAATTCGTAGTACCTTAGGACCCCCCTGCAGTTGGATTATTGTAAAGCCATTTGAATTATTCAAGGTAGATTCTTTTAAATTTGCTGTGTATGTGTGTGTTGGTGTGTATGTGTGAATGAGTGTGGATATGCATGTGAACCAAGCTGTGTCCATGAAGTTTTTCAAAAGTCAGTTCTCACAAGTACAGTAGTACAAGCCTTTGATCCCAGCACTCCAAAGACAGAGGTAGGTGGATCTTTCTGAGTTCCAGGCCAGCTTAGAGTATGGAGTTCTAGGCCATCTACGGCTACGTAGTAAGATGTTGTCTCTAAAATATAAGGTAATAATAGTAGTCGTAGCATTCTCCCCTTCCCGTTGCTAAGGCAGGATCTCTTGTGTCTTCAAAGTAGGGCAGTGTTCTCCATAGCTGGCACATGAGCTTCCAGCTGATCCAACGTCCCATCTCTCCTAAGAGTGCTGGGTTCCGGATGTTCACTGCTGCATCTGGTGTTCTTGTGTAGGTTCCTGGCATTGAACTCAAGTCTTCAGGTTTGTGTGGCAAGCTCTTTTACCTACTGAGCCATCTCTTCTGCCCCACGATAGACTGTTATTATCCGATACTCTATAAGGAAGGTGCTTGCCGGGGTTCTGGAGATGGTGAACAGGTTGGGGATTGTGGTCTAGAAGGGGAGCTAGGTGGAGAATAAAACAGTAGAATAAATAAGCAGCAAACTCGGATGGAGCCAGAGGAGGAGGCGCTACTTCTGCTACTCCGGTTTCAGCCATCTTGGACATTCGAATCCTGTGATATAGACCAAGGGAAGCAGGAAGCTGTTAGAAGGAAGGCAGACCTGTTAGGAGTATTTCAAGTGAAGAGGCGGATGGAACCGTGTGAAATTACAGGGGTTGGCACAAGGGTTTTGGATCTAGGTCATAGGAAGAAGTTTAGAATTTAAGAACAAACAAATTCTTTCAGCACATACCTTTAAAAATAACCTTCCCCCATATAGTTTGAAAAGAACCCTAGGAACACAGAGAAAGAAACCATCTGTAAGAATAACTTCAGGGCTGGAATGTGGCTCAGTGATGGGGCAACTGTATTATGGTGCATGTACCACATGCCTAAGGCTCTGTGGGTCAGTCCTCAGCACCGAAAGAAGAGAATTCCAATATCATTTAATATTTAGTCATGCAAATTTTTCTAAAATACTCTAAAGAACATTCTTTTTTATTTATGGGGAAGGAGAGGGCATTTGAGGTCTCACTATGTAGCTGTGACTGGTCTAAAACTTGTCTGCCTCATGGGTGCTGGGATTAAAGGTTGTACTACTGTGCCTGACTTTCAGAAGGTAATTTTAGAGTAAGTCCTTCTACCATGTGGTAGAGTTCCATTTCCAAGGTTGGAATTCAGGTCATGAGACTTGATGGCAAGTGCCTTTACCCATTGAGCCATCTTGCAGGCCTAAAAAGACATTTTGTGGTTGTTGGTTTGTTTTCTTAGTCAGGGTTTCTATTCCTGCACAAAATACCATGACCAAGAAGCAAGTTGGGGAGGAAAGGGTTTATTCAGCTTACACTTCCATATCACTGTTCATCACCAAAGGAAGTCAGGACTGGAACTCAAGCAGGTCAGGAAGCAGGAGCTGATGCAGAGGCCATGGAGGAATGTCACTTACTGGCTTGCTTCCCCTGGCTTGCTCAGCTTGTTTTCTTATAGAACCCAGGTCTCCCAGCCCAGGAATGGCACCACCCACAATGGGCTGGGCCCTCCCCCCTTGATACTCACTAATTGAGAAAATACCTTAGAGCTGGATCTCATGGAGGCATTTCCTCAACTGAGGCTCCTTTCTCTGTGATAACTCCAGCTTGTGTCAAGTTGACACAAAACCAGCCAGTACAGTTTGTATAACTAGGATCCAGCCCAGGACCTGTGGGCCTGTGTATCAGAGGCTTTCCATGGAGATCTCTGGCCAGGCCAGGTGAGAGAGTTCAAGGGAAGTGGTAAAGGGTGCGAGCAGGTAGTGGGGATTGCCTCCGCCACTTCTGCTGCTGTCTCCACTTCTGTTGCTTCGAGATGCTGTACTGGCTGGGCTGAGCTGAGCCAGGCTAAGACAGTGGAAGCCTGACTAGCCAGAGAAGGGGTGCAGGGGAGCTTCTGGTTGTGTTTCGGGTGAGCCATTCTCTTCCCTGGCGGCAGTGTTACAACTCTTATGACAGAAGCTCCCAGACGACAGAGTAATTCTCACACACTTCTATTCCTTCTAGATAGAATCTTTACATACAGTTTGGGAATGGGTTGCGGTCTAACAGTATGTTCTTCCAATTGGCTTGGTCTGAGAGGTTAGGGATGCCTCATCTACATGTGGAAGGGCTTGGGGGTGCTGCCCCTACTTGATGGATGACCACAAACCTCAATGGGGGGTGGCAAGGGGAGTGGTTATGTGACTGGGGCTTGGTCCTGGGAGCAGGCAAAGCTCCTACTGTTCCTTCAGAGTCTCCGGGGCTTCTGGCCCTAGCTCAGCCTTACCAGGCTTCTTCTCATGGCCCACCACCCCACAAAGACCTGCATATTTCTTACTGTGTTCCTTAGAGAGACCTTTATGTTCCAAGTAAACTTTTTGTTTTATAACAAGGTGAGAAAACTTGAAGACACTGGGAGAATAACTCAGTTGAGAGCGTGGTGGCCTGTGCCTGCAATCGCAGCACGCAGGAGGTGGGGACAGGAGCTCAAGCATACCTTCAGCCACATAGCAAGTCCAAGCCTGAGACACTTTCTCACAAAGAAGAAAGAAAAAGAAACAATTCCAAAGACAAAGAGTTCCCACATATTCACACCCACTTTTTTCTATTCTTAACTCCTTGCATTGTCTGGTTCGTTTGCTGTAATTAATGAGTTGGAGCTGACATTAGGCAGTCTTTATGTATATTCATTATTCATATGATCTTCATTTTTTTTTCCTAATACACTTTTTTCTGGCCCAAGATCCCACATGACATACATGGCTTAATTATCAGGTCTTACTTAGATGTTTCTGTTTTTGCTTCTAATGTTAGGATCTGTTAGTGACAGTGGGACATAGCTCTCTTGATTCACCTTCATGACCTGGCTGAGCAGTTGTTTGTCAGAAGTCTCCATTACAAAGCTGCCCCCTCCCCTTCCGCAGTAGACTTTTGGGACAGAGGTTGTTACATAAATTATCCTAAATCTCTTTTAAAAATTTTTTTACAGCTATGTGTCTGTGTTTATGTGTATGTCATGATGGGAACATGGAGGTCCAGGGACAACATATAATGTAGGGTTAATTCTCTCCTATCGTGTGGGATCAAGGAATGATGCTCAGGTTGTTGGGCTTGGCAGCAAGCGTTCTTCCCAATAAGCCTTCTCTCCAGCCCCTTAAATCTCTTTTAGTCCTTATGTTTGGGAGATTCTGTGCCAGGGGAAATGTAAGCAAATATCCACCTTCCCTGTAGGGTGCCAGCAGCAACCAAAGATCCCACTAGAGTATATTCTGTGTAGCCACTGATTTTATTGGGCCTGCTTACAAAGCATGGGTGCCCTCACCCTCCACAAGCAGCTGCTCTATTAAGTGCAATAGGGAACTCACTGTAGGAGTTGGGACTCAAAGAGGCTGGTGCTGCTGTAAGCTGAGAGATGGAGCCTCAGATGTGGGTGGGGGTCGGGGAGGATGGTGGGCTCTGGGTGGATCTAGAGGTCTTCAGAACATCCCTATGGGGGTCCTCTGTCCCTGAGTAAGGTTGGAGCCCAGTTGTCTAGATTATACCCATGCTCTTCTAGAAGTATGTTATACTAGATAAACTAAGGAGTCAAAAAATTGGTTCTAGACTAGGAGGAAGTAGGATCAGGAGTTTACAGTCAGCCTCAGTTATATAATGAGTTTGATGTAAGCCTCAAACATGACACTCTACAAGTGCACACCATTCATCCCAGCACTCAGGATACAGAGCCAGGGAGATCTTTGTAAGCTCCAGGTTAGCTAGGGTCTACATAGTGAGTACTTTGTCTTAAAAAAAAAAAAAAAAAAAAAAAAAGAAGGGGCTGGAGAGATGGCTCAATGGTTAAGAGCACTGACTGCTCTTCCAGAGGTCCTGAGTTCAAGTCCCAACAATCACATGGTGGCTCACAACCATCTGTAATGAGATCTGATGCCCTCTTCTGATGTGTCTGAAGACAGCTACAGTGCACTCACATACATTAAATAAACAAATAAAATAGCCAGGTGGTTGTGGCATATACTTTTAATTATAGCACTTAGGAAACAGAAGCAGTTGGATTTTTGTGAGTTCAAGGCCAGCCTGGTCTACAGAGTGAGTTCCAGGACAGCCAAGGCTACACAGAGAAATCCTGTCTTAAACCAAGTCTGCCCCACTGTTTCCCTCTGAATGGTGACAGTGGCCATGCTTCTGCCTGGGAGCCATAGACTCCTCCAAAGTAGACTTCCGACTCTGGAGAAAATTGCCCCATTACAGAGATGTTCCTCCAGGTTCCAGACAGCATCTGCCCTGCTGGCCCCTCAGCCCCAGAGGGCAGTGCTCCCAGCACTGGGCCCCTGAGATGCTCCCCTGCCAGCTTGGAGGCTCCATGGGAGACGTCTGCTCTCTGGGCAGTTTCCCTGAGCAATGACTGTCCTGTCCCTCAGGATCTGTCGGTATCAGCGCTGTCTTATTTTCCTGTCCTTTCCATCTTCAGGAAGTCTAAGTTTCCAGTCCCAAGTGCGGCTCCAGCTCTCATCCTTGAATCTCTGAGGCGATGTGTGGATCTGATTGCTCTTGTGTTTATCGTATGCAACTTAAAAGGAGAGTCCCAGTGGGACCCAGACACAGATCCGATGGCTGTTGTCATTTCCCAACCTCGGACTGCCTCTGGCACTGAGAGGGGAGCACTGCCACGCACCTGCTCTGCTGCTGAGAGCACTGTGCCTGGTGGGAGCACGTAAGGTGGAGACCTCCCTGAGAAGCAAGCCTGGCTGTGCAGTTCAAGATGCCTCATGCTTTGGCCTAGCGAGGAAGATGGAAAGAGAGGGTGAGAGGCAGAGGCCTCATGAAGGACTGGTTCAGACTGCCCTGGGCCATGTCTCCCAGAACCCAAACCAATGTTAGTCTGATGGCAAGCAGCACAGTGAGTTTGATATGAATGAGCTGGGCTTGGGGATCAGACAGGCCTAGGCTCCATCACTGTCTGGGTGTGTAATTTCCCTTTAGGCATCTGTCAGAGGGAGACTGTTAGTAGCTACTTGCTGGGAGAATAAAGTAACTGGCCTTTTAGAGTCATCGTGTGCAAGTACAGGACCCCCTAGGCCTCCACCCATGGACTTGAATCTAGATCGCATTACAGGCAACCTCTCTTCTTCCAGGTAGGATGGGACAAGTTCCATTAGGGAACTGCCCTTCTCTTCAGGGATTCTTGCCCTCTAGAAAAGTACCTTGTGTAATAGGGAATGGTTGGAATGTGGATCCTTTGCCCCACAGCAGGTGTCGGGGCAGAGCTGGGTAAAAAGAAGCCTGGTATTAGGCCTGCTGGCTGTAATCTGCCCTGACTACACCAGGCCATGGCTGTTAGCGCCTGTGGCACTGGCATTCAGTGAGGGTGTGCTGCTGGTCAGTGTGGGTGTTGTCACCTCTCACCCTGGAGATAGAGGGTCACCTTGTTAGCAGCTAGTGGATGCAGTGAGACCTGTGGACTCTGACTGGTGGCTTGAGGGACCTCCACCCAGATAAAGCTGTGTCCTTGGAAAGAAGTTCAAGATGAGTCCGAGTGAAAAGTTAGCAAGTAACTAGAAATGAGATCTTCCATGATGTAGGTCTAAGTGTGGGCATTCAGAGAGGGGGTACTTAGGAACAGTCGTACACACCCAAGACGTGGGTGCAAGTGAGGTGATTATGTGTCTTTTGAAGTTGCATTGCTCAAAGGATCTCACATCCATGTTTAGAGATTTAGCAGAGTATAAGGACTATGTTTAAAAATTCAGTGAAAGGGGTTAGTGAAGTTGTTCAGCAGAGAGAGGCATTGGCTGCCCAGCCTGACGGCCCTCTAATCCGGACCCACATTGTAGGAGGTGACTGACTCCCCCAAGTCATCCTGATGGACATTAGCCTCTGCCTCTGAGGCGCCCCAGCCTCAGTCTGGCTGTAGTTATTCCACCAGCTGTGGTAGTAGCCTGAGAGCCACAGTCAGCCCCTGCCAGCACAGCCTGGTCTGGCTGTCGTTTAGGGGAAGGGGTAAGTGGCATTGTCCCCTGTGAAGCAAATGGGGCTGAGCCCTCCTTGCACCTCGGGATACTTCTCCTCAGCAAGGTTGACTCCCGAGAGTTGAAGTAACTACAGCCAGGTGCAGCCCTAGTCTCCTAGACCCGGGGCACCCAGCAGAGACAGCCCAAACTCAGCTCCAAGGCCTCATCCACCTTTGTCTCTGCCGCAATGTGTCTCCTCCACCCCAGTTAGGGGTTTGCTTGGTGCCCAAGGCTCAGGGTCACATTTAATCACAGAGGAACTAGCAGCCACCGGGCAGCGGTCTTAGTCACGAGAAAGCTGCCCGTGATTGCAACTTTGGCTGAGAAGTCGATGGATTACGAGGCACCAGCTCTAAAGCCAGGAGGATCTCAGGAACGCTCAAGAGTGAGTGAAAGAATGGAGCAGAACCCCAGTTGGAAACTTCCTGTATACTTGTCCCAGGGCAACATGGAGATGCAGAGAAACCATAGGAGGATTCTGCTTCTCTGAAAACTGATTCTCAGGATGCTACGCGGTACTTGGCAGTTTTGTTGCTGAAGCCGATCCCTTCCTTTGAAAAGTCAGGTTAAACTGGCATCCTAGATCTTGCAATACATATCTCTGCCACCAGGTGGTGGAAGTGCTCAACAGCTAAGTCGGCTACAGCCTCTTTGGAAAGCCTCAGTGTATTTCCCTTGTAATTAATGTTATTGACATTTGGAAGAGTTCTTCTTTCTCTAGCTTTCTTCCCTCCTTCCTTCCTTTTTTCCTTCCTTTTTTCCTTCCTTCCTTCCTTCCTTCCTTCCTTCCTTTCTTTCTTTCTTTCTATGTGCATTGGTATTTTGCCTGCATGTATGTCTGTGTGAAGGTGTTGGGTCTCCTAGAACTGGTATTATAGACAGTTGTGAGCTGCTCTGTGGGTGCTGAATCGAACCCAGGTCCCCTTGAAGATCAGCCAGTGCTCTTAACCTCTGAGTCACCTCTCCACCCTGTCTTTTTCTTTTCCAGTAAAATATAGTGTCCTGTGTACAGTCCCAGCTACTTGAGAGTCCTAGGCAGAGGGAGGGTCTCTTCTCCTTTGATATCAAGCAGGCTTAATTTAGGCATAACAGTTGTGTGTGTTTTAATTATGTGACTTACAGCTGACTGTGTAGTACAAGATTTACAGAATTCAAGAGAGTGATCCCAACATGGTGGTGTATGTTGTAATCCCAGCACTAGGAGACAGGCACTCAGATCTCCAGAAGTTCAAGACTAGCCTTGGCTACATGGGGAATTCCAGGCCTTCCAGGGATACACAGGAAGGCCTTGTCATGCACACACACACATACACACACACACACATTCATGAATAAAAGTACATTGCTTTTTCTTTTCTCTTGGTTATTTTTAGATAATGCCTCAATGTAGGCATGGCTGGTATGGAATTCACTATGTAGATGGGGCTAGCCTCAGACTCACAGAGATCCACCTGGCTCTTCCTCCACATGCTGGAATTAAAGGTGTGTGCCACCACTTCCTGTGGATGCCAAGGCCTCCAGTGTGTTTGCCCAGCACTGCTCTGTGTTCTCCAGACTCTTGGGTAACAGTTCTACAGCTGGCTTCTAGTACATTCTCCAGAGATATTTCCCAGATTTATAAATCCATATGTAAATGTAAGTAGCTGCACTGGCTTGTTTTGTGTCAACTTGACACAAGCTGGAGTTATCACAGAGAAAGGAGCCTCAGTTGAGGAAATGCCTCCATGAGATCCAGCTCTAAGGCATTTTCTCAACTAGTGATCAAGGGGGGGAGGGCCCAGCCTATTGTGGGTGGTGCCATCCCTGGGCTGGTAGACCTGGGTTCTATAAGAGAACAAGCTGAGCAAGACTGGGGAAGCAAGCCAGTCAGCAGCATCCTCCATAGCTTCTGCTTCAGCTCCTGCTTCCAGTCCTGACTTCCTTTGGTGATGAACAGCAATGTGGAAGTGTGAGCTGAATAAACCCTTTTCTCCCCAATTTGCTTCCTGGTCATGATGTCTGTGTAGGATTAGAAACCCTGACTAAGACAGTATCTGGATAATTTTTTATAATCTATGCTTAAATAGCCTGTATCTATCTACATATGTTTGTGTGATTATTTGAGGCAGGGTCATACTCAATAACCCAGGATAGTTTGCAACTCACTCTGTAGACCAGGCTGGCCTTGAACTTGGGGCAAACATGCTGCTCCAGCTTTCCAAGTGTAAATATGAGCCTCCATACCCTAGTTTAGAATTCTTTAATGTATTTACATACTTTGGTGCATATCCTTGGCATGCAATATATCTTTCCAGCCTGGCCAACATAATGAAAAAACAAAACAAACAAACAACAGCATTGTATACCAAGAGTGGTGGCACTTCTGTATTCCTAACACTTGAGTGGTGGAGGCAAGAGAATCATGAGTTCAAGACTAGCCCAGACTACATAGTGAGACCCTAACTATCAGAAGGAAAGAGTTGAAGAGAAGCCCCACTGACCCCATATACTGCTGTAACCTATAGAAGCCAGTTTCCATGTTGCTTAAGTGTTTCACAGATGACACACACACACACATGTATGTACGTATATGTATTTTCCTCTTACAGCTAGTGACATTTTCAGGGTGCTGGAGTAAAACCCAAGAACAGATTAGTACATTTTCACAAAATTGCATTCTTGTGCATATGATGTGGGAGGGGTGTATATACATGCTATTGCATGTATGTGGGGGTCAGAGGACAACTTTATGGAGTCAGTTCTCTCCTCCCACCCTTATGTGGGTTCCTGAGATTGAACTTTGGTCACCAGGCATGCCCAGGTACCTTTACCTGCAATCTCACTGGCATGTCTTTGTTTTTGTTTTAATTTTTTTGTCTCTTTGTATACCTGTCCTGAGACACAGTATGTAGACCAGGCTGGCCTTGAACTCAGAGATCTGCCTGCATCTGTCTTCCAAGTGCTGTGATTAAAGGCGTGTGCTACCACTGCCCGCTCACCTTTTTTAACCCCTTTCCAGCACCAGCTCCTACTTTGTGACTCCACATCAGTCTCCTGTTTCTCTGAGTCCAGCTCTCTTCATCTCAGGTTCCACCTTCCAGGGGTTTCTATGGTTACTGACGTCCAGCAGAACCCTGCCTTTGCCTCTTGCCTCTAGCTCTTCTACCCTTCCCCTATCTTTGTCTGTACAAAGCAAATTCTTTAGCTAATCAGGACTTGCTTTTCTCTCTTCTTTCTTTTTGGTGGTGCTAGGAGTGAGCCCAGGAGCCTGCATCCACCCCAGCCACACCCAGTCCCCCTTTTCTGTTTTGTAACTATCTTGTAAACGGAGTATGATGAATGTACAGTTAAAACACATGCAAGTGGCAGTTTAATTAATCCTTAAATTCATTCAGGTATGTGCCCCTACATGTACCAGCAGTTGCTTGGTCATGATGTGTCTTGTTTCTCCCACATGCCCCAGGCAAGCACAGCTCTTACCTTCGTCTCTATGGATTGCTTTAACCTGGTCTTTATTTAAAAATACATTTTAAATTAAACAAAAATTCTTTGTTGATATATTCTCATCCTACTTCAGTTTTCCCTCCCTCCCCTTTCCCCTCTCTCCCTCCCACCTCCCCTCTCTCCCTCCCCTCTCTCCCTCCCCTCTCTCCCTCCCCTCTCCCCTCTCTCCCTCCCCTCTCCCCTCTCTCCCTTCCCTCTCCCCTCTCTCCCTCCCCTCTCCCCTCTCTCCCTCCCCTCTCCCCTCTCTCCCTTCCCTCTCCCCTCCCTCCCTCCCCTCTCCCTCCCCTCTCCCCTCTCTCCCAGAGCCACCAGCTCCGCTCTGTGCCTCCCTTCAGAAAAGAGCAGGCTTCCTAACCAAACACTGCATAACAAGCTACAGTAAGCCAAGGCACACAGCAGCACATCAAGACTGGACAAGGCAGCCCAGAAGGAGGAAATGGGGCAGCCCTGCTCCCACTGCTGGGATTCCCATAAGAACACCAAACTACTCAGGCATAGTATCTGCAAAGGACCTAGGTCAGACTCCTATAAGCCCCCTAATCTGTGAGCCCTCCTGAATCCTGGTCAGTTGATTCTGTGAGCCATGTTATCCTGCTGTGCCCCTGAGCTCCACCTAATGCTTGGCTGTGGGACTCTGTATCTGCTCCTCTCAGCTGCTGGATGAAGTCTCTCTGGTCTCTGGTGATGATTCTGCTAGGCCCCTGTCACAGAACACAGAACACACTGCAGGTTAGGACCAACCGAAGGTTGAAGGGTTGGTGTCCCAATCCCTCTCCTTGAGGCCTTGCCAAGTTACAGAAGACCAGGCTCTATGTCTAGGAGTCTTTGCTAGGGCTTCTGACCTAGATCCCGTGGAATTTCCAATGCACTACATCTCCACCTTGCCCCCGAAATGCCCTCCTCCGATTTCAGTCCTTTCTGCTAGTATTTTCTCTCCTTCTACCCCCATTAATCTGGCTTCTTAAAAAAATAAAATAAACAAGTAAGTAAAGGGTCGTAGGGAGGTGTGGTAGCACAGGACTTTAATTCCAGCATTTGGGAGGCAAAGGCAGATGGATCTCTATGAGCTCAAAGCCAGCCTGGTCTACATAGAAAGTTCCAGACCAGCTAAAGCTACACTGTGAGATCCTGTCACATACACCACCCACCCCACCCCACACACACAAATAATTCTATGTGTATTCTTGAGTATTCACCAGAGGTGAATGCTGAGGGTTATCTTCTGTGTCTCTCCAAATACACACACACACACACACACTCCTCTCTCTGTCCCCACAATGAAGAGGTTACAGACCCACACAGTTATGTCTGGCTTATTTATATGGGGCTAGGATCAAATTCAGTGAAGTACTTTAACAGCTGAGCCATTTCCCAAACTCCAAGATGTATACATCTTTTGTTTACCTTTAAGGAGGCAGAGAGACACAGGTGCTGATGGAGACCAGAAAAGGACGTCAGATCCTGTGGAGCTGTAGTTACAGGAGCAAGAGCAGTGTATGCTGAGCCTTCTCTCCAGTCCTTGTGGGGCTTGTTTGTTTATTCACATTTAGGAGGATGGCTGTGTGAGTACTGTATTTGTACCATGGGATCCTGTGGAGGCCAGTGTTTGGATTCTCTGCAGCTGGAGTATTAAGCCATTCAGAGCTGCTTGGTATGGGTCCTGGGAACAGGACTTGTGTCCTCAAGAACAGAAAGTAGTCTCAGACACTGAGCCATCTCTCTAACCCCCCTTGTCTTGCCTTTGAGATGGTGCTATATTTCGTAGCCACGCCTAGCAGGGAAAGCAAACTTTGATGTTGGTGTTTTAGTGCAAACCCGTTACCAGCACTCAGGAGGCCGTGGCTCTACAGGACACTATTCTAGGCTGACTTAGGCTTCAGGGCAAGAATCTGTCTCAAAGCTAGCTCCTAAAACTCTCTTGAAGATCCTACCTTTCATTTTATTAGTGTGTGTGTGTGTGTGTGTGTGTCTATGTGTCTATGCATGTGTGCGCATAAATGCAGATGTCCATAGGGGCCAGAAGGGGGTTTAAGATCCCCTGAAGCTGGAATTCATGCTGCCCACTAGGACCAAATTCAGGTCCTCTGTAAGGGCAGTGCGTACATACTCTTAGCTGTTGAGCCATTTTCCTAGCCTAGAAACATTGTTAAAGCTCTGTATATTTTTCATCCAATAGACTTGCTGTAATTTACTTATTGGATAGGTTTGCTACTTATGTTTAGCATGTTGTGAAGTTTCTGGTTTCTTTTTCTTTCTCACTATCATTCTGGGAGAGGGAGGATTCTGAGGACAGAAGTCAAGGTGGCTCGCAAGGTGGGCGAGCATTCTTCCATGGAATAAACCTCAGTCCTGTGTTTCTTTCTTCCACAGCTCTTCTTTTTTAGGGGTAGGCGTGGATTGTTGGTTGGTTGATTGATTGGTTTTGAGACAGTTTTTGATTCGTTTTTGGGTCTTGTTGTTTTGAGACAGGGTTTTTCTGTGTAGCCCTGGCTAACCTGGAATTCTCTGTAGACCAGGCTGGCCTCGAACTCAGAGATCTACCTGTCTGTGCCTCCCGAGCGCTAAGGCCAAAGGTGTTTGCCACCATTGCCAAGATCCACAGTCCTTCCCTCTTCACAGCAGGCAGGCTAAGGGAGGTGGATGGAGGCAGGGACTCTGGTGGATCTGCTACTTGGTCTTGATGCTCAGCCCATTCTTGTCTCAGAAACTCTGTCCTTCTCCTGGGCCCTTACCCAATTCTTTATCTCCAGTGGATGCTGTCTACTAAGCAGAGGGAACTAGAGCCCTGAGGACCGGAAGCCGAGTCAGTGAGTACAGGAAGTAGTAGTCTTCCTGCATTGAGGAGCCAGTATGAAGCAAAGTGTTCCTCTTAGAAAAGGCCTACAGGTTAGTGAGTCCAGGGGACCTAACCTGAGAGAATGGAGGGAGGGGTCTTGCTCATCCTCTCCTGCAGATACAGGTTTGGTTTCTTGTATCAGTGTTCTTGCCTGCATGTATGGGCATGTTCTACATGCATTCCTGATACCTCTGGAGACAAGAGGCATTGGCACCCCTAGAACTGGAGTTATAGGTAATTGTGAGGTATCATGTTGGGTGCTGGAAACAGAACTCAGATCCTCTGGAAGAACACCTGTATTGGCTGGTTTTGTGTCAACTTGACACAAGCTGGAGTTATCACAGAGAAAGGAGCCTCAGTTGAGGAAATGCCTCCATGAGATCCAGTTATTTTTCTCAACTAGTGATCAAGGAGGGAGGGCCCACCACCAAGTGGATCCCTGGGCCGGTTCTATAAGAAAGCAGGCTGAGCAAGTCAGGGAAACAAGCCAGTAAGCAACATCCCTCCATGGCCTCTGCATCAGCTCCTGCTTCCTGACTTGTTTGAGTTCCAGTCCTGACTTCCTTTGGTGATGAAGAGCAATGTGGAAGTGTGAGCTGAAAAACCCTTTCCTCCCCAACTTGCTTCTTGGTCATGGTTTGTGCAGGAATAGAAACCCTGACTAAGATAGCACCCAAAGCTCTTAACCTCTGAGCCATCTCTTGACAGTTTTTAAAGTGCAGAGTCCCTGGTCTCTCACCCTAGACTTTCCTACTCTTCAGGGTAATGGTGAAACATGGTGTTGTGTCTGCTCCACTGAGGGATACGTATAGTGGCAGGCTGGACTTATAAAGCCTTGGCAGAGGACTGGAGCTTGGTGACCTTGCAGTCCTTGTCCATGGACAAACTTCTCCCCAAGACTCACTACCCAGAGAGAAACTGGGAGGGGAGATGAGAGGAAGCCAGGACCCAAGCACCAGGCTCATCTTTGCCTTTCTCCAGGGGGGCTCTGCAACCTGTGCCCGGACAAGGCCAACAAGGAGCACATCCTGCAGGCAGGAGGCGTCCCGCTCATCATCAGCTGCCTGTCCAGTCCTAACGAGGAGACCGTGTTATCGGCTGTCACCACACTCATGTACCTGAGCTCATCAGGCACCCGCTCCCATCCTGAACTGACCTCCCTGCCCGTAGTCCAGTGCATGCTGCGCTTTTCTCTCTCAACCAACACAAGGCTCCGGAACCTGGCCCAGATATTCCTAGAGGACTTCTGTTCCCCAAGCCAGGTGGCTGAGGCCCACAGCCAGGAGGCCCATTCTGCCCTGGGTATCCCACTGCCAAAGACCGAGGCCCCACAGCAGCCCTGATCCAAGGAGACTTAAAGATTCTGCCACTTTCTGCCCGAGAGTAGTCCTGGTACAGGTACAGGAAGCAGCTGATAGCATCCTGAGCCCATCCTGCCCAAGTGGTGCCTGTCTGGCTGCTACAAGTTGCAGTCTTGGCATGACAGGCATTTACATCTAGGGAAAGCAGTAGGAGCAAAGAAGCCAGACTTGAGATGCTTAGAGGGGAAAAGCAAAGCTGGTATAGCTTTCATGGATTGGCCCTCAATAAACTACAGACGGAAGACCACCTCTGCTGCCCCCAGTGCCCTGCTAATACCCTCGTGTAAAAAGCTGCATATCTGAGACAGTGGCCAGTACCCTGTGTTCTGGGTAATTTTGATGTTTGGAGATCAGTCAGGTTCACTGGCTGGGAAAGTGCTGTGGGCTAACTCCTCCATTGTTAAAAATGCTGTGGGCTAACTCCTCCAGGGTTGAGGCTAAGCATGTGGTCACAGTAGACCTTGACCTGGATAACTCTGCAGACCAGAAACAACTGTCACACAACCCTGCTCTCTGCTGGGCACCATGTGAGGAATGCAGAGATGAAATTTCTTCCCTTGGGCGTCACATCTTATTGGTCATTAACTAGATGGTCATTAGGCCCCTGGAGCAAGGCCCTGCAGGTGTTGAGAGCTGAGTGTTCAGGCGCTTGGCCTTGTCTCTCTGGAGAGGCCCTACTTAGGATCCTAGGACGTAGACAGCAAGACGGTGACTTCAGATCCCTGTTTTACCAGGCTGTGGACCTCTCGGGGACCAGCTGCCAAGTGAAGCATCCCTGTTCCTTTAAGAGTTGCTCTGGCCCCTCTGCCTGTGGGTCAGATCTCCTGACACTTGGGTGGGAGCCCTGCATATGAACCCTTCCTGGGCTATCCCAGTCTACCTCCTGCCATTCTCTCAGGAGCCATGAGCCTCCAGTAGGTGCTGTTAACCTTTAGAGCTTGAATGCAGATCTTTAGTAAAGACATCTAGAAACTAGATGTCTGTGCACCACAGCGGCTCAACCTATAATCTGATCACTTGAGAGACAGAAGCAAGAGGACAGCAGTGAGTCTGAGTCCAGCCTACCTAGTGAGTTCCTGTCACAAAGGTCCTAACAGTGTCAAAGACAGCAAGATCCTGTAACTGGTGACCCCACCCTCTCTGCCAGTGAGAAGAAAGAAATGACACCTGGGGAGATGTGAAAAGAGTAGGGCCTGAAGAGAAATTGAGGTTTAGGAAAAAATGGGGGCCCTGATCACTGAGCATTGTCCTCAGATGGGCAAGGAAAAGCTAGAGGGAGATCTACAGGGGGTTGGAAGGGGAGCTGTCTGTACAGCCACTGGATGATGGAAGGGAGGGGACCATCAGTGTGGCCGTCTCTCCCCCAGGCACGCTAGTCCTCTCCTGTCCCAGGAAAAGGGCCTTCAAAGAACCAAAGCCTTGGATTTGGTTTTTATTTTTATTAAAAACCTCCTGATTTTCCCACTGTATGTGCCCTCGTTCCTTCTGGGTCCAGGCTTCACAGGAGGGACTGGAAGGCAGTTTGTTCAAGTATCATTACAGTGGCTCCTTGGTTAAAGAAAGTCACCTGTCCAGGCAGGGTCCTGATGACCCGCCTCAGGGTTCTTCACAGGCTGGCTCGTTTGCTGTCTATGATCCCCCTCCAGTTGTCACTCCAGGAAAGCAGCCGTCTCCTGGTTGGGGGCAGGGCCAAGTGCTGGTTGTGACAGCAGGTGAACAAGATGTGCTCCCAGCTTGGGGTCTCCTCTAGGCCTGGGGCAGTAAAACAAAGCACCGCGGTCGGTAATCTGGTTATTTTAACTCCTCTCCTTAATCCCAGCAGGCCTGGAAGTTGCCAAGGTTAACTGGCCCAACCTTGAATGTTGTCTTTGTCATCAATGAGCAGGTCCCCCATAACCAGTGTCTTGTCCCGAGTCAGGATAATCCGCTCCACAAACTCTGGCCCCAGGTACTGCTCCACCCAGCGGTACTGTACAGATGGGGAGGGGGAAGGTCAGTGCTCTGAATGCAAGAACAGTAAGGCATGGGGGCTAAGTGGGACTAAGCCCTCAAACGCGCAGGACCCCTTTCACCCAGCCCCCACTTTCAAGTCTGCGCAGGCGCCAGCACCTCGACCAATGTACCTTCTCGCCCACACAGTGGTCGTATTTCAGCAGAGGGCTGGTGCAGATGAAGACCTCGGTGCTGCAGAGAAGGGGTACAGTTAGGCCTGAGGCACTGGCCGTCTTCCCGCCGACCCCTCCTCACCCTCCTTACTCTTGCATGTTGTTCATCTCTCGCATAGCGTCCAAGGCCCCAGGGATGGGCTCCAAGTTTAAGAAAAAGCCTGGAGCTTCGTACACACTAGCCACTTTTTCCTGAAAGAGAAAGATCTTGGTCCCGCTCCTGCCTTCCAGCAGGGGAAGCCCCAGAGAGGACACACACACACACACACACACACACAGATTCTGCAGGAGACCTCTGTTCGTTTGTGTGTGTGTGCGTGCACGCGCGTGTCTGTGTGCGTGTGTGTGCATGTACAAGCTTTCATGGTTCGGGGATGAACTGTGATTTCATATAGCTTGGCTGCCTAGAAGAGAACTCAGACTAGAGGTTCCCCATCCGGTCTCCTACCGCCAGGTCCGGCCTCAGGGCTCCGTACTGCTCGTTGGCAAGGAAGCCCCGGCGCTGTTCCAGCGGCACATGCGGGTCCTCAGGGAAGCGGCGGCGGAAACCCTGCAGGAGGGCAGACTCGAAGTCAGCTAACACGCCATCCATGTCCACCAGCACGCGCACCGGCCGCTTCGGCGCCATTGCCACGCCTGTAGTCTCCGCGGAGCACCACAGCAAGCAAGGAGTGTGCCAGACCCGGAAACAAGCTTCCGGGAGGTGGGTAGGGGCGGGCCCGACTCTGATCATTTGCATAGAGTGACCAATAAGGTGCCCAGGATGGTCTTGCGTCCCTTGTGGAGCTGCCGCTACTGTGCAGCGCCAGATTCCCTCTCCAGTGACCTCCAATATCCAAAATACTTTGCAATGGGGACTTTCTGTGCATGCTGCCTGTCCCATGCTTGTCCAGGCTGGAAGCTGACAGGACCATGAGTATCCCAGTTCAATGGATGAGAAGGACCCCTTAAAGCCAACCGTGGGCATGAACTGGGTTCTCAAGAGACAGGCCTCACAAGCCAGAATTGGTTTGAAACAGTAGCATCGTTTTCAACCTGAGCCCATTACTCTTTTCCATGGAACCGAGGTCTCTTGTAGAATTGAAAGCTTTTATATCCTTCTATAAAATGTTAAACGTTGACATACATGCAGGTATGCACATCTGTTCTTGTAGATTTAAGACCTATAAATGCAGATTTGAGTGAGCCCTCTTGCCGGCAGTCTTTCTTGTGTAATGACTTTTGATTCAGAGTTTCTCCACGCAGCCCTGGTTGTCCTGAAACTATGTGAACCAGGCTGGCTTCTGCCTTCCGTGTGCTGGGTTTTAAAAAGGTGGACACTGCTACACCTCGTTATGACATGACTTCTAAACCTTGGCAGAAGTATGTAAACACGGAGCCAACTTCTCACTTGAAGAAAAGCCAGTTTAAAACAACAAAGGAGCCGAGTATGGTGACCCACATCTTTAATCCCAGTACTCAGAGGCAGAGGCAGGCAGGCCTCCAAGTTCCAAGACAGCCAGAACTACATAGTGAAGACCCTATCTTAAAATAAACAAATTAAAACACACACACACACACACACACACACACACACACACACACACAAAAGCAAAAACTGCCCCCCCCCCAAAAAAAAACCATTAACAACAACAAATTCTGTAAGTTCTTATTTGGGGCTGAATTCTCACTAAGCCAAGCCAATTTTCAGATTGAGTTAAAAGGCTCATCTGCAGGTTTCTTCTCTCCCTCCCTTTTAGTAACTTTTATTTAAAAATAGTTTGCAAATCCCATACATGTTTACCATGTATTTTTACCCTACTTACCCCAGATGTCCCCCAACATCTCCTGGACGTCTACTCCCCCCACCTTTTTTTTGCAACAGAGTTCTTATACACCCAGGTTTGCCTCCAATTCACTACCTACCTGGGCTAGCCACTAACTTCAGATGCTCCTGCCCCCACCTCAAGTGTTGGGATTAAATGCATGCACCACTGCACCCCACATTTTAAAGACTTCACAAATATTTCACCAGCATTTATATATGTGCACCACATACAAACATGCACAGGCCAGCCAGCTTCCAGGCCATGGAACTAGAATTAGAGTCGTTGTGAGCTGCTATGTAGGTGCTGAGAACTGAACCTGGGTCCTCTGCAAGATGAATGTTCTTTTTGTTTTGAGACAGGGTTTCTCTGAATAGCCCTGGCTGTCCTGGATCTCCCTTAGTACACCAGGCTGGCCTCAAACTCACAAGAGACACACCTACCTTTGCCTCCTTAAGACTGGGATTGTGTTCTACCACTGCCTGGCCCAGCAAATATTCTTAAGCACTAAGCAATCCTCCAAGCACAACCCCATTTAGTGTTTAGAAAATGGTTTCAAGGTGTGACTTTTCTAACTTAGGGTGCTAAACCCCTTCCAGACAGTCCCCTGAAATCTGCTCCAATAATGCTGAGGCTGATTGAACCTCCACACCCTCAGAACACCTGCCACCCAGTGCTTAAGGCCAACTATCAAGTTAGAACACCAACTAGGGAACTCCCTTCCCAGGAGCCCCACCCCTGCTAAGAGGCTGAGAAAGATGGATACAGGTTTACTCCCTGTGAAATTCACTGTAGGAAATTGGGTCTTTAAAAGCCATAGCCCTATTCAGGCTAGCCTGTTATGGTACACAGAAGTGGTTGTAGGCTAGAGCTGTTAAACATGCAAAAAATGCTTTAGAACTTATACTTTAAAAAAAAAATTATATGTGTATGTCCCCATCTCCTCAGCCACACCAGAAGAGGGCATTTGATCCCATTACAGGTGTCTATGAGGAACCATGTGGCTGCTGGGAATTGAACTCGGGACCTCTGGAAGAGCAGCTAGTACACTTAATCGCTAAGCCATTGCTCCTGCCCTGCAGTAAGCAGTCTTAACTGCTAAGCCATCTCTCCAGCCCTGTAATTTCTACTCTTAAACCTAGTAGTCCCAAGGTCTGGCTCTGCCAGTAAGTACTAGGCTCAAATGACAGGCAAGGGAGCCCGGCCTGTCAGAAACACAAGTTTACCTACAGGCAGATTTGGAAGTCACATGACATTGACAGCTGATCTGAACCTTCCTGTCCATCCAGCCCACAAAGATTCCTGCCATCTCTTCTGTGGGGCAGCCTGTTGTAGTTATACACTCTCCCTTTGTAGTCTGCATCTCTGAACATTAGCCATTATGGATATCAAGGTAGAAACCTACTTTGGTATTGGGGGTGGGAGCAATGATGGGACGGGATGACACGGAAGGTGACAAGGGAACATAAAGAACCTCCACACAAAGACTGGCTGCAGGGGTTCGAAGTCAGGACCTCCTACATCTGGTCTGACTCCACAACAGACTTAAATGTCAGTCTGATCCTATACAAAGGATCAGAGGTAGAAAAGCCCACCCTGCCAGACATTGTACATGAACTCAAAGTCAAGAGCTACAGAGTGACAATCTGTCTTAAAAGAATCTAACCTGTATTTTAAGAAAATTCCACTTCCCCTTGGATCTTTATTATACTGATCAACTTTTTTAAAAACAATTTTAACTTGTTATTTACCCACATGTGTCTTTATGGGTATATGCCATGTATATGGAGGGGGTGGAATCCTAGAAAATGGAGGGGATCCCACCCGGGCCTCCTGCTGTATTGCAGGCAGAAGTGAGCCACCTGGGGGCTGGGACTTGAACTCAGATTCTCTGGAAGAGAATCCCAGGCACTCTTGACCATTGTGCCTTCTCCCCGGCCCACAGGCTCAACTCTCAATGCTTTATTATCAAATGCCATTAGACGGTATTATCTCTAGGAAAGAAAGGGTCCAGGAAGGACAAACATTGTCAGAAAGACAGGACTGGAATGCAACTCCACTAGCAGGCAGGGAACCCTTGGAATCCCCTTGGTTCCATCCCTAGCATTCCATAAACACCATGGTGGTACATACCTAGAATACAGCTCTTGAAGGGAGTCAGGAGTCCAAAGGGCAGCTTAAGCTACACAGACACTCAGTCACAATCACATACATGCATGTGCGCACTCACACACACACACACTCACATGTGCACGCATGCACACATTCCACCCCCCCTTCATCAAAAAAAATAAGACAAACACAGTGCTTCAAAATGTGGGTATTGTTTACTTTAAGCAACAGTCCAGGACTAAGAAGTACAGGGATGAGACTTTCTTCATGGTCAAGCACCAGCGTCATGCACATGGCAGAGTTCTTCTTAGGGTGTCCCTGTGGGATCTGCATCTACAGCCCCACTCTGGGATGGCCTTCCCTGTGTGCTTCACCCTGCAATTCCAGGCAGCTTGCTTGTATACCTGAAGCCATCCTCTGCAGTGGGTGGCTCTGCCCAGCAGCAGGCCAGTCACAGTGGCCACTGCATCCTTTGCTTTGCAGGCAGCAAGATATGAGGTACAGCTGCTTTGATCATTCCACATGGCACAGGAAGGACACTGGCGGTGCAACAGCAAGGAAAGCAGAGTGCTGCCCCGTGGACAGCTGCTGCCCACAGTAAGCCAAGTACAGCATCAAAACCCTGGTACATAAGAGTCTACACATGAGGAACCAGATCATTTGCTCTTAAAAACAGGCTACTACTCCAGTCTACTACTAGAAAACACTCATGCCATGGCCCACAGACCTAGGAGTCAGACAGATAGAAGAAAAAGAGAGAAAGCAGGGGAAAAAAGACAGCAGTACATAAAGTGCTTCTCTTTTAATGAAACAAATCCAAAAGATGTACAGTCAGGCTCACGTTGTGCAGTTCACAAGCATGAAAAAACAAACAAACAGAAGGACAGAGTTCCAACAGAAGAAGCTAACCCAAGACCAGGCTGGACTTGCCGCCAGGGGGGTTTCTCCTGGATGGCGCTGGGGCTGCAGCCACTGGGCTGGGCACAGGAGCAGCGGGCACCGGCTTCTCTTCCATCTGTGCCAGGTTGGCTTGAAAGTCTGTGTCCAAATTTTCTAGGAAGACAAAGTTTCAAAATGGTTCCAACAAGGAGAAAAAAAAGGTACCAACAGTCACCAGTTGAGGTAATTGTACCCAGAAATGGAACCTGTCAGTGTGTTGCCTACTCGTTTTATATGTGGTTTTCAAATTTATACAAACAGGCCAGGTATGGTTAATACATGCCTCCAAATCTATGTGGTGGAGGCAGGAGAATCAGGAGTTCAAGGTCAGACCTTGCTATATAGAATATTTGAGGCCAGCCAGGGCTACAGGCTGATCAGCACCGGGTTACAGGAGGATGAGGCCCTGCTCAGATCCAGGATCAGGCACAGCAGGCTCTTACTTGGCCGTGCCATTTGCTCAGTACCAAGAGCTTTGAACATGTGACCTTCCTGTCTCCTAGATGGTGGGGTTTAGGACCAGGCACCATAATTGGCAACTCCATTTATGAATCAACTCAATAGCCATGGGATGACATAACTATTCAGCTACATGTAAAATCCATCCTGAAGCATTTCCCCCTAAAGTTCGAGAGAAAAAACCCCAAGTATCTAGCTACAATCCCATTATCTATGAAACAGGATCAGATGTACAGCTCCTGTTGTTCTGCTACACACAAAAACCCTGTCTTTAAAAAGAGAAGAAAAAAAAGGGAGCTGGAGAGATGGCTCAGTGGTTAAGAGCACTGACTGCTCTTCCAGAGGTCCTGAGTTCAATTCCCAGCAACCACATGGTGGTTCACAACCACCTGTAATGGGATCTAATTTAATCTCTCCTGGTGTGTCTGAAGACAGCTACAGTGGACTCATTAAAAAAAAGTCTTTTAAACAAAAAATTTTTAATTAAAAAAAAAAGATCAAACCCAGGGCCTTGTACATCAAAGTAAACATATTTACTAACTTGCTACTTAAACATCAGCAAAATAACTGAACAAAATACTACTGCCTGAAATGGAAAGAATGACTCATAGTAAGAAGCTTCAGTGTCCAAACAGAAGACGTGTAACTACCTTTACCTAGCCTGCAGGTAGGGAAGACTGCTGCCTTAAATTCCCTTTCTCCCAAACATACATCTGGGTTTAGATTTGCAAAGGCCAACACTGCCAGTTAGCCTCCAGACTATCCCCCTAATTTCACTTTTTTCCTTTTTTTTTTTTTTTGAGACAGCATTTGACGATGTAGCCCTGGCTAGCCTGGAACTAGGAAAGATCCTCCTGCCTATCTCCCAAGAGCTGGTATTAAAATTTAAAAACATAGCTAGGCATGGTGGTGCATGCCTTTCATCACAGCAGAGTAGATAGAGGCAGATCTGTGAGGTCAAGCCTTGTCTACAAAGCAAGTAGTCCAGGACAGCCAGAGGCTTGTTATATAGAAAAACTCAAGTCTCAAAAAACCAAGATAAAAAGAGAATGGTTAAAACAAGCTAGTACACACAATTCATTAACAACCAAAATTAAATAAAGATAGCTGACAGGTTAAAGACTTAAGCTAACACACCCAGCTCACGCCACCACCTGCCTTCTCCCAGACCCCAACCTATTTCTGTAGCCTACATCCCAAACTGGGCCTTGAACTTGTCTTCAGAGTTCTGCCTAACCTTGGCTGTGCTAGGAATATGGATTACAGGGCTGCCAGGCCCGATCCTCCCAAGTGCAGGGCCAAGTTCCTCCTTGTAGCCATTGTATTTGACTACCCAAAGGTCATGGCACTGCGCCTCATATCAAAACAAAGCCTATCTTACTTCAAAGATGTTGAATGCACACCCCCCTCAAAGCTAACTGAAAACTGGAGCTGACCTTTAATCTAAGCATAGTGGTTATTTTATGACAAATAGGCTAAAAGTTACAGCAGTCGGAAATCCAGAATAACCAGGACAGGTTGCTGATTGTTAAAGAGGACTCCACACTGAGCCCTTTCCTGCACACACCGCAGCTGTGCGAGGGTAGGGGAGCAGGAGGCAACCACCATACAAGACACACTGCTGTCTTCAAGGCTCTCTCCAGGGTTTGCCAAATCAGACTAGCAGGCTAAGGGGCACAGCTCAGTGACTGTGTTTTTAGCAGTAACAGGGTGGTGGGCTGTGTGGGAGGGACTGTGATAGCAGATTCTGCTAAGTGCGGCCTAACAGCGCCGAGCCCTCAAAGCACTGAGCTGCAATGTCAGAGCACACCAGAGTGCTCCCTTGCTTGAGTTCCAGGCAAGACAGGAAAACCAAAACTTGGCACCTGCTGACTCGGCCCAAGATGAGGCAACATACACATATATTTTTTAAATAAGTAAAATAAATATGGCCACACTGACTATTCCCCAGATTCAACTTTCCCTTTTTTATAGGCTATGACATCACCTAAACATGATTTGAATGTTGACAGCACTATAAAAACAGTAATCAGCACTAAGATATACTCACCATGCATATCACCTTCTCCCTGGAAAAGAAAATTTCAGAATTAGTTCCTGTTTTAATTCTGCAACATAAAACAGTCATAGTTCAAGAGAAACTAATCCAGTTGAAATTAAATCCCATTTTGGGCTGGATGGTGGTGGCACACACCTTTAATCCCAGCACTTGGGAGGCAGAGGAAAGGGATCTGAGTTCAAGGCCAGTCTGGGCTGCACAGTTAATTCCAGGACTGCCAGAGCTCAGAGAAACCCTGACTCCAAAAGAATTTTTTTCTTTTTAAGTATATCATCCAGCAACAACCTCAATGTAATCTGGGGCCACATTGTACAGCCATCCAGAACAATAACCAACCCAAACAGGCAGGCAGGCAGGCTGACGGAAGGACAGACACACACACACACACACACACACACACACACACACACACACACACACACACACTGAACCAGAGGATCTTTTCTCAGAAGGGAATATGAGCCTTAGCTCCCCTTTTCTCCCTCGTTCCCCAGGCAGATGGCCACTCCACAGGGCCTGGCTATTCCACAGCTGCTGCACAGCCTCCCTCCACCTAGCTGAGCTCCCTCCCAGAACTGCCCAGGGGACTTAGTGGCAGTGGTCTGCAGGCATATCCCACTGTGACAGTGCAGCCACTGAAGTTTAACTCAAGCATTCAGACAACTGACATAGCTCTTCAACTCCAAGATACTAGCTAGATACTTGAGGGTCAGAGGTCAGAAGCCACAGGATCGATGCAATGCTGAGGGTTTAAGACTAAGCTAATGCTAAGAGACATGTAATCAGACCAGGTTAACTCCCTTATCTGACTTTCTGAACTCCCTAAGGATTTTTTTTTTTTTAATTGAGGTGGGTCTCAGGTATCAGCTCCCTGTGTAGCTAGATCTTGTTGCCACCAGCTTCCAAGTGCTGAGATTATAGGTGGGAGCCACCATACTGGTCTCATGTAGCAGTGTTGGGGGAGACCCAGGTCTTCTGGCAAGCTAGGAAAACGCACATCAACTGAGCTCCACCTTCAGCCTACTTGTCTGGCTTTTGGTCTGACTTTACACTTTAATTATCATTACCAAGACTACTCAGCACATTCTCTTAAGAACTGAGCAAGTAAAAAGAAAACAGAAAAAAATTATTTTAAGGGGGGGGGATGTTTAAGCACAGAGCCCTTGGCTATCCCATGAGGCTGTCTTGTCGTCACACTGACCTTGAGGTCTAAGTAATCTCCAGAGCTTGCTTCAGTAGAGTTACTTCTCTGTGTTCCAGGCGACTCCGAATCTTCCCTGCCAGCACTAGACTTGGCTCCTAGAAACCAATATATACAACAGTCAGGAGCCAGACAGATGGTTCAGTGGTTAAGCAGCTCTCAGCTGCTCTTCCAGGACCTGGGTTCAATTCCCAGCTCACAACTATCTGTAACTCCTGTTCCAGGGATCTGACACTTTCATACATGCAGGCAAAACACAGATGCACAAATAAATAAGTAGATCATGGGCTGACCCAGGTTCCATTCCTAGCATCCACATGGTACATAGGCAAAACACTCTTACATATAAAATTGATCTAAAAAAAAAAAACTTTTATATCAGTCAAATGCAGGCTGACTGAAAGCTACCACAGGGCCACTCTGCCTCTGATGTAGATTCTCAAGAGTCCTGTAGACCTATCCAGAACTCAGGAATTCCCAAGCACCTTGCATGAGTCTACCATCAAGTACTAGATTCCAGGCTATGCCACCACACCCAGCCAGTGTTGCATTTCTTGCTTGTTTGGGTTCAGCCTTTGGTAATCAGCACTATATCCAGCTAAATCGGTGACTTTAATACAGACTGCCTTGTAAAACCAGTACCTGCTGACAGTGTGGTGGCACATACCTTTACTCTCAGCACTCAGGTAGCAAAGGCAGGTTTGAGGCTGGCCTGGTATACAGGATGGTATAGGGCTACACAGAGAAACCATGTCTTGAAACCAAAAAATAAACAAGCACCTGCTGACTTGGCCCAAGATGGGGGGTTTTCTTCAGGTGTCCCAAAGATGTTAGAAGCCATCTTGTTCTTTCTCACAGGCTGTTCTGTTGGCTCATCAAAGCCTAATGAAAAATTGGACCCACCACCTGGAGGCCGCAAAACCCTAGAAACAATGGTAAGATGTTAACTTCAGATCACACCAAAACATCCCCTGGATGAATATACCCAAATACCATTACTTCTCCGACCTTTCTCCCTTCCCCTCCTCCAAGACTGCCACTTTCAAGGAGGGCTTGAATCATCAGATGTAGACATTTCTGGAGGGTCAAGATACCAACAGTGCTTTATCCATCTGCATTAAGACCATCCACCACCCTCGAAAGCTGCAGCAGCTGAGTGTCATCACAGGTAACAGACTTCGAGTCTCTTTGAGTAAGGGTAAATGACTGAAGGAACCTTGTCTCTCTGGACTTTGCTAAATATATTTACAAAGTTCAGAACAACCTCTTGTTATTTCACCGGCAATCAGAATTTGGGACACTGAGGCAGGACTGCTGGTCCCCTTGGACTACAGACAGCATCATCGCCACCCAAAAGCAGAATGTCCATATTTATTCTCAACTAAATGGAAAAAAAGAATATAGATAGAAAAGCTGCCTTGAGAGCAAGTGATGCTCAGCAGGCAAAGGGCAGCCTACTAAGCCTGAGGACCCCAGCACTGCTCCGTGGTTCACACCCATCTGTGACTTCAGTTCTGGAGGCTCTGGCGTTCTCTTCTGGCCTCTGCAGGCACTGCACATATATGCACAGGCAAAGCATACCATATACATGTTAAACTATCTGGGACTAGCCTTTAACCCAGCATTTGGGAGGCAGAGCATCTTTATGGGTTCAACACCAGGATAGCCTTAGTCTAGGACTGGATGTATTTACAGTTTCCAAGTCTATGGCTCAGCACCCATACAGCAGCTCACAAACATCTGTAACTCTGGCTCAGTAGTTAAGAGCACTGGTCCTGAGTTCAAATCCCAGCAACCACATGGTGGCTCACAACCATCTGTAATGGGATTTGATGCCCTCTTCTGGTGTGTCTGAGGACAACTACAGTGTACTCATATATAATAAATAAATAATTTTAAAAAAATCTGTGACTCCAATTCTGAGGAACCTGATGCTCCCGCCCTGGGTTCCATGGGCACCAGGCAAGTGCACAGTGCACGTATGCACATGTAGACAAAGCACATGTAGACGAAACAGATATAAATAAACACAAATCCAATCTTTAAGAACTCAACATAAATGTTGCTGAAAAACCTGAGTATCCACACCTTCAGAAGAAAACCAGATCCTTATTACTCACCCGTTACAAAAAAGTTATCAGAACCTTAACGTAGGACCGAAGAGCCCCAGGCTAGAGTGATGGCTCAGCACTGTGTGCTGCTCTTGGTCCTCGGTTTGGCTCCAGCAACCTTGCCGCAACACACACCACTTGTGATTCAACCACACTCACCTGCACAAGCACACAGATATCCACTTAACTAAAATTAAAAATAAAATCGTAGCCAGGTGTGGTAGCATGTATATGCCTTTAATCCCAACACTGGAGACAGAGGCAGGCAGATCTTAGGAAGCAGAGTTCAAGACCAGCCTGGTGTGTGTATGGAATTGCAATCTAGCCAGTGCTACCATGTGAAAACTGTCTCAGAGAAGTAGAATGTAAACATACATTTGGCATGGTCTTGCTGAAGAGCCATCAGCGCGTTACTGAGAGGCATAAGCAGCTGTGTTCACTGCAGCACTGTTCAGGTGGCCCACCACGAAGAAAGCATGCAAGACAAGCTACATGGAGTTGCAGGGAGGTGGTGGTCTACGCTTTTCATTCCAGCACTGTAGAGGCAGAGGCAGGGGAATATCTGTGATTTCAAGGCCAGCCTGTCCTACAAAACAAGTTCCAGGGCAGCCAGGGCTACATAGAGAAGCCCTGTCTTGAAAATAAAACACGTTCCCTGGTGCTCCAGTCAGCCTCAGAGGGCTGAGGGAGATTTGCTGGAGAATTCAGACCTGTCCCAAAACCAAAACCATCTATCTGTCCTACCTAATGAAACCCATCAGTATGTGCAGTAAAGACATGTCAATACCTTGGTTTTGACCTGCTGGCTGGAGACGGCTCAGCAGTGAAGTGAGCTCGCTGCTCCTGCAGGGACCTCGGCTCTGCTCAGGGGAGAGGTCGCGTCACATGGCGGTTCCATGACCATTCTTTTTGTTTTCATTTCTGAGACAGGGTTTCTCCTTGTAGCCCTACAGGCCTTGAACTCACAGATGCCCCAAGTGCTAAGATTAAGTGTGTGCCACCACTGCCTGGCTTCACAGCTTAACTCTTGTCCTGAAGCATCTGACAACTGCTCTCTGACCTCCAGAGGCACAGGCGTGCACGCAGTGCACATATACGTGGGCAAGACACATAAAAGTCTGAAAAATGTTTAGATTTTAATGTTTTTTTTTTAAAGACCTAATTAAGTATGGAGCTCATGCTCCTAGCACTCAGGAAGCTGAGGGAGATTTCAGTTCCAGGCTTGCCAAGGCTACACTGAGACTGTCTCAAAAGACCAAAAAATAAAGTATGTTCCCAAAAGTCTTCCTAGTTTTCTCATTTCTAGCTGTAAAGTCAACAAACAGGTAAAAATGTGCTATGACAAGAATCCTTTGACATTTGCCTTATGGTTTAATTAAGGTGTCAAATTTTACAAAGCCATGTGTGCTTGAAGAGTCTGTATTCACCGATTCTTGCTGTGTCTGTCTGTTCCGGATCCTGCTTCTTTGACAGGCTTGGTGGCTCATGCCTGTAATACCAACATTTAAGAGGCCCAAAGAGAAGGACCACAGTTAAATTCAAGGCCAACTCGGGCTACTCGGGACTGTGTGAGAGGGGAGTTAGGTGTGGCTGTGCACTCCAGTGATCCCAGCCCCAGGGAAACAAGAAGGCAGCCTGATCTAACATGACCGGGTGGGATGGGAGGGGTGAGCAAGAGTGAGAAAGGCTTCTGAAGCCAGCCAGAGTTAGAGAGTGGCAGAGAGAGTAGGACAGAAAATAGTACCATGAGTATACAAAATGCTATAAAAAATACTAAAAAGCAGCACAAGAAGAAGAAGAAGAAGAAAAAAAAAAAAAAAAAAAAAAAACCGCAGCTGGGCAATGAGCCAAGCCTGCAGCCTCAGGGAGACTAAGGCAGGAGAGTCAAGGGTCCAGGTCAGTACTACCTCAGCCATCATAGAAACAGCGCCATTAGCTATGGCAGTCTGTGTGCCTGTGTTGTGTCCATGGTTCCTGGGACACAGCTCCCTCCCCATGAGAAGCCACAAAAACACTGACAAGGCAGACACTACCATGCCTACCGCCAGCACCGTGATGGACTAAAGTTAACTAGAGCTCTTTTTCTAAACAACATTTTGAAAAGTTATTTGTTCTGTGTGTGTGGGTGTTTTAATCTGCATGTGGTATCTGTTCACCAGGTGTGTACCTGGTGCTAGGAGGTCAAAGAGGTCGAGGCTCCTGGGACTGCTGAAATCCAGACAGTTGTGAGCCACCATATGGATGTTGGGAATGAAACCTGGGTCCTGAAAAAGCATCTAGAGCTCTTAAGGACTGAGCCATTTCTCCAGCCCTCAAATTAGCTTTTTAAAATTCAGATGGTATCCCATCTACCTTAACATTGGCCACAAAGACAACACTGGCAGAGCATACACTGGTGTGCATGCTGCCTTTGATCCTAGCACTCCAGGTCAGGGAGCTCTGTGAGGCCAGCCTAGTCTATATAGTGAGACCTTGTGTGAAAAACAAAACCACGGGTAAAGCCTTTGCCTAGCTTATGTGAGGCCCTATATTTGACTCCCTGAAAACTAGAAAGAAAGAAGATGGTGGAAGATACTAGGAGGCCACAAACCTCTAATACCAAGCCCTGCCGAGGAGAAGCAGAGGGATTACAATTCAAGGTCGGCCTGGGTTTTATAAACATTTGACCAAAAAGGAGAGGCAGAAAAACTTGTTTGTTAAACCACAAGCTCCATTTCTTGAGTCACAGGTAGCCCAGGCTGGCCAGGAACTCATGGATTCTTTTGCTACAACCCTTGGTTTGGAATGTGCCTTCTGTCCAAGCACATTACACAGCTTCAAGTGCAGTTGTGCACAGAGCAATAATGTCTCTGTAAAAACCCGAGAGAGCTAGATATAGTGACGGAAACCTTTAATCCCAGCACTAGAGAGGCAGGCAGATCTGAGCCCTAGCCCAACCAGGTCTACATAGTTCCAGGACAGCAAAGGCTACACAGAGAGTCCCTGCCTCAAGGAACAAAGAAAGACAAATGAGCTTCTGGGTGGCAAAACTGTAGGTTCCAGAAAGAGATGTACCTGTGGTGGCCAAAGCCCTGCACCTTTCTCTCAAACTTACTCTATACCTAATTATACCCTTCATGATAAACCCATAAAAGTGGGAGGTTTCCCTGAATTTTATGGCAAATTAATTAAACCTAGGGGCAGGTTACAGGAGGCAGCCAGTTGGTCAAGAGCACAGGGAAAAAGGAGGGGAGACCTAAAAGCCAGGTACTGTAATTCATGCTTTTGTAATCCCAGGAGGTGAGTGAGGTGCTGGGACAGTAGGACTGCTGTGAATTTGAAGCCAGCCTGGACTAAAGTGAACTCAAGGTTACCCTAGGCTAGAAACAAAATCCTGCTTCAAAAAAGAAAATGATTACCACTATAGTTCAGATGGCATACATAATAATTGCCCATAGCTGACTCCCAGGACAGCATAAACAAGGCACTCAGGGCACCCTCAACCTATGGGAGGCACACATTCCAGGTGACCCAACTCAGTCGGATTAGAAAAACCAGTAGGTGCCTACCGTGACAGTATCTCCTACCCATGCTGCATCTGCCACCAGGGGCCTCACACCTGAAGTGACAGATGTCTGCTGAGTTTTCCCCCTCAGACTAGAAAATAAATGAAGTTTAGAACAAAAGAGTTAATAGGGCAAAATGGTATAAAAATAAAGGTATATATTTAAACAAATTTTCTCGAATGCACAAAACTTCCCCCCAGCCTCCTGAGTTCTGGGATTACAGGAGTGAGCCACCATGATCAGCTCAGTACAAACTTTCTAAGGGACACAGTGGGAGTTGCCTAACCTCTCTATGCTTCAGGTTTCTCCTCTATAAAATGAGGGCCTGCAGGAGTTTCTGTCCCATCAGACTGTTATTAATAGGAACATCATACATATCATCTGGAACATAGCAATCATGTGCACAACTATCATTAAAACCATCTACATGTAACCACAATGCTATTGGGTGTTCCCTCTCACTAATGAATTTCAGATGAATAATATCCTATTTTTCTGTGTTGCTATTAACTAAAAATTATTTTAAAGACCACTTCTGGACTTGTTGTGGGTAAAAGATGCTTGCTACCAAGCCGGGCAACTTGAGTTAGATCCCAGCAGCCCATAGTGAATGAAAAGAACAACAGAGTCCTAAAAGTTATCCTCTAACCTCCATACACACGCCAGAGAAAACACACATGCACACACACACACAAAGGCTAAGGGAGAGAAGATGGCTCAGTGGAGAAGCAGAGGACCCGGAGTGTAGTTCCCACACTCATGTCAGGCTGCTCCCAGTAACTTCTGCTCCAGGGGATACAATGCCCTCTTCTGGCCTCCAAGGGCACCTGCACTCACAGGTCACACTTAAGAAGCAGTGCTGGACTACAGCAAAGACTGGATTACAGAGGATCTCATAGTCCAGCCTCGGCCAGCATGAGACTGCCATTCTACTTTGGGATATTACAGATGTGGGCCATCAAGCTGTGAGACCAGAGTTACTTTCTTTTCTGTCTACACTGGATCCCTTGATAGAAATCCTCGATCCTCAAACTCCCTCAGGCTGGTTCCTGGCCTAGTACTCAGACACTGTCCCTCCTCACTGGCTCATGCACTGCCCATTTCTGCAGTAAGCAGTGACCCCTGCCCTCCCCTGCCTTGTCCAACTGTTTAAAAATATGGCCTCTTCTCAAACAAACCAAGACCCTTCCAGCCACCTTCCTCTCCACTTCCTTCACTGCTGCAAGTCATCCCCACTTGGAAACTTTCCTGGTGTATCTCCTCTGGCTCAAGCATGCTCCACCCTTCCCCTCAGTGCCCTTTAATCTTCAGCTGATCTCTAAACCTCACTTCCACACCCTACCCCTGCTTTCTCCAGGAGCCCAGGCAGGTTGGTATTCCTGCTCCTGAGGAGGGAAGCCACAAGTACTCCCGGATGTCTTCCTTAATCTTCATTGTCCTACAGCACAGGACTGTCTACAACAAACCTGACTTCTGGACCCTGAAGCTTTACTCTCAGGACTTTCTCGGTCATGAAATCTTGGTTCCACAACCACTTCCTAACAGACACTGCCCATAGTTTACTGCCTATGAAGGGAAGTGAGGCCGAAGCAGGGCGCTGGCTGGGCTCTGCTCTGTGTAGTTCACTCCTCATCAGGAGAGCAGAGCCTGATTCTGGAGGCTCCAAGCAGCTGCCCACTGACTGACAGCAGGCCTAAAGTCCTCCAGCCTGCCATACTTGTAGCAAGTGCTCCAAATCAATCAACGGGCAATCAAACAATAGTATGTTTGTCTTCAGGGCCAAACACATGGGATTTTTTTAGGTTTTCCTTGCCTTCTCCCTAGACTATGACATTAGTGTCTCTCTCAGCAAGATGCAATGCTCAGGCCTAGAGAGAGCTTGCTGCTCCTGTAGTTGAGCCTTGTTCAGTTCCCCACACACATACCAGGCAGCTCACAGACACCTGTAACTCTCCAAGGGTTTCAACACCTTCTGGACTCTGCAGGCACCCCTCCAACAAACAGATAATAAAATAAACCACTCTTTTACAAGAGGGAGAAAGGCTGAAGAGATGGCCTGGAGCTTAAGAATGCTGGCTGGCTTCTCTTGCAGGACTCAGATCCAATTCTCAGCACTGACATGGTAGCTCACAACAACCTACAACTCCAGTTCCAAGATATTTAACACCCTCTTCTGGCCTCTGTGAGGACCAGGCACCCATGTGGTGCCCCAATATAGTTTCAGGCAAAACACTCATACACATAAAATAAAAATGAATGAAAGGATATTTTTTTAGAAAAAGAAATGAGGAACACACAGTGAAACCAACTAGAGAAACAGAGGATTCAGCAGTAAGAACATTTGCTGCTCTAGCGGAGGACCAGAGCTCTGATCCTAGGACCCACATGTAACTTCCTGTAACTCCAGAGGACTGGATGCCTCTGCCTCACGGGTATCTGTAACTCATGTACACATATCCATACTCAGACTCACTTACACATAATACTCTACAGGCCTGAGACTCTAACATCACAATCTAGGGAGATAGTCCAGGGCTAGAAAACAAGAAAACCTTAAAGTAACTCCATGTGTTTGTCTTCAGGGACAAACACAAGTGCTTGCCAGCTGGCTATGGTAGCCACGCCTTAAATCCCAGTACACCAGGGGCAGAGGCAGGTAGATCTCAGTGAGATTAAGCCAGCCTGTTCTACAGCCTGAGTTCCAGGCCAGCAAGTGAGGCTACACAGTAAGATGCTGTCTCAAAAACAAACAGTAAACATCTAAAACTATTGTAAAGCCACATGGTTGAGATCCTAAACACACATACACACAGAGTCTCAGATATTAAACACACTCAGTATAAATTCATTATATGTTAAATCTAGTTAAATGTGTTCAGGTATATACTTTATAAAGATGATAATCATGCATTAAATTAAATGTATTTTTTGAAGAAGGATATCACTACATAGCTGTAGCCAGCCTGGAACCTGATTGAAGCCACCCTCCCACTTCTGCCTCCCTAGTGCAGGTACAACAGGCTCACACACCCCCATCCAGCTTCCCAGGTAATTAATAAGTTCTGGAATGATTTTCTGGGATAAGGGGACTAGGGAGCTGCAGGCTATGGACAAGGCATCACATCTCCAGCCCGAAAGGTTCTTACTGGGTAGGATTGTTTTAAAATTTCACCTTAAATGACTGAGAACACCTGAAATATTAGAATAACATGTCTCTTTGCCCTCCCTTACTTATTCCCCAGGGAATCAAAAGCTCACGTAATTCTTCAGAACTCTAATGGACTTGTAAATAGGTTTTTGGCCATGAAAAAAAAAAAAAAAAAAAAAAAAAAAAAAAAAAAAAAAAACAAGGGAAGGGAAGCACTAGCACCCAGCTAGCTTACAAATCTGCCAAACCTAGTCCAACTTTACTGGTCCTGTGATAGCAGGTACTACCTCCCCAATGACGTCAGTGTTACAGAGACCATCTGAAACCAAGCCATTCCCAAACAAAGGATTTGCTTGCAAGACAAAGTACTTCAGCTGTGATTTGGACTCTTTCTTTCTGAGCCACACAGATAGTAACTGCTTCAAGGTTGCCGAGTTAAGACCCAAAAATGTTACAGCACAGACAGCAATTTAAAAAATAACTCCTTTCTTCTAGTCCCAACCCATCACTCTAGGGCAGCATCCACCTGAGGTTGCAGAGCAAGCAGCACAGCACTGAGGAAAGGGGGTGAAGAGCATCTGTGGGGGGAGATCACAGGAGAATCGGGCAGACCCTTAGCACCCACACCGGAGGGCAAGCGATGGCAAAAGTGGCTGGAAACACTTTGTATTTGTGTCACATGTCAAACATGCATGTGCTGGCCCTGGGCTCTGAAATGCTTTACAAAGCCTCAAGCTGAGCTTGACTCCCTAAAGATAAAACCCAGATTACACATTATCAAGCCAGGAACCAGCGTCAGATCAGAAAAAGTTGTCCTCATCACACAAAACAAAAACCCAGGGCTCAATCTGTCCCTGTGTCCTTTGTAACAAATTCATGTGACGATGACAACAAGAGGGAGTGACCCTGTCTCCTAGGTCTACTCTCCAGATCTGCCCCACCCTGCTCCCTGCCCCTTTAGTTCCATCTCACCAATGCTTTTACTACTTCCTGAAACTGAAAGCAGTCTGCCTGTTCCTGCCCCGAGCTTCCTCACAACACTCAGAGGCTGCTTTTTGTTAAGTTGTCAAGCCCCTGTGAGATACTGCTATTCCACGCTGTCTTCTTAGCCCCACAAGATGGCTCCCTTTTGTGCTACTTGGTCAGGACCCCAAGGCTTGGTCACACTCATCTATGGGTCATCAATGGAAAATAGATAGCCTGAGAACATGGAACCAAGCCTTTAGGAGGATCCAAGAGATCCTGAAAGCCAACTTAGGGACGGTGTGCCACTAGCTGAGACGATGTGGATGGACTCCCTCCTCAGAATACAAACCCACCAAGTAAAGTGAGGGGTAGGAAAAGGGTCCAAGTCCAGACACACAGCTCCTCCCCAAAATACAGTCTACTAGCAAGCAAGGTCCCAGTTTCCAGGAAGGGATGGATACTACAGACGGCTGGAGAGACAATGGATGGCTTCCTAGCCCCGCCCAAGCACAGACAACCTCCTCCTCCAAGAGAAGCCTGATCTGGGGTGAACACATTCGGCCAAAGTCAATGGGAGAAGTAAAGAAGGTGGCTGTACGGACTGAGGTCCGAGTATTTGAGCGCAGAAAACCCACTTGAGCAGGCTCTCGGCCCCGCGCACTCGAAGGTGGGCGTGGGGAGGGGGAGGAGACCCGATCTCTCCTTTGTTAGGAGCAGGCAGGCACTTTGAGAAGAGGACTCTGATCCAGGGCTGGAAGTGGAGGGAGAGGATGACCAGCCCCGCCCTACCAGAGGTGCACCTGCTGCGCAGACCCGGACACCCAGCGGGCCACCACGAGGAAAAGGAGCCTGCAGACCAACCGGATCGGGGCGCAGATTAGCTCGCAGCGCCCAAGGCCGGGGCCAGCACACGCCCGAGCCAGAAGCGGGAGCGCATGGCCCTCAAGTGGGACAATGGGCCCAGGATTCAGGGTCCTGCAGGCTCCCTGGGCTCCTGGGAGACCAGACCCACCATCCTGGATCCGACCAGTATCGCGGCGGGTAGCTAAAAGATGATCCTCCGGCACACTCTCACCTACTCCAACCTGCCGTATACCAAAGGGCGGCCACCCACGGTCCCCTCAGCCATCCCTCCCGGGGAGAAATGAATAGAGTCGACGATTGGGGCGGGGCCACAAGCCGAGGCAGTCCTGCCGCACAAAGCGGCGCCCACTCCTCACTCTGCCACCCTCCCCCATGCGCGAGCGCGGTGCTCCCGGCCCGTTACCACCAACGCCCCGCGGCCCCCACAATGCCTGAAGGGCTTGAGCTCTACCCCGACGCCTTACCGGGAGCTGTTCCTGCTGTTAGGGTCCACACCCTTGAAGGTGGTGGTAGTGGTCATGGCGCAAAGGGGCGAGGTAGTCTGGCCCTGAAAACGCCAAGGGGAAACTGGGACCGGCGCAGACGACACCACTAGCACAAACTGCCAGGCTCCACGAGCTTCTGCCGCCGCGGGGCTCGCTGGATTCCTAATTTATAGGGTCGATAGGACCCACCCTCCACATGCCACCATTGGGCAATTTAAAATATCTCTTCATTTCTATTGGGTGTGTATGGTGTCAATCATAGTCCGGCGTCAGGACTGGCTGCGCAGGCCACGGCTCAGCCTAAGCCCCGCCCTCTTCCCGTACAGGGACTGGCTGCTGTGTCTCCCCTCCTCCACGACCTCGACAATCTAGTGGTGTTTTCAAGTGTTCACTGTCACTTTAAAAAGTTACTTGAGGGGCTATTGAGGTGGCTCAGAAGGAAAAACTCTTCCCGCCCAACCTGAGTTCAATCTCTAGGACCCACAAAGTATAAGAAACCCAACTCTTGAACTTCTGACCTCCAGGTGTGCTCACTGAGACACACACACACACAACCTAGCTACTTAAATGAAAAAAGTTACTTCACCAGAGTGCGTTGACACTTCCCTGAAGTGCCTTCACTTGGGAAACTGAGGCAGGAGGATCACTTTGAGTTTGAAGCCAGCCTGGTCTATACAGTGAGACCGGGTCAAAAAGGAAGGAGGAGGGACAGACAGAAGGAAGGAGAGAAGAGGGATGGAGTTAAGGGCATATGTTAGTACTGCAAAGGACTCACAGGGCGGTCCAAACTATAGTTCCAGTTCTAGGGGATCTGACCTGGGCACAGTTACATACAGGCACACACAAATACACAAAGAAATCTTTGCCAGGCAATGTGGCACATGCTTTTAATTCTTTAGTCCGAACACTGACACAGGAGGCAGAGAAAGATGGATCTCTGAGTTCCAAGCCAGCCGGAGCTACACAGAGAAACTCTGTCTAGAAAGAGAGTTGCTGAATTAACCTGTGCTACACCATCATCCCACATCCTACTGCCCTGGTTTCAGTACCTTCCCAGTGTTTGGTTACACCAACGCTCCCCTTTGCCCCTATTTTGCAGGGTAGATGGCTAGTGAAAACCTTAGATAAGCTCTTTAACCTGACCTACGACGTTTAGGAAATAACACTGTTTTCCCCATGCCCCAAATAATCCTTCAACTGGCCACTCCTCTGGATGGAGATGAGATCATTCACTAGGACAATCTTCTTCAGGGTTGAAAATCATTTCTACAACCTGACTTTAAAAAAAAAAAAAAAAAAAAAAAAAAAAAAAAGACCTACTCTTGAGTCCCATTGGGACACCTAACAAAGCAATCTCAAAGAGTAACAGGAAAAATGTTGAAATTATGGGGGTTTGGTTTTGTTTTAAATGTTATCTATGTGTCTGGAATTCCCTTTGTAGACCAGGCTGCCTTTCAACTCATAGACATCTGCCTGCCTCTGTCTGCCAATTAAAGGCCCGTGGCCAACATTCCTGGAAAAGGCTGGAATCCCTTGAATATTAATCTTTTAGCCAGTGATAAAGCCCACCTTTAATCCTAGCACTCTGGAAGCAGAAGGAGGAGGATCTCAGTGAGTTCGAGACCAGCCTAATCTATCTCAAGAAACTTAAAAACAAAATAAAACAAAGAAAAAAAAAAAACTTTAGTCTTACTCCTTAGGCTCCAAAGGCTGGTACATGAGCAGACCCAAGTGATGGTTTGGCCTCAGAAGCTGTTTTAAAGCTGGCTAATGCCTGGCAAAGGAATGGCCTCATCCCTAAAACTGTCAGAGCTGCTGGAGCCCCGGCAGCTGTTTCTAACTCTTAAGTCATGATTCTTCCACCTGTCTGGGTAAATTTATCCCTGCAACAAATGCAGACAACACTTGGAGGGCTTGCAGCATGGTATCTTAATAGGCAAAGTCTTAGGTAAAAGCATGTAAGCAGCTGAAGGGTGACCTTTTCTCATGACAAACCTAACCCCTTAAAGTAGATGTCTCCCGCACTCTTGTAACCTTGTTATCTCGGTATCTCCATAAAACTCAACAACATGCCTCTTCCTGTGGCCCCCTTCAGGCAATTGGTTAGTGTCTTCAGCAATCTAACCTAACTACTGTCACTCTGTACTTTCACAGAAAACCAGAACTCCCTTCTCTAAGTACAGTCAGCCGCCACGTCTGTGCCAACCAAGAAAGCATAAAGGATACGTCATGTCTAGCCTTGAACTCTTCCTATCCTCCATCTCCAGCATGGATGTTGGGATTAAAGAGGTGTACCACCCTGTCAACTGGACAGCCTTTGAGCAAAGAAGAGTAATTACCACCTGCTTCTAGTGTTTTGAATTGGAAGGAATAGGAAGAATATTTGCTCAGAGTCAGGCAAGATAGTTCAATGGGCAGAGGTATTGCTACCATGTCTAAAGACTCAAGTTCAATCCCCAGGCACAAAATGATGGATGGGATTGTTCTCTGACCTTCATCCACACGTGTGTTCATGCATACAGCCACACATGCACATATATACACAGATAAAATAAGTATGTAAACTGGGCATGATGGCACACTTTAATCCCAACACTCTGGAGGCAGAGGCAGGCAAGTCTCTGAGTTCAAGGACAGCCTGTTCTACAAAGCAAGTTCTAGGGCAGCCAGAGATACAGAAAAACAGTCTTAAAAATAAAATAAAACAAAACAAACAAACAAACAAAGGGGCTGGAGAGATGAGATGGCTCAGCGGTTAAAAGCACTGACTGTTCTTCTAGAGGTCCTGAGTTCAATTCCCAGCAATCACATGGTGGCTCACAACCATCTGTAATGGGATCTGATGCCCTCTTCTGGTGTGTCTGAAGACAGCTACAGTGCATATATCAATCTTTTTTTAAAAAGACAAAAAAAAAAAATGTATTGTTCACAAAACCCGAGAGAACCCATGCCTTGGGTCCTGGGTTCCACTGTGGAAAGAGAGGGCACCTGGGTGAGCTGCAGTTTCTAAATTACAAATGACAGCTTGAATACTTGAGAAAGCAGTTTGGCTCTAGGGAAAACAGAACAGTTGCTGAGTCACAAGTCATGAAGAAAGTAGCAACTGCTTATGTTTCTCTTCACTTCTTGGTTATGGCATGAAACATGATGGGCCATGGAATGTAGTGGTTTTAAAAGTGAATTATTATTATTATTATTATTATTATTATCATCATTATTATTAATCTCTCTCTCTCTCTCTCTCTCTCTCTCATGTGTGTGTGTGTGTGTGTGTGTGTGTGTGGTAAGATTGGGTCTCACTATCTAGCTTAGGCTGTCCTAGAACTCACTATTTGGACCAAGTTGGCCTTGAACTTGAAGATCCTACATCTGCCTCTCCCTCTCTGGCACCAAAATGACCTGGATCTTAAAATAGTATCATAAGTAGGGTGTGGTGGCAGAAACTATGAAAGATATTTTCTTCTCCTTTTATGTTATCTTGTTTTGTGAGACAGGGTTTCTCTGTGTAGCATAGCCCTGGCCTCACACCCAGAGATCTACCTACTTCTGCCTCCCATGTGCTGAGGTTAAAGACTGTGTAACCACCAGCAGCTTGGTTTTGGTTTTTTAAGACAGGGTTTCTCTGTGTTGCCCTGGCTATTCCGGAACTTGCTCCTTACAGCAGGCTGGCTCGTGCTGTTTTCCAGACCCCTTTGGCACTATTCTTGATCCACCACTGAGGGTACCTCCTAAATGTGCCACTCCTTAACCTCCCCTCCTCAAACACGTCCCACGCATCACTGCTAAAGCCAAATTTAGTAACCATCTGTCAGTCCTTTTCTTAGCTGTGTCTTCACCAAAAGCAGAGATCAATGCTTTTAGGTACTGCCCTTGCTTCAACTAATTCCTCTGAAATAAGTCAGTGACCAAACCTGCTATGAAAGCTGCAGGGCAGAGGGCACTGGAGATACATGTTTGCATAGTCCCAGAACTTGGGAGGTGGAGGCAGGAGTTAAATGCCATCAAAGACAAACAGAACAACCTTTTCCTTCCCGTCTTGTTGCACTTCTGTGGATGGATTTCGCCTTCTTTACAAAAATAAGGGTTCTCCTTTGAGACAGAGTCCCATAGAATACTGGCTCCCTCTATAGTGGATGATGAGCTTGGACTCTTTTTGAGACAGCGTAGATCTATGTAGTCTTGGCTATCTTGGTACTCGTTCTGTAGACCAGGCTAGCCTCAAACTCAGAGATCTGCCTGCCTCTGACTCCCAAGTGCTGAGATTAAAAGGGTGTGCTATGGGACTGGAGAGATGGCTCAGTGGTTAAGAGCACCGACTGCTCTTCCAGAGGTCCTGAGTTCAAATCCCAGCAACCACATGGTGGCTCACAATCAACTGTAACGACATCGGATGCCCTCTTCTGGAGTGTCTGAGGACAGCTACAGTGTACTTATATATAATAAATAAATAATTAAAAAAAAAAAAGGGTGCACCACAAGTGCCGACAACCTTGGATTTTTGAGCCTCCTGCATCCCAAGCTGGGACTTATTTATTCATCTATCTATCTATCTATCTATCATCTATCTATCTATCAATCATCTATCTATCTACTTATATTTGATTATATAAGTGTTTTTGCCTGTGCAGTGCATACATGCCCTGGCACCCAAAGAGGTCAGAAGAGGAAACTGATACCCTAAAAGCAGAGTTACAGATGGTTGTGGGAGCTAGAAGCTAGACCCAGTTTCTCTAAAAGAGCTGAAGAGAAAATAAGGATCCGAAGTCAAGAACACATATTCTTGGGCTGGAGAGATGGCTCAGCAGTTAAGAGCACTGACTGCTCTTCCAGAGGTCCTGAGTTCAAATCCCAGCAACCACATGGTGACTCACAACCATCTGTAATGAGATCTGATGCCCTCTTCTGGTGTGTCTGAAGACAGCTATAGTGTACTTATATATAATGAATAAATCTTAAAAGAAAAAAAGAACACATATTTTTGCAAAAGACCTAAGTTCTCCCAACACCAGTAGAGTGGCTCACAATCTTCTGTAACTACAATTCCAGGTGATCCAGAGCTGCTTCTACATACATGTATGCATGCACACACTCACATTTACTTTAAAAAAAAAAAGCCATGGCCAGATGGCAAGTGACACACACCTTTAACCCCCAGCACTGAATTCCAGGCCAGCCTGATCTACACAGTGAGTTCCAGGACATTGAGGGCTACCCAGAGAAACCCAGCCCTAAAAACAAAACAAACAAACAAACAAAAAAACCAAAGAAATTAAAATAAATAAAACCTTAATCATAAAGATAAACCAAACAAACAAAAAAAAAAAAAAAAAAGAGAGAGGATTCTTGAAGTTTGAAGCTTTATAAAACCCCAAGAGCATACTAAATCCTAAATTGATCTTGTAGTCACATGTCACTGCTTACTGGGAAATAACACTCCACATTCCAAACAACAGATTAAATTCCAACCTGTTTCACTATGTTCTAATTATGTCTTATCCAAGGAGCTGTTTAATACCAGTCTCACCATAACACATGCCCTTTTGACATATAGAACACCAACCTTCTGAGGCCCACCTCAATAGTCAGAAAGCTAAAGCGCCCTGTGAATGCGTCCTTGGCATCAATCGGCCTATTCCTGTGAAGTCCTCTCCCTAGACAAAGAACTTGCCTTTTCTTGGCTAAGCTAGAAGCTAGCAAGCTCCAGTGATCCTATCTCCAGCCCCCCACTCCATCCTCCAGAACACACTGCTGGGGTTACAGGCATGCATGGGACATTCAGCTTGTGACGTGGATGCTGGGATCCAGACTCACACCTTTCACGGTTGTTCAGCAAGCCCTCTTACTGCAGAGCTGTCTCAGAACGTGAGCATATCACTGGCGCTGCCCTCATTTCACCCTTTCAAGCTAAAACACACAAACTTGACTAGCATTCCCTTTAGTTCTCTTGCTGCCTATCTCACCAGAAGGTACTTCTCATTCTTGCTGTAGTGCAACAAGAAGTCTATTGGGATAAAGCAGCTCATGCCTGTCATCCCAACTCATGGGCGGCTAAGGCAGTTTCCTCTGAGATCCAGTTTCTCCAGCTGGAGAGCTCTTTAAACGAGAAGGTAAGAGAAGCCATTTGAAAGGCAACCCCTGAAACTGACTAGGCCCCTCCCTGCCAAAGCAAGCGTGCCTCTCAGACTAGCTACCTGCAAAAAGCAGCCAACAGCCCAGCTACCTTCTAAGACGTGTAGATCAACTGAAGCATCTGGAAAGGATGCTTTGAATCTGCTGGCAGGCTTCGCTGTGCTTCTCCACTATCCCAGGTTTGCCAGACGAGATGGGCTTTGGTGATGCAACGGTCTCTAAATCATTTGTTTCTGTAAGTAACCCCTCATCCATATTCCTGTAACTCACTCCTACAAAATTCAACTAGGCACACCAACTTGGACTTTTGGTGGCTTCCATACTTTGGTGTACTGTGTGTTCCCTATCTCCCCAGAAGTTTTGTCACACAACACTAGGCAGTCGTAGTTCAAGGGCAGCTGCTCTACATAGTATTCCCAGGACATCCAGGCCTCCCAAGAAACATACATGAACAGCAGATAGAAAGGGCTAGAAATAAGTTGAAAGACTGGCATTTAATACCCAGCCTGCCTTAGACCAGTACTACCAGGTCTACTGTACAGTTTAATCCACATGCTCTAGAGGAAGAAGACGAAAGCTCACTAGTAGTCATCATCAGCTACACAGCAAATTAGACTAGCCTGGAATACACAAGACCTTGTCCAAGACAAGATCTTACTCTATCTTAGGCTGCCCTGTACAGCATCATCCAGGATGAATTCTTGGGTCTAAATTTCCATTGTTTAGTCAACAGTCTCAAACCTAGGCAGGCCCTCCTGTTCTAAGTACACTACTACAGACCTAATCCCTACCTCAAACCTAAAATTACACCAGTGATAATTTTTAGATGGTGACAATGATTCTGATTGAACTCAAAAACATCCTTACTAACATGAGCAGAAGCAAACTCTACACCCTCCCACGCACTCCCTGCCCCCATAAGGTGATGTCATGACCCTGGCAGTCCTAAAATTTGCATCCTATGCAGATCACCTGCTGAGTGCTAGGACTACAGGTGCATTCAACTATGCCTGACCACTTTATGAAAATAATGGACCAGTGAGATAGTGAGATGGCTCTGCAGGTAAGGACACTTGCCACATAGGCTCTTGAGTTTGATCCCAGGATCTTACACAGAAAATTAACACTGACCAGTTGTCCTGACATGTGCACTATAGCACAAGCACACCTATTTTTATGTGCACACACAACAAAATGTATTTAATTAAAAACCAGACTAGGTATGGTGGTACATATCTTTAATCTAGCATTTAGAAGACAGAGTTCTGGGCCAGCCTCGTCTACAAGTCTACATAGAGTTGTAGAACACTCCTTTAAAAGAAAAAAAAAAAAAAAAAAAAAAACCTCATTTTTCTCCAGATACTTGATGTGTTTGTTTTGTGATTTTGTATACACTGCTTGTTTTGTCCTCAGGTCAGAGAAGGCTGTCAATCTAATCTGACAAACCAGAATTAGTTGTGAGCCCCCAAACAGACGTTGGGAACCAAACCCATGCTCAACTCCAAAGCCCTCCCGTCTTTTTTTATGGAAATAAAAGCTCTCTATATTGTCCCAGTTGGTCCAAAACACCATGTTTGCTTGAGTTATCTGCCTGCCTCTGCTTCAAGTGCATGTGACAACCCTCTTGACTTTGCTTTAGTTTTTCTGAGACAGGGTCTCTTTATGTAGCTGTATCGGAACTGGCTATATAGACCAGGCTCACCTCAAATTCAGAAAGATCCACCTGCCTCTACCTCCTTGTGCTAGGATTAAAGGTATGAGCCAACACACCTGGCCTTAAAACAACATTTCTATTTAATATTCTTCAGAATAAAGAAAACAGCTCATTTTAAACAAGAAGTTTATTTAAACAACAAGACGCTTGACTTGAAGGGAAAACTATCTAGGATCATTTTGTTCAAGAGTAATTTATCCCTACTTAAAGACAGATTGCCCTACATGTAACAGCTACGTACAAAAAAGTTATAAAATTGTCCTTGGTTTTACAATGATAAATGAAAAACATTAAAATTCTCCAATTGAACAAGGTATGCAAGGATTTTGTGTTGTTGGGTTCTTTTGTTAAAACAGTGAGAGCAAAATAACTTACTGGAATATAAAGAGAAGAGTTGAATGAGCATGCCACTAATGGAGAAGGGGGTATTTTCACAGAACCAGTACTTTCCCCAGACCATCTCCATCTGATGTCAACCAAAAGAGAACATTGGCCATTTAGTTTAAAAAAGGAAAAAAAAAAAAAGAGCAATATGCTTGTGCACATACACCAGTTACTTTATGTACAACAAAGAAATGGGGACAGGGAGATGGAAGAAGAGAGAAAACTATACTGTAGTAGTCAGGATGTGGCGGGACCAAATTGCGGTTCTAATTGAGAATGTGTTCTTGGTCTATAACAAAATTCTGGAGTAAAGTAGCAGGCTCCCTTTTTAGTAGACACCTCCTGTCTGCTGCTGGAACACATCAATCGTATCTTCATCCTCCATTTCCAACTAGCACAGAAAAGAAAACAAATTTAAGACCAGTGAGAAAAAAATTTAAATGTCTAGTTTTCATATTAAATTTACAAAAAACACATGTCCCACACCACTCCAGGCTTCACTATTATAGATGTCCGTTTCATGAAAACCAAGTATGGTAAAACACATCTAACACCCCAGCATTATGGAACTCAAGAAAGGGAAATAAGTGCAGTGATAGCCATAGGCTTACAAACCAACCTCCGGTCTGCCAAGCACTGCAACTCAAACAAATGTTTTGATTAGCCCAATCATCATCACCACACATGGTTACACACACTTGTAGTATCAGCACTCCAGGGGACTAAGACTCTAGACTGACACCAGCCTAGACTACAATATGTGAAGTAAGTTTTAAATAAGGGACAACTCTTAGGAAATAACACACTTGTTAAGTATTAAACCAAACTCAGATTTTTGAAATCATGCAGTAGCCAGTTATAGTGCTTGCCCCAGTGATTGAGACTAGTCTAGTCAACATTGCTGGCTAACCAGGAATACAATGAGACCATCTCAAAAAGCAAAAGCCCCTAAGTACACAGTAATAAATTGTATTACTGTATCTGTATGTCCTGGAATTCACTTTATTTATAGACCAGGCTGGTTTCAAACTCACATGGATCCACTGCCTCTGCATCCCGAGTAAGGTCTTAACACAGAAAGCAACACTGTAGAAAGCGAACTGGCTCTTTTTAAGTCAAGTCAGGCAGCTCAGTAGGTAGCAGTACTTGCCTTGCAAGTCCAACTACCTTATCTGACAATGAGTTTAATTTTCCAGAACAGAGTATAAAGAGAATTGAAATCTGAAATTATTCTGATCTTCCCACATTCCCTGCCACATACATGCTAAAACAACAGAAAGCAAAACACAAAAGAAAAACAATGGAGGTTGATAGTCCTAGCTTTTGGGAGATACAGACAGGAAGTTCAAGAACTTAAGATCATCCTCAACAAGACATGTTTGGGCTACATGAGCTGCTCTAGAGGGGTGGTTTGGGGGAGGGGACATGGGACATGTTATGTCCTAAAACTTGTAAAAAGGAACTTAGGCCACCATATTTAGTCTATAAGAAAATCTTTTTATTATCTCCACAATACTTGGTTAAACACTTTATTCAGAGGCTGAAGCAGGAGGATGACAGGCTTAGACTGGACTATGTAATGAGATGAAGGCAAGCTAGGTTATAAAAGTAGACTATCTCAAAAATGGTGGGCTGGTAAGATGGCTGAGTAAGTAGAGGTGCTTGGTAAGTCTGGGAACCTGAGAGAAAAACAAGCCACCAAACTCATTCTGGGAACACAATGCTCAGGAGACCAGGATGGTTTTCAACTCAGAGCTCCTCTGCCTCTGCCTGGGAGTAAAGGCACCACTACAGGTCTGCAAGTTTTTTGTTTGCTTGCTTGTTTACTTTTCTGAGACAGGGTTTCTTTTTCTGTGTAGCTCTGGCTCTCCTGGAACTTGCTCACTAGAGCAAACCGGCCTTGAACTCAGGTTCACCTCCCTTTACCTCACAAGTGTTGGGATTAAAGGTGTGAGCCACCACTGCCCTGCAAAAACTCTCAATTCTAGGAACACAAACATGTAAGTTTTCTAAAGTCTTATGACAGCAGAAGAGAACAATCATAAATTGAATTTCAAATTCAACCTGAAAATGTCAATGTTCCAAGGCAATGTATCAGTTTTACCATCATTTACAAGAAAACATACCACCTCCTTATGGTTAAAACACATTTTTAAAAAGATTTATTTATTTATTTATTTATTATAAGTCCACTATAGCTATCTTCAGACACACCAGAAGAGGGCATTGGGTCCCATTACAGATGGTTGTGAGCCACTGTGTGGTTGCTGGGAATTGAACTCAGGACCACTGGAAGAGCAGTCACTGCTCTTAACTGCTGAGCCATCTCTCCACACACCCCTGGTTAAAACACATTAACTGGAGACTGTCACTGGTGAGAATTCCTTCAGTCTTATCCCTTGATTACAACTTGGATATGGCAAGTCTTGAAGTCTACTTGTAAAATCACACCTAAGTTCCTAACATATTTAGCCTTCTCCACTATTTTCATTTAAAAAAAAAAAAAAAACCTTTATTATTTGGGGTGTGGAGTGGGGGTAGGAGGATTTGAAACAGGGCTTCTGTGTAGTAGCTCTGGCCACCCTGAAATTCCCTGTGTATATCAGGTTAGTCTCAAACTGAGATTTGCCTGTCTCTACTCCCAAAGTGCTAGGAGAGTATCTCCATGCCCAGCTAAGAGTCAATGTTACATTATTCCAGTACAGATGTATGAGCCATCAGTGGTGCTGAGAAAGGAGTGTGGGTTCTCTTAAATGGGAGCCATTCACCTTTTGAAAAAAATGTACATATGTATTGCGTGTTCTGTGTTCATATATGATGCATGCCAGAAGAGGATCCCATTATAGGTGGTTGCTGTGAATGGAACTCAGGACCTCCGGAAGAGCAGCTATTATTCTTAAACCACTGAGCCATCTCTCTAGTTCCAACACTGCATTTTTAATTTATCAGTGACTTCTTTTACGTGTATTGGTTTTATTTAATGCTGCATGTGTGTTTGATCCCCTGGAACTAGAGTTACAGATGGTTGGGAGCTGCCATGTGGATGCTGTGAATTGAACCCAGGTTCTCTGGAAGAGCAAACAATGTGCTTAACTGTTGAGCCATCTTTCTAACCTTTGCCCCCGATTTTTAAAAAAGACTTATGTGCATGAGTTTTGCCTACATGTGACTTACTACAGGTGAGCCTGGTGCCCATGTGAGACAGAGGAAAGCATTAGATTATATATAACTGGAGCTACAATAGGTGAGCCTATGGTGCTGGGAAGCAATCCCTTCTCTTGGACAAGAACACTAAGTGCTCTTACCAGCTTCAGTCCACTCCCCTCCAGTTGTTTTGTGTGTGTAGGGGATGGGTGGGGAAGTGTAGGTTGAAGCAGGGGTTATGTCTAGCTCTGGCTGCTCCAGAAATCACTACGTAGACTGCTCTGCCTCCTGAGCCCAGCTCCCCTCCAACTTGATTGGAGAATTAAAGCTAGAATTCAAATCAGGCATTGGATCACACTTTGTAATCCTTGAAGATCTGCTCAGTGTTCTGCAATACCAGCTTAGGAAATAGCATAGATTTATGTCTCTAAGAAAGGTGAAGCTTGGATATATGCTTCTGTAACTTCCAGGATGTCAAGGCACAATCACTACAGAACTCATAAACAAAAATATTAAAGTGAAAAGCCCAAAGGATCGAAGTTAAGCTTCTCCTCTCACAAGAATTAGGTGACGTAAAGCTGGGTGGTGGTGATGCACACCTTTAGTCCAAACATTCTTGAGGCAGAGGCAGGTGTTCAAGCTAGTTCCAGGACAGCCAAGGCTACACAATCAAAACCTACTTTAAGAGAAAAAACTTTTTCAGTGAACCAAAGCCCCCTGCCCCCTTACCAGTTGTAAAGTTAAAGGATACAGTGCTTGAGATAGAAAACCTTTTACTATACAATTATGGGGCCAGGGGATCCACAATGCTAGTGTAAATTAAGGGAGATTAGAGCATCACTTTTTCATAGCTCACGTTTGTAAAAAGTCACCTACTTATACATAGTCAAATCCAGCTGACAAGAGCAATAGAGTGGACAGACTGGAGAGGTGGCTTAGTAGTTAAGAGCACTTGTTGCTCTTGCCACGATCCAAGTTCATTTCTCAGCATCTATATCAGGCAGTTCACAACCATCTGCAACTCCATCCCTGAGTATCTTTACACCTTCTGACCTCCATGGCATCTGTACTCATGAGTACATACTACAGTTCCCATGCATATAGCTAAAAAAAAAAAGTAAAACCCAGGCAAGAGAGAGGGCTTAGTAGTTCAGATCACTGACTGCTCTTCAAGATGGCCTCAGTTCAATTCCCAGCAACCACATACATGGTGGCTCACAGCCATCTGTAATGGGATCTGATGCCCTCTTCTGGTGTGTCTGAAGACAGCTATGGTGCATTCATAGACATTAAGTAAATATTTAAATGGACAGGCAACAGCCAGATATTCATGAAGAACTCTTCTAGGCATGGTAATTCTAATTTAGACAAGTACTGTAACAGCAAAGACAAAAAAAGAAAATTCACTTTAGAAAAACAATGTTTACTTATCAACAAAAAAAAATTTTTTTTTTCTTGTTTTTTTGAGGCACAGTTCTGTGTACTTCTTTCTGGTTGTCCTGGAGCTTGATCTATGTAGACCAGGTTGGCCTCAAACTCAGGAGATCCCAGACTGCCTCTGCTCTGCTTAAAGGTGTGCACCACCACTGCCTGGCCAAACAGGAGAAGCAGGACAATGCCAATGCTGTCCTAAGCTATATAAGTTCCCAGGTCAGCTTGGGATACAAGAAACCCTGTCTGAAAAACAAAACAATCAAACCCAACTTTGCATAAACAAAGGGAAACACAGACAATATAGCAAGAATGAACAAAATAAACGTGTATGAAAATGCCAATAACAGGCTACAGACAGCTCAGAGGTTAAGTTGCTCTTGCAGGACAAAGGTTCAAGTCCCAGCATCAACATAATAGTATACAAATCCATAACTATCCTGGGATCCAATGCCCTTCTGACCTCCTCAGACACTAAGGACATACAAGGTACACACATGCATGTATGTAGGCAAAATACAGAACACATAAAATAAAATACATAAATTACTGAATTCTTTAAAAAAAGCGGGGGGTAGGGAGGGAAATACCACAGTGAAACCCATCATTTGGTACAATAATAATTTTTTAAAAAAAGGTATAATCCACTATTCCAACACCAAATTCATAATAATCCCAACACTTGGGAGGTGGGCGTGAAGGCAGGGGAACTCTGTCAGTTCTAGGCTAGCCCACTCTACAGAGTTCCAGGGCAGCCAAGGTTACACAGAAAAATCCTGTCTGGAAAAAAACAAAACAAAATGACAAAACCAAGGCTGGATAGTCTAGTGGATAAGGACCTGAGTTTAGATTCTAAAGACAGGGACTGAAGGTTCAGTGACAGTCGAATGGAGCCAGCCTCCAGGTTCAGCAATAGGTCTCAAAGGATTAAAAGCTGACAGCCATAGAGCAGTACACCTGAGCTCCTCACTAGCCTCTACACATGCCCATGCATAAAAATTTGCAAACACACACAATAAAACATAATTTTCCTAAAAGTAGAGAGATTTTTACCTGTGCAGGTGTGTCTGTTTCGTTGATTGGTTGTCCATCAAACCGGAATCTGATCTGCCTCATTGACAAACCCTACCAAGAGATTAAAAGCAAATAGTATATAATCACTAAAAACTCATTCTCTCCTTTTGCAGCCATGAAATTTCACTAAAATGCTAACATTCTCTATGCAGATAGACATTTTGTGTCTTATTGACACAATCTTAAAACCAAGATGGTACATACATGCCTGTAATAGTACCAGCACTGGGGAGTATCAAATAGACTAGCATAGGATACACGAGATCCATCTGAAAATACAAACATACCAAACAAAACAAAATGGAGAAATTAAGGCATTTAACTTTTTTAAACTATATTTTCAAAATGTGGGTATTCACTTTAACAGCACCTCTCAATGTATCCTCTAGCTTCTGGCCATTATTATCAACACAGATGGGAAGTACTGATTAGTATCTGCTGATAGATCTAACAATACCAAGGATCCCAATGTTTTGGCTTCAACAGTACAGAATGGAGATTCCAGAAAGATTTCTCAAGGTAAAAATTAAAGTCTGGACAGGCAGTATGGCTCAGTAGGTAAAAGGCTTGCCATGAAAGCTGGCAACCCACGTTCAATCCCTGGGACCCACATAAAAGTGGATGGAATGAACTAACTCTCAGTCCTAACACTGGGGACACAGAAGCAGGATAATCTCCTAACGTGGTCTATATAGAGTTCCTGGACAGCCAGGGCTACACAGAGAAACCCTGTCTTGGGGGGTGGGGGGGACCAAAACACACACACACACACACACACACACACACACACACACAGTTTATATATAAAGGCAAACTAAAAAGGAGCTATAATGGATAAACTTGGGGTCTGACAGGATGCATAATCTAGACAGAAGATGAAGCTCAGCTCACTGTAAGATGTAAATACAGAAGGCCCTTCAATCACCAGCATTAGAAATCGAACCAAAAAAATAAAAAGACAGTTTAACTGTACTGTTTTGGTTGGCCTGGAACTTACTATGAAGATTAATCTGACCTAAAACTCCTGGTTTTCTGGTGGTGAGGACTGAAGCTAAGGCTTTATGTCTGCTGAGCAAACATTCTAAGTTTTATTTCCAGCACCACAAATTAGACTTTTGATAGCGCAAACCTACTTCAGGATCTTAGGCAGCCCTCAAACTCAATTTATAGTAGAGAATAACATTTTGCTTCCTAACCCAGCCTGCATCTCTCTAGTGCTGGATCAAAGTTTTCAGTGCTGCAGATCAAACCCAAGGCTTTGTGCAACTCTTATCAACAGACTCCAGGAACACTCATTTTTTAAAAATTATTCATTTCTATTTTGTATGCACTGTTTTGCCTGCAAAAAGGTGTCAGATCTGCTACTGGAGGGACAAAGTTGTGAGCTACCATATGGTATTGAGAATTAAACCCAGGTCCTCTGGAAGAACTACCAGTGCATATACACTGAGCCATCCTTTTTTTTTTTTTTTTTTTTTTAAAATAGGGATTCTCTGTGTAGCCCTGACTGTCCTGGACTTAACTCTATAGACCAGGCTAGCCTTGTCACAGAAATTCACCTGCCTCTCTGCCTCCCAAAGTGCTAGTACTAATGGTGTTCAAAACAATGCCCAACCCCTACCCTAACTCTTAAAGAACCAGTTATGTGACTCATAACTCCCTCTGAATTGAAATTAAAAAGTGATAGACCAGCAGACAGGAGACCTTAGTTAAGTTCAATACCCAGTACTACCAAAAATAAAAATCTAGGCATAGTAAGACTAAGGATCTCACCCCATGCCCACACCTTTTTTTTTTTTTTTTTTTGGTTTTTAAGACAAGGCTTCTCTTTGTGTAGCCCTAGATGTTCTAGAACACTCTATAGAGCAGGTTAGCCTTGAACTCTTCTGCTTTCCCAGTGTTGGGATAGAGGTATGTGCCCCAAATGGCACAGGATGACACCCAGTTTCCTCTGCTTCCCCCTCCCTTTTTTAAAAAGATTTATTATATTTAAGTATAATCTTCAGACACACCAGAAGAGGGCACCAGATCCTTTATGAATGGTTATGAGCCACCATGTGGTTGCTGGGATTTGAACTCAGGACCTCTGGAAAAACAAGTCAGTGTTCTTAACCACTGAGCCATCTCTCCAACCCCTCTGCTTCCCTTTCTATCAAACCCTTGCTGCTATGTAGCCTGGACTAGCCTTGATTTTCTATAATTCTCCTTCCTCGGTCTGCTGAATGTTGAAACATAGGCTGTGTTAACAACGTACCTTGCATTACTTTTCTAATACCTAATATTTGGAAGTTTTTATAATATCTTAAAACATATTTAAAGGACAAAACCTGTGTTGCAAACATGGTTCACTTTGTAGAAATCCTGTCTTAGATTTGATCCCTAGCACCACAAAAACTGGTAAGGTATGTCTATAATCCTAGACTCAGGACTTTCAACAATTTAAAGTTATATTCAATGGAAGATGCCACATAATAAACCATTCCTAACCCTCTTACCAAGAACTCTGGGTCCTGCCATGATGGGCAAATGCTCTCACTGCGCTATGCATATTCCCCAGACTAATCTGTAAATTTTACTAAGGATCTGTGTGTGTGGAAGCGTGCTATGTGCTGGTGTAGCACCTGAGATTCTACTCGTTAAGTATGAAGTAGCACATGTACCACCTTATAGAATGGAGGCGGTACCCAGGGCAACTTCAACTCTTGGGTCAGTGCTCCTTTCCTACTACTGCGGGTCTCAGGCCTGGGTAGTCAGGATTGCAGAGCCACTCAAGGACCCCCTCTCCCAAATGTCTTTGTTGACTAATTCTTTAGGGAGATTGTTTCACCAAAAGTTAAGAGTATAGAATGTGCAATGAGCCAGTGTGGCAGCGCACATTTGCTCCCAGAACTTGGGAGACAGACAAGTGGATCTCTGCGAGTTTCAGGTCAAACATGAATAAAATGAATGTTAATTCAGGAACTTAGACAAATCTGGAAGTAGATTTTTATTATATCATAAACTATATCATAAATATGATGGCACAGGCCTGTAATCCTACAGAGGGAGGCTGACACTAACACTGGAGTAGACTTCAGGGCCAATCTGACCACAAATAAGGCCATCTTGAAAATCAAAATGAATTCCACAATTTTCACATCTTAAAAAACAAGAAAGAAAAATCCTACTTCTGCTATTACTACAGCTAGTGAACTAGTATAAGAAACAGAGTTGTCATCTTTAAAGTTCCCCTTGCTTATTAACTTAGCATTCCAAGGGAAGCTCTAATAAGTCTTGCACCGACTTTCCAATGAGCCTAGCTTGTTATCCGAGTGATGAGCAGGAAAAGGCTGGAGGATGGAGTTCTAGGCCAGTCTAGTCTACACAGTATGTCCTTGGCAGCCAGTACTCCACAGGAAGACCCTGTTTCAGACAAAAAGGACAAAAACCCAACACCCAAATCACAAAGAGAATTTTCTATTTCCTCTTGACACCTGTAAGAGTTTTCTTTATAAAAGGAAGTGTTCATGCTTTAATCAAAAATGATTAAAATTTCTTAATCTCTGGGGTTGGGTAGTTAACTTCCTCAAGATACACAAATCTGGCTTGGCACACCATACTCTAACCTCTGCGATTACTGCAAAAAAAGAGGTTTTTTTGAAGGCTATAATGGACATGCTTCAGAAAAACTGAAATACCCAAACTGAAATTGGCTAAAATTCTCTATCTCTCTCTCTCTCCCCTTCCCTCTCCCCCTCCCTCCCTCTCTGGGTAGCCCTGGCTCTGCCCTAGAATTAGCTCTGTAGACTAGGCTGGCCTGGAACTCAAAAGATCCCCATGCCTCTGCCTCCAGTGCTGGGAATAATGGCGTGTACTACCACACCCAAATATTTTGACAGAGAGCAACCTCTAAGTAATAAAAAGAAAAAAACAATAACCACCAACCAACAACAAAAAAACAAAAACAAACAAACAAACAAAAAACACCAAAAATTAACCCACTTTTTCCCTCCTGAAACTAGTTGTATCTCCTAGGGAACTTGTAGTCTTATGGACCTAATGAGGTGTTACTGGTTTAGCACAAGAATCAGAATACTAAACCTACCTGCAAAGAGTACAAGTCACATGTACCTTAACAAAAATAGTCATGCAAACCTGTGATAGCATATCTTCCATTCCTAATTCCGTTGTGTAAATGGGTTATTAAGTGATTATGCACTTATCAATTCCTCACCTGCCGTTCACAATAGGCTTTCATTAGTTTACTAAGTGGTGTATGCCTCTTAATCTTAAACTGCACCACAGAACCATCCTGTCCCGCCACCTTCAAATTAATATGATCGTTGTTCTCAGTCTTGACTCCTTCCTGTTGAAAGAAAAATAAGAGTGTAATTTGGAAAATGTGTAACACAAACACCTTTAAAGCAGGAACAGGCCCAAATGTTTCAGAATCAACAGGTTTCTCCCATCCTCTCAAACAGCATACAGCTGTTCCCAGCCACTGGTCTGAAAGATGAGAAACCCTACAGAAAGTGTTACTAGGTTGTTACAAAAACACTGATACTAGCAGTGGCAACAAGACACTTTCATTCCACTAACTGTAATGCTTTTGAGGCTAAATCTTCTAAAATGGCATTATTTCCTGTCATCGCCCAAATTTGTTGCTTCCTATCAACACCGGTGTCCTTTCTCTTTTCAAAGCGTTATAAATACAACTACTGGGGGAAGAGGAGAATAGACACACCATACCTTTTATTTCAAAATTCACTGCCACCTTCTCGATAAAGTTAGCAAACTCTGCTGAGTGACCATATGAAATGAACATATCTTTTAAACGAAACAAAACTAACACTCAACTGAGGGATACCCCGATTCTCCCTTTTTACATCAGATTAACGTTCGACTGTATTAACTGTTTGATTTTTAGTTCAGAGCTTATTTTCGCCCTCTCCTTTGCTGTCAGGGCTCGAATACAGTCTTCGTGCAAGTCTTTCAGAACCTTGCGACCCAAACCGCAGTCCAACAAAATCAAATGTTTACGTCCAAGGATTCTTCATCCTGTTTCCCCCGCCCCTCGGAATAGTCGGGACCAGAGGCTGCCTGGAGACTGATGCTCGTCCCCTCGTCCGCGGCCAAGTGTCCCCATGCCTCCGAAGGCGCGTTCTCAAGTTGAGCCCATGTCTCTGCTCGCCATCGGCCTCCAACCACAACAAGCCACATGGTTCCCGCCAGGGTGCGGGTTTCTGGGCCCCCGGCGGAGCGGCGCTGCCCCTCCCCCGCCGGCCCCTTGGGCCTCGAACAGGACCTACTCCGGAATCCCCCGCTCGGGGTTGCCCGAGCACACTCCATTGATCCGCCGCGGCCCCCGCCCGGAGAGGAAAACCCCGGGCCGCAAGACTCCCGCCGCCGCCGCCGACCCGGACCCCGCGCGCCCAACGCTCTTCTAACACGCGCCGGGCGCCGCCAAAGAGCCAGCGCGGGGCCGCCGGGCCCGCGGGCTCCCGCGATGCGCCGCCCGCCTCGCGCCGCCCGCCTCGCGCCGCGCGCGCTCCGAGGACCTGGGGGCGGGGGAGGGCGGCGGGCCTCCTCGGGCGCGGGCGGGAGGAAGAGAGCGAGAGAGGAAAATGGCGCGGAGCGCCGGGCCTGAGCCGCGGCTGGCCCCGTGGGGGGCCCCGGGCAGGCAGGGAAGCCTGCGGCGGGCTTCGGCCGGACCCCGGGCCGCGCCACCCACTGGTCCGCACGGAGAGGCGCAGACGGCCGCCCGGAGCTCACCTTGGGTTTCTCGTCGGCCATGGCGAGCGCCGGAGTCTCCTCAGTTGCCGCTTCACAAAAGAGGCACCAGGTCCGCACTGAAGGAGCACACAAGCAGCACCAGGAGCGGCAGAAGAAGGAGGCGGCAGCGGTGGACGAGGCAGAGGGCGCGCGCACGTCGTGCGCTCCCTCCCCCCGCCCTGCGTGCGCGAGCACGAGTGGCCGGGGCTTCTCATTGGCTGCCGCCTCGCGGGAGCGCGCAACGCTTACATAACCACCCCTCCTGCCCCCCCACAGCCCGCGCCTCCGCCGCCTGGGCCAGGCGCCCGCCAGGTCGGCGGGAAGAGGCGCGGACACGCGCACCAATCGCGCCGCGGGGGCGCGCCTGGCTCTGGGCGGGGCTGTATTGTCCTCCTTCTGTGGTGGAGCGTAATCAAAATGGCTTCCAGCTGGTCCTCGGCGAGGACAGTGAGGCTTGTGGCCTTAGACGTGAGGTGAGCCTAGGTCGAGAAAGAAAGGCCAACTCCACGTGGAAGGGAGCACCTACGTCAAAAAAGCAGCATCAGGTTCTGAGAAAAAAACTCTTGATCAGTAGGACAAATGCAACCCCCTGCACATCAAACTTCCCAGTTCCTTCGTCCTTCCCCATCCCACCAGGTAGCCTCAAATGTCTTCCAACCTGTTGGTAACCCTGCTCTAGCTGAGGAAAAATGTTCTTCTATCCCCTCAAGGAATTCCTCGCTTGTGGCCTATCTCCCAACATCAAGAGAACACAGTCTATGAGGGGAAAGGACCCAACATAAAGCTCACGGGCCAATCAATCGTTTCGCCCCTTTATCCAGTACAAAATAAGTGTAGGACCCAAGGATTCCAAGAAAATCCTCTACGCTGTGCATCTCATTCTGTGCCTCTCACTTTTTTTTTTTTTTTTAATTTCCTGTACCCCAGTATTTTCTACTTCTGCGTTACCACAGATGGGGAAATAGCTCAACATTATTACACTACCACCATAACGCTCCTTCTCGGCCAAACAGCTTGAAAAAGTGCCCATGCCAGCTGCCTCCACCCCCTCAACTCCCACTCACTCCTCAATCCAGAGCAATCTGTTGCTGTCCCCAGCTCCACTAAAACTCTCCACAAGGTCACCTTTGCTGAATGAAGTAATGTGTTCCGTTTCTCACCCTCTTGAACTCCCTTCAACTTGGAAGAAAACAGTTTTTTTCTGTCACCTTAGGCCTGTAGCACACCGTAATTTTTTTCTTTATTAAACTTTTTTTTAATTGTTTCTTGGAGTTTTGGTACAGATTTTTTAAAAATGACTATTTTTCCTCTACAGGGATGTATTAGTCCCTTCCAGAATCATCTATTTTCTAACTTAAAAAAAAAAAAAAAAAAACCCAAAACCTCCTTGCATGTCTTTGATGGCATAGGTGTTTAACCCCAGCACTCAGGAGGCAGAGGCAGGTGGGTCTCTGAGCTCAAGGCTTGCCTGGTCTACAGACTGAGTCCCAAGAAAAGCAGGGCTACACAAAGAAACCCTGTCTTAAAAAACAAAAAAATATTTTTTAATTCCTTCTCTTGGCCCGGGCCTAAATCATTTTAATCCCTATACTAGGGGCGAGATAAGCAGATCTGCCTGCATTCCTGTTAGGCAGACAGCCAAGGCTTCACAGATATTATCATTATTATCACATGAGTACACAGTAGCTGTCCTCAGACACACCAGAAGAGGGCATCAGATCTCATGACAGATGGTCGTGAGCCACCATGTGGTTGCTGGGGTTTGAACTTAGAACCTCTGGAAGAGCAGTCAAGGCTCTTAACCGCTGAGGAATCTCTCCAGCTCCAAACTGTCTTTAAAAAAAAAAAAAAAAGTTTTACTATTGGTAGGGCCAGTGTGCACACATGCCATAGAAGGGTGCCCATGGGGAGGTCAGAGGTCACCTTGAAGAAATTGATTTTCTCCTTCCATCTTGTTGGTTCTAGGGACTGAAGTTAGCTCATCAGGTTTTGTGGCAAGCCCCCTTACTCAAGGAACCATCTCACCAGCCCTAAAGCTATGACTTCTAAACAGCTCTATTCATATGTCCCCTATGCACATCAAACTTGTACTGCCTAGGGGGCTCACATTGGCCTCAGACTCAGATTTTCTACGTCAGAATTCCTCCTCAGTGCCAACTTTATAAGTGTACCCCATCAGGCTGGAGCCCACATGGTGGCTCACAACCATCTGTAATGGATCTGATGCCCTCTTCTGTGTCTGAAGACATCTATAGTGTACTCATATATAATAAGTAAATAAATAAATAAATCTAAAACAAACCTCAGTAGATCCTAATGAACAAAAATGCTTCATTTTGTCGGACAGTGGTGCCACAAACACCTTCAACCCCAGCACTTGGGAGGTAGTGACAGGTGGGCCTCTGAGTTCAAGGACAGTCAGGACTACACAGAGAAAGCCTGACATTGATTTGGTTTAATGCTTGCATTATGGATTCCTAAAAGCCCTCGAGAATCCAGCATAAGAGACATCGTCATGCTGGTTCTGATTGGTGAATAATGTTACCAGCAGCCAATGGCTGAGGAGAGTAACCAAGGTGGGACTTGAGGATTCACTCACGGGCAAGGATAAGGGGATGGGCAAAGCAACAGAATTGCCATTGCCAGGGAAAGAAGTAAGATCCAGGCTTGAGAGCTGCAGAAGGGAAGACGTATAATTGTGTAAGAACTCAGAAAGAGTGGCCTCAAGTGGTATCCCCATTGGGCCTAGGGCCTAGGAGAGCAAGAATGTAATATAGATTTTAATAATAATTCAGGAGTATGGGGGTGGTGTTGGCAAATGGAAGTTTGGTAGTGGCCCAGCCATTGAGCTGATTAAGGTTTATTAAATATAAGGCTATGTGTGAGGCCTGGAGAGATGTCTCAGCAGTTAAGAGCACTGACTGCTCTTACAGAGAGGTTCAGGTCCTAGCACACACATGATGCTCGTAACAGGCTGGAGAGATGGCTCAATGGTTAAAAGCACTGACTGCTGTTCCAGAGATCCTGAGTTCAAATCCCAGAAACCACATGGTGGCTCACAACCATCTGTAATGAGATTTGTTGCCCTCTTCTGGTTAGTCTAAGACAGCTACATTGTACTTACATATAATAATAAATCATTTTAAAAAAGACTATGTGTGTGTGTGTCTGTGAGTGTGTGTATGTATATGTGTATCTGTGAGTGTGTGTATGTTATCTTTCATTCAAGAATCCACAACATCGAGACAGAATTGGAGAACTCTGCCAACAGAAATTAGAGTGGATTAACCAACTACAACAAACCCTACCTTGAAACACCAACAAAAGAACTTCATTTTAGCTAGTTCTACATGTCCTACAGAGGCAGGAGAATCTCTGTGAGCTAGAGGCCAGCCTGGTCTATAGGGCTATACAACATGTTACAGGTTAGCAAGAGTTACAGTGTGAGCCAGGCAGTGATGGTGCACACCTTTAGTGCCAGCACTGAAAAGGCAGAAGAAGGCAGGCAGATCTCTGTGAGTTCAAGGCCAGCCTGGTCTACAGGGCTATACAGAGAAACCCTGACTTAAAACAAGGTTAATGTCTATTCACCTAATATATAATAGATATTAGGTAACACACACACACACACACACACACACACACATATATATTTCTCCATTGTAGATATTTTCTCTTTTGAGTGAATGAATAGAAATTATCACTATATGTAAAACCATATGATATGGCACTTGAGGTACAAAAGGCACAAATAAAAGATGAAAGTTCTAATAACTCAGTAATGGGGGTGGGGGAGGCAGGGTACAGAAGGAACAAAAAGTGAAGATCACTAACGATTGTCTGGTGTTTGCTATGTACGAGCCACCAAGAGGGTCTTAATGTTTTCGTTTTGTTGTTGTTTTTCAAGACAAAGGTTTTTTTTTTTTTTTTTTTTTTTTTTTTGTTTTGCTTTGCTTTGCTTTGTTTTATATATAGGAATACACTGTTGCTCTCCTCAGGCACACCAGAAGAGGGCATCACATCAGATCCCTTACAGATGGTTGTGAGCCACCATGTGGTTGCTGGGAATTGAACTCAGGACCTCTGGGAGAGCAGTCAGTGCTCTCAAATACTGAGCCTTCTCTGCAGCCCACAAGACCGATTCTCTTCATGTAACCCTGGTTAACTTAGAAAACAGATCGGCCTCAGACTCAGATCTGCTTGCCTCTATTTCTGCCTCCCAAGTGCTGGGATTAAAGACATCTTCCTGAAACACCTCCGTGTACAAAACCACAGAGCTGGCAGGGGTGAAGAGGGTGAATGCCTTGACAGACCCTAGGAAAGAGAAAAGGATGTTTCTCAACTTTGTGTGCCTCTACTAAACTTCAGGCCTTTTGCCACCAAACATATCACCTTGTAGAACTGCAGAGACGAGTGTTGTTTAACTCACCCTCATTAGCATACAGAGATTGTTTAAATGCTACCACCAGGAAGACAGAATCTCTTTATAATATACCCACTCCCTACCAAGGTTGCGTCAAACTACAAAACCACCTTCAGGCAGAGGAGGGGTTTATATAAAATGCATATTCAAATGTGTGAGCAATGTGTATAAAAGCACTTGAGAATTCTGCAAAATGGATTTAGGGAACTACTAAAATCACAGAGAGATGAAGAGATGGCTCACTGGTAAAGGGCTCCAGCATCCAAAGGACCCAGCACATAGCACACACAGACATGGAAGGGGGGGGGGAGGAAGAGGACATACAAGGAAGTCTTGTAATCCTAGGTACTTGGAAGGATGCCAGATGATCACAAGGTTGAGGCCTGCCTCAGCTACACAAGAGTTTAAGCCCACTCTAGGTAATTCAGAGACAGCCTAGCTCAGAAAAGAAAAAGAAAGGAAAAGAAGGAAACAGGATTGGGGAGGGAGGATCTCTCATACACACTTTCCTAGCATACCCTATGCCTAGGGAGTAGTCCCCAGCACCATAAAATAACACACTGAATAACCTCTGATTTAATATCTACAAAAGGCCAGAGAGATGGCATAGCAGGCAAAGGCACTTGTCACTAGGCCTGATGGCCCAGTTGTGTAGAGCCCATCTGGTAGAAGGAGAGACCGACCAAATCCTACAGGTTGTCATTATTTGGCACATGTGCAAACTGCCCAACTAGATAAAAAGATAAATAAACAAAACAAGGCTGGAGAGTGCTATAAAATATACCATGATTGGGGGAGGTATCTTCAGTGAGCTAAGATGTACCCCTGAGAAATTATGCCATGCAACAGATCTGATGTAAAAGAGGTTTATTGGGGGAGAGGAGAGGTGTGAGGACCTGGGGAAGAGATAGAGGCAGACAAGTGGACATGTAGACAGACAAGGAGTAGGAAGAGAACCATGAAGACAGAGAAAGAGGAGACAAAGAAACGGGGGCCCACACACTGAGAGAGAGCTGGGGTGGTCCTTACTATTGGCAGCACACACCTGGTGTACCTAGCAGCTGCTGCGGGTCCCTGAGAGCAGGACCATGGAATATATACCGACAGTCCTCCCCTTTTGCTTAATTTAAAGGAAGGATGAAGTTATGGGAAGAAATAAAGGTGTTGTGTTCTTTAGACTGCTTCTTGCCACCTAGGGCATCAACATCTTTGGGGACCCTAAGGATATGGGATGCTGGCCAAGTCCTGGGACTGTTTCACTCGGCGTCCAGGCTCTGTGGGTTCATCCGAGGCCAGTCACTTCTGAGCTGTACTAGATGCAGATTTTGAGGAAACTCCTGGACTTGGCAGGATGATGGATGTATACATACATACATACACATACAGACACACATACATACACATACATACATATATACCACATACATACATACATAGAGAAGTTAATTCAATTAGAAAGAAAATAATTTTTCCTGGGTGTACATTATTTTAGGCTCACAGTCTTGAAAGTTCAGAGAAGAGAGTCCCAAAACCAGGGAAAGGGGGAAGAATCCCATCCTCTGGAATAGGCAATAAGTGGGGGAACTTTAGGCTGTTGATTGACAGACTTATGGAGTCCACTTGACCCATATGAGATGGATTCAAGTTGATTTCCTGAAGCTTACAAGAATCTAAGTTTACAGAAAGAGATAACAGTCACCGTCGTTTATAATCTGAGACGGGACAGACTAGTAGAGGCTTGCTTGCGAAATGATTTTGGATTAAAATATGAATACTCTTTAGGGCAAGCTTGGAGAAGACAGAAACCTTCCATAGAACAGAAGGGCCAAATGCTCACTTGATCTTGACTTTCAGACCGTGGAAGAGGAGCTTCTTCCTTTTATCCAGAAGACTGAATGGATATAAATTTAGCACATTGAGAAGCACTTTTAGATCTATATTTAGAAGCCAACAAAAGGAAATTTATAATCTTGAGCTTCTGATTATGATGATAGGGAGTCAGTCATAAAGCAGACAGCTTTACCAGGGTTAAACCAATGGTTATCAGAACTCCATTGATTAATGTTAACAATCTGGGGCTGGAGAACTGACTGCTCTCCCAGAGGTCCTGAGTTCAAATACCAGCAAATTGAGTTCAAATACAAATGGTGACTCACAACCATCTGTAATGAGATCTGATGCCCTCTTCTGGTGTGTCTGAAGACAGCTACAGTGTGCTTATATATAATAAATCTTTAAAAAAAATGTTAACACTCTGAACTTTTAAAGTCTTATTACAACAGTAGTATATTTTTGGTCTCTCAAATACTTTTCCTCCAGGAAGATGTTTCTTGTTCAAAACTGTGCTTACAATCTGGCTGAAGAGTTCTCCACATCGTGACCTTATATTTGCCTAGACTGGGCACCAGTTCACTTCTTAGTCTGCAGGAAGTTTTGTGCTCATTTTCAATGTTCTGGCCTTCCTGTACTTGTTCTATAGAGACCAGATTCCTGAAAGTCTCCTCACTCAGATCTCTGTAGAGTTTCATCATAGAAGGATCCGGCAAAGCCCACTCCTCCAGAGTGAAGATCACAATCACATCCTCAAAGGTCAAAGTCTCTACACCCACTGCCCTCTCCACAGGTGGGAATGCCCGCTGCTTCAGAACATCAATATGCATCAGCAGGGATGCTGTTGCCAGGAATCAGTTGGAGTTCTCGCCTTCTTCCTTAGGGATGGGAGCCCATGTCCCCTTTCTGCTCTCAGCACTGGACTTGAACCCATGCAGGTCCTGAGCCCGCTCCCACAGCCTCTGTGAACACACAGTTCATTAGTCCTGTTGTCAACGCCCAAGTCAAGTCTCCGGCTGCCTTGCTTCTGTACTTAGTGGTCTCACTTCCTCTGAGGCTCAGCCAACCCAGATGCCTTCTGGGAAGGTGACAAGGCAGCACTGGGAAGACCTTAAATCACTTTATCACCATTTAAGCTTTACCTTCCTCCAACCTTCATCATTTGCATTTACCAATCTTGAAACAACTTCTTAGATCCTAAAACTTAGATTCTAAAATTTTCCTAGACCCTCAAGTTCCCTCACAATGTGACCTTCTGTATTCTCAGACCTTAAATAAACTTCACACTTTTTTCTTCTCCAATTATTCACCAGGAGACTAGAAGCAGGTGGTTGATGACTGGGAGCTGTGCCAGTAAGTTCCTGTATTTAAGGAATAGTAAGAAGTTACTTTGAAACCTGTTTTCTGAGGGAGATAACAAGGTAAACTGTGTCTAGACCTAGTAGTAACAGCTTTAGGAGAGTGAGGCTTGAGGCCTGATTGTTACCCATTGTGGGAAGCCACTGCATTCGCCATTACAAGATGGCGCCCAGCCCGAAGGGAGGATGGCCAGTTTTGAGATAAACAACCTAAGTGCACATGCACATATGCCTGTTTTGCTGACTCATGCTGACTCGGTCTCTAGTCCCGAGTATGCTAATTAGGGCGCACAGAATGCACCAATCAGGTAGTGACACATTCTTCCTAAGCATATATAAGGAGGGTTGGTTTCTGGGCTGGGGGTCTTTCCCAACTGCAATCAAACCCGCAATAAACGCCTGTAAAAGGATCCTGTTGTGGTGCGTCTTTCTTGCTGGCGAGATAAGCGATCGCTACAACCCATGAAGAGGACTGAGAAGGTATTGGTTCAGCCTTCAAACCCATCAGAGACCTGAGAAGGATGAATTCTACATAAGTAATCAGGAAGTGTGAACCAAGCAGCTCACCCCAAAGAACTATTACTGAACAGGTCCTCTTGCCCCTACACACTGAGCCATCTTTCCAGCCTGGCCCTTGTATGATTTTACTAAATGACTCAGATCTCGTTCCTAATTTTTCAACCTTGTCCCAAGCATTTAAAGCTGCTGAATGATGTAGGTCCAAATTCATGCTATATTTGTATCTTAGCATATTGACCTTTACCTAGCAACTGATCTTGGGAAATATTAATTCCTCTAGCCCCATTTTGTTACTCCATAGCCCTAGCATCCTCTTTCCGCCATGTTCTCCATTGTAACTGAGAACCAGCTTCCAATTTTGTTGTTGCCAAATCTTTCCAGTCGTGGGAGACAATTCTAATCTGAGCTAGCCACAAATTTAATATTGGCTTCACATAGGGTGAATGCACACCATACGAAATAATAGCTTCCTTAAGCCTCCTCAAATCTGTATGTCTGCATTATTCCATTTAATTTCATCATAACCTTGGTGGAACCTAGCATCCACTGGTAGGTCTTGTATAGTAACTAGATAAACCAAGGTTGGTTTTCTAACAACCTATGGTTGCCTATCTCCAGTTCCATCATATGGGGCACAGTAGGTTCTTGTCTAAACTCCTCTGTCTGCGTCTGAGCATTTTTATTATTTTCATCTATAAGTTCTTCTAAGGCTGTATCTTGTTATTACACTTTTCATGTTTGGCAGAAAGAAAAAAAGCCTACCGTGGCTACTAAGGATAAAATATAAATTCATATTTCTAATTCCAGACTGATCGTAATTATGATCGATATTATTATTTCAAACCAAACCAAAGTAGCATTTTAGGGTCCTAATGCCCTGTATTATGATATTTCCCATCCTTAACATGGGGACATTTTTTTCCTGTTAATATTACCTGACTCTGTGAAAGCGAAGTTTTCTTCCTATCCCTAAGCTCGTAGAATAACGACTCTGCTCCTGAAAATATCTTTACAGACTCCTCAGCCATAGCTTTGGCTTACTCTCCAACTAGCTCAAAAACCAATATCCCATTGATTTTGATCTAAGTCCTGACACATGGCAGGTTACCTCTGTGCAGGCTCCACATATCCTCCTTCTTGAGGTCTCCAGGGACTAAATCCTCCTGTGCTACTCCTTCCTATAGGCCATAGGCTTTTATTATTGACAAGCAATGGTTCTGTACATATTCTCTCTACCTAACTCTCTCCGTGAGGGCTTCTCAGGTGTTTTACCAAATTGTATGACTTCTCAGTTTGTCCACCACTAGCATGGTTTCTCGGTCTTTGTGGTGGTGCCATACATGAAAGCACGAAATGTTTTTCTCAGAAGCAATCCCATCTCTCACACTCCCTCAAAAACAAAAACAAAACAAAACCCTTCAAACTGAATTATTTATAGGTAATTAACTACCAACATGCATTTCTAAATTATTCTCAACAGTTTACAATAGTAGCTTTCATAAGACTAGGGCGTCAGGTTTAGCCTCTTAGGTTTAAGCCTCAAAAAATCATGATTTTGAACTCAAGCTCGTTAGTACCAGAATAAAACTTTAATCATAGGCATAGTTTGTGGAGAGATTGGCAAATTCATAAGTTATTAGACATACATCTTAGCTTTGTTAATCTGAATAGACCCTTACAACCTTGAAATCTCGTCATCACATACAGAATATTTTAAACCAGAGTCGATTCACACATAAGGTGTGTTGTAGCAAATATAACATTGAATTTCTATCATCTTGAAAAAAAATTATACCAATCTAAAATATCTGAGAAGTGTTGCTCTCTTAGTCTAAAAGGAGATACAATAATAAAATAAGGGTTTAGTAGAATTGAGAAGTTTTACAATTGTTGCTTTATAACATGTGGTCATCTTAAGGTGGTGGGATGGTTTGTATATGCTTGGCCCAGGGAGTGGCACTAATTTGGAGTGCCACCATTGGAGTAGGTGTGTCTCTGTGGGTATGGGCTTAAGACCCTCATCCTAGCTGCCTGGAAGTCAGTCTCTTTACAGTAGTCTTCAGATGAAGATGTAGAATTCTCAGCTCTGTCTGCACCAGGCCTGCCTAGAAGCTGCCATGTTCCTGCCTTGATAATGGACTGAACCTCTGGACCTGTAAGCCAGTTCCAATTAAATGTTGTCCATATAAGAGTTGCCTTGGTCATGGTGTCTGTTACGGTACCTGTTCTGTCTGTTCACAGCAGTAAAATCCTAACTAAGACAGATGGTGAAATCACACAGCAGGTTGCAAGCCTTGTGGCCATTTACATCCTGGTGAGGTCACCAACCAAGATGAAGAAGAGCCACATGGTTGCTGTTTAAACACATTCATGGTTTTGGTAGATACATATATTTTCAAATGAGAATTGCATCCAAAGTTACCTGCGAATATACACACAGAGCTAAATACAAGTTATATACACACATATGGAGTTGAATTTGAGGTATATACACATGCACCCATATATATTCCATAAGCAAAAATTGAATCATAAGCCAGGTGGTTGCAGAGCATTCCTTCAATCACAGCAGTGGGGGAGCAGAGGTCGGCAGATCTGAGTTTGAGGCTAGCTTTGGTCTATAGAGTGAGTTCCGGGACAGCCAAGAATACAGAGAAACCCTGTCTCAGAAGAAAAAAAGTTGAATCATGTATTTATACTTACGTATACATCGTTAATTATAAGCCTTTTGGTATAAGTTGAAAGCCCTTTTGCTGCAGATCATAGAGGATTTAAGCTATAAACAATGAGAAACTTACAAATGCTTAGATAAGAGTTTTGAGCATAACCTTTTTAAAACATTTTTTCCCAGCATAATATTAAGAAATGGCCTTTTCTTCCTTTGAGAACAGAGCGCAAAGATGTCAGAGGTGAAGATTAAGAGCTCGGAAGCAGCACCTTAAGTGTAGAGCTAAACAAGTTTAGACATAAGCTGTTTGGGAATCATTTGTCCTTGGCGGTGAGAATCTCAAAATCAGGTGTGCCAACTTCAGAAAATCTGAGTCCGTGACGGAAGAGAGAACTCGAGGGCTTAGCTTAAGGAAGGCTGCTTGCAGAAAGCCAGGAAAGGTGAAGAGCATGCGGTCCACTTGGGCAGATTTCCACGTAGAGGACACCAATGGTTAAATACTTGGACGACAGAATTTACAATCAAATTCACAGATCGCACATACCGCTGATTTGGTTCCGTGAGCAGATACTACGGTGGAACCGAGCGTGTGTGTGTGTGTGTGTGTGTGTGTGTGTGTGTGTGTGTGTGTGTGTGTGTGTGTGTGGTGAGCTGTAACTTCTTCTGCTCCTACCTGGCTCCAACTTGTTACAAACTTACAAGCAAATCAAGTTGGAGATGGAGACCAGACAGAAACAAACTGGGCTTGGAGTGAAGAAAGAAGGAAGAAATTTTTCATTTCCCCCTCAACCCAACCCCCAACCCCCACTGCTTGCGAATTTATATTGAGGCCAGGTTCAGAAGCTAGGCGTGCCAGGACACATTTCCATGGATACGAAGAGCAGTCCCAGGCCTGGGTCCGAGGCATTCCAGAGACCGAGGGGTGACGGAACTGAGAATGCACAAGCTGTCCAGTGAATCGTCATCCATGGACAGGGGCCAGAAGTCAAGGAGGCAAGAAACCGTGTTGGAAAAATGCAGTCTCATCCCGGGACTCAGAGAAGCATTTCAGCCTAGAGTTGGAGAAAAAACTTAACAATTGTTGGGCTTAAAATGTACCCAGCCTTCGGTGGACCAGAAAGCAGATATGTCGCAAGAAGGTGGGATGCCAGTGCCATTAGACACCACGAACGCCCCTACGAGGTCTCAGCACAAATGTTATGAAATATAATGTGGCAGTAGGGGTATCTTTGCCTGGCTCATGTCAAGGTGTACCCCTGAGAAATTTTGTCATGCAGCAGATCTGGTGTAAAATATGTTTACTGAGGGAGAGGAGAGGTGTGAGGACCTGGGGTAGTGATAGAGACAGACAAGTGGACATGTAGACAGACAGGGAGCAGGGAAAAAACCATTAGGGCAGAGAGGGAAGGGGGCTCACAGAGGGAGGGAGCAAGGGGATGGGGAGCGAGCGGGAGGGGGCGCCGGGTAGCTGGTGGTTCTTTTATCCACAGCTCACACAGGTACAAGAGAGCACCCGATACAAGTGTGGCCAGTGATGGCCCCAGGTGATGACGCAAGCAGTTGCTAGGTCCCTGAGAGCAGGCCAGTGGAATTGCCTGAATACCAGAGACTGGTGGGTCTCTGTGTTCTAGGTTCGCCTGGTCTACAAATCGAGTTGCCAGACAGCCAGGGTTACACAGGGAGACCTGTCTTGCAAAACCAAAATAAAAATAAAACAATAACAAAAATAACACAATAGAGCTGCAGAGGTGGATTGGCGGTTGAAAGTGCTTGTGTGCTTGGAGAAGAACAGAGTTCAGTTCCTGACTCACAAACCCCTGTAACGCCAGCTCCAGGGGAATCTAACAAATATTCAAGAAAAAGGAAGTGCCGTAAGTCGAGACAGAAAAGAACAGAAGCAGTTGACACTCACCGAGTGATTACTAAGTCAGGAACTAGCAAGTCCTTAGGCTTCCAGAAGCCTCTCCACCAGGTGGCATGCAGGCCTTGTGACCTAGTGACCTGTGACCTTGTAACCCAGACCTTAATTTCCTTAGAAGGAAGCAGAAGACCAAAAATAAAGGCCAGCTGCTCCTACATGCCTTTAAGCCCAGCATTTGGGAGGCAGAGGCAGGCAAATCTCTGCGTTCAAGCCCAGCCTAATCTACAGAGTGAGTTTCAGAACAGCCAGTACCAAAACAAAACAAAAACAAATGAATAAAAAAAGTTAAAAAAAAGTAAAAGAAACTAAAAGAAGACCAGAAATGTAACTCAGTTGGTAGAGTATTTGGCTAGCCTGTGCTAAACTCTGGGTTCGATCATCTGAAAAAACAGCACTTCATACACCTTTAATGCCTGAAGTTGGGAGACAGGAACATGCAGGTCTATGTGAGTTCCAGGCCAGCCTGAGCTGTTTCAGAAGAAAATAAGTGTTAAGGTTAGCCTACATGACAAGTTTGTTAACAGCTACATAACAAGTTTGAGTCCAGCTCAGGTTACATGACTAACATAATCACCAGTCATTTGCCACCAGTTAATATAGTTTATGGATCAAATGGGAGCTGGACATGGCTGTACAGACCACCCAGAAACCCAGCACTCAGAAAGCTGAGGCCTGGGCTGGAGAGATGGCTCTGTGGTTAAGAACACTGACTATTCTTCCGTATGTCCTGAGTTCAAATCCCAGCAACCACATGGTAGCTCACAACCATCTGTAATGGGATCCGATGCCCTCTTCTGGTGTGTCTGAAGACAGTGACACTGTACTCATATACATGAAATAAATAATTAATACTTTAAAAAAGAAAGAAAGCTGAGGTCTGATTAAGGAGTTACAAGGGTGTGGGCAACCTGAGCAACATAACAAGACCCTCTAAACCAAACCCTGGCACAAACACCTAAAAGGGAGAAGGCTGAGGGATGCTCTTTCTGCTCTGTCTGCATGTACACCTGCACACCAGAAGAGGGCATCATACCCTATTACAGATGGTTGTGAATCACCTGTGGTTGCTGGGATTTGAACTCAGGCCCTCTGGAAGAGCAGTCAGTGTTCTTAGCCACTGAGCCATCTCTCCAGCCTGATGGGGTACACTTATAATGTTAGCACTGAGGAGGAATTCTGAGGTAGAAGATCTGAGTCTGAGGCCAATGTGAGCTATGTAGTTAGTCTAAGCCAATCTGGGATATGTAGAAATAATTTGTCTCTCTAAATTCTTGCATACATACAAACATATGCACTGCACACATATACATACATGCATACACATGAATACACGCATGCATACATATACAGATGCACACATACATACACAACATACATACACACATGAATATATGCATACATACATACAATGAAAGGTAATTTAATGACGGGATTAGAGAAAGAGAATTTCAGAGCCATTCAGTATAGTGACTTTTTAAAATTCAGAAATTGGGCTAGAGAGATGGCTGAATGGTTAAGAGCACTGACTGCTCTTCCAGAGGTCCTGAGTTCAATTTCCCAGCAACCACATAGTGGCTCACAACCATCTATAATGAGATCTGATGCCCTCTTCTGGTGTGTCTGAAGACATAGACAGTGTACTCACACATATTGAATAAATATATCTTTTAAAAAATCTGGAATTTTTATTTCTTAAAAACAATCACAGAAATATAAGAATATATTTTTGTTTTAATCGCATGTGTGAACTCTGGGGCTGTTTAGGACTGTCTGCAACAGCTGACTATGATTTGTCTAGTGCTCTAGCAGAGGTGTGGTGTTGCCAGCTGCAGATAGTTTTTGCTATTATGTGACATTTTAAATTCTGGGCACATTCAGAGGCTGTAAATGTTAGGGCCCTGAGAAGCATGGCTGGTGGGTTTTGATCATTCAGAGGGGTTGACTGCCATTTGTAAATAGTCATACTTAACAAAGAAAGGAGAAGAAAGAAATTAGATTCAGGGATTTCTATTTTTCTTCCCCTAACCCCTTTTCTCTCCTCTCTAGTCATAGGGTGTGGAAATGGGAGGACTAAGGGTGAGAAAAAGAAGAACCCATAAAGTAGAAAAGACCAGCTCCAATTTATATCCCATCTCTCTCTCTCTCTCTCTCTCTCTCTCTCTCTCTCTCACACACACACACACACACACACACACACACACACACGGTTTTTCTCTGTAGCCCTGGCAGTTCTGGAACTTACTCTGTAGACTAGCCTCTCTGTAGTAGTCTCTACTCTGTAGACTGGCCTACTACAGAGAAATTCGGAGATTTCCCCTGGCTCTGCTTCCTGTCTTGAGTGCTGGAATTAAAGTTGCACATGGTTGTTATACCTGGCCCATTTAGAGCTTTGACCTCTCCTCCCCCACAGTCCAGCCTGGAAACACATATAAATAAATTTACATTGTGAATGTTAGCTGGGCATCTTTGTCTCCCGGTTCCAACAAAGTCTGGTGGGGTCCTCATCTGCCTCTGCAAACACTGCAGGAATACAGAGTGCTGGGGTCCTCAGTCCTGTGGGAAGTCTGCAGGCAGATGGTGATGGTATTCCAAACACCTTCCAACTTTGTACCTGGGCCATTCAAAGAGACGGAAAGCTTAAGATCCCAATGTCGGTCAGCAGCACGACCCAAGCTTAAAGCCATTTAATGCAACAGCTGGGAGGCTGGAGAGAAAGGGTTCTGAGCTAAGGAGCACATGCTGAACTTATAGAGGACCTGGGTTCACTTCCCAGCACTCACACGAGGCAGCTCAGGAACAACCTGTAGCTTGAGTTCCACGCTGGGGACTGAACTCAGGTCCAACTGGAATATCTTACTAGCTCTTTGCCTTTGAATTAAAAAAATATTTATTATATTTATATTAATACACTGTAGCTGTCTTCAGACACACCAATAGAGGGCATCGGATTCCATTACAGATGGTTGTGAGCCACCATGTGGTGCTGAGATTTGAACTCAGCCATCTCTCCAGCCCTGCCTTTGAAATTTTTATAAGATTTAGGGTATATATTCCTCTAAAACAAATGTACAAATGAAACATTTACTGATTAAAAAAACCAAAAATGTATTTGAAAACAAATCTTTGGTATACATGTAAGTTCATCATTTACTAAAGAGGTAATCAAATTTGCATATTAACCGAATAGATGAGGGTGTTGATAATGGTGATATTTAATGTAGAGAGTTTAATTATCACTAAGTGTTTGACACTATAGGATGAAGTTTATCTTCATTGTTTTCTAGAGTTGCTGCATGTATTGATTTGTGTATATGTGCATGTTTGTAAAAATGGCTACTTTCCTGTGAATGTGTGTGTGGGTACATGCTTGTAAGTGTGTGGGTACATCTGTGTAAATGTGTGTGTGTATTCACAGTGTCAGTGTGTGTGTGGGTACGTGTGTGAGCATGTGTGTGGGTAAATGTATGTGATTGTGTGTGAACGTGTGGGGTGCACATGTGTGAGCATGTGTGTGTATACATGTGTGTAAACATGTGTCTGTGGGTACACTTGTGTGAGCATGTGTTTTTGTTGTGTATGTGTGTGTGTGTGTGTGTGTGTATGTGTGTGTACATGTGGAGCCTGTATGTGTGGAGACCAGAGGGCATGCTGGAGTGTCATTCTACAGAATTCATCCACTTTTGGTTTTCTGTTTTTTTGTGAAATATGGTTTCTGGCTTGTTTTTTTCTTGAATATATTATTTTTATTTCATGTGTGGTGTGTTTTGCCTGTATGTATATCTGTGTGAGGGTGTCAGATCCCTTGGAACTGGGGTTACAGACAGATGTGAACTGCCGTGTGGGTGCTGGGAATTCAACCCTCAGGAAAAACAATCCATGCTCTTAACCATTGAACTAGCCTCCAAAATATGGTTTCTTACTGGCACAGAATATTCTAATTATCACTGAAACATTGTTTTATTTTATTTTATTTTATTGTGTGTCAGGGTCTCATTATATAGTCCAGGCTATCTTGGAACTCACTTTGTAGACCAGGATGGCCTTAAACTCACAGAGCTCTACCTGCTTCTGTCTTTCTGGGCTGAGATGAAAGAAATAGGCCCCCATGCCTGGCTTGAAACATTGTCTTATAAATATGTATTACAAAATGTCAGAAAAGAATTGTGATCAGCTGGTACCTGAGAGGTGAGACAGGCAGAGATTTCATGTCTGTAGAGAGAATTTCATGCCAGGGTCATGCCAAGGCTGAGAGTTTCATGCCATGGTTGTGCCAGGGTTACATAGTTATACCTTGTTTCAAAAATAAATAATAAATAAAATAAAACAGAAAAGAAGAAAGAAAAAGGAAAAGAAAAGGCTCTCAGTTATTAACTGGAAGAGATCTAGAATCATTTGGGAGACCTGGAAACCAGCCCTTGTCTGGGAATAAGTATGGAAAATAATCTTGATTAGATTAATTAAGATGTAATGATGACTTCAACCTAGGGTGGATCATTCCCTAGGCTGCAATACTGGACTATATAAAAAAGGAGAAAGTGAGTTGAATATATCCCACATCCTCTTATTTTTTTAAATATTTATTTATTTTATGTATATGAACACTCTGTAGCTGTCTTCAGACACATCAGAAGAGAACATCAGATCTCATTGCAGACAGTTGTGAGCCACCATGTGGTTGCTGGTATCTGAACTCAGGACCTCTGGAAGAGCAAGCAGTGCTTTTAAGCATTGAGCATCTCTCCAGCCCAGCAGTATGCATGCTTGACTGATGAGCTGTCATTTCAGCTCACCAAACAGCAACTTTTAAACTAAGTATTCATTATCTGGATGTGGGGCAGTGGGCCATGAAAGGTATCCTGGTTCCCACTTGAAATGCGATTGAAGTCCAGGTGACCCTAAGGGATGGTAGGCGCTTCCCTAACCTCCCAGGAGGTCAGGCCACTTTCATAGGCTGCCCCCCACCCAGCCTCCCAGTTCTCTGTAGAGAGGTTTGTGGCCATCTGTCACATAGAAACAGGACTGAAGATGGAGAGATGGCTCAGCAGTTAAGAGCACTGACTGCTCTTCCAGAGGTCCTAAGTTCAAGTCCCAGAAACCACACGGTGGCTCACAACCATCTGTAATGAGATCTGATGTGTCTGAAGACAGCTACAGTGTGCTCATATACATAAAAGAAAAAAATTATATTGTTGGGGCTAGAGAGATAGCTTAGCATTAAGAGCACTGGCCGTTCTTCCAAAGGACCTGGGATCAATCATCAGCACCCATTTGGCAGCTCACAACTGACTCTAACTCTAGATCCATGTCTTCTGACATCCTCACACAGACATCATGCATGAAAAATCAACAAACAAACAAAAGTAAATATTCAAGTAAATATTCTCACTGGGTGGTGGTAGCACAGGTTTTTAATCCCAGCACTCGTGAGGCAGAGGCAGACAGATCTCTAACTTTGAGGCCAGTCTGGGTCTACAGAGTGAGTTCCAAAGCTACAGAGAAATCCTGTCTTGAAGAACTAAAACTGGAAAAAAAAAAAAAAAAAAACCCAAAATCAAAACAACCACAACAACCCCAAAATTGTCAATCAGGGTTATCTGGTGTCACCTTTAATTCCAACACTTGGGTGACCTCTGTGACCAGACTAGCCTGGGTTATCTCAAAAACAAACAAAAAGATATGAATTACTATTTTTACGTCTTAATATACTGTTGAAGTTAGTGGTGATTATGCTTCGAAACTCTGGGGGAAGGGCAGCAAGATCTGATCACATGTGGTAGATCAGTTATGTGCTGTTTAACTGTATAGTAAATTTAATCTGTTAAAAATTATTTTATTGCATGTATACTGGTGTTTTGCCTGTCTGCATGTCCGTGTACTACATGTGTGTCTGGTGTCTACAGAGGTCGGAAGAGGGCATCAGGTTGAGGAGGACTGTTCTACATCTGTGTGAGTGCTTTAATTGATCCAGTTTCCTGGGAAGAACAGTGTATGCTCTTAACCACTGAGCCAACAGTCCAGCACCCCACCCCCATCAGTAATTTCAGTCATTAAGATTTGGATAACAATTTGACAGAGAGATTTGTCTTTATTTCTTTGATGACTTGTGGGAATTTGTTTTTCGAGGCTGGGTCTCACTTGGCCCTGATGTGAACTCAACCTTGCTAGATAGCAAAGGGTGGTTCTGAACTCCACTTTTCTGTCTCCACTTCCCAAGTGCTGCAACTGCCGGTTTTTGCCACCATGCCCTACCTCCAAGTCATGCGTGCCCAACAATTTAAGGTAGAGGGTAGTTTAGAATAATCCTAAGGAAATAAAAGTTGCCAGTACCTAAGAAGTCCTGTTGCTTTGGGGTGTCAAGTGTCCGCGACTAATTCCAAAACAAGCGCGTTATACCGATCGGAGTTCGGAAAAGGCACTGAGCATACTTAATAACATAGGCCCGGAGGGAGGGATCACAACTACCGCTAAGATATAAGGTAAGCTTAAGGAGGCCAAGCAGCTGTGCAATACCAATAGATGCGCCTGCAAGTATCTGCGCATGCGCACACCCTCCCAGCCGGCGGCTCTCCCGCCATCTCCGGGGGCCTTCCTCTGTCCTAGAGAGGTACTGTCCGCGGCGCTGCCTGATCTGGTGGGAACATTCCGTGAGGACCGGTAGCCCCTGGTGACGTTTTCGTGAGGTATTGCCTACATTAGAATAGTAGGATACGTGTGAAAGGCTGCAGAGGGCTGTTTTCGGCTGAGACAAAGGGATCGGTTATGTAGAGGTTTGCAGGCTCTGCGGAAGCCGCCTCGGAGGGGTCCTCTTTGGCAGCTGGCTGGGAGCGGGAGGCCTGAGCAGAGAGCAGCGGCAGCGCGGCAGGGTCTTAGCCGCGGGGGTTACGGCAGTATGGAAGAACTCGACTGCGAACCCGCAGTAACTGTAAGGGCGTCCGGAGAGGCTTGCTTTGTAGCACTGTGAGGGTTAACGTTTCTGTAGTCACTTCAGGCTTGCCTCCGTACACGCGGGACGCATGCTTCTTCCCTGGACACAGTTGCCACTATCCGGAATGTCAGATTAACTGGGAACTAGGTTAGGGCGGTGGTGGTCCCTAGGCTTGAGGTCCCGTGAATTTTGGCCGGGCCGCGGAGGCCCCACTGCATCATCCCTCGTTTTTCTAACCTTTCTGCTTCTCTAGTTTCTCTCCTTGGGCGTTTGAATGAGCTTGGTGTAAGCCCCGCATCGTCGCTCCAAGAGCTCAGTTGTCCTGTAGTCTTGGCCCGAAGCTTAAATACATGTGTAATTTATTCTCACGGGAGAATAGGCTAGCTGTTTCTGTCGCTTTGTATTCTATTCCTCTTGCACTTAGAAAATATTTAAAGTGTGTGTATATGTCTAGAAATGTGCACGGAGCCATTGGATACGACCTACCTAGGCTGCCTGCCTGGTCTATGGTGTCCGCATTTACACTTAGAAGTTGAATGAAAAGAACGCCCTTCCTAGGGCTAACAGCTCCTTTGCTTTATGTTTTACTAGTGGATTCCAGGTGTGAATTCCAAGAAGAAGCAAATGTGTTTTGACTGGGGCCCTGGGGAGATGCTCCTGTGTGAAACTTCCTTCAACAAAACGGGTAGGTGGCTCTTGTTCACTTTTTTGTCTTGTCACATTTGTTGACTTTCTGGGACAGGAACCTGAAGTTACTGGCAACACTTATTTTTGAAACTTTTTTTTTTTTTTTTTTTTTGTTATTTTGAGACAAGTTGCCCCTGTATAGTCATAGTGGGCTTGTCTTTGTGCAGCATTTCTAGGATTCAGTTTGAATTCTACATCTTCCTCCCTTGATGTCCAGAGGGCTGGGATTTGAGGTATGATGTTCAACACTAAGTTTTTTTTATTTGCTTTAAATTTTATAGTCTGTGTATGGGTATTTTTTTCTACATGCCTATTTGATGCACCACTTCATGCTTGGTGCCTGAAGAGGCCAAAAGAGATCATTGGATTCTAGGAACTAGAACTTTATATTTATGTGAGTTGTTACATGGGATGTTGGGAGTTAAACCTAGGTCCTCTGGAAGAGCTGCCTGCATACTTCTTGTTTGGTTGGTTTTGTTTTTTTGAGATGGCCTGGCAGTCCTGGAACTATCTTTATACAAAGCTGGCTTCAAATTCAGAAATTACCTGTCCTTTCTTCCTGAGTGTTAAGATTAAAGGCATGAAATTTCATCCAGTGGTCTTAGTCACCAAGCCATTTTAAAACATTTCTTCAGTTCCCTTCCTATAACTGACCCTTACAAATGAGCCATATAGTCCAGCTGTGGTGATGCACACCTTTAATCTCAGCACTCAGGAGACAGCAGGTGTATTTGTGAGTTCAAGGCCAGCCTGATCTACAGTATGAGTTCTAGATCAGTCAGGGCTATTCAGAGAAACCTTGTTTCTTTTTTTGTTTTTTAAAGATTATTTATTATATGTAAGTACACTGTAACTATCTTCAGACACACCAGAAGGGGGCATCAGATCTCATTACTGATGGTTGTGAGCCACCATGTGGTTGCTGGGATTTGAACTCAGGACCTCTGGAAGAGCGGTCAGTGCTCTTAACCACTGAGCCATCTCTCTAAAAACCAAAACCAAACAAACAAAAACAAATGAGTTGGACTATGTTGCCTGCCTCAGCTGAAGGCAAACTTTTGGGTTCAGGCAATGCTTGCAATCCTAGGATTTTTACTGTGCAGAATAGTTGACAAGGATGGAGAGTTCCGGGCTGCCTGAGGTATGTTGCCAGAACCATTCTCAAAAACCAACAACATAGTATATGACTCAGTGGCTTAGTGTAAATATCTTTACATGGGCGACATCCTTAATTAGATCCTCAGTATCACCAAAAGAGAAGAATTTCTGTTGTGTTGCTTGTGTTGTGTTCTGAGCACTCAGGTGGCTTAGGTAGTATGACTTAAGATTGTAACAATCTCAGCCTGCCCCACCTGATGAAAAAAATCTTATTTTCTTTTAATGTAGACCTGGCTTCCTTGGCCTATTTCGTGCACTGGTCTTCCCTTGGATTTTAATACTCTTGTCTCATTCTTCTACCTGCCCCTCTGCACAGCCAGTTTTTGTTATTAAAGAATTAGAAATACTGCAGTGTTTCCTCTTTGGGGGAAAATGATAGATGCTAAATTAATTTTTTCCCTGTTTTGTTGCAGACAAATCAGAGAAGGTGCCAAGCTGCCCTTTTATCTATATCATACGGAAAGATGTGGATGTTTACTCTCAGATTTTGAGAAAACTCTTCAATGAGTCCCATGGAATCTTCATTGGCCTGCAAAAAATTGAGGAGGAACTGTCCGGGAAATCCAGGAAAGCTCAGTAAGTGTTTGGTCCTGAAGCTGTGAGAGGTATCCTTATCTTTGTGAGGGGTGGAGCATCTTGGGATTCCCATTCTCCTGTGTATCTTCCCAGATGTGATTGTGGATTATGTAAATGCTGTTGAAAGACTTAATGGCTTGATATATCATTTCTTCGTTTTAGATCCCTACTTCATTTTTATGTGTCCCTTGAACACCACCACCCACCAAAATTAAAAAAATATAAATAACTTGAAAGGAAGGCTAGTCCAAAGAATCCCTTGAATTAGATCTCAGTCTTGGAAGAGTAAAAATGAGACTGGCAGATCTTTAAGAGCTAGTGGGCAGCCTTCTCTGCATAGTGAGTTCCAGGCTACCCAGAGCTGCATAAGCCAGAATTTGGTTCAAGACAAGGAGTCAGCAGATAAGGCAAATGAAAAAGTAAAGAATTGCTTCTGAAGCTGATGTTTTTGACAAGGAATCAGGATTTGTTTTCTTGCTTCCTTTTGAGGTGGCAGGGCTCAAGCTAGCTGCCTCCTTTTTTTTTTTTGGGTGCCTCTTGCCTGAGCTCCGGAATCAGATGAGAGTAAAGCTGGGTCTTGCATACCTGGCATGCTCTCTGTCAACTCGGGACTCAGGCCATGTGTATACTCAAGTCTGTGCGTTTTCTTGAGGTTTTGGTCCTCTTGTCTCTACTTCTCAAGCTCAGGGTTACAGACACGGCTGTCAGGCATGTTTCATTCAGTGCTGGGAACATCGAGCTCGGGACTCTGGGCCAGGCCCTCTCCAAGTTTAGCAGAAATAGATTCAGACACTGTGGAGGAGTGCTGCACACTGCCTTACTACCTGGGGCCTGCTCAGTCTGCTTTCTTACAGTAGCCAGGACCACCAGCTAGGGATGGCACCTCTCATAACAATTATCAACTGAGAAAATATGCTACAGGCTTGATTACAGCAGCCAGTGCTTTTAACCGGAGCCATCTATGCAGTCCAGACTTATTTTATTTTTAACTATGTATGCCTATGTGCATATTAGTGTAGGTACCTGAGACAGCCAGAAGATGGCATTGGATCTCTTGGAACCAGAGTTAGAGCCACTTGTGACCTATCTGATCCGGGTGCTGGGAACTGAACTCTGGTCCTTTCCAACAGTCGGATGCACTCTCAAACCATTGTGACAAGTCTCCAGCCATTTGTTTGTGTGTGTGTGGTATGGTGTGCCCACATGAGTTTATATGTACTGGAGGCCAGAGCACTTCAGATCTCCTGGAATTGGAGTTGCAGATTCACGTGAACGACCTGATGTGGGTGTTGGGAACCAAATCTGCTTGTTCCAGCCCTCTTCTGTCTTTTGATTCCTCTTTCTTGCATCAAGATAAGGTCAATGTCATCTCGTATGTCATTTCATTTTTTTGTAGATTGGTTCGAGTGAGTAAAAATTACCGGTCAGTCATACGTGCCTGTATGGAAGAGATGCACCAGGTTGCAAGTAAGGATCCTGTGTATATTTGAAGTATGTTACCTGGTGCTGTTTTCCCCAGAGGCCTTAAAGCGGCTGCTATGCATTTCATAAAAGGGCCTTGTTTCGATGTGTGACACATAAGCATTTCACATGAAAATGGGTGGGTGGTAAAAGAAACAAAGGTGGAAGCCATACAGGGCTTCTGAGGGCCTAAGAGATGGAATACAATCAGTTCAGGGTGATTGACTTAAGGTGTTTTGTATTCTGCTAGTTGCTGCTAAAGATCCAGCCAGTGGCCGGCAGTTCAGCAGTCAGGTAAGGGGTGGCCCTTTCACACTGTATTGGCAACATTGTGGGTTTTTGTGTCCTTGGTGCCTAGGGGCATTGTGGTAACTGTTACAGGAGGGCCTCTCCTTTCCAGGGAGACCAGCAGCTCTTTAGGATGGCAAGCATGGCTTTGAAAGTTGGTCTTCTCTTCAAGTTCTAGCCCATGGGAACACAGGATCTACTTGATAAATATTGGGTTTTCACTTTTTGTGGGAAAGCTGAGTCCTAACCGTGGTGTGAGTTGTCATGTGAGATGAAGAACCCAGTCTGATGAACGAGACATATTGCTGAGCAGCAAGTGGTTACAATTCAGCAGGACTAGAAACTGACATATAGGAGTCTTTCCTTAGTAGGATCCCAGCGCTTTTCTAACTAATGAACAGGGAAAAGACACTGTCTTGGATTGGCACAGTGTTTTTCCCTTTGAACAAGGGGTGATGATGGAACTGAATAGGGTGACGTGGGGATGTTCATCTTCCTAAAGGCAGGGTCCAGGTCTCCTTTTTCCTAGGTGGGGGCATCTTATACCAGGCTTTGTTCTTTCAGTTTTTGCAGTGCCTGGTCTTGGTTCTAGTATCGTAGGTGTGCTAAGAATGTACACTGTTGCTGAGCTATACCCTCAGCCCACATGTCTCCTTTCTTAAGAATATTGTAGCGCCTGTGTGCTTATTGAGTGCATGCATACCCCTGCCCCGTGCATGCGTGTGGCGGGCGGAAGAGGATGCTGAATGTCTGCGCTCACTCTGCTCATCCTCTTTCTCCTTGAACCTGGGGTGCTGTGTTCTAGGCTAGGCTGGACACCAGCATGTGCACTGACCCTCCTTTCTCTGTTCCCTTTGAAACTCAGGCCTCACATGTGCTCTGGTCTCCAACTTGTTATGTGTTCTACCATACAAACTCTGCTCCTCATGTTTGCACAGCCGATATTCTGAGCCATCTCTCTTGCCATCTGTTGGTTTTGAGTCTCACTCTAGCCCAAGATGGCCACGGTCTTGTGTTGTAGAATCCTGAATGCTGGGGATGAGATACCTATTCGGCCCTAGTCTTTGCTTTTTACACTGTAGTTGTCTTCAGACACACCAGAAGAGGGCGTCAGATCTCATTACAGATGGTTGTGAACCTCCATGTGGTTGCTGGGATTTGAACTCAGGACCTCTGGAAGAGAGGTCAGTGCTCTTAACCACTGAGCCATCTCTCTAGCCCTTTTCTTTTTAAATTTAATTTTTATTTTATGTGTATAGGTATTTTGCCTACATATCTGTGCATTGTGTGTGTGCTGTTCTTGCAGAGGTCAGAAGCAGGTGTCAGATCCTTTGGAACCAGAGTAACAAATAGTTGTTAGCTACCATTTGGGTGTTGGAAATCAAAGCAAGGGTCCTTTGCCAGAGCAGTCAGACAGCCAGTGCTCTTCACCGCTTAGATATTCTTCAGCATTTGGACTCAGCCTTTAATAGCTTCTTTCCTAAGCTTCAGGCCTTGGCATATGGACCAACCGACCAACCCACCTGAAAATCCTGATTCCCTCCATTCCAAGTGCTGAGATTATATAGGCCAGGCAGGCATGGAACCCTTGGTACTCCTGTCTAGATTTCCTAGGTGGCAGGTTTACAGGTGTGCATGCCACTTGTCCTGGTTCCAACTTCACAATTTTCTTTAACTTTTTTTTTTTTTTTTTTTTTTTTGACAAACTTTCTCAAAATTATTTTTTCCTTTTACTCAAATAAGGTGCCTTCTTAACCCAGAATCTGTCAAGAGCATCAGTGTGGAATGCTAGTTTACTTCTCTAAGTTACGTTAAAAGAAAATCACCAGTGTTAGAATTATGCAGTTTATTTTATTTTATTTTTTAATTTTAATTTTTTTATTTTTTAAATATTTATTTAATGTATATGAGTACACTGTCATTGTCTTCAGACACACCAGAAGATGGCATTGCCATTACAGATGGTTGTAAGCTACCATGTGGTTGCTGGGAATTGAACTCAGGACCTCTGGAAAAACAGTCAGTGTTCTTAACCTCTGAGCCATCTCTCCAGCCCCAGAATCATGCAGTTTTTATCTCCCTATCTGGAATCCTTTCCTGTGCTGCCTGGTGGGAAATCCTGCTGGAGGAGTATCGGTTCTCAGGGGTTGTGACTCAGGCTCTACTGTGTTTGTTTTCTGTTTACGTTTCAGTATTATTTTCATTTAAAACTGGTCTCCCATTTCTTCCTTAGGTTTCCATTTTGTCAGCCATGGAACTCATTTGGAACCTGTGTGAGATTCTTTTTATTGAAGTAGCTCCAGGTAACCCCAATTTGTTTGTTTCATGTAGCCTCAGTTAGCCCAGGCTAATTCTGCTATAGTGTCACAGGGTCCCTGTTGTCCTCTGTCTTTCCTAGTTGCAGGGAATAAGCCTCTCTGCAGTCAGGTCTCCTGCTTTAAATTCACATCACTGTCTGTACTTTGAGTATAGTGGAATGTGCTGCAGATGAAGCTGGGCTCTTTTGTGTGACATGAGTCTCTCCTCAGCTGGCCCTCTCCTCCTCCATCTTCTTGACTGGGTCCGACTGCACGTGTGTGAGGTGGACAGTTTGTCGGCAGATGTCCTGGGCAGTGACAACCCAAGCAAACATGAGAGCTTCTGGAACTTGGTGAGTGCCTGGACTCGCTGGTCAGCTGACTGGGATGACATCCTGCTCCAGTCCTGGCTCTGCTCTCTGAGTTTATGACAATGGAGTAGGAAGGTTTTGTTTGTAGATCTGAGGAAGAGAAGGTATAATGATGCTAAGTGTTGCTGTAAATATTAAAGATGGAAGGGCCCTGCAGTCTCCGCAGGCGCTGCTGCTTCTAGTATGGAACCGGCGCATGGACTCTGTCACTCGGTCACAGCTGCCCCCGAGGTTTCACTGTCTACATGACTGACTGTCTCCTTCCCGGGTGGAATCACCACCCTCCCCAGAACAAACATGACTCTAAGACCTGATAGCTTTTCATACAGGTTTATATCTCAAACTGTCAATCCACAAACCCTCTACACAATAAGATTACATCAATGGACAAAGATACAAACTGTCCTTCTATATGAGATGTTAGACCTATAAAATCCTTAAAATGTTCATAGCTACCTAACACCAATTAAGTCCACCTGGATCCAGCTCATCCTTCCGGAGCTCCATCTTGATCCTCCTCCTGTCCCTTCTCCTTCCTCATTCTCCTCAGACCCTCTCCACCTCTGCCCAATCACCAGCTCTCGCCTTTATTTTACTAATTAAAATGGGAAGAAAATTCTAATGAAGCCTAGGCAGCCCTTCTTGGGGAAGTGGAATTTACATCAAACTATAAACAGCTACAGGACAATCTACAACAACTAAGTGGCTAATGGGGACTGAGGGATATGGGGTGCATTTGAGCACAAGTGGTCATTTCGAGGTAGGAGGATACTCTAGGGCAACAGTTACCAACCTGTGGCTCAAGCCCCTGGAAGGTTTGCATATCAGATACTTAACATTACTATTCATGACTGTAGCAATGAAATGATTCCATGGCTGGAAGTTACAACATGAGTTCTATTAAAGGTCTGGGCATTGGGAAGGTTGAGGTGCACTGACGGGCTTGGGGTGCAATTCTGATGAATGCCTGCATAGCATCTGGGAGACCAAGATTTTTTTAGCACCACAAGAAGAGAAAGTGTTCTTTTTGGTTATTTGATGGCTTATTTTGTTGAATTTATATATTTTAATTCAGGGTTTCTTTGTGTAGGTTTGTCTGTCTTAGGCTGGCATCTAACCCACCAAGGTCTACCTGCCTCTGCCTCTTGACTGCTGGGATTAAAGGTGTGGCCACCACTACCCCATTTTTCCCCCTTGAGACAGTGTTTCTCTGTGTAGCCCTGGCTGTCCTAGAACTTGTGTCGGTTTGCTTTTTGAGACAGTGTCTCACTCTATAGCCCTGCTGACCTGTAGTTCATTTCTAAACCTGGCTGGCTTCATGATCCTACCTCCTGAATGCTGAACTTATATATGTGCATACTGTGCCTAGCTTTCTTTTTAGTCTTGAGACAGATATATAGATCTCTGTTTCCTTGTATTTTCTGAGGCAATATAGGAAGACTCTTTCAAAACATAAAATTGGTCAGGGGGAAGAGAGATGTAGCTTAGTAGTCGAGTACTTGCCTAGCATGCACCGGTCCCTATGTTTGATTCCCACCACCACAAAAAGAATGTAGCTGACAAGGAGGATGTAAGAGAAAGGTGGGCAGGTGGGTGCTTCTGGTGGAGAGGGACTGGTGTGTGCTGACTGGGTCATAGAGATGAGTCTGGAATTCAAGGAGGGAAGTCTATCAGAAGGGGAAATTTGTGGGTTGGAGTACATATGCTCAGGTGATGTGTGTGACTGGTAGTGTTTTGTATGTTTTACATAAATTCACTTGTTCTGATGTTCATTGTTTTTGGGAATTAGAGCTTTCCTGAACCAAACTGCTAAACACTGGACCATTGCTTATATTTGGGTTCCACTGAGTCTCTGTTCACCTTATATTTGGGAGAGCTGGGATTGAGCGCAGGACCTTGACAATCTAGGCAAGTGCTTGCTTATGCACAGGGAGAGGGAAAGCTTTCCTGTTACTGAACTTCATCTCCAGACCTAGGTCATGGTATAATCAACTTGGGGAGATGGGAGCACCTACTTGCAATTATTTGGTGATTGAGGTTGGAGTACCACTTGAACTCAGGGGTCAGAGACAGCCTGGGAAATATTGTGAGCTCATACCTCAGCCAGCACTGTTACATACTAACCTTTGGGTTTTTTGCATTGTAAAGATCAGTTTTGGGTGATGGTGGCACTCACCTTTAGTCCTAGAACTAAGGAGGCAGACACAGGTGGTTCTGTGAGTTCAAGGACAGGCTGGCCTACAGAGTTCCAGGACAGCCAGGGCTACACAGAGAAACCCTGTCTTAACAAAGCAACCAACCAAACAAAAAAGATTAATGTGTTTTTAGTCGTATGAGTGTATGTATGTTATGTATCTGAACCATATGTGTGCTTGGTGGCTCTGTGGGCCATAGAGGGTGTCTGAGCCTGTGAAACTTGGGTTGTAGGTAATTGTGAACTGCCATGTAGGTGTTGAATCTTCTGCAAGGACAGAGAGCACACTTAACTAGTGAGCCTTCTGTCCAACCCCCCCACCCCCCTGTTGTTTTTTAAAAAATTTTGCTTGTTTATTTTATGTATCTGAGTACATTGTAGTCTTCAGACACACCAGAAGAGGGCATCAGATCCCATTACAGATAGTTGTGAGCCACCATGTGGTTGCTGGGAATTGAACTCAGGACCTTTGGAAGAGCAGTCAGTGTTCTTAACCACGGAGCCATCTCTCCAGCCCGTTGTTTTTGTTTTTTTGAATAGAACTTGTATGGCCTTGACTACCATTGAGACAAGCAGGGGCTTGAGTTCTGATTTTTCTGCTTACAAGCATTTGCCACCATTTTGAGTTAGATGACGGGAATGATCAGGACCTGGTGGAGGCTTTCTACTAGCTGATGGCCTATAGCACTGTTTGGTGTGTTTTTCTGCTTACAGGAGACCCCTGTGCAGGGCCTGTGTTTACTTGTCTGCTTGTGTTAGTTTCTGTTGTTTTGAGATAGTCTCACATCATGCTGTCTACTCGGCAATTTTTCTTCCTCAGCTTCTTAAATACTAGGATTACACATGTAAGCCACCATGTTTGGCTCTCAGTGGGGGCGGGGGTGTATGTGTGTTAGATAGATTCGGGTTTTAGGTGTTAGGATAGACTTTCTGCCACTGATATGAACAGATTTTCCCCCACTGTGGGGCTCTAAGCCTAACCTTGTGCATACTTACTTATATAACCCTGGATGTTTCTATGAATTTTACTTTGCTCTGAGTGGGAAGTATTCTTATCTCTTCACATTTCTGGGTAGACCTACCCTGGTGCTGTCATTGTAGCTTTGTACCCCACAACTAACATATTTACCCTGGTTTTCTTATAGAACTCAGGTCCTTGAGCTTTCCTGAGTCATCTCCCAGCCCTGGTTTCTTCTTTTCCAATGAAAAGGTTTTTGGCAGTTTTATATGTTTCTGATGAATTTTGGGGTTGCACATACTGCTCAGTGATCAAGAGCATGTAATGGCTGCTTTTGTAAAGGACCCAAGTTAAGTTGGTCACCACCTATGTTGGCGTGGCTGTAAGTTCAGTTCCTCTGGCCTCTGCAGGTACCTATAGACTCATGTGCATATGCCCCCAACTCTCCAGCAACATGCACATATACAGATACTTTCAGGGAAAAAAAATCTTTTTTTTTTTTTTTTTTTTCTTTGAGACAAGGTTTTTCTGTGTAATTTTATTTTTCTTTATCCACTTTTTGCTTTTTGTTTTTGAGACAGGGTTTTCCCCTGTAGCACTAACTATCCTAGAACTTGTTCTGTAGACCAGGCTGGCCTCAAAGTAAGATCTGCCTGCTTCTGTTTCCTAAGTCTTGGGATTGAAGGTAGCACCAACACCTGGCTGGAATTTTAGTAATTTTCCTTCTCTGCTCCCTCTCATTGTCTTTCTCTCTCATCGAAGCCCTTCTTCCTGACGTGTCTCCCTCTTACTTTCCTGTCTTTGTGTCTGCCTCACTGAGTTTCATTAGGGCTGCTTGTATATGTGGGCAGGGCAGGGCTTATTTACTGCATATGGACAACGTACTGGGTGGTACAACTGAGGAAAGTGACCTCCTGCTTTGTGTCTGGGCTTTAGTGTGGACATGTGTTTTAAGTCTCTTGTGTTTCCCACACGATTTGTAAATGTTTTCTCATTCTCTTGTAGAGAACACTTGACACTAAGGAGGTAACCCAGCTTTGGGTCTCTTCTCTCTGTTGTTGTTGTTTGTGTCAAGTGGTATCTGGCTATTCTGCTCTGGAGACCAGGCTGGCCTCAAACTCACAGAGATCCACCTTCCTCTGCCTTCCTACTGCTGGGACTTAAAGGCCCATCTCTGCCCAGCTTTACTCAGTGTTTCTAGTACTGTGATTAAACACCATGACCAAAGCAAGTTTGGGAGGAAATAGATTATTTGGCCATTGAAAGAAGTCAGAGCAGGAACCTGGAGACAGGAGCTGATGCAGAGGCTATGGAGGGTGCTGCTTACTTGCTTGCTCCTCATAGCTTGCTCAGTCTTCTTTCTGAAAAAACCCAGGACCCCCAGCCTAGGTATGACATCATCCACAATGTGCTGGGCCCTTTCCATCAATCAGTAATTAAGAAAATGCTCTACCGGCTTGTGTACAGCCTGATCTTATTGAGACATATTTTTTTTTTAGTTGAGGTTCCTGCCTTTCTGACTGACTACAGGCTATGACGAGCTGACATAAAACCAGCCAGCATAGGGAATCACTGGGAGTTAGTTCTAGAAGGGAGGAGGAGTTATTGTTGACTTAGAGTCAAGACAGCCTGGAGAATTCAGCACTTTTAGTGCTGAGCCTTCTGCTGAGCCTCATGGTTCCACATCTCTTTGCAGGTGACTGTCTTGGTGCTTCAGGGCCGGCTGGATGAGGCACGACAAATGCTATCCAAAGAAGCTGATGCCAACCCCTCTTCTGCAGGCATGTGCCGTGTCCTTGGGGATCTGATGAGGACAATGCCCATTCTCAGCGTATGTGGGAGCTGCCTTGTCACCTGGTCTTGGGAGGTAGGGATCAGAGAGCATAGAGGTCTGGGTAGCTTAGAGTCTCACAGCCAATCTCTCCCCCAGCCTGGCAACACTCAGACACTAACAGAGTTGGAGCTGAAGTGGCAGCACTGGCGTGAGGAGTGTGAACGACACTTGCAAGACAACACATTTGCAGCCAACCCCCATCTGGAGTCTCTCTGCAAGGTGTGGGACAGGTCAGGTCAGGGCTGGGGACCTGTCTTGGGACCCAGGCATTGAGGAACTGGCTTCTCCTTGGAGAGGACTGTTAAGTCACTTGGGTGTCAAAGAGGGAACTTTGCACTTCTCTAATTGAGACCCATGGTTCCAGATGAGTCATAGGAAATCTTCCTTGTGAGGACAGAGCTCAGAGAATGTCTCTCTTTAGATCATGCTGGGTGATGAGGCTACCTTGTTGGAGCAGAAGGATCTTCTGAGCAACTGGTACCATTTCTTAGTGACTAGGCTGCTGTATTCTAACCCCACAGTGAAACCCATTGACCTGCACTTCTATGCCCAGGTGAGTGACAGTGTGTAGGGGACTTCTTGGCTCCCTAATTCTCTGTGTGGTCTCCATGTAACAGGAAGGCTTGTTACTTCAGCCCTTTGGGAAGGAATTCCTCTCTAGACTCCCCACACAGCAGTCTTGCCCTTCCCTTCCCCTCAAATCTCTTCTTCCATCTTGGTTATAACCATAACTGACTGGTTATCCCCTTTCCACAGTCCAGCCTGGACATGTTTCTTGGAGGTGAGAGCAGTCCAGAACCACTGGACAATATCCTGATGGCAGCTTTTGAGTTCGACATTCACCAAGTGATCAAGGAGTGCAGGTAAGACACCATTTTAACCTCTTGTTTCTTTGACATGGTCTCTCTATGTATTTCTGACCATCCTGGAACTTTCTATGTACATCAGGCTGACCTCCAGTTCTGCTTGCTTCTGCCTTCTGTGTTGGGACTAAAGGCGTGCACACCACTCCGGCTCCTTGGCACTGTTTTTAGGGGTCCAGTTCAGTCATTAGACACCGTAGCTTTCTCATTCACTTCCACGTGGGCTTGTTCTTTCCTTTCACTTTCTTTCCTGGATTTTGTTATTTTTCTGTGCAGGGCTTGTTTATACTGGTTTGTTTTCATATGAGTGTGCGTGTGCTCTGTGCGTCTGTGATGCTTGATGTGCCTTGTGAAAGCCTCAGCTTTATTTTCTTGACATTGACTTATCGAACCAGAAGCTTGATGTCTCTCCCAGGCTGACTTTGGCTTTCGAGCTCTAGGATCTACTTTTGTCCATTCCTCTGTGCCCTGTGGGAGGCATCCACAGCTCCCCTGGCCTATTTCCTGGTATGGTCCCTCATCCTTGTAGATCAAGTGTCCTTAGCGCCAACCATCTCCCTGGCCTGTTTGCTGTTTTTGGGCTAGCTTGGTACTTATTATGTAACCCAGGTTGGCCTTGAAATTTCAAAAAATCTCCAGGGAGGTAGGGAGCACCTATCCCTGAGTTTTCACTGTATTTGTGTAGGTCTGTTGGTTTGTACTTTTTGTTGAATAGAAACTTATTTTCTCACAGTTCGGGAGGCTGGAAGTCTAAGGTGACAGCTGGGAGGTGCATTTTCTTGTGATGGTTGTGCCCTGCTTTAGTGATAACACTGTAAGACCTCTCTTGCCATTACTTAGCTGTAAAGGAGTTCGCTGTGTAGCCAGGCAGGTCAGCAGTGCTACCTCAGCCTTCCAAGTGCTAGGATTATGATTACAGGTCTGAGTCAGAGAGGAGGAATGCCCTGACTCAGTTGGTGCAAAGGGAGAGACAAGACTTAGCATTTTATTTGTGAGGAAGAGACCATTGTCACCCCTGAAACCCTATTACTGTCATCATAGTCACAGTTAGGACTCCCCAGGATTTCTGCTTGACCATGTGCAAACAGATAATGGGTTCTTCTGATGAGTTGGGGATTTCACTGGATTTGAGAGCTGTCTTGTTTATACCTGTTTCCGTTTCAGAGATATTCAAACTAGCATTGCAGGAAATGACATTGACAGGAGATAGCTCATGTTCATAATAATCCTGCCACCTGAAGGCAGAGCAGTGAAGGATCAGGCGCTCAAAGGCTAGCCTAACTACATTAGAAATTCAAGGATAGCCTGGGCTGTGTGAGACCCTATCTAAAAATAAAAATAAAAAGGACAGAAAAGAAAATGTATAAAGGGCATAAGAGCTCATTTAGCAGGTCAAAGGTGTTCTACACCAAGCCTGAGAAGTTTGACTACCAGAAAACATGGTGGAGAGAACTGACTTCAGAAATTGTCCTTTGACCTCTGTTTCTGCTATGGCTCTTGGTGTATATTTGTATGCACCTGCACTCAAACACACAGATAAATGTTTTTAAAAAATCTAGGAGTAGTGAACTTACTAGTAAGCCCCTGCTGAGCCTGCATCCACTTCAGAGAAGAGTGCTTCCCAACAACTTAGTTTTAGTGAGATGGTGGTCAAACTCATCCCTGGGATTGAGAGCCCTTTCCTGGAGTGTGTTTCCATTGCAGTGAACCTTAACTGAATTAGGGAATGTCCAACAGAACAAATGAAAAGTAAGCCTTTCTGGCTGGTAGGGTAGTTCATCCACCTGGGAAGTAGAGACAGGAGGATTAGAAGTTCAGGTTCAACCTTGGCTACATAGTGAGTTTGAACCCTGGGTTACATGAAACCGTACCTCAGAAAACCAAAACTGCTAGGTGAGGTATCACATGCCTTCAATCCTAGCACTTGGGAAGCAGAAGCAGGGGATCTCTGGGAGTTCTCAGTCAGGGCAGAGCTACATAATCTCAATCAAATAGCAAATCTGCCAAGAGTCCCCATATGTAGTATTAAGGCTTCTGGTTACCTGTATTGTGCTGAGAACTGTATTGCAGCCTGCTAAGACCGGGGGAAGCTAGGAGTGGCAGCAGATAGCCTGGTTTAGTGCTAAGGTTCCTGACTGGATTTCCCTCCATCGACCATGTGGGTTTTCTGAGGGGGTATCATTGTAGTTCGGGCAGAAGTTGTATCTGATACATAATTAAGGTTAGCCTTGAACTCTTGATGTTCCTGCCTCTACTTTCTAGGAATAAGGATTACATGGGTGGCACACTTGGCTTTATTCTTTTAATGTGTGTGTTCATGCTCTTTTGTTGCCAGTAGAGATCCGATAAGAGCTTTTGAGAGTTGGTTCTATTATCTGGATTCTGAGGCTCAAACTCAGGTCATCATGTTTGCCATCAGGTCCCTTTTCCCTTAGCCATTTCTCTGTTCACCCTTTCCAGTCTTCTAAAAGCATGGGCTGTATGGATTTCCTCATGAGTCATGCGATGCTGACTTCTTTCACTTCCCCTGACCTTTTTGCCTTGGTGTCTGGATTTGCAGCATTGCCCTGAGCAACTGGTGGTTCGTAGCTCACCTCACAGACCTTTTGGATCACTGCAGACTCCTCCAGTCACACAATCTCTAGTAAGTTGGCCAGATGCACTCTTTCTCACATCACCAGGCCTGTGAGGGGCACCAGAAGAACAGGAACAGGTAGGTTGTAAAAGCCACAAAGTGGGCAGGCTTGCAGTTGTTGTTGTTGTTTTTTCCAGTTTTGGTTCTAACATGAGAGAATTCCTCCTGCTGGAATATGCCTCAGGACTGTTCGCTCATCACAGGTAGGATGTGGGTGCCAGGAAGCTTCACTCTTCTACACTGGTCTGAGGGCTCAGAGGGGTCAGGAAGATGAGTCTCAGCTGGTAATGCCCAGAGCCATAGGGCAGCCCACATAGCCTCTCAACATCTACGTTCCTTCCACCTTAGCCTGTGGCAGCTGGGTGTGGATTACTTTGACTACTGCCCGGAGCTAGGCCGAGTTTCCTTGGAGCTGCACATTGAGCGGATTCCTCTCAACACAGAGCAGAAAGCCTTAAAGGTGCTGAGGATTTGTGAGCAGCGGCAGATGACTGAACAAGGTGATAAAGCACTTCCCCAGCCTGTCTTCTGGGCTGTCAGGGCATCCCTAGGCTGAGCAGTGCTTATTCTGTGACAGCTTACTTCTGCACACTGGAAAGATGGTGTCAGTACATGCCAAGACATCATCAGGGAGCGACCGAAGAGCAGGTGTTGGTCTTTAAAACAGAAAAATCAGGCCCTTTGACTTTTAGGTTTTCAGAGCCTGTGGTCAGAGCTGAGAGTCCTATGCAGGTGGGAGGTTGGACCAGTGGGGAAGTTTGGCAGGAGCACAGCAACAGGAATAGGTTTCTACGGCTTTGTACACATCCTCCCACTACTGCTTAATGAGAATCGCTTGCACACTCAAACCATTCTTGGAAGCCCATGGTGTTCAAGATCTATAAAAGGAAGATAAGATTTCTGAGGTTTCAGGACAGATAACGGTGGGACTATTAATATGGAGGAAAACAAATACTTTTTTTGCCACCCAAGCACAAACACTGAGAAAGCCAGTCTAGTGAGTGGGTCATTTGTGGTGTGAGCAAAGGAAAGACAAAAGAATAAACTGAAGTTTCTGGTTTTCTCAGCAGTATATTGAGTATTTTAGATTGTAGTGAGGCTGTAGGAAGACCAAGCCTGTGTCCACGGGACTCTTCACAGGAGGAATTATAAACTGTAAACTTTTGTCTTTTGTTTTTTTCTTCTGCAAAGTTCGAAGCATCTGTAAGATCTTGGCCATGAAGGCTGTTCGCAATAATCGATTGGGCTCAGCCCTCTCTTGGAGCATCCGTGCTAAAGATGCTGCCTTTGCCACACTTGTGTCTGACAGGTAGGTGAAGTTTTGTGGTTGGCTAGAGTTGAGAGGGCCTAGTATTGCTGCTGTAACCTTGGGATTGGGCCCTGCAGATTCCTCCGGGATTACTGTGAGAGAGGCTGCTTTTCTGACTTGGATCTCATTGACAATCTGGGGCCAGCCATGATGCTTAGTGACCGGCTGACATTTCTGGGTGAGTCTCTTCATTCCTTTCCCTAGGCATGCCAGAGTGGACACTTAGGAAGATGGAAGACAGCTAACAGAGTTTGGTGACATTTTATTTCCCAGTAATTCTAAAATAAGGGAAATAAAGAATAGTGTGAGAAAGGGACATATTTATAACCACTTTTCATGGTCACTTTTGTTTTGAAGACAGGGCTGCACTATGTATCTCTGGCTGCCCTGGAAATCCCTATGTGGACTTTTGTTTTGTTTTAGCCTCTAACACAGAGAAGTCTGCGTTACCTCCTTAAGGCTGGGGTTATAGGCCTGGAGAGAGTTTGGCATAGTTTCCATGTCCTATGTCCCATCACGCTCCACCAGAGTTTCTCGTTGAGATGGCAGTTCATGCAGAAAAAGATTAATGTCTCCCTCTACCTCATGTATATCACCAGGATTCATGGAGTATTTTAAATTTTTTAAACTTTTGTTTTGTGTATGGGTGTTCACCACATATATATAGGCCTGGTGTTTGCAGAAGCCAGAAGAGGGTCTCATGGGACTGGAGTTGGTTGATTGTGAGCTGGCATGTGGGTGTTGGGCATTACATTCAGGTTTTCCGTGCAAGAACAGTTAGTACGAGCAACAGAACCATCTTTCCAGCATTTTAACTAATCTCTTACAGTCTACTGCTCTACTGATACTCCCCCAGATTTGGTACTCATAAGGATCAGTCCTTGAATCCTACATTTCATTTCTCTGTAAACTTGAGACTGTTCTAGAAACATTTCATGTATAGTGTAAAGCCAGGATAGCTTTGCTACTATCAGGTAAGTGGAGAGGAATTTTCAGGTGAACTCACGCCCCTCAACAGGAAAGTACCGGGAGTTCCACAGACTATACGGGGAGAAGCGCTTTGGTGACGCTGCTTCTCTTCTGCTGTCCCTCATGACCTCTCAGATTGCACCCCGTTCTTTCTGGATGACTCTGCTCACAGATGCCCTTCCTCTTTTGGAACAGAAGCAGGTAAGACTTCACCACATCTAACCTAAGTCTATTCTGTGCCTTTGGTGGTCTTCCTTAGCTTGGTTCTGTAGCTCATGTATGCTTCCAAAGTAGTACTGTGTGTCCAGTATTCATTTAGGAACAGCTGAGAGATGCCATCTACCAAGTGTTCAGCCTCACTACAGGGATGGATGTGAGACTAGGAGCCACAGAGCAGCCCAGGCTCTGTATCCAAATATTTCTTTCCAAAGACTTTGGACCCATTCCTAGGCTTAGCATAGGTTCTGCCTGTGGAACGGGTCAGTGAAGCAGCCTCTTTCCCCTAGGTGATTTTTTCAGCAGAGCAGACATATGAGCTGATGCGATGCCTGGAAGACTTGGCCTCCAGGAGGCCAGAGTGTGGCGAGCCTGACACACAGCGATTGCAGGTCATTTTAACTTCTGGGGAGATGATTCCATGTTGAAGTGGGAAAAGATTTGTCTTGGGATTTCCTTCCACTATCCTTTGATCCTGAAACAGACTCTTCCTATTTTGTAACACCAGTTTTTAGGAGCAAGTCTTCCCAATGATTTAGTATACTGGTCTTGGTTTGACCCTGTGATTGCTCTGTGCTCTCCTGGAATGCTGTCACCCCTCACACTGCTTTTCTGCTCTCTAGGATGACGACATAGAGACCACCAAGGTGGAGATGCTGAGACTGGCTCTCGCCCGGAATCTTGCTCGCGCAATTATAAGGGAAGGCTCACTGGAGGGTTCCTGAGAGAAGCTGAGGACAGTTGCAATATAGTAACTTTGTATGGCAATGTAAATAGATTTTAAATGAATAAATTGTTTTGCAAATATGATCAGTCATTAACCCGACCAAGGAGGTTTTTAAATTGTCAATCTTGAACCTGACATGGTAAAATGAACAGTATTTATTTTTGAGATAAGATGTTTCCACTCCTGGTTTATGAACTCACTGAGGCTGGCGCAAGGGAAGTGTGGGGTTAGTTTTTGTTTCTTATGATGATTCAGCCAATGACCTTGGAACACCTTCCATCTAGTTTCTTAGGTTTCTGAAGGCTTTTGTTGAAAGAAGATAACCAGTTTGGAGTTTATACATGGTGCTCTGCCACTGTGTTCTGTATTGAAAGATGCCAAGCAAGGTGAAACGGTTTTATTTTACATGCAGCAAAACAAGGGCAGGAGGTTGTACATCTAGTATAGCTGTTGACTGTGAACACTCATAATTTAAATATTTAAAGACTATTGATATAGTAATCCCATAGGTGTTCCAGCACCGAAGTAACCAGTCTCTGGAAAGCTCCTGGATTTATTCCATCATCAGTGAAAACAACTCTTTTGACCTGTCCTAAGGGAACTGTAAAACCTGCTAGCTAAGGACAGTAGCTAGGAGGTAGGCCAGATGAACTCCAGACAAAGCAAGGATGCTCCAAAGTTGTAGTGAGAACAGAGAATACAGTTGTGACCCTTTCCTTTTCATAAGGGCAACAGACAGCTGTTTACCCTTCACCAGCTGCTATGAAAGTTTCTGGCCTGGAGCAGCTAGGTCACAGCACTGTGGAAGCAATAGGGTCTGGTGATTCAGCTCAAGCAGACCTCTCTCATCACCTCCAGACCCAACATGTCGCTGACAGTGCCCCTCTTTAGCTGGGGAAAAGTGGGTTTGGGAGCAGCACAAAAGGACAAAAGTCTAGTGCAATGTGTGTGACCCTGAGACTTAATGGGTCCAGCCATAGGTGCCACACTACATTCTGTGTGGCAGGGAGAGGGAGTGAAAGCGGGATGCAGAGTGGCAAGAGGTGTCTTCCCCTGAAAGGCCATGGGGAGCACAGCAGTTTATAGTTTATGTCATGCCAAGCAAGAGGTAGTGAGTAGGATGGCCCATTCCCACTGCAAGGAGGTGCGCCTTTTCCAGAAAGCCGCAGTACCTGCTTCTGAAGGGAAACACTGGCACTTCCGTTTCCCTTCGCGTCCCTAGTTGAGGCTATCAGGCCAAGTTCCCTGTCCTGCTAAGATGTCCATAGGACACCACCTGCCACTGTAAGCACAAGCACACCACTCACTCCGGAGCTGCTGTAGGATGCTGCTGCTGCTTGCAGAAAGTGGAGTGAAGGCTACAGAGCTCCACATTTCTCACTCTGGGCCAATGCTGCCCACTTCACTGCAGGGAGCAGCAGTGCCTGCCAGCAGAGAACCATGGAACGCTGAGGGGAGGTATAGTCTCCCAGCCATGCCTCTTCAGGGTGTAAAGACACAGTTCTTGAAGGGGTTGGAGGGCCACTGTACAGAGCCCTCTTCCTAGTATCAAGGAATGCCACTAAAAAAGGGAAATCTTACTCTGGGCCCAGAGTCCACCATCCCAGAGCGGCCAGTGAAGCCTCAGGGGACTCCCCACCCACACAGTACAGCTACTTCAAGTCACACAGGTAGATAAAACAGGTCCTTTTAGGGGCCCAGAAGAGATGACCAAAGCAGCAGCTTGGTTCCTGACAGACGTGTCCAGGGCCCCGATCTACACCAAGCTATAAACACTGTCCAGGGTGTTCAGTGGCTGGACTAGCCAGAGCCTGTCTCAGGGCTGCCTGCCTTCCAAGGAGAGATGACAACATTTGCTGGGGTCATAGGTTCCCCCACTGCTCCACAGGAGGAAACTGGTCCACTTCACCTAGTTCTGTGCTCAGTTGCTCCCCCAGAGCAAAGGACAATTTATACCGAAGCCGCACCTTTTCCTGTAATGAGAGGGCTGCAGATGAGAATCAGTCCAGGAGTTCCCTCTGCAAGACATGTCACCCCTGCCACACTCAGGACTCTTGCCTCACCATGTCCACCCATGTTTAGTCCCTTCACCACCACCACACGAGAGGGGTTACTGCTACAAGTCATGTCAAGGCTTCCTGAGAGAGTACCTCAGAGGGCACTCCGTGTTCTAATTTGGGGCAGTGGCATCCCAGGTGGGTATTGTGGATTCTCCCAAGCTTACCTTCATTGGATTGGCCAGCAGCATGACCTGGGTGATGGCTGCTGGTGGCTGGATAGGACTAAATGGAGAAAGTTCTGTCCCAGAGGGCGGCTGCAACTTCACTTTCATTGACTGAAGATAAAAAAGAAGCTCCTTTGAAGAGAACAGTCCAGGTGTCTGAGACACCAGCTGTCACCTGCTGGCTACTGGAAGGCAGTCAGTACAGTGGGTTCAAGATAAGACAAAGATACCTTGGGTACTGCGGCCTGCAGCACTATGCTCTTGACTGGCAAGGGAGCTGTATTCAGCATGGAAACCACCACCACTAGCACATCAGGCCGTCCTGGAGGACACTCCTTTGCAAAGTGGAAAAGGATGCGGAAGCCATTTTTATCATAGGCTGTCACAGGGAGGGCACTGCCTGCAAGAAGGTGTTACATGTGTGAGTGTGGTAGGAGAGCATGGCCCTGCAGAGTCCCAGGGGCACTACTAACGCCAACAGGATGGAAGAAAGCCAGTAAGGCTCAACAGTGTTGCCCAGTGGAGTACAAGAAAGGACCAAGGTCACACAGCTGCTGTAGGAAGATGAGGAGGCTGCAGAGATGAATGATTCGGTGGTTAAGAGCACTTGTCATTTTTGCAGAGGAACTAGGTTCCCAGAACCCGTACTGGTCGGCTCAAAACCTTCTGCAACTCCAGTTGGGAGGCCTGACCTCTGACCTTTGTGTACTTGTATATACGTCAAGCACATGCATACACCAAGGCCATGTCAAAAACATTCCTAAGTAAAAAAAAAACACAGTCCTTAAAAAAGATGTCGAAACAGTAGGCAAGCAGACTCTTTTACAGGAATCTGCACAGATACCACTGATCATCCCAAAAACACTATGGCTGCGAGGCTACCTTTCCCCAACACTTACTAGGCTTAATCGATTCCAGGGGCACATGAACACTGGCCAGGGAGAGCTCTGGGCCCTTCTGAGGGCTGCCTTGGGACTGGAAGGCCGGTGACTGGAAGAGAGGGCTTCCGGGCCCAGTGGAGAAGGGCAGGAGAGGCCTGGCTGGGGTAGAGGTGGGAAGCAGTGGGGAGGCAGTGGGCCCAGGAGAGAAGCAAGAAACAGGTTTCACCAAGCCTGAAGTCCTGTGGGGAAGGCAGGCATGTCAGAGAGCAGGTCAGAACTGCTACACAACCCCTCAACCAAGGCCAGTTCCTAGCTACCCCAGGCCACTAGCTTCTAGCCTAACAGGACAAAAAGAGATCCACACACTCCATCCTCTCAAGACTCCCTTTGGGCCTGCATATGACACCCCACCCTCAGCCACCCTCTTTTAGTCCTTACACTTTGGCATCTTCCAGAAGCTGATCAAGGGCATCTAGGCGGTGTGAGATGGGATATTCTGGGTCTTCGGGCTCAGCCTTTGGAACCAAGGCTGGGGCAGGTCCAGAAGAAAGCATAAAGGAACCAGTGCTGTGGGTTGGTGCACTTGCTAGGACAACAGGAGCTGGGAAGGCAGCAGGTAGTGGAGCTTGGGACATACTCGAGGTAGAAACTGGGGGAGGAAGCAGGGGTCCATCTGAGGGGCAGGAGGCAACAGACACTAGCCTGGGACTGAAGAAGTCCAGATCTGATGATGGTTCATTCTGCAAAACAGACATCAGATGAGCAAAGACCTAGAAGCGGCTGCAGAAAAGGGAAGAGTTTACCACTGACCACGCCCTTCTGAGGTACCCATCATGACCCACAGAACTAAATGTTGGGGAAGAATCCTTGGAGGCAGCATGTCCCAGCTCTAGCAGACCATACTCTATAGAGAATGTAATGAATTCTGGTTCTAGCAAAGTATAGCCAGGCAGACCCTAAGAAGGAATGGGTGAGGAGGTTTGGTACTTGGGCACATTAGTGATGTCATTACTGTGCCTCTACCTGGAACAGGTGCCACTGACTATTTCCAGTTGACTCTTTAGGAGCAGTGGGTGCTGGGTCAGTAAGGCCTAAGAACACAAAAGAAAACTCAATGAGATGAGTTCCTGGGCTGAAGCAGCAACCTTCCATCCCCACAATAATGGTCATTTGACGAGAGAGACATTACTTGTAAGGAAAAAGTGTTCACTTGCAGCTAGACTGGGGACACAAATCCACCCTTCATGCATGACTAAAGGACTTCCCAGAGAGGCGATAAGCTAAGTCAGAGCCTACCACCTTTACCCTGCAATCCTTAGGAAGGGGCCCTGGTGGTCTCCAGAGAGTTAAGTGATAAAGCACACAGAGACTACTTAGGCCTAGTTAGTGCACATGCCTCCTTTCCCAATGCCATGCTTGCATGTACCTAAACAGAGGAGCTCCTCATCCAGCAAGGAAAGGGTGTTGTTCATGCTGTCAGGCCCTGGGGGAGCCTCAGCCTGGCTGGATGAACGGCTTCGTGGAGGTCCGGAGCTTTGGGGGGGTGGAGGAAGGATAGGGATGCCTGAGGTGGGTGGGGCAGGTGCTGGGGCCAACACTGGGGATGAGCTGCTGGGGGTGTCCAATTCAGCAAGGTCGATGAGGGTGCCTTGGTTACTGCAGTGACTGTTTCCTGGATGGGTGGGCATAAGAACAAGAGCATTGGGGTGAATCTAGTGTCCATGCAGGAAGAGGTGGGACCCAGGCATAGCTGCTATGGCTCTACCTTCTGGCACAATTCAGTGCTGTTTCTCCAGGGACACTGAAAACCAGGCTTGAGAAGGCAAGGAAGTCTCCATGCACAGCTCCTGGCCTCTGGGAAGTGCTACATGAAATGGTTTGGTGTCCCCTCAGGAATTCTTGAGTGTTACCACTTGTGGCTCAGTGGTTAGGACATGTGCGTGGCTGGTCTTGAGGGTCCCAGAATGGAAATCAGAATATTTACCTTCAGAGTCAGGCATGGTTGAGGTGGTCACCTCACCATTGATAATCTGCCCTTCAATAATTGTTTTGTAAGAGTTGATGACCCTGGACAGGTTGTCACTGGCCTGCAGGATGTCCCCTACAGTAGAAGAGATTCCTTACTGTATGGGCTGTGGCAACTCTCACACATTTAAGTTTTTGACTCATCCTTGCCAAGTTACTCCTTCATACTCACCCAAACTGTTGTCATTGTCCTCTGTCTCGCTGGCTAGTTTAAATAATGTCCGTCTCTTATTCTCACAACGATCAAAGAGCTCCTGAGAGAGACCCAGATATAAAAGTCACAACTAAAGAGGTTCTCAGAAGTCATATGATTCAATGTTTATACCCAGAAAATGGTGGGATGCCCCAATAGATCACAGAGTTACTGCCGGGGATAAGAGCAGAGAATGCATCTTTGTGTCTTCAATATCTACCAAATGATACTGCCTAAGTCATTTGTACCAACTGTTATGTAAAATATGTGTCTTAGTCAGTTGATTCTATTGGTCATATTCATGTTCTTGTGGTGGCAAGCCTGTATGTGTCTGACCTACATCCTCTGCATGTATGGTTTCATAGCTTGGAGTTCTTGTAGGACTCCTAACAGTGGGAGCAGAATCTGTCCCTAACTCTTGCCTGCCTTTGGAATGCGTTTCCTCCTATTGGGATGACTTGGCCAGCCTTGATGTGAGAGTATATGCCCAGTCCTATTGTAGCTTGTTAGGGCATATTTGGTTGATGTCCCTGGGAGGCCTGCTATTTTTTTAAGGGGAAAAAGTAGGAGGTAGGTCTGGAAGAAGGAGGGGAAGTTGGGGGGGGGGGGGGAGAGACTGGTGGAGGAGAAATTCCAGTAGGGATGTAATATATGACAGAAAAAGAAATAAAAAGGGGGGAAAAGATGTGTCTCAGAAGCCATAGCCTAAGCTATATCAACATCAGGGGCTCAGGACGTCTCCCAAAGCTTGAAGGCAGCGCGTAGGAAGGAGTGAGCACCTAGGACATGCAGTCAAGACAGCACTTGCACAGACACTGCCCTTCACTCCCCAGTGAACAAGCACACAGAAGGCAATCGGTCCTCACCACACAGGACCCACTTGGGGCAGAGCTGTCCGCTCACCTTCATGAGCTCTCTGTCGGCCTCTGACGAGTACTCTTGACTGTAGTGAAGAAGCATCTCGTGGAGCAGCTTGACGTTATTGTTAACCTCCTCCAATGTGTGCAGGCGCTTGGTCACTTTCTGGATGCGTGCCTCATCCTGCCTCAGCCAAGAGGGTGCAGTAAAAAGCAAGTTCACCTAGCCTGTCTTGCAAAAACCAGGCAGGGTTCATTCCTTATCCAACAGCACAAGGCAGAGGCCAAGCCCCAGAGCACGGCTCAATGTGTTTCCTAGAGCTTACTGAGCACAAGCTGTCCTTTTAGAGTGAGGCCTCTCATTTCCACTACCGCCGCCACCCACCACTCCTCTATGCTTTCTCCCGTAGGAAAGACAAGGCTCCTCCTAAACTCCCTAGCTCAGGCTCAGGGCGGGGTGAACAACGTGGGCCTACGGTCTCTGGGAAGGACTTCTGTGTGCCATGCCCAGAGAACCAGGACCCACTCACTTCTTTCACCATGGACTTGATGAGTTTGTTGGCTTCTTGCAGGTCATCTGGGTTCTTGCTTTTCAGCAGCTTGGCTAACAGCTAGAAGAGAAGGTATCTCAAGTGAAGGAAGGCAGCACGTACCCAGCCCCATTAGGCACCTGAAGGAACTGCAAACCAAGCAAGAACCCACTTCACACCTGGCAGGGTGGCTCATGCCTACAATAGCACCACTTAGGCAACAGAGGCAGGAAGAAGTCAGGTGCAAGGTCAGCTAAGGTTAGAGTGAGAGACTGCCTCAAAAACTGAAAGACAAAAGGCACCCACCCTCCGATTTCATCCCCCCACACATTCCACTTGCAACTGCTCATCTAAAAACTTCAACTCCAAGATGCACTTTACCTTGGATTTCTCCTCATCATCAAAAACAGGGTTTTTGGGACGAGGTGGGGGAGAGGGGATCAGCGTTCTGTCCATGGGGATTGGGGGGTCCGACTGCACTATGCCTGAGAGGAGACACAAATGACAGAGCATGTGCTCAGGCAATGGTCACCTTGTCCTTCACAGAACAAGGGCCAAATCCCCATGATGAGCAGAAAAAAGGGCAGGCTAGTCTCATCTTTACCCACTAGAACCCTAGCTGAGCCCTCATGACAAATCCACTCTACAGGAAAAGACCTTGGCAGGACCCTGGAGACTCCCGGCATTGTCTTCTTTGCCTTACCTTTCCACCTTCATTGCCACCCTGAGGTTAATGGAGAGGTAAACACATACCTTGTCTCTTCAACATATGGTAGGCATCTTTGATCTTTGCTTCTTCCGGCAAGGCTAGTGTCCAGCTAAAAAGCAACTCGATGACCTTAGTCTTCACCTTTTCAGACACCCTGTCTCCCAAGTACTAGGAGGTAAAATGAAATAAGAGTCTAATATCTGAGACACCAAGGAAGGATCGAGTTCTTCACAGCGTGTGCCCTCATGCCAGGGCCCACGCTACACAATCAAACCCAGCACACCCTCCAGTGTGACCGAGCGGGGAGGGAATGACAGAGCCTGAAGCCAGAGCAGGCCAAGGCTGCATCCTGTGCTTCCATGCAGAAGCTGCCGAGACATTAAAAAGCAAATATGATAAAGACTTATTTTATTTATGTGAGTGTCCACCATATATGTGTGGGTGCCTCTAGGGGCCAGAAGTTGGTACTGGATCCTGTCAGCGCTGTACTCTGTAAAAGCAGCAAGTACTTTTACTCCCCATGCCCCACCCCAGCCATGTCTCCGGCCCCATGTGCACATTTTCTTTGAGGACCTGAGAATGCCAGCAGTGTAAGAACTGCTTCCCTCTGTCTAGAGCTATCCAACTGACTCTGGCCAGCAGAGCAAACAAGCAAACTCCTTAGCTGATAGGGGCTAGGGACACAGAGCACAGCTGCCCACACTCTCCCTGGACACACACAGCCAGGCTAGGAACCAGCTTTACAAGTACAAGACACACAGAGCTATCTCTATGAGAGATAAGAGAACAGCAGAAACTGCCACCAACTGACCTTTGGAGACACGACTTTGATTAATTCATTCAAAAAGCGGAACTTGCCCACTTCATTATGAAGTCTCCTGCCACAGTTCTTCATACATGCCTCCAGCACCTGCAGGCAGAGAGGCAGTTCTTGATGGGGGCTATAGAACAAGACCCTGGTCCCGACCAAATATTAAGAAACCAGTTCCAAGTAAAGGGATTCACTATTTGGTGCACTCCCCTAGAGAAGAGGTTCACCCACAGAAGCAGTCATCACAAAACCCTCCTAATGGCATGCTCCATAGAGACTGCTATACACAGGTTAGAGTAGAAAGCTGAGTCCCAGACACCAGGAAGTTTGCTGCCAGACCTGATTCTGTCTTGGAACCTTAGGAGGAAAATGAAAGTCCAAAGAGAAAGTTCCTCTGAGTCCTAGATGGTCCCAAGTCCTTTCCACAAATTGTCACTTCTGCAGGTGTAGGAGACATCTAAATCTATTGTTTTTGTTTTTGTTTAGATGATGACATTTCTCTTGCTTCCTTTGGTTGGCATGCTTCTATGCTGCTAAGGGCCCCATCATTCATTCAGCTTATACACAGCACATTCAGGTATGAATACATGGTGTTCATGCCTAGTTAACCTCAGATACCCTGCTTCTCTTCCTGTAAGCAACTCCACCTTGTTTGGAGATAGGAATTCTCACTGGCCTGCTTATGCTAGCTGACCAATAAGACTCAGGAATCTGCCTTTTGTTTTTTTTGGCCATCCAGAGTCACATTTGGCTTTTTATGTAGAACCCAGGGACTGAACTCAGGCCTCATGCTTGCAAAGCAGATTACCACCCGAGATCAGCCTGCCTCTGTATACAGAGTGCTGGGGTTAAGTGTCTAATTACGTGCTGAGACAAATAGCATGTGTGAACATGCCCAGTGGTTTCAAAATAAACACACATACATAGGGAAGAATTTTATGTCTATAGGTGTGTTTGTCTATCTGCACATCTGTATACCACATATGTTCAGTGCTGAAGGAACCCAGAAGAGAACATGGGATACCCTGAAACCTGAGTTAAAGATAATTGTGATGCCAGGCGTGGTGGCACACATCTTTAATACCAGCACTCGGGATACAGAATTCTAGCCTGATCTACAAAGCGAGTTCCAGGACAGCCAGGGACACAAACAAATCCTGCCTTAAAAAACAATAAACAAATAAATAGAATGAATGGAACAAGAATCAATGATGGTTCACACCTCCATGTGGTTCTGGGAATCCCTCCATGTGGGTGCTGGGAATTGAACCCAGGCCCCCTGGAAGAGTGACCAGTGCTCTTAACTATGAAACATCTTCCCCAAATTCCAATACGTGGTTCCTTTAAAGTGAGGCTTCTCAACTGCAGCTGGTGGACATTTTGGACTATCCCCTCTTTGCTGTGGGGCTCTCCTGTGTATCCAAGGACATTTAGCTGCAGTACTGGCTACTACTCTCTAGTCACCACTGTCACACCACCCCCAACAATAAAAGCATCTCTAGACATTATTAAATGTCTTCTGGAGACCAAGACTGTCCCCTGCAAGGCAGCTATGGTGGCACACGCCTTAGTATTAATACTTTAGAGATGAAGACAAAAGAATCAAAACATCTTTAAAAAAAATTTTTTTTTTAAATGAAACCAAAAACAACCAATGGGCCTGGTTGCCCTTGGGGGGAAAAATCCCCATTTTAGAGGTCCTGGATCTAAAATGGAGGAGCAGTGCACCTAGCCTCTAAGCTCCACTGCTCTTCTGTCTCTAGGAACCAAATTAAATCAGGTTCAGAACAGATTGCCTGAGTCCTCTACACTTGGCTGTTGTCTGAGGAGCAAGGAAGCACCTGAATGTTCCTTTCACTGTCTGAATAAATACTTACCTCTGCCCTTGTGGTTGTGACTATAAGCATGGCACCTTCACAGTACAGGCAGTGGTTCCAGCTATACCACACACTGTAGTGTCACACTTTTTTAAGCGTCAGGACTACTTAGGTTCTCTCTGAGCTCTGCACTGGCATCCCTCAGGGACCTGTGCAGGCTTCACGCTAGCTCTGGAAGTGTGAGTATTTGTGGACCAGCTGACTACAATGCTCTAGACACACCCAACTTATATCAGGGACTTCCTACCAAACTCTGTATATGGCCTAATGTGTGTGAGAGGAAAGTCTTGAGCAAGCCAACACCTGCTGCTGTCATCTCTGATAGCAAAGACCTACCGTGAGGGCCTGCACTGCCTCCCATTCCTGTGGAGACTGGATCTTGTGGGCCAGGAGTCGCACAGCAATCTGGGGCCTGGTAGACAAGCACACTATAGTCAATCTGAAGATGGACAGCCAACTGGCCAGATTTCCTTAGCCAGTTCTCTCTCTTTCCCTCTCCCTGTCTCTGGGACTCACCCTTCAAGCTCTTTGTTGATCTGATCACAGAAGCCAATGATATATTCCCAGTCTTCCTGGCGGTTGGAAGGATTGGTAGCTTTATCTTAGAACAAAACACAAAGGCCAACTGACTGTTAAAAGAGCAACTCATAACACAAGGATATCCATCTCAATTTTTAAACAAAAGTTTACTTACAAATCTGTTTCATAACTATACCTCCAGAATTCACTCAGATAGCAAATACAAATCTTGTTTTCTGCCCAATATTTTTGGAAATTTCAATAAAAAAAGAAAAAGCTCATGGAGGTCAGAGCACATCGGGATCCAGAGGACAAACACAAACTTGAATGATCAGAGTTCTCAATGACACTTTAAAGGTTCCAGAGTTCAATCCCCAGCAACCACATGGTAGCTCACACCATCTGTAATGATATCCGATGCCCTCTTCTGGTGTCTGAAGACAGCTATAATGCACTCATATGTAAATTCAAGCAAATATTCTGCTTTAAAGTTTCATTTTTAAAAAATGGCCCAAGTAGCTGCGACACTTCAAGAAGCATGCACTACACAGCCACTGCTAACAAATGGAGCTGGGGGTCAGCAAGTGTCTGAGAAGCTGGAGATAGGCAGAATTAGGTCAGAAACAAAGTTAAAATGAGTATTTTCTACGGGTCCCTCATAAAGGTTTTCAAGACCAAATCTTTAATTCTTTAAAGACGTTTGAAGTTGCACAGGACCCTCTACAAATGCATTCAGCCGCAATGAAACATCTTCCAATCTTGTGCAATCTTCTCCTGCATAAACAGAGCTCTGACCAGTGACCTCAGCGCCCTCAGGTGTAAATGGCCTTCAATGGTCAAGTGCAGACAGATGCTGAGAGCATCCTGAGGAGTGTGGGGTTCTAGAATTCCAGCACTAAAGGTAAAGCCCAGTTACATGTGTTCTGGCCTTCTCTGCTACTCTGGCACCTGTGCTGAAGGAAGACGGCCCAGCTGAGGGAGGTGAAATGGCTTCTGGTCTGACAGAAATCCAATCCTGCTACTTAGGGCTTCAGGCTCAGACAAAAACAAAAGCCCGAGGCACACACCTTCTCCGGACAGACCTGGCTATCACTACATGGGCTAACCTCCCAACTTTCTGGATTTTGGTTCTAAATGTGACTGTTCTCTTCTTTACATTGTTTTATTTGGGGGATGGCAGTGGAGCTCAAGTGCTGTGAAGATTAAAGTCCAAGGACAACCTAAAGGAACTGGTTCTCTCTTTATCATTTGAGTTCTGAAAATGAATCTCAGACTTGTTGGCAAGCATCCCTTCTACCTTGGAATCTCAAGCACTAAAATTGTGGGTATGCATCACCACACTAAGCTGTGTCTTCTTAACTTTAAAAATCACCACTTGGGCAGGCAGTAGTAGTGCATACTTTTAAACCCAGCACTTGGGAAGCAGAGGCAAGTAGATCTCAGTGAGTTCGAGGCCAGCTTGGTCTATAGAGTGAGTTTCAGGACAGCCACATCTACACAGAAACTGTTTTGAAAAACAACAAAAAAAAAAAAAAAAAAAAAAAAAAAACCAACCAAAAAAGAAGAGGGATTATGGGATCATTCTATTCAACAGTGTCCACTGGTCAAGAAATGGTTGACCAGCTGGGTTTGGTGGCACACATCTTTAATCCCAGCACTTAAGATATAAGGCAGGTAGATATCTGGAGTTCGAGGCCAGCCTGACCTACAAAAGCAAGTTCCAGGACAGCCAGGGCTACAGATGGAGAAACCCAGTTTTGGAAAACAAACAACAAAAAAGAAAAAAATAAATGGCTAGTTATCACTAGATGAAACCAAGGTCTCCCCCAACCCAAGATTCTGACTCTTCTTAAGTGTCCACTTGGCTTTGCTGTGCTAATCCCTATCATTTGGGATGTTTCAAGACACCAAGAAGCTATAGGACTCAAAAGCAAGACACAAAGAAACCTGTCCCATACCCAGTGCTTCTCTTCTTAACTGTCACAAAACTTAACACTGTGGACAATGGAAAACAATCTTCCAAAGTAACATAAAGACTCTTTCCACAAAACATGCCTGCAAAGCAAACTCTCTTACAAGCTTGCTCAACTTCTTACAGCACTTCCCTTCTTTTCTTTCACTGTGTGTGTAGGAACGCAGCCTGCACAGGGCACAAAATACAACTGGGCAGACATAGTGCCACCTTCCAGTGGGTAGCTCACATGGCACACCTATCACCCACACCAACTCCTGAGGGTGGCACAAGGTGACTCTAGCTCTCCAAGTGCCCAGTACCTCCACCCACTCCACACTCTTCCTTATCTCAGAGGACTAGCAACAATGGAGCTCTCTTCTGCAAACCTGGCCCTGAACCACCCATTTGGGTCCTGCTCTGACTCACAGTTTGTCTATTTTGGGTCTCTGGTAGAAGCCTCATTCTCTGCTGCTCCCATCCCCCAAGATTTCCTACCCCTCTCTTCTGCTTAACCAGATAGCCTCAACTCCTACAGGACATCAGAAGGTAAGGATGAAGATAACCAGCCCTGACTACTTTAACACCTCATGGCTTGCGCCTCTCCAAGGTTTCAAGCTGCACACAGCAATGACTGTAAGTAAGCAGACCCAAGGGCAGAGCAAAGGAAGGATTAAGGTTAACCTGTGATGCTGCTGTTCTGCCTTTTGTGAGGGTTTTTTTTTGTACAGTCATGGCTGTCCTAGAACCAGCTCTGTGTCTATAGATCAGCCTGGCCTCGAACTCACAGGCATCTACTTGCCTCTGCCTCCAAATTGCTGGAAGAGACACCTGTGGAAAATGAATGCTGTAACCACTGCAGTTGTCTGAGATGCTTCAAGCTTGCACCTATCTCGCTGGAGGAACTACAAAGTACAAAACTGCCTCAGTCTGTGAGAAGTTGTGCTTCTGTGTGAGCATGTGAGGAAGAAATCAGCTCCTAAGCAAGACTGTTTCTATGTTACTTTGATACAAAAATAAGCCTGAGGACCCACACTCCTTACTAACTTCCCTATTTCCACATACAGAGCCACTACTTGGCATCTGCTCAGGGGCCCCAGGTCTTAAAACCTTACTGCTGTCCTTCCCTTTCCTTACCCATTCCGGAGTTCACCACACCTTCAATTTTTAGCACATATCTGCTTACTGTTCTATGTGGGAAGGGGGTAAGAAGGGAGATGTGTGGCATGTCACAAGTGTGAAAGTCAAATGACAACGTGATAGTCGGTTCTCTTTCCACCATGTGGTTCTCCAGGATCAAACTCAGGTCCTAAGGCTCAGTAGCAAGTGACTTACCTGCTGAACCATCTCAGCCTCTGGAGTCACCTTTCTAATCCGTGTCTCCTCATGAATCTTTCAGTCATGCCCTCCCAGAACTTCTCCTCTACCCCACTTCACATATCTCACATTGTATCACATGGATGCCACAACACGCACGGGGAGCTTCTCTCCTCTACATTTACATGGCTCTGGTGGATGGACTCACGTGCAGCCAGGCTAGCTCGGGAAGTGTGCTCTGAGCCAGCTTGCCTATGTTGTTTGGTTTGTCTGGTTTTGGAAATGGTCTCACCCTGAAACCCTTAATGGCACTAATTTTTTATGTATCCTAGCTTGCCTCAATTTGGGGAGGTCTCCTGCCTCACCCTCCAAGTGCTGGGACAGTAGAGGTGAGCTACCACACTCAGCTAACTCTCATCATCCTGAGTCCTCCACCAATCCTCCTCCCAGGACGGTCTCATCAGGTGAAGAATGGGGGCCTGCTAACTGCTGTCAAGTTAAAATGCCCATGTCTCAGATGCCCTGATGTGCAAGCTCCTACAGCTGTTAGCTGGTGTGCTCTCCATGAAGCCACCCAGCATTCTCCTGGCGGGTTCCCACTTTCCTTAAGGCCTAGCTAATGCCGTCTTCTGTCTTATGTCATGCTCCACTTCCCCTTCTGCGGTTACCTACGGAACCAGTACTTAGGCTGTCACTTAGAACCATCAAACTAAGGCAAAGACTGCTTGAGTTTCCTTTCTGCTTCGTTTCTGTTTTGTAAGGCTAGCATGGAACCCAGTGCCTTGCACATGTTAAGTAAGAAGCCCACAGGAGGGCTGGAGAGATGGCTCAGTGGTTAGAGCATTGACTGCTCTTCCAGAGATCCTGAGTTCAAATCCCACCAACCACATGGTGGCTCACAGCCATCTGTAATGGGATCTGATGCCCTCTTCTGGTGTGTCTGAGGATAGCTACAGTGTACTCATACACGAAATAAGTTAAAAAAAAAAAAAAAAAACCACAGGAACAAGTGTTTAAACTTTTGTTGTTCTTGTGTTCATTTCACCAGCTCATACACTAAAACTTGAACGATACAGAAAAGATTAGCACTGTCCCTTTGCAAAGATGACAAATTCATGAAATGCTGCCCCGCCTCCCCACCTTTTCCAAACAGGTTTCACCATGTAGTTCTAGCTGTCCTGCAACACACTCTGTAGACCATGCTAGCTTTGAACTTACAGAGATCCGCCTGCTTCTGCCTTCCAAGTGCTGGGATTAGATGCACCACTATGCCTGGCTAAAATAAACTTCTCCATACTTACTAAACACTAGCTGAATGTGTCAAGAGGCTCAAAGAGGGGCTGAAATCATCAAGAGATGGACTGTAATGAAAAATATTCTGAGATAGGTTTGAAGCATATAACTAAGCAAGGGGAGAAGGGCTTCAGGATTAATGATAACAGTGTGTGCTGGTGAGAAAAACATCAGAAGGCCATCAAAGAATAAGGGGAGTAATGGCCAGAGACAGACTGGAAGAAGGGTAGTAGGTTTGGCAGCCCTGGAATAGTGATAAACTGCAACTGCTCTCTTAGGAGACCAAGGAAAGGCTGCTGCAGTAATTCAGGCAAACCATAGGTAACAAAGACCTTCACTAAGATGGCACTGACTGGTTCAATGGATCGGTAAAAGTTATATCACTCAGTTAGTCAGAACTATAAAAGTAGCACATCTGAAACCCCAGCAGTTCAAGACAGAGCAGAAAGAGCAGGTATTTAAGGCCAGTCTCAGGTCTATAGCAAGTTTGAGGGCAGCCTAGGCTTCCTGAGACTCTGTCTCACCAAAACAAAACAACTAAATCAACCCTACTCAGCCCAGCTTAGGTCACTTAAATTACTCCAATTTTCCTGTTACCATCTGTGCAGTTAAGCAATTCTGCTCTGGCTATTACCCAGTTGCATGGTTCTAGGAAAACAATGAGTAGAGTCAGAATGTCCTCTTTGAATTGTGGCAACAGAACCTGTTTTGTTAGGTGAGATACTTGGTCCACAATTTTAATTATTTTCATCTTTCAAGAAGGGGACTGGGAGCCAGGCCTGATGGTGTACACTTTTAATCTTAGCACTGGGGAGGCAGAGGCAAGAGGATCTCTGAATTCAAGGCCAGGCTGGTCTACGAGGAGGGTTCCAGGAGAGTCTGGTGCTCTACAGTGACCTCTAGTCAGCATTTTCACTTTCAGAGAGAGGGTCTAATATTTGACTCATTTAGTGTTGGCTTACCGCCCACAACAGTTGGGACTATTCAGCTGACTCTATACTGGGCTCCCTGGGTACATAATTTTAACCAATGCCTATCATCCAGCACCATGTACTCCTCAGAGAACTGTTCCATATAGGGAGATGGCTCTGTGGCCTGCCTGCAAACATCAGTCATTGCAAATGTGCTCTTACTTTTCTTCTTAAGCTCCCCTTAAAGCTTAATTTCAATCTCCTGGAGGATATTTCTTAAGGAAGGCCATGCAAGACATCAAAGAGGCAACTGTATTCAGCCAAGGATCTCTAACTCAAGGCTCTACAAAGGCATCTTATCTAATTTCTGTCTCCACTTAAGAGGCTCCCCAGAGGCTAGCCCTTAGTAAAGTTAACTTATTAACCCTTGATAAGGCGTGATTAACCCTTACTAAACATAAATAGTATGAACTGTCTGCTAATGTTAAACCTTACTCCTTCGCAGCAATGTATAGGTTAGTAAGGCTAGCAACAGATTCACTGCTTTGATTTCCTCAAGAGCTAGTTATCTCATTAAAATGACTGTGTTTGTGTATCCCTTCAATACATATTTAGCAAGCCATGTGGTACTGTTCCCTGTGGTCGCGCTTTGGAAAATAATTCTCACTTCAAAGCACCCTGGCTGAGGAAATCGGGTATATCTAGTCCACGGTCACAATCCTGGAGCTGCCAGCTGTGTGTGCGCGCGCGCGCGTAGCATCACTCAACATTCCTGGAGGGACCAGCCCAAATCCAGAGCTTTCCCAAATTAGGGGGCACAAGGTCCCAGAGCACAGGTTGGGAGCAGTCCCACCTCAACCTCCCCAACGCGCCCGCCTGTCAGCCCGAAGACCCCGGGGGTCGCTTTCCCGGGCCTGCTAGATCTGGAGCTGCAGGTGTCATCCGCGGGAGCTTGAGGACGCGCAGCAGGGAAGCGCCCCTGCTCGCTAAGGGGTGTGAACGCAGGATGCTCGCGGCTAGACTACGCCGGGCGCGGACAGCCACAGGCCGCCGCCGCCGCAGAGGGGATGGCGGAGGGAGGGAGGAGGGCGGCCGGTGGTTGGAGGTCAGGCAGAGTCAGCCCCGGATACTCACTCAGCCAGGACTCCAGGCTCTCCCCTTCCGCCTCCGCCATATTGAAGCCGCCCGGTCAGGCTCTGAGCCCTCAAATCTCGCGAGATTCTGCGCGAGCAGGTCCGGGGCGGGGCCTGCATGGGGACCTGAGAGAGCTGAGTGTGGCGGTTTTCAGGTGCACCAGATTGTGTCGGATACCGGAAGGACGAGAATTTTTTCTTGCTTCTTTCCCCGAGAGAACCCCTGACGTAAAACCCACACTTGAGCAAATTGTGCAAGTTTTCATCCGTATCCCGTCACTCAGGCGCTCTGTGGACAGCCCTCCAAGGTCCTGAGAGCGGCCAAGATGGCTGCGCCCGCAGTGCGCGCAGCGCGTCGGTGGTCTGGGCTGGCCCTGGGGGTGAGGTGTGCTGTCTGGAACCTTCCTGGGTGAGAAGGCCGCGCGTAGTCGGGACTGCCGCTCGGGCCTTTACGGGAGGACCTGGGGAAAGGAAAAGAGCCATAGACAAGCCGCGCAGAGTCCTGTCAAGCCAGAGCACTAACTCGGGACACCGAGATGGCGGACTCAAGCCATTAATCGGGCCGGTTGAGTTTAGTAGCTTGCCCTTTGCCTGACAGGCTGGTTTAACCTAGACCGGTTCTACCCAGAGCCGAAAGTGCGGCCATGCTAGAGATCTCAGAAATGGGATTGCCTAGGCGGTTGGGGGAGAACCGACTCTTAAAGTAGAGCATGCAAAGGAACAAGTTTCGTTTCGGAGAGAGCTTCCTACCTCTTGGGACAAGAGTCAAAACTGCTGTCAGATTTAGCTTGAGGTCCCAGCACTACTGTCCCTCGTCAACGTGATGGCAAACAGTCACAGGCTTACTGTTAAGTCAAGGTTGTTCACTTTTGTGGAGTCACAAATTCATCTCTAGAGTTCTCTTGTCTGCTTCCTCCTTTTCCCACTCCCAGGATCACACAGGTGCGGTGGAGCCGCTATGCCCCCGAATTCAAGGATCCCTTGATTGACAAGGAATATTACCGCAAGCCGGTGGCGGAACTCACCGAAGAGGAGAAGTATGACCAGGAACTCAAGAAAACCCAGCTCTTCAAAGCTGCGGCTGCGACTGAAACTAGCTCGGTGTTTGCAGACCCTCTCATCAGGTGAGGTGCAAATGCTTCTCTTCTCTGGGATGGAACTAGCCCGGGGAAGGTTTCTGCTGAGGGACCCGTAGTCCAGCCTTCGAAAGCTAAGCATGTTTTTCTTCTTGAAGCAAATTCACCAACATGATGATGAAAGGAGGCAACAAAGTTCTGGCCCGATCCCTCATGGCCCAGGTGAGCCCGCTTCTTCCTCTTTGGCTTTTCTTCTCCCTCTGGCTTTGTTCTGTGTCTTCGAAACTAGAGAACAGGTTTCTATTCCTGTCATTAAAATTTCCAAGATCTGGGGTTGATAGTGCCCACCTCAAATCCCATCACTGGAGAGGCGGTTGATTCTAGCACTCAAGAGGCAGAGACAAGTCAGATCTCTTTAGTTCAAGGCCAGCTTGAAGTACAGAGTGAGTTCTAGAACAGAGCTATATAGTGAGATCCTCCTGTCTTGAAAACAAATAAAAAACAGCCAGAGGTAGGCAGATCCGAATTTCAGGATAGCCAGAGCTATATAGTGAGACCCATTCCTGGGAGTAGGGGTGTGGGGAGGGACACAACCTAACAAAAAAAGCAGAGTCAGGAAAAGTTTGAGGTCAGGATAGTCAAAAGCTAGTTTCACCCCGGCCAGAGGTACACAAAGTCCTCCCTCCAGAATTTGCCATTCTGACATTAAAAAAAATTTTTGGCTGGGCTATGGTGGTTCACACCTTTAATTCCAGCACATAGGAAGCAGAGGCAGGTGGATCTCTGTGAGTTTGAGGCCAGTCTGATCTGCACAGTAAATTCCAGGATATCCAGGACTACACAGGGAAACCTTGCCTCAAAACAAGAAAAGATAATATCAGCCTGTTCTTGTTATTATGGTCTAGCAAAGCAAGAGGCAGCCACTTTTTTTCTGAAAGAGGGTCTCATGGAGCACAGTCTAGCCTGGGCCTTGCCATTCACCTGAGGATAACCTTCAAGTCTTGATTCTCCTGCCTCCAACTTTCAAGTGCAGTCATAGGTGTGCGGCACCACTCTCAAGTGAGCTGGGCAGACTTAGCGCCAAAGTAGCCTCTTGCATCTCTTTGCAGACTCTGGAAGCTGTGAAAAGGAAGCAGTTTGAAAAGTACCATGCTGCCTCCGCAGAGGAACAGGCCACCATTGAACGGAACCCCTACAGGATTTTCCATGAGGCCCTGAAAAACTGTGAGCCTGTGATTGGGTTGGTGCCTATCCTCAAAGGGGGCCATTTCTACCAGGTGAGTGGTCCGTAAAGCAGGGCAGCCCGCATGGGAGGCAGGTCGGAGGGCGAGTGTCCAGAGTTGGGCGCGTGTAATAATCCTAGAGTCTGAATCTGCTTGTCTGAGGCTCAAAGTGTAAATGCCACAGGCAAGAGGACAAATTGTCCAGTGTCCTGTGTAGCCTAAACTATGAACTCTTGACTGTGCTTAACTTGCCACTGTCTGGAATAATCCTTAACCCAGAACCATTCATCCTTACTGAACAGAAGTAGAGGTCCCTATCTCAGCAGTTAACTACTTTATATTAGGTTATTATCCCTTCAGTATCAGCTCCTAAGACCAGGGGATTTTTTTCACTGTGTCTTTGGTGTGTGGCATGAAGTGGGTGCCAGGCAAGTGGTTCTTGTACAGAAAGCCGCATCTTTAGGCACCTTGGTCTGAAGTAGCTGGCTTTGCTTGGGTATCGGGGTTTCCTGTTGGTGCTTATGTCAACTTGACAAAGCATCTTCTGTTGTTTACTACGTGGATGTTCTTAGTCACAGTTCCCTGAGACAAGAAAAGTCTGAGACGAGACAGGTTTCTGTCCTCAGGGCCCATCCCAGGAATAGTCCAGAGACAGTACACCATAACTTCTGGAAGGAGATGGCCTTCACACTGTTAGGCTCAACTCAGCTTTTGCTTGCCTCTCAATCCAGGTCCCTGTGCCTCTGGCTGACCGGCGTCGGCGCTTCCTTGCCATGAAATGGATGATCACAGAGTGCCGAGAGAATAAACCTCGGCGGACGCTGATGCCAGAGAAGCTGTCACATGAGCTGCTGGAGGCTTTTCATAACAGGGGTCCCGTGATCAAGAGGAAGCACAACATGCATAAGATGGCAGAGGCCAACCGTGCCCTGGCCCACTACCGCTGGTGGTAGCTACCGCTGGTGTAGCAGGAAAGGAGCGGTGGGCAAAGGACACTACCACAAGAAACCACTGAGGGGCTGGAGAGATGGCTCAGTGGTTAAAAGTCCTGCTCTTTCCAAAGGACCTGCTCTGATTGCCAGCACCCCTGTGGAGGCTCGCTCACCGCCTGTAACTCCTGTTCCAAAGACACCTTTCCACTGTGGGCACCAGGCATGCACATGGTATACAGACATATGTGCAGACAAAGCATCTATACATATAGTACCACTAATAAATGTTAAACACTTGAGCTGCGGTCCTATTGGAAAGTTCTGGGAGGAAGTTAAGGATGGAGAACACTGTAATGTGATCCTCCATCCTGTGAAGCTCTTTGACCCATACCGGCTAGAAGTTGGTGGCTAAAACTTGAGTGAAGCTGCCTATCACATAGTGTGACACACTCAGGATTATGTATTGCGCTGTAATCTAAATTGGTTCCCCTGCTCCACACTTCCATAAAGACAGAACATGTCTCCTTAGAAATTTTCTTCAAGAAACTCAGATCCTATCTGGATTAAAATAAAGACCTCTTCCTTCATCTTGGGGCACACCTTTGGATGCTATGGAAACATGCAGTTTGGTTTCAGGAAAGATTTATTAGAAAACCCTCACCCCAACCTGGTGAGGCAGACACTCAGAAAACAGACTGGAGGAAATAGGCTTATCTCCATAAACATCTATAAAATATATAAAACACCATTTCTCTTGTAACTTGCCCTTAACATCCCAAAGCATTCCACCAATGGCTATAACTGCCCATTTTTACAGATGGGAAAACTGAGGCACCAAGGTTGCACCAGTGGTTACGCACTTCAGTGGCTGTTAGTTGATTTTCCCCGCCCAGCCCAGGTGGAAGGTAGTGGGAAGCTAAAAGGACTTGAAGGCAGAGGAAGACAGGATGGTCTTCAGCCAGGAGACAAGTCTGGTTCCCTCATACTCCAGAGTGAGGGACGAGGGCAGAGCCGCAGCAGTCAGGAAAGTCTAGGAGAGACTGAAGCAAGGGTTCTGGTGCCAGCTTGAAAGGGTCACAGGAAGATGTGTGCAGCTATGGGCACCTGTGGAGCCTAGCCAGACACCTCGCTGTAATAATACTTATGGGCAGCAGGCGTGGTCTTCCAGCCGGCTGCCCGGAACTCAATGATCTCCAGCAGCAGCAGCCGGGCCAGGGAGCTAAGGTCTATGGGGAGCAGGAAGCCGTCCCGGATTAGGATGAAGAGTTCATCCATGCGCTGCCCATTCATCTTCTCCAGCTGCTCCCCAACCCGGTGCAGCTGCAGCACCAGGCAGTCCACCTGCAGGGGCAGCGGGAAGGCCTGGTCAGCCAGAGGGGGGCCAGCATAGCACATGGAGGTGACAGCACCCGCTGAGTTACTGTGCTTTTGCTCCTTGCCTCATTCTGACACCAGTGGGCATGTCCCAGATCTTACCAAAAGGAACTTGTCCACAACATTCTGACCAGGCTGAACTCCAAACCAGGCCTATCTCCACAAACTTTCTTAACCTGCCTCTTCTGTATACCCCTGACTCACAGATGGTTTCTGGGCCATCTGTACCCACAGCTGGCCACAGCTTTTGCCATTCCTAGCACTAGGCTCCAATATGGGAGCCTTGGCTGCTCTGTGTTGTGGATAAATTCCAGCCACTGTAATTTGTCTACAGGCCTTACATGCCCCTGCTGGGGTCTTGGCTGAGGAGCAGTGCCCTCCAAGGCCTTGTCAATGGCCACTCACCTCCTCTTCCCTGCTCAGACTTTCAGGCTGGGCCAGCTGGAAGAGACAGTCATAGACAGGGTTAACCAGCGCCATCATGGGCATGTTGTTCACCTGTGGGAAGAGCAAAAGCAGCAGGGAAGCCGCATTGGTGACGGTGGGGAGCGATCCAACCTTGGCCTTGGGACACAGGCCTTCATTGCTGCGCTGGTGACTTCCCTTGCCTCACCCTCAGGTAGTCAAAGACGTTGCAGATAAAGGTGACATAGCAGACCCAGCCCTGCAGGGAGCATGCTCGAAGCTGCTCCCGGGCATCATATTCCTTCTGCAGCCGGTTGAGAAGCCCACGACGGAAGACGCTCTGGCCTGTTTGCTTACTCTCTGCCTGTGAGCCAGAAGAAAGGATAGTAAGCAGGGCCCTGGCCAGTCTCTGTGTCTTCTGCTGGCCAGCCTGTGCCTGACCCTGAGGTAGCATCCTCAGGGAAGCCTCCCTCTCTGCCAGACCCCCAACCTGAATGATGGCATAGCACATCCGTCCTGCTTCCTTGCTGAATATGCAATCCTGCAGAGAATGGTCCACAATCACGTTGGCTACTCTCTCCAAGTCCACAGCAGCTGGATCTGATAAGAGACAGGTGGGGAGTCTACAGCTGCCTGATTAATCACATCTACCTCCATCTGCTAAGGATTGAAGTGGGTTATGTTTTCCTTTGAGACAGGGTCTCACCATGTAGCCTTGGCCAGCCTGGCACACTATGTAGACCAGTCCTCAAACCCACAGAAATCCACCTGCCTCTGCAGCCTGGGTACTGGGAATGAAGTCACACACTCCCACATCCAAGGCCTGGAGATATTTGTAATAAATAGAGCACTCCCATCACATGCTTAAGAGATAAAGGGAAAACCATCCAGAAGGCATTCAAGAGATTGAAGCAAGAATTACCAAGATATTAGGGTTATCCTTGGCTAAAAACAAGAGTTCCAGGATAGTCTGGGCTATATGTGGCTGTCTCAAAAGAAAGGAACTGAGTTGAGTAGTGTGCACCTATATAATCCTATGATCTAAGAGGCAGAGATAGGCCAGCCTGGTCTACATAGCAAGTTCCAGGTCAGCCAGTGCTACATAGCGAGATCCTATCTAAAAAATAAAATTCAAAGTTGAAGGTGTTAAGGGATCAAGCACTATGCCCACAATGTGAAGATCAGAGATCGGAGACAAAGCAACCAAACCACTAAAAATATATTCTCCAGAGAAGGTGGTTGTAAGCATGCCCAGGGCAGTTCCGTCAGGACCCTGGCTGCCCAATCAGAAAAGGGAGAGTTGAAGCAATGTTCTTAGTGGGTCAGAGCACTTGCTTTTTCGGGGAACCCAGGTTTGATTCCCAGCTTCTGCGCTGTGCCTAGAACTTCAGTTCCAGAGGACCTGACACCTTCTTTGCCTCCACAGGCACAGCATATGTGGGGTTCACATGTAGACAAGTAGGTATGCACATAAACAAAATGCATTTGTATTCTTCTGGGAATGGTGCAACCCTTTTATCCCAATATTTAGGTAGAAGGGGCAGGCTAATCTCTGAGTTGTAGGCCAGCCAGGGAGAGATCCTGTGCCAATAAATAAAGGAATGTGGGATTGGGAGGCTGCAGGAGACCAAAGTACAGGCGTATTATCTTTTTCTTAGGCTACACATCTTTTATTTTCTGTCATTACCTTGGTGGATGTCATTGAATGCCAAGACTTTTTTTTTTTTTTTTTTTTTTTTTTTTTTTTTGTAGTCTTGTCTTGCTATTTAGCTTTGGCTGGCCTGGAGCTCAACATTATTTTTTTTAAGGTTCATTCATGTGTTATGTGTGAATGTTTTGCTTGCATGTATGTATGCACACCATGTGTTTGCCTGGTATCAGGTCAGAAGACCGCACGGGATTCTGGGAAGTGAACTGAGTTACCAAGGGTCTTAAACCTCTCAAGGTCCTCTGCAAGTGTTCTCTCTGGTTTTCTGCTTTGTTTTGTTTTGGTGACAGCATCTCAGTATGTAGCCCCAGCTATACTGGAACTCAGATCCACCTGCCTCTGCCTCCTGACTGTTGGGGTTAGAGTACTGCACACAAATGGGCCATTCCCCTCCCCCAGGCACTCTCTGTGTAGAGCAGTTTGGCCTTGAATTGGTGCGGATCCTCCGGCCTCTGTAATCTGCTGGGATTACGAGCATGCACTGCGACCACGGCTTGTGTGCTCTCAAAACACAGAGGCTCCAGACATGAGTAGTTGTACAGACTTAGCACCTGATCTGTCAAATTTCTGCCCTGAGTGTTACAAGGGAAGGGCCAGGCAATTAATTACACAATCCTCCAACCTCTGTCCATTCAAGGGTACTGACGGCACCAGATGCAAACTTTAAGAAGAAAGCAGTGTTTGTTCTCTTTAATGGGTACTTAAAAGCTTTATGATCTTAGACATAACTGTGATTCATTCTCCAAAATACTAGCATAAACGTAGCGTGTCTTCCAGATCAAAGATTAGATTGTGAATTACTCTCTGAGAGCCAAGGAAGATCTTGGGCATTGCCTGGCTCTGGGCCTTGGCCCTCCTGCAGCTCTTACCCAGACAGAACATGCGTTTGGGAACCTCACTGGCTCTCACCAAGTTGGCCTTTGGTAGTGTGCTGGACAGTTTTAGGTTAACTTGACACAAATTAAGTGGTAGGTGGTAGGCTCACCTTTGAGCGCGGTCTTCAGCAGCTGCTGGGTCTCTCCATCGAAAGACTGGATTTTATATTCATCTCTACTGGCCTCGCCCATGGTGGTCTAGCCTCAGAGTTTTTCACTGGCCTGAAACTAATGTCAGCACCTGAGAAGCAAAGACGGTTGAGGCTTCAAGTGTGAATCACAAAGCTCCGGATTCTAGTCCTGCAGGCACTGGGCCCGGCAGACCAGGTCTTGGGACGGGTGGGACTGGACTTTCTGTCACGTTTAGTGGTAGGCTGAGTTCCCACCAAGCTTGGCTTCGGGTGGACGACTTGGGCACCAAGTAGGCACCTGCTGCTCAGCTGAAGGAAACCCAAGCTTCTGGGATTACATATTTCACCTACGGTCGCAGCAGGATCTGGGTTATTAGCAGTCAGTATCCGGGTAAACTTAAGGGAGCAAATACTGAACTGGGTGTGGAGAGAGGTGAATGTCAGACTCGCCCGTATCATCCAGCATGGAGGATGCTGGCTCAGTCCAAGCCGCAGATCCTGATACCAGCAGGGCTCCGAGCCCCTCTCTCCCAACGTCTGCCAGTTCTTTTAGCCCACAAAGCCCACCCTGCAGCCGTTGGGACAGGGCTGGCTTGCGTGGAAGGGCGCCTGCGTCTCGGGCGCTGCGCCGGGGGTACCGCGCGGCGGCGGAGCTCTTCTCGCGTTGCAGCGCCTGGGCGACTCGCTAGAGCCGCCTACCGGCCACGGCCCGCCCTCGCCTCCGCACCCCGCCGCCGCCCCGGGCCGCTCCCTCACTTGGTGCGGAGACAGATTAGCACCCGACAACTGCGACACCGGCACCGCCGCCAGCTCACCGGCCCCGTCCCCTTCTCACCCAGCGCACCTCCACCTTGTTTCTGACTGCGAAAGTCTCGGAGCGCTGGGCCGGACCTACCCTGCGCGTCGAATGAAGTTCTTGGTTTTGCCAGGTCGCACTCCACGCCGGGGTCACCATGTCCCTTGCCGGGCTCAGGTGAACTGGGTCAGAGACTCCCCGGACGTGCAGCGTGGGAGGAGCCTCGGGGAGGCGTGGCCTTCCCAGGAGGAGGGGCGTAGCCGTCTGGGGTTTGTTCTGTTTAAGCCTTGAGTAAGGCCTGGGGCACACCCTGGCAACTCCCTCTGCTGCCTCTAGGGCAAAATAAGTTTAACGTCAAAGGGGCAGTCAAGATGTAGTAGCCTGGGTCTCTTCCGAGGTGGGGGGTTGGGGGGATTCAGGCAGCGGACTCTGAATCTTCCAGGTTAAGATAAAGGAGAAACAACATCCCACCACGAAGGAAGCACAGGAAGATACAGGATGTTCTACGTAGGGGAAGTGAATAACTCAGACGAGCTGAGTGGCCTAAAGGGCCAGCACACCCCTGTGGAAGCAGCACCCTGAGCTGGGCTGCCCAGCACACTCTTGAGACTGCCCAAGTTGCTCCGAAAAAGCTCAGCCCAACAGAGCTGCCTGGAGGACCCTCCAATCTGTTGGGCTGCCTGCAGACTGACTGCACGGTGTGCGCCAAGATTCCAGCTTTCATGAGCTCGGCAGGCCGTGCTGGGCTTTGGGTGATGCAGCTGTCTTTGCGTCATTTCTGCTCCTGTAAGTAACCCCAAGGAACCTCATCGGCTCACCAAGTTGGACTTTGGTAGTGTGCTGGGTAGTTTTATGTCGTTGACACAAACTAAAGTCATTTGAGAGGAGGAGACCTCAACTAAGAAAACGCCTCTCTAAGATCCTGCTGCAGGCAAGCATGCCTGTAGAGCATTTTCTTAATTTGTGATTGATGGGGAAGGATCCACCCCATTGTGAGTGGGGCCATCCCTGAGCTGGTGGTCCTGGGTTCTATTAAAAAACAAACAAAAACAGGCTGAACTAGCCAGTAAGCAGCACCACTCCCACTCCATGTGATGGAAATAAACCCTTTTCTCTCCAACTTGCTTTTTGGTAACAATGTTTATCACAGCAGTAGAGGCCCTAAGACAGGTCCTTACAATGGTCTGGTATATATTATTCACACCTCTTCAGGAATAGGGTCACAAAACACTCCTGCTGCTCCAAACCCAGGAAGCCAACAGCCCACCCACCTCAGAAGTCCTCCAAAGCGACCCTGGGACCTTCAGAATCAGGACCCAAGGTCAGAAAATGTTCAACCAGGAGGGGAGGGTTACAGTGGGCCAGAGGCAGAGAGTGGACGGACAGAGTTCCAGTTCCTGTGACCAGCCCATTTCCAGCAGGCATTCCAGTTCAATTTATGGTGGAGAGGCTGGAGTCCCACAGAGAGGAGAACTCTCTCCTCCCTTCCCTCTCTAGACCAACCCCACTGCTAGGCAGGAGCATGGAAAAATCGGCAGTCACATGTTTCTTCTTCCATGTCCCTTCTTCATCTGGATCCCTGGCTCTGCTAACAGGTGCCAACCATGTCTCATCAGGCTATCTGACATCCCCATGCTCTGGGGCTGAGGCCCATCTGGGGTTAGAGGGCACAGTGTGATGCACGCAGAGCTGCTGACGGCCCCAGCCCTGAGCACCCTGCACTCCAGCAGAGCCAACCACGCCCAGTGAGGGGGCCTGACTAGACTGAGGATCAGGGCTGGCACTTTCCCACCCGTTTGCTGCTCAGCACATCCCCTTCACTTCGTGCCTTCTGCCTAGAAGCTGGTTCTGTCTGTTTCCTTCCTGACCTGTCCTAGATCCTCACGGGAACAAAGGTCTGGGCCTGGGAGTTCAGAAGCTACCCACATGGCAGGGTTCTCCCCTAAGCTGTCTACCTCAGGACTGCAAGCCAGAAAGGTCCCTCCCATCATCCTCCCCCAGCTGGGATGTGGTTCCTAAGCTACAGGAGTGACACAAGGAACACACCTTGTACTTTAATGTCTATTAAATAAGTTGGCCGGAGAAGCAGACCAAGTTGTGGAGGAACAAATTCTGCAAAGAGCCCAGCCCCCTCTGTCTGCACTCCAGTGTGGTCCTACCAGGACTAGGAGTGTTCTCTCCAAAACCAGGACTACAAAACAAGATGGGCAATTCCTTCTGGGTTGGGCTGGTCAGAGGTGAGACGCACCAGGCTCCTTCCCCAGGACCTTCTTTCTTCAGTGCAAGCACTCCCTTCTCTCTTCCTGCTGCTCAAGCAAAGGCCCTTGCCGCCTTCTGCCTTCAGCTCTGGATGACCCTTCATGCTCACGGCAGCTGGCTTAGAGGGCCGACCAGGCAACAGCCATTGTTCAGGATGAGCTCAGAGCCAAGTCCTGTTGGGGGAGGTGCCTCCAGTGCAGACCTTAGGCCCCTCCTGCCTCACAACTATCTGTCTTCCCTCCTTATGCAATGGAAGAGGTTACAGAAGAGCTCGTACCAGAAGAACATGAAGCCAGTGGAGAGTGCAGCCTTCATCAGGCTGGGGGTCAGGCCCTTGAAGAAGCCCTGGGTGCCTTCTTCTTGTAGCACCTGCTGGATGAGGTCTAGGAGGCCCCTGTAGCTCCGGACCTGGGGAGAGGAAGGTGAAGGTTGAGGAGGAAGCAGTAACTAAAACAAGGACTGCCTGGCGCAAGGCAACTCCGGGCAACTGCTTGCTGGATTAAAGAGGCCCTGGATGAGGGAGTTCTTCATTCTTTCTAGTGCATGCTGCAACTGATGCAGGGCCCGGGGCCAGCAGACGGGGAGTTCTCCTTCCCGATAAGGACATACCTGACTGGTTCCCGTGGGTGCAGTGTTAGCTCTGGACCGTCTTTACCTCATTATCTTGCTCCCCTTGGGCAGCAGGTCTGAATAGGGCCAGCACTAGGGCTTCCCTGATCAGTGTCCACTTCTAGCCTGGCCTATGTCCCCAGGACAAAGCCCTCCCTGTGCTGTGCTCCAAGAGCATCTAATGAGGACAATATCCAGCATCATGTCCAAGTTCAAGGCATTTCAACATTTGGCTCCCACTGGTCTTCCATGGCCCCCCCTCCCTCCAGCCAGCCAGATCACACTAGTTTCCAGCAGGAAAAGGGCCTCTGTCCTGGGCTCTTGCCATTTCTACCAATCTAAATTCAAATGTTCTCTTCAGGACACACTAGTAAATGGAAAATAAGGTTACAAAACCTCACATTGTGTAACTTTAGTTTTAATTTTTTTCCCCCCTGAGACATGGTTTCTCTGCATAGCACTGATTGTCCTAGAACTTGCTCTGTAGACCAGGCTGGCTTCAAAATCCTGCCTCTGTCTTCCAAGGGCTGGGATTAAAGGTGCGCACCTCCACCACCAGGCTAACCTTGTTTTTATAAATCTGTGCAGGTGTGTTTATGCAAAGAAATAAAGCTACAGGGACCAGAGCAGGGACAGGTCACTACTGCCAGTTCCCCCAGAGCCCAGCGCACGGGACGGCTTACCTGGCCAAAGGCAGATCGGGCGTGTTCAAACCCGCCCACCTGCAGGCGCTTCTTGAAGAGGTCCAGGGGATACGTAAGGGTCTTGCTGATGACTCCAGATCCACAGCCACAAAGCAGGTTTTTAAGGTTCCCTGAACCAAAGACACCATGTTGAGAAGAAGGGTGACAGAGCAAGGGACAGAGACAGGGATAGGGGAAGAAGGGTGGGGAGGGCCAGGGACGGGGGCACTGCTGGTTTTAGGGCACCTACTGCTTTTCCAGAAAAATCAAGTTCTGTTCCCAGCACTGACATCAAGCAGCTCACAACTGCTTGTAACTACAACTCCAGGGGATCTTTCGGCCTCCTTGGGTACCCTACCACACACACACACACACACACACACTCGCACACACGCACACACTCCATCACAGAATGGAACCTCACAGCGCTCTGCTCTTGCTTCTCAAAGAGCCTGAGCACTGCCAGGCCAGATCAGACCAGACAGCCACTGCAGCAAGACAACAGGCACTGCAGCAAGACAACAGGCACTGCAGCAAGACAACAGCCACTGCAGCAAGACAACAGCCACTGCAGCAAGACACCAGGCACTGCAGCAAGACAACAGGCACTGCAGCAAGACAACAGCCACTGCAGCAAGACAACAGGCACTGCAGCAAGACAACAGGCACTGCAGCAGTTTGGGAGCTGTCCGCTGTGCAGTCACTCTCACCAGGAGGCACAAGCCTGTGAGTCCCAAAATGAGAGTGGGACACTGTGCCCCTCTCCCCACCAGACAAGAACCTCCGAAATAAAAAGTAAAATACAAAACCAAAAAACCCACAATTTGTAAGTTGGGCTTCTGACAAAAAAAACTGGACAGCAGGAAAGCAGGACTATTCACTGGAAGTACGCTTGCCTCCGGAAGACCAGGGGAGCTGTGGAAAGCCTGAAGGAAGCTCCCTCTTTGCTGCAGGACTTACCTGCTCTGCCAGCTCGGCCGCAGAGCCAGGGGTTGACAGTTGGCCTCAGCTTCCGACAGGAACCGCATTGCTTTAAGGCTCCCGGAAGCTGAGTCCCAGGCCTGGCTGTGGGGCATCTCACCTGTTTGCTTCCGGTCTGGCGGTATGACCCAGTCGTAGGCGTGTTTCAAGGAGCGATAGCAAGAGAACTGCAGGCCCGCATAGGGGAAGATGGCGATCACGGTGGGACTCAAGCCTTTGTAGAAGACGAAGGGGCCCTCGGTCCTATACATGGTCCGTATGGCCGCTCGAAGATTGCTATAGATCTGCCCATACACAGTGTGAGTGAACCTTGTGAGATGCTTTCTGCCCAAGAACAGCCCAAATGCATCTTTTTCTTATCTAAAACCCAGCTTCCCGGAGCGTAACTTTTCCGATTCAGTCTAGGAAAACTGAAGATAAGAGGAAGGGGGTGGGGTGGGGTGTAATGGTGCATGCTGTTGTCCTAGCATTTGACGGGCGGAGGCAGGAGGATCAGGAGTTTAAGGGCAGCCTGGACTAAATGAGACCCGATCTCAAGACAAAACTTCAAAAGGACAGCCGGGTATGGTGACAAATGCCATAGTCCAAGCACTTAGTAGACTGACGCAGGAGGATGGAGAATCTGGCGTTTGAGGCCAGGGACTGGAGAGACAGATCACTGATTAAGAGAACTTGCTGCTCTTCCAGAGGATCCAGGTCTGGTTCCCAGCAACCACCATAGCAGCTAACAACTGTCTATTAACTCCAGTTCCAGGGTACCCAACAACCCCTTCTGGCCTCTGTGAATATTGCATGTACACAGTACATGGACATACATGTGGGTAAAACATCCATACACACAAACATAGTCTTAAAGAAAAAAGTTTGAGGCCAGTTGAGCATAGCTGGTAGTGTACACCTTTAATCCCAGCAGTCAAAGGCTGAGGCGGGTAGAGCTCTAAGAGTTCAAGGCCAGCCTGGTCCACCTAGTAAGTTCTAGGCCAGCAAGGCCTATATAACAAGACCTTGTCTTAAAAGAAGAAAATGGAGGAGGAGGAGAAAAAAGAAAGAGGAGGGGGAGGAGGAGGAGAAGAAGAAGAGGAAGAAGAAAGGGAAGAAGGCAATTTAGGGAAACCCTGCCTCCAAACTGAACAAAGCAATTAAAAAGTTGTGGCTTTCTGACAACTTCCCTTCTAGAAAGTTCCATGGTTGTTATTTTCTCATGTGCATATAAACAGATGTGCCCTGTATCCAAGCAAGCAGAAAAGAGCACTTTCTGCTCTTGGAGAGCACCAAGGTTCAGTTCCCAGAACCCGAATGGCAGCTCACCTGTTCCAGAGCCCAGTGTGCGGGCACAACACACATAAATGCACGGGCATAAAATACACATACACATAAAATAAAATAATCTCAAAGGGAGCCAGCTGAATTCTGGAGGTCACTGTGCCAGGCCCCAAGAGAAAGCCTGGCAACAAAGACCTGCCCAGGTCTCCCACGGACATCACAATAACAACACAAGAGTGGGTGGTTCATTTCAAAATCCTTCCCAGTAAGGTAGCGAGCAGGGTGAAGACTGACAGATGCCCCAAAGGCCAGCATCAAGTTACTCTGGGAGAGGACTGCAGGACACGCCAGGGGAAGGCGGCCTGTTTGAGAATTTGGTGACTCAGGCCTTCTGTGTGACTCTGCTTCTCAGCTGGGGCTCAGAGCAGGTCAGCCCAGAATGACGCCCTGTGTTTAATTAGCGGAGGTACTGCGCCGATCTCCTGCCTGATACTGTGGCCACCTTTTTCTTTCTATGATCTTTCACCAAAAGTCAGGAAGTAACAGGAAGTACGGGACAAGCTGGGTTGTCATCACCCACCTTCCCTCTAGCCCAGGAGCCACCACACTGCTGAGACCAACTCAACCCTCACCCCGTTTCTCCCCCAGGGCAGTCACCCCAACCTCCAAGGCTCCATTGACTTATCATATGGATAAGTCTGTCTGGCTCTTCTAACCCAACCCTTGTCTTACAGGCTATTCCTACAGGACTTTGCTTTGCAACCAAAATATTATCAGAATGTTTTCCAACCAGAGTCTCCATCCTGAGTAACACGAAGGCCAGGCAAAACCAGAACCATTTCTAAACAAAATGTCCTCTTGCCGCCAATACAGCCATACCAGTATTTCTAAACTTTTACAGTTTTGACTTTATGTTGTGCTAGCTGGTCTTATGTTTACTTTACACACTAGATAACTAGAGTTATCTGAAAGGAGGGGACCTCCATGGAGAAAAGATCAGGCCGTAGGCATTTTTTTTTTTTTTTTTTTTTTTGGTGACTGATGGGGATGGCCCAGCCTGTTGTGGGTGGGGCCATCCCTGGTGGTCCTTGGTTCTATTATAAAACAGGCTCAGCAAGTCAGGGGTAGCAAGTTAGTAAGCAGCACCCCTCCATGGCTTCTACATCAGCTCCTGCCTCCAGGTTCCTGCCCTGACTTCCCTCAGTGATGAACAGTGCAGTAGAAATACAGGACACATAAGCCCTTTCCTCCACACCTTGCTTTTGGTCATGGGGTTCACTGCAGCAACAGAAGGCTGAGACAGGTGTTTTGCCTCTAGGTATTTCTGTCTCACATGCAGGACCTGCAGAAGCCAGAAAGTGGCTTTGGATCCCCAGAGACAGGAGTTCCAGATGTTTGTGAAATGTCTGTGGGTGCTGGGAACTGAACCTGAGCCCTCTAGGACAGCAGCCAGTGGCTCGAAACCATTAGGTCATCTTTGCAGCCACTGTGCTTATTTCCTGTGTCGGGGCCTAGGCACACTTTGTACACACGTGGTGGTCAGAGGACAAGAGCAACAGGGTTCTCCACCAGGATGGACGGCACCCTCCAGCTGTGAGCCATGATGAGCCCTTTCTCCTCTAAGTTGCTTTTGTCCGAGTATTTGGTCACAGCAAGAGGAAACGTTCCCTAGGTCATAAGGCGTGACCTGATGCTGTCAGTAAGTTCTTCCTAGACACTCACTCAGCCACACCATCTCCTTCAACCCAGTGAGGAAACCCTGAGGTCATTATGGCCTTTTCCTGAGTCCCAGCCCCAGATGCCTGCCTTCATTCGGCCCAGGGCTGGACATTTACTTGTCCTGTTTTGGCCCTGCTGGCTGTATCTCCCCAGGAAGACTATGAGCTATGGGAGAGCTGGACTCAGAGCACCTTGCAGATTATTTACAAGCCGTGCAAACTAACTGCTGTGCTGAGAATGCAAGGCGCCCCAGCTTTGCTTCCTAAAGGACAGGAGCCCCAACTTCTGAGCACTCTCCGTATCTAGCCTCCCCACCCTCCACCCCCCACCCCCATCTGGTCCTGACTGCTCACCTTGGGTTCACCCTGAGCTGCAAGGCGGGTGCGCAGGACATCCACGGGGTGCACGGCGAGGGTGGCCGTACCAGCAGACAAGCCACCACATACAAAGTGCGCTGTGAATTGGTGGGTTTGATACAAGTTGGCTCGGTAAAGCAGCTCAGTCAGTTCTTCAAATGCCAAGAACTGCAGAAGTAAACAGAAAGCCAGTGAGGACATGCCGGGGAAACAGCCCCCTGGAAGGAGAATCGCACCATTCTGTGTGCTCAGATGCCTTACCTTCACCTAGTGGGCAGAATTAGAAAGATGCAGTTCCTGCCACTTGAGTCAAGCCAAGTATTCAGTCTAGGGGACTGGAAAGATGGCTCAGCACTTAAGAGCAGAGTTCAGTTCCGAGTACCCACATCTGGAAACTCACCACTGCCTGTAACTCCAGCTCCAGGGGACCTGATGTCTCTGTAGGTATCAGCACTCACACGAACACACACCACCCACATACACATAGTCGAAAAATCTTTAAAAATGAAAGAAAGAGCACTCTCTCTCCTCTTCTCTTCTCTCAACCCTGACCCCTGTCTTGTTGTTCTATTAAACCTCTCCACGTGGGGAAAAAAAGAAGAGAGAGAGAAGATGTGGACCAGCCTAAGATGAGATTCAGTAGGAGATCACTTGCCACCACAGGCTGTGAGCACCATCTCCTCTATCATAACAAACAACAACAACAACAACAGCAACAGCAACAACACCAGCAGCTTACTTGGTAAAGCTCCAGCATTCAGGAGCTTTAAATATATAAAGCAGGGTGCCGGGCTGGAGAGATGGCTCAGCGGTTAAGCTGCTCTTCCAGAGGTCCTGAATTCAAATCCCAGCAACCACATGGTGGCTCACAACCGTCTGTGATGAGATCTGATGCTCCCTTCTGGTGTGTCTGAGGACAGCTACAGTGTATTCATATAAATAAACATTAATTTAAAAAAATAATAAAGCAGGGTGCCACAGTGCATGCCTGCAGTGCCAGTGGTTACGAAGACAGAGACAGAAGGATCCACATGGCTTGCTGGGCTGACAGTCTAACCAAGTCAGTGAGCTCCAGGTTTAGGGCGAAGCCCTGTTTCAAAAACTACAGCAGAGAGCCGGGCATAGCGGTGCACTAATCCCAGCATTTGGAAGGCAGAGATAGAAGCAGGCAAATCTCTGGGAGTTTTAGGCCAGCCTGGTCTACAAATTGAGTCTAGGACAATCAGGACTTGTTACACAGAGAAACCCTGCCTTGAAAACCCAAAACACAAACAAATACAGTAGACAGTCAGGTGGTGGCGCACACCTTTCACCCCAGCACTGGGATGGCGGAGGCAGGTGGATCGGTGCAAATCTCTGGCCTACAAATATACCCAGACATACAGACACACACACAGATGCACACACACACACCACAGAGAGAAAGAAGGAAAATACCCAGAACTGCTTTATTGTCACTTTCTGAGTTAGGGCCTCACTGAGGAGGAGGCCTAGCTGGCCGGAGCTTGCTATATAGAGCTATGGCCTTGGATTTACTTTGCTCCTTCTCCCTCAGTCCCCAAACACTAGGATTACAGGTATGTGCCATGATGCCAGGCTTGGAAGATACAGGAAACTCCACTAATCCACTGCAACCTAGGAAGAGCTATGTGATTTGTGGCACAATTGCGCTCGTCTCTGTTGACAGTGCATTCCCTCAGACCACAGTCTCCCCTAACACCGTCATTCAGCCAGGCTTCCTGAGACCATGATGCTGACTTCCTGCACAGGGTGCCATGTCTAATTGTGAGTCAGATAAGAACCTGGGACAACACAGACAAGACCATCCATCTGTCATCTCCCTGAGGCTGACACAGCCTCAGTCACAGCCTCTTCTGTAGAAACGCAGAGACAATAAGATCTACCTCATAGGATGGGCCCACAGGCTGAGATGAAAAGCAATTGTCCTTCCTGCCAAACCTTCCCACGGACACCATGACATACAGGGTGCTTGGCTAAACTGCGGAGGGTCAGAAGTGACAAGCCGTGTGTTGCTCTTCACCTCCCCATGAGCCGCCAGGTCATGGCAGCTGTCCTGCAATCCTTGTGGTACCTGCTGATGTCCCTGTTGTGTTCCAGTGAGGCAAGTGGAGCATCCGGAGAAGGTGCTATTTCCAAAACCGAATGAATCAGTGGGTAAAGGTGCTTGCAGCTAAGCCTGAAGACCTGAATTTGAAGCCCTGGATCCTAACCAGGCACAGTGCTGAATGCCTTTAATTCCAGAGCGTGGGAGGCAGAGGCAGAAAGATCTCGGTGAGTTGTAGGCTAACCTGATCTACATAGAGTTCCAGAATACACGGGGCTACTCAGAGAAAACCTGTCTCCAACGAAACAAAAACAAACAAACAAACAAACAAACAAACAAAAACCCTAGTGAACCCCAGGACCTGTTCTGTCATAGCTTTCTCTTCTGGAGAATCAGAAAGACAATAGGCTCTGCCTCACAGGATGAAGGAGAGAGACAGAGGGGTGGAAGAAGAATTGGACTCCTGTAAATTGCCCTCTGCCCCCCTGGCAGGAATTGTTTAGCAAGCCTGCCTCCATGCTTAGCCCCTGAAGAAATAAACAAACAGCAGTCTGAACTTTAAAGAGGAAAAATGGAGTACCACTTAGTGCCACTTGGGACAGGGTCAGGAGAGGGGAAATCCAAGAGGATGTGGGGAGGGAAGGCCTACGGTGTAGCTAACTGATAATGTCCTCAGGTGTCAGAACAGATTTCCCATGAAGGCAGATGGGCAGAGTAGGCATTGCCAATGTGACCCCAAGGACCAGACCAGGTTAGGCTCCCCAATACCTACTTGGACAGCTCCGTAGCCTATGGACAGAATCTGGGCTGGAACGTGTCCTTTCCAGAACGCTCTTGGGCCCTCCTCTTGCAGAATCTGCTTGGCCGCCTGGAAGATTCCATGGTATTTGGCATTGGGGTCACTCGAACACAGACGTTCAATCTGGAGCTAAGGATTGAAGTGTAAAAGGTCAGGGATGGGGGGTGGAGTAACTGGCAAGAGGAAACTGAAGGAAAAGAAATATTTCACCTTGACAGAATCTCAAGTGTTAAGAACTGTCTCTGCTGGGACTAACCCTGCCCCCAGCCCATTACGAGGAATAGTAGGGAAAGGGTACCTGGAAACGGATCTTGATGACGTCTAAAGGGCTGATCAGGGCACGAGTGACCAATCCTGACACTGATCCCGCCACCGCCACCTCCAACTTGGAGTTATTCCTGACATCTCCTTCGGCATCATAGCCAACCATCCCTGCCTCTGGTCCGTCCAACGTCCATGAGTGTCAAGCTAAGTGTAAAGGCCACAGAGAAAGACACCTCCTTAGGGCCTCTTCTCAGGGACTGCCTCGCTGCAGCCCTCCCTGCCCAGCCTCATCCCTTTGGGATTGCTGCTCCTTGTCCTCCACAATCAGAATTGAGGTCTGTGCAGCAGGACAGTGCTGGGACACACCCTCAGAACTTGGGAGGCAAAGACAGATTCCAGAATGACCAGGACTACACAGAGCAACCGTGTCTCAAAAACAAACAAACAAACAAAAAAACCCAAAAACTCCCTCTCCCCTCCAACCCCCTCCCCCCATGCAAGCCTGTGGAAACATGGCCTTTATTAAAGACATAGTTATTTATTTTACGTATTTGAGTACTGTTGTTCTCTTCAGACATACAAAGGAGCATTGAATCCCATTACAGATGGTTGTGAGCCACCATGTGGTTGCTGGGAATTGAACTTAGGACCTCTGGAAGAACAGACAGTGCTCGTAACTGCTGAGCCATCTCTCCAGCCCATGACCTTTATTTAAACATTGTACCTTCTACAACCAGTAACAGACAAGATCAATCATAAACCAAGGATGGTGGCTCAGTTAAAAACATTTGCTGCTTAATCACTGGAATTCAGATCCCAGTGTCCCCATGGTTCAAACACCTGTAACTCTAGCGCCAAGAGATCCAGCGCCCTTCTGGCCTCTGAGGGTTCCTGCACATATGTTTGTGCAGGAACTCTCTTTCTCTCCTCTCTCTCTCTCTCTCTCACACACACAAAATTAAAAATTAGGGCTGGAGAGATGGCCTAGAGATTAAAAACACTTGTTACTCTTGCAGAGGACCTGGTTGGATTCCAAGCACCCACATTGTGGCTCACAACTATCCGTAACTCCAATCCTGGGTCTTCCTATACCCTCCCCTGACCGCCACAGGCAACAGGCATGAAGATGGTATGTGAGCTAAACATTCATATGCATGAAATAAATAAATGTAAATCTTTTATTAAATTAAAATCTTAATCCAGTCTTCAACAAGCTGCTACTATCCAAAGTCACTACCTGCTTCATGTTTCCTTCAACTGTAATCCCACCCAGCACCTGAGACAGAGGCAGGAGGATCATTGCAAATTCAAGGTCATCCTGGTTTACATAGAAAATTCTAGGCCAGCAACAACTAATGTAGCAAACACACGCTCCTGTGGTGCTCTGAATGAAAATGACACCCAAAGACCCACAGTGAGTGGCACTATTAGGAGGTGTGTGACCCTGACGGAGTAGGTGTGACCTTGTCGGATGGAGGAAGTGTATCACTTGGGGAACTCAAGCCAAGACCAGTCAGCCTCTGTCCCTTTCCTCCTCTCTGTCTCACTGTCTGTCTCTGTCTGTCTCTCTCTGCTGCCTGCTGATCCAGATGTAGAACTCTGGGCTCCTTTCTCCAGCACCATATCTGTCTGCACACTGCCATGCTTCTCACCACGATGGCAATGGACTGAACCTCTGAACTGTAAGCCAGCCCCAACTAAATGTTTCCCTTTATAAGAGTTGCTATGAGTCCCAGCACATGGCTTTAATCACCTCCCCTACACAGACACACAGACACACATACACACACACACATACACACACACACAGACACACATACACACACAGACACACACACACACACACACACAGAGACACACACACAGACATACACACACAGACACACATACACACACACAGACACACACACACACAGACACACACACAGACATACACACACACACAGACACATACACACACACACACACACACATACACACACACACAGACACACATACACACACACAGACACACACACAGAGAGACACACACACAGACATACACACACACACAGACACACACACACAGACACACAGACATACACACACACAGACACATAGACAGACACACACACAGACACACACACACACAGACACACACAGACATACACACACACAGACATACACACACACACACACACACACACACAGACACACACACACACCAAGGCTCCATGGAGAAATCACTTGAAACACAAAACAAGCAGCTGTGCTCATGGTGTCACTTCACAGCAGAGACAAAAGAAACAAACAAAACACCCACAAAGGGAAGTTTTTAGAAAGACCATCAACCTAACCCTCGGCTGCAACAACAAGCACAGTGACCAGAAGGTTCCCCTCCTCTCATCCACCCTGAAACCTTTCCAGAAGGTTCTCCTGGGAGAATCGGGTTAAACCAGGGCGGTCCTGCAGTCTGGGAGACAGGCGTCCTGGCCATTGTCCACAGAAGCTGAAAAGACAGTGAGTCCATCTGCAAGACTGGATTTTGACTGCTAGGGAGACTGAGGCAGAAGGACCACAGTGCGGCCCTGTCTTAGCATAAAGGGTAAGAGGAAAGCTGTGGCTCACAGCTGTAACCTAGCACACTGGAGGCAAAGGCAAGAGGACCAGGAGCCAGCCTGGGCTATAAAAGACCTCATTCCAAGAAATTCAGACAAAAAGCAAAGTTCTAGTTGAGCATGTCCCAGGCCCTGGGTTCCACTCCCCAGCACCACAAGGGGAAGGGTGTGTGTTTGATCGTGGCATAGCTCGGGGGTAGAGTCCTTTTATGCACAAAGCCCTGAGTTTATAAACCCATTGTCACACACACACACACACACAAACCTGTATCTACAGAAGGTGTGAGGGGACCTGCTGCCAAGCCGGAAGACCTGAGAACCTTCCCTGGGACCCACATGGTGAAAGGACAGAACCGGCTCTCTCTGATCTTTACATGCTCCGAGTGCTATGTGTGTGGCCGTATGTGTGTGAGCAAGCGCACGCACACACAAGTAAATAAATGTAAATAAAATAAAACTGGTGTTCAAGTCTAGGCTTTCCCACAAACTACAAGCAGCTTTTCAAATACCAGCTCCAGGTCTGGAGTGATGGCTTGAACTCGGAGGACCACCTGTCTCTGGGTTGTTACGTGAGTTCTGGGATTAAACGCATGTGCCACCACCACCACCACTAGGCTCTTTGGCTGTTGCTCTTACTAAGGACCTAGGTTTTTAACCTGTACCCACAGAAGGCTCATAGAAGTCTTCATTCCAGCCTCTGGGGATCTGAAACTCTTTCTGGCCATTTCATGTGGCGAAATACACGCAGGCCGAACGCTCAGTCACAGCAAAATACAAGTATAAAGTCTTTGTCTTCCAGAAAACTACAAAAACACAAACATCGTTACAACCCGGACTAGAAAAGTATTACATTTGGGTTCAGTCCCCACAAGAAGCACAAACCAGCATGGCAGTGTAGGTCTGTAATCCCAGCACTTGGGAGGTTGGAAGCCGGAGGACCAGGAGTTCAAGGTCATCCTTAATAACACAACAAGTTCGAGTCTAGCCTGGGTCACACGGCCGCAAACCAATAACAAAAATAAGTAAGGGGGAAATTAATCTCCTGTTTATTAAAAAAAAATCTTCGTGCACTAATAGTCTTGATATCTAAACAGATAAAAATTTCTTATGATATAAATAAATACAAATGCGGGATTGAGGCAGGTCGGTTGCTGACCTGAGCGGCAGTGATGGGGTGCAAGCGAGTTTCTTCACCCTGCCTGCCCCTTTTCTACATCAGGCTCCACATGTGCTCTGGTGAGGAGCTCTGCTGACGGCCCCGCGAGAGTACACTGTCCAGGCGTACCGGGGGTGGGGTGGGGTGAGGACGGCTTCTCCGTGACTCCAGGACAGAGGACACCCCATGTGCAAATGCCTACGATGGTTGCGGTGGTGGGAAGGATTCGCCTTCCGAGTTTCTGAAGATGCTCCTGGGGTTAGATGTGCCATGTGAGCATCCGTCACAGCCCCCGTGGATACCTGCCCTTCTGTGTTCGGACACACGGAGTCGGGGTACCGGCCCCCCGAGAGAACCAGAAAGAAAGCAAAGCCAGAGGTTAACTCACCTGACACTTGAGGCTCGGCTGGGTTCCTCAAGCTCAGTTCTCTCCCTCTCAATGTAGCCCAACAGCAAAACTTAACTGCACTTGCCAGTAACTGACGGGCTTCTGGGCCAATCACTGCGCAGCTTCTGACCGCCTCTAGATGAATTGTTGCAGGTCGGAGGGCCCATCTAATGTCACCTCCGAGGTACTTCTGGGTAATGTAGTCTTCCGCTTCTAAGCCCCACCCCCTAAGAAGCAGCGAAGAGACTCCTGGGAGGTGTAGTTCTACAGCGCGTGCGCATTCCCGACGTCGTAAAAGAGGATGGCGAGACTGGCCTTTACGACTTTCTAGGTGGCCTCTACCATTGGCGCGATCCTTTGAAGTCAGCCAGGTTATGGAACGTTAAGGCTCGCTGAACTTGATCCCTCCCCACCCCCCCAAATCAATGTAGTCTTAGAATCCATATAATTTAAACTTGGAAAAGATGGCAGGAAGCCTGGTATTATTATCCTGGAGGACTGGAGTTGCGTCGAGGTTAGATGGGTTCTTTGGGAAAAGAACCTTTAAGGGGGTTGTACCCCTTAGGAAACAGGCACCAGAAGGACGATCAGTAGTTCAACGTCATCCCCTCCTATAGAGTTGAAGGCCAGCCTAAGCTATGTGAGACCCTGTCCCCTAAAACAAACAAGTTTATCTGAACTGAGATCTAAATCATTTGCTGCAATCTCTTAACGTACCATTTCTTACATGCTTTTCAATCAATGGTTTATTTGTCACACTTCTTTTTAAAAAGATGTATTTATTTTATGTATATAAGTACACTGTAGCTGCCTTCAGACACACCAGAAGAGGGCATCAGATCTCATTATAGATGGTTGTGAGCCACCATGTGGTTGTGGGAATTGAACTCAGGACCTCTGGAAGTGCTCTTAACCATTGAGCCATCTTTCCAGCCTGTTTTTGTTTTTTGTTTTTAAATACACCTCAAGAGACAGCTGGCTGGGCAGTAATGAATCTCTAGATAGCTTTTCTGTTTGTTCTCCAAGTAGCAGAAATGGCATGAGTTTTTAAAAGAAGTGTGTGTGTGTGTGTGTGTGTGTGTGTGTGTGTGTGTGTGTGTGTGAACGTGGTTCACAATCCACTGAGTCATCTCCAGAACATCTTCAAAACATCTTCGAGTATTGGGAATTAAATTTTTCAGAAACAAACAAACAAAAAAAAAAAGTAGCATCAAACTTTTTACGTGGCCGTGGATGATCCATCACTTCTGATTGTCCCTTCTTCTGGTCTGAGCCATCATGCCTAGCCTAGAAGATTTTACTTTTAATGAACTCTAGTCAAATTGCTTGGGTGGGAGGAGTGGGTCATGCCTAGGCAAAGGTTCACACAATTTTCTTGGGCTGGAGAGATGGCTCAGCAGTTAAGAGCACTGACTACACTTCCAGAGGTCCAGAGTCGAAATCCCAGCAACCACATGGTGGCTCACAACCATCTGTAATGGGATCTGGTGCTCTCTTCTGGAGTGTCTTGACAGCTACAGTGTACTTATATATAATAAATAAATCTTTAAAAACTTTCTCCAGGCAGGCATGCTGTGATCTTCCTCGAATCCCAGCACTCAGAAACAGGAAAACCTCAAGTTCAGATTGAATTCCAATTTGGCCCATATAACTGATTCTGTGGTCAAACCCTTCTTTCCTACTATATTTTCTAATGCATGTACTGTGGTTTTATGCACCTATGTCTTTGATCCAATTTGAGTTGGGTGTATGTTGCGTGTTTTGCCTACAGGTGCCTCCTCAGGCGTGTACATCTTTGTGTACATATGAGGGCCCGAGAAAGGGTGTTTCCCTCCCTTATTGCGGTGAGTCAGAGTCTCTCGGGGTTATCTTGCTGTTCTTTGGTTATGCTAACTGGCCACTGAGCTCCCAGAACCCACCTATTTCTGTCCTGTCCTCCTGGTTCTCCTCCATCAGCATAGCCAGGCAGCTTTTACTGAGTGATGGGGATTTTAATTCATGTCCTCATATCTGTCAGTATTCTTACCCACTGAGCCATCTTTTTAAAAAAGAATTATTTATTCATTTTATGTACATGAGTACACTATAGTTGTCCTCAGACACACCAGAAGAGGGCATCGGATCCCATTACAGATGGTTGTGAGCCACCATGTGGTTGCTGGGAATTGAACTCAGGATCTCTGGAAGAGCAGGCAATGCTTATAACCTCTGAGGCATCTCTCCAGCCCCTGAGCCATCTTCTCAGCCCCAGTGTGAGTTAGGTTTTGTGTTTATGAGGCATAGATTGAAGCTCTGCCCCAACCCCTGGTTTAGAAGTTATTTCAGCAGATGGACTGTTACTACTGTTGAAGAATCTATTTCTCTCAGGTGTGTTTGTCCCCTTTTCCACCTGTTAAGACAGTTTGCATGTGTGTACAGTTTGATTCCGCTGTCTTCACTCAATATGTGTGGATAAGCACTGTATACACAGACCACACACACACACACACACACACACACACACACTACCAGAACAGGTGCCAGGATTCTTGGGGCATGTTCTCCAGTTCTGACTTCTGCATATTCACAATCTGGTCATTTAAGTTCAATATATTTAGTAAAGCCAGTCATGTGAAAAAATACACCAAAAAAAAAAAAAAAAAAAAAAAAGCTAGTTCCCGTCAGCTTGGGGAAGTGAAGCCTTCTGTGACCTCATCACACCCAAAACCGACCGCTTAAGACTTCTTCTGGACTTCCCCCACCTCCTTGGAGTCAATTTTGTCTCCATGGTCTTGAACAAATAGGTTTGCTCGCTCACAGCTGAGCCGCTCTGGGGGAGGGGAGCTGGCCCCCAGCAATCTGCTCCCAGTGAGATGCCAGAAAGAGCTTGATGAAAGGGAGTTCAGGCTTCACTTTCTCCATCTAGTGCGATGAAGAAGGTAGACTTCAGGGTGCTCTCCACGCTGCCTCTGGAGATCCACGCATAGACAAAAACCTGTCAGCCTAGGCCAATACTTAAAAGCTGCCTTCTCCCCTCCCCCTCCCTTTGAGGCAAGGTTTTTCTGTGTAGTCCTGGCTGTCCTGGAACTCACTCTGTAGAGCTGGCTGTCCTGGAACTCAGAGATCGCCTGCCTCTGACTCCCAACTGCTGGGACTAAAGGTGTGCGGCACCACCACCCAGCTAAGAACTGTTTTGTGATTAGATGTATTTGTTGGGCAGGGAGGACAGTGTGCACATATGGGTGCAGTTCCCAGCCAGTCCAGAAGAGGGCACTGGATGTCTTGAAGCTGGAATTACAGGTCGTGGTGAGCTGCCCTTAGACGGACCAGGAATTGAATGTGGGTTCTTGAAAGTTTAAACTTGCAAGAGCAATACACTTTTAATTTTTTTTTTTAATTTTACTATTTGTATTTTACGTGCATTTATATGTTGCCTGCATGTAAGTCTGTGTGAGGATATCAGGTCCCCTGGAACTGTGAGCTGCCATGTGGGTTATAAGAATTGAACCCGGAGCCTCCAGAACAGCCAGTGCTGGTAACTGCTGAGCCATCTCTCCAGCCTATAGACAACCCTGTGATGCATGGCCAGCCCTCCAGCCTCTGAATTTGTATTTGTGTTTGTTTTGGGACAGGTTGTCACTGGAGCCTTGACTAGTCTGGCCTGACTATGTAGATCAAGTTAGATTCTGTTCCATGGTAATTCTTCAGCTACTGCTTTCTGAGGGCAGGGACTTCAGGCTCAGGCTGCCGGGCCGTCCCGTCTGTGTTTTCATCTAAGTCAGAGTGCGATGATAGCCTTGTATCTTATGTTCCTTGTGCTCAGCTTTTCTTCTCGAAGTCACCACGAGATCAGAGTCACCTGCTGATCTCTGTTTTGACCCCTGTTTCAGACCCTGGGATATAGCAACTCCCTATTGGAGTTCTCTTCCACTCAGCAAGGTGCTTCTAAAACCCTTCCTTAGCTTCTCCCGGGAATGACTGGCGTCTACCTGCGTGGCTGGGGCGTGACCTAGGAGCTGATCACGCACATGCGCACAAGCGCAGTACAAGCAAACACACAAAGTTATGTGTGACTCCCCACCCGGATGGTCTAGCCCGTCTTGGCTGTTTGCAGGTTTCAGTGTTTACCAGGAACGTTTCTGGGTTGAACAGATGGCTCAGTGGGCAAAGGCGCCTGTGATCAAGCCGATGACCTGAGTTCAATTTCTGAGCCGCACAAGGTGAAGGAGAGAACAGCTTCTGCAGGTTGCCCTTTGACTCCACAATGTGTAGCATGGCACATATACAAACATAAAAAAAAATGTCACTGTGAATAAACCTTCATGCACAGGCGTTTGCACGGTTGTGTGTATTTTTTTTATTTATTTATTTTGTTTGTTTGTTTCAGACGTTTGGTGTTTTTACTGAGAAACTCATGAAAAAAAAAAAAAAAAAAAAAAAAAAAAACCAACACTTTCGAAATATTCTAGAGGAAGTTCTCATGGGCACCAGAGCCGACACTGGTGATTCTTATGGTTCCTTTTCTCAGGTTCACTCAGCACATATCTGCAAACCCAGACACTAGATAAAGGAAAAGAAAAGGGGAGTCACTGTCCAGTAACCCTCAAGAGCAGATGATGGCAGCCAGTGGGAAAGGGGAAGGGTGTCACGGTTCCCAGGGTTCTGGCATCTGCCTTTGGGTAACAGCACCTTCCCATCACCATTTCTGGGTCCCTAAACTGTTTTCTGGTCCCTGTAGGAACAGTCTCCACGCTGCTGGCACAGAGGAAGGGCAGTAGAGCCCTGTCTCAGGCAGTGCTGGGACCAGGGAGGGGTATATGGGGGTGTTGTCCTGCCCAGTGCAGCTGCAGACCATGTCTTCTTTCCTACTTCTCCCCACATATCAAGACCTGCTTTGAGGTGTTCCCAACCTAAGATCACGGCTTGTAGCTACTGCCATATTTCCAGGAAACTCTAAGGGGATGGAGGGCAGGGAGTGTTGGGAGAATCTTGGGACAGAGAGGGACAGAGAAAACAGCTTTGGAAAAGACAGTCTGGCTATATAGCTTGGTGGGCAGAGGGCTTGCCTGGGTTTGAGGCCAAGATCTCATAAACCAGGGATGATGGCACAGACCTTAAATCCTAGTACTTGGGAGGTGTTAGACACAGGAGGATCAGAAGGTCAGGGTCTTTTCTGGCTACAGAGCAAACAAATCCAAGTCCAGCATGAGGTAAAGAGACTCTGAGAAAAGGGTGAGGTGGCTCAACTGGTGAGGGTACTTGCTGTCTACACCTGAGACCTGACTCTCTGGCCCTCGTGCAGGGTCTGTGGAGTATACAGCCAAAGAACATCACACACACAGAGGTGGAGAGGGCAAGGCCTGGAAGCTCCTGAAACCTTGGTAGATGAAGGAATCCTTTCTTCCTAAAACAGGGGATTTTTCTCCTCCAGAAAACGGGCCTCTCCATCAGTCCTTCCCTGGCTCCCTCCATCAATCTCTCCCTGGCCTCCTCCATCAGTCTCTCCCTGGACCCTTCCATCAGACTCGCCCTGGCCTCCTCCATCAGTCTCTCATGTCAGCCCCTTCCCCATTTCCCTTTGGCTGGGTCAGCTGACCTTTTCTTGGCTTCCCAGCTGTGTACACACATCTGGAGAGCACTGCTGGTTAGCATTTCCCACAACATTGCTGAACTTTCTTGCAGCATCTGGCAAGGAAGCCCTGGAAGAGTTGGTTTATTGAGAGTCCAGCTTCCTTCACTTAGATCTCCTGGGGAGGGGTCAGGCTCAGTCTACTTGGATTTGAAAAAAAAAAAAAAAAAAAAAACAACTTTGTCTATTTATTGCTTGAGACATGGCCCTATCTGGCTCTGAACATCTGGTAATCCCCCTGCCTCTGCCACTCAAGGGCCACACATCACCACACTCAGCTTAAAATTATTGATTTGATTAACTGACTCACTTTTAGTACAGAGGGCAAAGAGCAATCTGCCAAATCCTTTCTCTCTTTCTACTATGTGGGTTCCAGGGATTGAATGCATGTCTTTGGAAGACAGCAAGATGGCTCAGTGGGTAAAGATGTTTGTCCAGTATGTCTCCTCAAGAGGCTGAGGCAGAATACCGAGTTCAAGGACGGCATGGTCACGCAGTGAGGTACTATGTCAAAAACAAATAAAACAGAAGTGGATAAATGATTGAAATAGCAAGTGTTTTATGTTATACACACACACACACACACACACACACACACATATACATAGAGAGCAGGAACTCATATAATATAACCTAGACTGGCCTTCATCTCACTACATAGAAAAGATGCCCTTGAACTCCTCCTCCATTTCCCAAGGACTGGGACTATAGGTGTATATCACCATGCCCAGATTTTGTTTTTTTTTTTTGTTTTTTTTTTGTTTTGTTTTGTTTTGTTTTGTTTTTTCTTGAGACAGGGTTTCTCTGTATAGCCATGCCTGACCTGGAACTCACTCTGTAGACGAGCAAGGCTTTGAACTCACAGCAATCCGCCTGCCTCTGCCTTCTGAGTGCTGGGACTAAAGGTGTGCCTCACCACATCTGACCACATGCTCAGATGTTTTCTTTGTTTTACCTGAGTTCAATCCCTGGGACCAGCAAGGTCGGAAGAGAAAACTGACCCCTGAGAGCTGTCATCTGACCTCTTTTATGGGTAGACTGCGGCATAAGCTTGTGATGTAATCTCCACCCACAAAATGAATTCTCTTAAAAGAGGATGTATATCCCTTCTAGGAAAAAAAATTTTTTTTTTTTGTCAGACTTGGGACGGGGGAAGTTTGTGATAGACAAGGTTTCTCTGTGTAGCCCTGGCTGTCTTGGAACTCTCTCTGTAGACCAGGCTGGCCTCTGACTCAGACATCTGGCTGTCTCTGCCTTCGACATGCTAGGATTAAAGGTATGTGTCACCATTGCCTGGCCTGTCAGATTTTTTATGAGCTTTAAACAATTTCCTTACAGGGCTGTGAGCATAGCTTAATAGAATTCTGTCAGCATTGTCGTTACAGGGAGGGCTAAGGCAGTGGAGAAGCTTCCAGAACTCACTGGACACCTCATTCAGAATGTACTTCTATCGGAGAGCAGCAGACTGCTCGAAGCCCTGGGAGGTGAAGGTAGGAAAGTCAGGAGTTCAAGGCTAGCCTGGGCTACATGAATCCCTGTCCCAGACGATAGAAAGAAAAAAAAAAAAAAAACAACCTGACAAAGCAGATTAGACATCTGGGAGCATCAGAAACATACAAGCTCTCTGGCAGAGTGACTGAGCCCCAAAGGCCATGACCCAGCTTTGGGAAGTTCCCCACACTCCTGAACACAGTTTATAAATTTCACAGGATCCAAACAAAAGCATGTAGAGGGCTTGTTTGATTTTTTTTCCTGGAACAAGACGAACATTTATATTGACAACGTGAACACACTGAGCCAGGGAAACTCTGAGAAGAGAGAGGACGCCTGTACTGCCACCCAAACTTGCAGGGAAGCCTCAAGAATTCAAGCTCCCCGGAGTCCCCAGCACCCTGTGTCCCAAGCACACACCTCCCTGTGGGTTACCTTTGCTTTGTACGTATTTAAAGGCTACACCTGGCCGTGCAGCCGACGGGGGGTTCTCTCTGCAGCCTCCCAGGTGCTAAGCTTAGATAGGTGTGCGGACCAGTCTGGCTATTCAATTTTATTTCCTGAAACAGTGTCTCACACTTCTCCTTAGCTTCTGAAGAGCTGGAATTAGAGCCATGAGCCACCATGCCTGGGTCAGGCTGGTTTTCTGTATTTTTTTAGACAGGGTCTCACTGTGTAGCCCTGGCTAGCCTGGAGTTCTTTTCTGTAGGCTGGCCTCGGGACTACAGAGCTCCACCCACTTCTGCCTCCTGAGTACTGGGATTAAAACTGTGTGTCTCACTTGGCCTGGTTTTCGGTTTTGTTTTTGAGACAGTCTGAGCTCTGGCTAGCCTGGATCTTCGCCAAGTACAACAGGCTAGCCTAGACTCTCCTGCTCTGTCTTCTGAGTGCTAGAATTGCCACTCCCAGCTAGAGCAAAGATCTAAGCAGTAAAAACAAATAGTGCCAGTGTGGTGCTATGTGCCTTTAATCCCAGCATTCAGGGGGCAGAGGCAGGAGGATCTCTGAGTTCAAGGCTAGCCTGGTCAACATAACCAGGACTACATAGTGAGACCCAGTTTCAAAAACCAAAACCAATATGGGCTGGGCTGTAGCTCAGAGATAGTTAGAGCATACGCTGCTTACCGCATTCGAAGCCATCCTTGATCCCCAGGATCAACAAATCAATATAAGAAAATAAAGTTTGGGTGATAGGTTTAGATTTAGGGTGAGTTACCAAATGTAGGCACCAGCAGAAATGAGCCCATCTTTAGCCAGTCACATCACAGGACTTATGCTGTGTGACTTTGTCAGCCACCCAAGGCTACAGGCCCAGCACTAAACCAGGAAGCAACCTGCCTCGGGCATGGCTGAGGCTGGGGCGTGGCTCCTTTGCAATGGCTCCTAGCTGCAGATAAAGAAAGACTGCTGATGCAGGGCAAAGGGCTCTGGGAGCAAGAGCGCAGAGGACACAGGTCAGGCAGGGCCCTGAAGTTGATAGAGACACACACAGCTGTGAGGGGTATGGCACATGTCCTGGGGTCTGGAGGCTGCAGGGGACAATTCTCTGGAGTCTGATGTGGTAGGGTTCTCAGATGATCTTTGCAGAGTAAGGTCTCCTAACAGGTTAGGCATCTGTAGATGAGCAGGTGGGAGGAGCTTAAGGGTCAGTGAGACAGGATCTGAGAGACAGGTGAGGCTGCTGAAGCCTAGGCCTCAGAAGGACTTGGCAGTGAGAGATGGAGGGAGAATTGGTCCAGGTACTGACTGAATGCCAAGATGGCCTCCTTTTATGGCATGTAAGCTACATGTCTGTATACCAGACCAAGATGCTGACAAACCAGCCCTCACCTTCTTGAGACAAGGCTTCACACTGCAACCTAGGCTGATCTCCATCTTACTATGTAATTTGGCCTGGCCTCAAATTAGCAATCCTCCTGCCTCAGCTTCCTAGATTATAGGCATAAACCACCACCACACTTACAGAGTTTTGGTTTTGATTATTTTGTTTTTAAACCTATGGCCTTAAACATTAAACATGCTAGTTAATTGTGCTACCACCAAGTTATCTCAGCTCCCAGCCCCCCAATCTCCTTTTCCTTGCCATGAAAATGAAACTGGTCTTGAACTCCTGATGCCTGTATGTACATCGGTGCACTACTTGTGTGCCTAGCGCCTGCAGAGATCAGAGAGGGTGTTGGATTCCCTGGAACTGGACTTACGGTGGTTGTGAGCCACCATGTACTTGGATTCGAACGTGGGTCTTTGCAAGAGCAGCTGATGTTCTTCACCACTGAGCCATCTCTAGCCCTGATACCTGGCTTAGCATCTACTGTTTGTGAAGGAACCTCTCAGGCTTCTCCCACCTCTTCCTCATGTGGCCCCTGGACAGTTAAGACAAGGTAGCTACTATCACACAAAGGCACTGAGAAGAATAATGGAATGCCCCAGAGGTAATCTGTCTTGGGCTAGCTCTCCTGAGTTCAGTCACAAGCAGGAGTAGAGTGTCACATGGTTAGCACTTCCCCCAAAACATTGGGGGACAACCAGCACCCCAGGACATTGCCACTCAGAACCCACAAGGCCAAGTGTGCAGTCCAGCCTGACTATCCAAGAGAGACAACCAAGCCAGGAGACAGGCAGTCCTCCCTCCCTCCCTACATCCTAAGCGAATGCCACCTTTGGCATCGTGTGGGCTTCCCTAACTTTATTCTGTGAACTGTTGTAAGCCGGTGTTCTAGAACTCAGCTTTCATCTTGATGTCACTTCTGACGTCACTTTCTCAGGACAGAGGAAGCCTCTGGTGTGCACAGGATAGACACAGGGCAGCTGAGATCACAGCTCCACTGCCCCAGCCAGACAGTCTGCCCTGCACAGGGCAGCTCAGGACACTTCTGAGCCAGTCCAAGGCACTCAGCCTTTTCACCTGCACACCCCCACCAGCTCTGTGGGTCTGTTGTCTGTTTGGTGCTGGGCATGGGACTCGGGGCTTTGCCTACACTAAGCATGTGTTCCACCAAGTTAAATCTCCAGCTCCACCTACTAGTAACTGTCCAAGTAACTATACCAACAGATTGATCTGATGGTGTCTTCTTCCCTAACCACCCATCCTAACCCCATTTGCATCCCCCACTTCCTGTCTGAATTCACGCAGCTCAGGCTCACACGGTTTAAGAACCTGAGTAAAGAAGACCTCTCTGGCGGTGCCGTCAAAGACCCAAATGTGGTAATTTCCAGTCTTAGGATGACTCAGTGACGTCTGAAGGACAGAAGTGGAGGAGGCTGCTCATCTGTGGGGGATGAACGTGGCTCTCCTCAGCCTGTTCCTCATAGGGGCATGTCCCCTAGATCCAGAGCAGAAGAGGCCTTTCCCCACGGAGGACACCATCACCAGGAGTCCTGAAGATGCCCTGAGGAGATGGGAGAAGCTGATGCATGTCAGGTCCTTTCGCCTTGGGCAGCACAGGGAAGGGAAGTGGAGGCAGACAGGTTGAGATGCTGACTCAGACTGAGAGTACTGTGCTTTCGAAACCCCATGCCAAGCATACTGAAAAGACTTTCAGGAACCCCAAACCATGCTTACAGCAGGGCAGGCGTCCAGTCTCAGTGGTCTCTATTTGAACAGGGTACAGTATGTTTTATAAACTGGCTTGCTAAATTGTGCTTTTGAAACTTCATGTAGCCCAGGCTGGCCTAGAAATCTCCATCCTGCTCAGTACTGGGATTATCAGCAAGTACCATCTCCCCTAGCTCCTCTAACCTTTACTTGTAGACAAGGTCTCACTGTGTAACTCTGGCTGGCCTGGAGATGGACAAAGGGAGCAGGCTGGACTTGAACTCAGGGATTCCACTGGCCTTTGTCTCTGGACTACTGTGCTTCAAGGTGTGAGTCATCCTGTCTGGAAATCTTGTATTTTACTTTAAGAGTGTGTTTTTTGTATGGGGCACATGAGCGTCGTAGTATATAAGAGTCGGAGGTCAACATGTGACAGTTCCCACCTCCCATCAGGTAGTTCTGAAGGTCTGGTAACAAGTACCTTCACCTGCCCAGCCAACTCAACTGGGCCCAATTGTAAATGGGCTGGCCAACACCAGTAATCAGAGTCCCTGGCACACGAGAATACCATCTCAACCACCACCAACTTCCTCCCTTAAATATTTGCAGGAGACAAGGGAGTATCTCAGTTTTGTAGCCCAGAGTGACCTGGAACGTAACCTGATCCTCCTGCCTCAGCCTTTGGAGTGCTGGGTTGAACAGCCATTCCCTGTTTTTCTTAGGCTTGTAATGGTAACCATCAGAGAGGATGAAGGGACCCCAGGATTCCACACTGGGCCTCACAGTATAGGCCTGTAGTCCTGGCTCTTAGGAAGTGGAGGCAGAAGGTTCAGGAGTTCAAGGCCAGCCTTGGTTGCTTAGTTAGTCTGAAGCCTGGCCCGGGACACATGAGCCAACATCATATATACCTACTTCCCTATAGAAAGAAAAAAAAAACTATTTGGGGTGAGGTTGGGGCTCTTATATGAGGTGCTCATAGTAGTCCATGGATATAATCCCAGCACCTGGGGAAGGAAGGTAACAGGAACAGGGATCCAAGGCAAGGCTCAGCTACATAGCAAGTACATAGCCAGCCTGTACTATGTGACACCTTCACTCAAAACACAGGTCAGGATGTAGAGAGATGGCTCAGTGGTTAAGAGTGCTGGCCCTCTTCCAGAGGACCCTTTCAGTTCCCAGGACCCATGTGGCAGCCTACAAGCTTCTGTAACATGTTTTAGGTCTGATCTTCTCGGGCAGGCACCATACTCACACACATATATTCTAACACTCATCCACATAAAATAAACAATTCTTTAAAAAATATCCAAAAAATTGAAAACAAAACCAGAAAGTTAAATATACATGAAATAATAAAGACAAAAAATATAAAAAATAAAAGCAAAGCCCCCAATTGCTCCTTAAAGAAGGTATACGGAAGCCCTCCAATACCCTTTTTTGAGGACAAACAGGCTCAGACCTGGGAAATTCTCAGGATTTTGAAGACACATTCACAGGAACCCACTTACACTTTCCCCTACCCATCTAGGAACTTTCCCAAATAAAATATTTGGGTCTAGGGGGCTGAAAAGATGGCTAAGGAGTTAAGAGCACTGATTACTCTTCCAGAGGTCCAGAGTTCAATTCCCAGCAACCACGTGGTGGCTCACAACCATCTGTAATGGGACCTGACGCCCTTTTCTGGTATTTGAAGACAGTGACAGTGTGCTCACACAGTTGGCTGGTGCTGTAAGATGACCTAGAGGCATTTATCTGTCCATCTCTGCATCTACAACCTCACTCTACACCTGGCTCCTGCTGCTGAAGTCTTAGGACTAGGAGGGACCAGCAGGGCCACTATGATGGACCAGGTTGGCTACTGGTACTCTCGAGGTCTTACATAGTCTAGCCTTCATCACGATATTTGAGCTGGCCCTGGGCACCTCACTAGAAATCTGACCCATGGACGAGCAGGGATACACACATCAGGAAATCTGTGATACACAATGACTAGCTGAAGGACAAAAGGGGCTCAGGTAGCAAGTGGAAAGCCCTGGGTTCTCAGCACTGGGGAACAAAATGAATCCCCCCAAATCGGGAAAAGGTTAAACTGACCAAGGACACAAATGGAGTTCAAAGTCAATTTGGAACTTCTGCAGCTTGGCTGAGACGACCACAGCTCCCTCTTGCATACACATCCCTGGGAGGGGAAGGAGGTGGCACCTGGAAGCTTCCTAGCTGCAACAGCTGAGGTGGTTTGCTCAGTGTAATTCTTTCATTCAAGCTTTACCCTTTACTGCGTCACAGCCAGTACTGTGTAGTTAGCAGCTTTGCCTCACCCTAAAAAGTGCTGTCAGGACTGTGTCATGCAGCTGCCTCAGCTACTTCCTCAGAGATTAGCCTTTCCTCCTCCTCAGCATGGAGGAGGAGCCCCGTAATCCCAACTCTGGGTTCTCCAAAGTTCTTGTCTATTTTCCAGATAGGGAACAACATCACTCATCCTAGGGTCTGGATATGCCAACCGGTGTTAACACACTCCAAGCCTTTCATCCCAGCATTTGGGAGACAGAGGCAGGCGGACCTGTGAGTTTCAGAGCAGCCAGAGCAACATGTGAGACCCTGTCTATAAATTAAAAGCAAAACGTCATCAGGGAGAAATGAAGATACACAGTTAAGAAGTCACTGTATGTTTATTCACAGTTAATCACTACCTACCAAATTGCTATCCGCAGAAGTTAGAGGAGTAAGTACATAGTTTGTTTTTTTTTTTTTGTTTGTTTTTTGTTTTTATTTAAACACTGGTCTTTAAATATATACACACAAAACTTAGTTCAGCAAGGCTTCATGATATACACCAATTTCAAAATAAAACAATCAAATGGCCCAGGTGTAACTCCAGAGATTACTTTTATCATCAGCAGGGAAAGCAGCAGCAGAACCAGGAGGGGTGGGAACACACTCCACCCAGAAGGCCGTCTTCGGGGCCTTAGGGGTGCTCCGAGCTGAGTCCATCTCACAAAACAGAGTCCGGGGAGACCCCCACCCGCAAGAGTCTGGGAGTAGCCTTGTTTCTGCTTGGGGAGGAGGCCGCGTGGAGAGACGGTGTACAGGCACACGACTACAGAAACCGAGAGCTCACAGGAGACAAGGTTTAAAAAGCTTTGCATTGGCCTTTCCTGCCTCCGAAAGGCTTCATGGGACGGGACAGCAGAGCAGCTGCTAACAACCAGTGAGGAGATACCACCGACCCCACAATCCTGCTGTCTGCGCTCTTAGACAGGTGGGAAAATATACAGTTGAGAACAAGGACTTAATTGTAAAGAGCAAGAAAAATTAAAGGCCAGTATTTTCAACTCCCATCTGCGCGTAGGCCCATGAGAGCGAAGGGTGCCACCCGCCTCTGCCCGTCTTGTGTTCTGACGCTCAGTGGCTCCAGGCATAGAAAGGGCAGACTGCAACCGAGACCTGGAGGGCAAGACTCTGAGCTGAAGCAAGTGTTGCAGCTCACAACGTAAAAGCTGAACCTTCCAGACCTCTGGCCCATTCAAGATGGGAAATACATCCTCTGCTTTTACCTGCTCCTTTCTGTCCTCTTTCCCCTGTCCTGAGAGGAAAGTATTTACACAGGATAGAAGACTAATCAACTGAAAAGCTCTGGACTGTTTTTAACTTATTAAAAAAAAAAAAGAAGAAAGAAAAACACCACTCATGAACACCCTTGAAATCAGACAAAGGCACTATGAAAACAACGTCTTAAGACACCTGAAGGGAAGCAGTGGGGGAGGGACAGGTCTGCAGTCCGACTCTCAGGAAACCATGGATGGGCAGCAGGCCTCTGTCCCCTAGTTCCAACTCTGATGGAATGCTCCAGGTCTGAGGCTGGAGGCAGATGCCCTTGGGTATCTCCAGTGAACCCCAACCAAGGGCCCCAGATACACTGGCTGCCCCTGTATGTGAAAAATCCGGCTCCTTTAGTCCATCTATCTCCACAGACATTTTGCATAGAGAAAATACCAGCCCACTTGGTTTCTTGTCTTTTATTATTGGCATCAGCTGGACTATATGTGGCCTTAAACATCATGCACTGGACAGGAAAGAAAGAACAAGAAAAAGGACATAGGAGGGGAATAGGAATAGTGGCGAGATTCGTAATAAAAATTGTAATTCATTCAATAGGTTAAGGTTTGGCATTATGAAATCAAACACCCCTTCCCACCCCCCAAAGTTGCGACCCAAGTGATAGGGTCACCTGTGGGACCCAGCCAGGTGTTCTGTGTTCCCTCACAGGCTGTGACAGGCAGCATGTGGGTGTAATTCTTGTGAATGGTCTCAAATCTTCACTTTCTTTAAATAATCTCTTTTGCTTCTTAGACGTTCCGGTTCACTGGGGTGACATAATTGCGGGGAAACATGCCGGTCTGCCCATGGCAGGCCCCTTTCCACCAATTGGGATCTGAGTTATCCATGACATGAATGAAGTCTCCTCTGCGAAAGCCCAGCTCGCCATCCTCCTGGGGGTCAAAGTCAAAGAGCGCCTGGACATACGTTGGCTGCTGCAAGAGAGAGCAGGGAAGCGGTATTTCTCATGCTGCCCGCTGCCTTGTAAGCCGACTCCTAGCAAGGGGCAGGCATGCTCAAACCCGCCCCCTTCCCAAAGCAGCCTCCCATCTCACTCCCTCCACTCTGACATGGACTTAGAGGAATGCTTTATTAATATTTAAAACCTACAGGGGTATATACATCTATGTCACTATGAATAGCTAATATTGGCTAATGGGGAGCAGCAAACACTTTGGGCTGGGTGAGCCAGAGTTCTTAACAGGTTTGTGTTCCAGTCACTCAGGCTGTAAGTGAGGCAGTCCTAAGCAGAACTCCTGCTTGTATGTAAGGAGGAATGAATGCAGACAGCATCCCCCACAGGCTGTCTGGGGACACAATCACCGCCAAGAGGCTGGCCTGAACACATAGGAAGTTGCTGTGGTGGCCATGCCTGGGCCTTCACACTTGCCTTCTGCTTACCTGTGGCACCTGTTCTATGTCCCGTAGAAATATCTGCTGGTTCCTGGACACGGATGTGGATCTGTGGTAATCTACCAGCTCATTCAAAGAGTTAAACTTCACCACCCACAGGAAATACTTCCCGGCTCCGTCACGGAGCACCTTGAAGTGCTGCACATCATTTCCAAACCTGAGGACGGAGTAACAGGCATGAGGTAGCCACGGGGCTCTGCAGTCTAGCGTAGGTTTTCAGAGCTTGGGGACACAACAGCTGCACAGCACCTTGAGTGTACAGCTGGAGAGAATGGGGACCATCCCAGGAGCCTCCCCTGAACCCCTCCTGACTGCTGGTCACTAGTTACAGAACTAGCACTCAGAGAGTGGAAGTCCACCCACTAGTCTAACTCAGACACATCTGTGGATCTAACACACCCCACCTATGAAGCTACAGCTTTATCTGCATCAGAAAGTAGTGTGGTATCCAAACACTAGCTCAGGTTGACTTTGAGCTAACTGTCTAAGCTGCTCTAGAATCTAAGCTGCTCATGGTGATCTTCCTTAGTCAGCCCTCTACTGCTGGGATTACAGCTATGTCAAAGGCATGTTTTTCACTGAGGAATTTTCATATCATTTTTCTTTCTCACAGTAACAAGACTTAGTATCAAGAAACAAATGCTCCATCATGGAACAACACGCTCTTTTACACCGGTCAGCAGGACTGTCCAATGTGACTGATTGGTGCTGGGTGGTTCTGCCCTGGTGACATATGGACAGAACCCTGCTTCCTGTTCACTGCCAAACCTCTTCTTCAGTCTTAAGGCTTAAAGAAGGTAAAGGAGTTCTAAGACGAACCAGCAGATGGCAGCACGGAGCTTCCAGCTGGGGATTGTAAGGCCCTAGTGCTTCCAAACACCCAGGGCAAGTTTGAAACCAGATACCAAACTCCAGATGCACTGTTTCCCCCTATAGACAAATATAATCCGATTCAGTTTGTTTTCACTGAAACAATTACAACAATATGCCATCAGAAAAGTTATCTAAAATCCAGGAGTTATTTCTGGAACTTCCAGCTGGCCTGCGGTAACTGAAATGGAAGAAAGCAAGACCAAAGCGGACAGCAACTTCATGTTTCCCTGAGAAGCAATGGAGGTGGTTTCAAGAGGACTGTGGCTCAGGATCCAAAGGTCCTGTCCAGCTCCAAAGGCCCAGCAGCCTTCTGTGATGTACCTGCTTCTGGAGTGCAGCGTCCCTCTACCACATCTTCCCAGCAGACTCCCAAGACTGGAGCTAGTACACTACCTTAGAGTCTGGTGCTGACCAAAGCCCTCTGTGCAGATGTTTATGTTTTCCTTGTGTACCCTGTCCATGGGGTGTGAATGCACATGTAATGTGCATGTGTGTGGAAACCTAATGTCAGGACTGGATGTCTAAAGTATGTCTCTCACTGAACTGGAGCTCACTGATGAGGCTAGCTGGCCACAGCTCCAGGATCTCCCTCTCTCTCCTACAGCCTCTGCACGGTGGAGCCTAACTCAGGTCCCCTTGTTTGCATGGTAGTTACCAACCTTCTATTTTATTCCTAAAGTGATGACATATTAGTATCTTAAATGTTTTGTTTGACTTTAAAATTACATTTCTCTAGGAATGCATGTGGTGTGGTGGGCACTGGGAAGGTTCAGACGGACTCCTGTAAATCAAACACAGGTCATGTACCTTTACCCACTGAGCTATGTCATTAGCAAGGGTCTCAGGTAGCTCAGGCTGACTTTGAACTCCCTATGTAGCCAAGAATGATCCAGAACTTATAATCCTCCTGCTTCAACCTCCTAAGTGCTGAGATTTCACTCAGTTGTTGGCAGTGCTTGTGCTAGAAATGGAACCTCAGACCTCACGCACGCTAAGCAAGCATTCTACCTGATGTCCTAGGGCTCCATCCCTACAAGGTTTTCTTTGACGGAAGGAATAGCCGGCCTTCCACATGTCTTCATCACATCACAGCAGGTGCATGGGTACATGTACTGGTGCTGACCACAGGCTGGTCTTCAGCCCAGCATTGCCCAGGGGTCTGTCCACTACCTACTGACCAATCACGTCTCTCCCCTTCCTGAGCTGTTTTACTGCTATTTGGAGCAATTCAGGCAAAGGAAAGCAGATGACATACAAGCTACTGAGAAGCCTAAAAATGTTAATTCTACAAACCCAGATGAGGATGCTCTGTGTGACCCTTACTTACATGTGTTTAAAAGTTCCAAGACAGCCAGGCCAACACAAGAAATCTTGTCTTAACAAACCAAAAAAGGATAAAGAAAAGTACTACAAACCTTCTGAGGCATCAAACCTCACTCAAAGCTCTTGTCTCTGCCCTCAGACGGAGAGTACACCTTGGTTCTGGTACCTAGTGCTGAAGGCCTGTCATTCCTTCCGTCTTGAACTCGAGTTCAAGGCTGGTCAGGGTAGTTCACTTCATTTGAAGACTCACTTGTTGTGGTGCTAGTGATGGAAGCCAGGTCCCTCAATGTGCTACACCTGAGCTCCCAGTGTGGCAGTCAGTGAGACCCTGCCTGGTGTGTTTAAAAGACAACAGCCAGGACTGCTGGGGCTGTTTAGTGGGCAGAGACCCTCGAGCTCAGGCCTGACAAGTTGGGGTTTAAACCTCAGCCCCACAAGGCAGCAGAGAAAGCAATCAGACTCCTGGCAGTCTACCCCTCACTTCCCTAACCTCGTTACATATTAACAATGAAGGAGGATGTAGCTGCCTGTGCCTGTAATCCCAGTACTCAGAAGCCAGAGACAGGCACTGCCATCAATTTGAGGGCAGTTTCTGCTACCTAGCAAGTTCCTGGACAACCTGGGGTGCAGAGAAGCGTCTGTGATTGAAAAAAATGTTTTGGGGTGGGCTTTTGCAGTAATACAGTAACTAGGAAAGGATCATCAGTCAGATAGATATGCAAAGTCATTCTTTCTTTTAGACAGGATCTCACTGTGTAATTCTGGCTGGCCTGGAACTCAGAGATCTGCCTGTCTTTGCCTCTCAAGTGCTGAGATTAAAGGCATGTGACATTATGTCCAATTCCTACGTGGAGTATTGAGATGGAAACCAAGTGTCGGGTCCAGATGACCAGTGGGTGGGAAGATGCACACAGTTTATCATTAGCATAGCAGCACTGCAGTGACAGCAGGGAGGGATGGAGGCGCGGTGGGATCAGGGGTGCAGTCAGTTCCCTTAGATTCATGACAATGTGAGCCTAAAGCCCACATCTGCTACAACTAGACCTTAGAGCAAACACTAAGATTTCCACAGGAAAAGATAGGCTAACATCTTCCCAGCAGCCTTACAGTCCAGTCAATGGCAGCAGCTTCTCCAGCAATTCCAGCAGGAAATACTTACTTGACAGACAGGGAGAAGTCCCCAGGAGCACTCTCGCTCTCTCGGATTAGGAAGGCCCCATCATGCCGCTGTTTGCTAAGCATTTCTTCTGCTTTAGCTCTGGGGATTTTGCCAAAAAACCACCTAAGGAAGGAAGGCAAGCTGGTCAACATCTGCTTCCCCACAAAGGAACAGGACGCCCAGCCCGACGTGTAAATGAGCAGCGCACTGAGATCAGACAGAGGGCGGAGCTTTACCTGCCAGCCTCTAGCCTGAGGCTCCCTGGGGCTATATTGTCTGGCTCAGGGCCTTCCTGAGTGATGGAGCTTTCAAATAGCTTCGCCCACTCCACCGTCCAGACCATGATCAAGGCAGCAACACAGACCACTCTTCAGTCCACAGGAGACCATTGCCAACAGGCAATCTGAAACCGGCTAAGAGGCCAAAGCCCTCCTGCCTCTCGCTCACTCATCAGGGGACCTAGGAAAGCCCTGACACCCGGATGAGGGCAGAGGTGGAAACAGCCTTTCAAAGCCATTTCATAACAGGAGTGCAGGGGAAGGCTGGGAAGGCTGAGAAGGCCTATGACTTGGCACAGAGAGAGGCTAGGATTGTGAGACAGTAACTCTGGGTTGTGACAGTGGTGCGTGCCTTTATTCCCAGCACCCAGGAGGCAAAGGTGGATTTCTGTGGTTCAAGGTCAGCCTAGTCTACAGTTTCAGGACAATCAGAGCTATATAGTGAAACTGTCCTGAAAAACCAAAGGCCTACCTACCTTATTTTATGGTATCTGGAATTCTTTAACATGCACATGATAATCTCAACAGAGCATACACCTAACATTCAAAATCATATTGTTTATTTTAGGCTAGAAAAACAGCTCAGCACTTGCAAGACACCTATATACATAAAATAATAACGTTTTAAAGGTTATTTGCTATTACTGCCACCTAAAGCTAACTTTATAATCATCTTTTCATTTTCTGAAACCATCATATATCTAAGTGGGAGTAAGCAGACAATCTTGGGGAGTCACTTGTATCTTTACAGCTTTTTGTGAGTTCCAGGGGCCAAATTCAGGTTATCTGGCTTGTGTGACAAGAGCTTTGCTTGCTGAAAGCCTTTTTGGTCTGACTGTTATCTTTTACACTACTCTGAGGCAGGGCCCATCCTCACGTGGTAGCCCATGTTGTCCTGGAAGTCTGTGGTCCAATCTGGCTGGCTTGGAATTCTCCCACTCCTGCTTAGCTATCCAAGAGGTAGGATTTTTAAGAGTAAGCCACCAAGGCTGATGTTTGTTTTGAGACAGGGTTTTGTGTCTGGTCCACAAGTACTGAGAATTATGGGCACTGGCCACAGGCAGAGCTCATGGGTATCTTAGTAAACAACTATCCTGCAAAGTATTGAAAACAATTCTACCAGATTAGAACTAAAATCCAGGTAGAAGACATGAAGTTGTTAGGAGGGATGACCCAGAAACTGCCGAATGAATCTAAACACACCCAAATCTAGGTTTCAAGTCTTTCTCATTTTGCATCTTTGATGCCAGGCTGTGGAGACTCACCTTCCTGTTTCTACAGATGCTTAAGAATGAAGCCTACAGTGCCCAGGAAGCAGACTACACAAAGGAAGTTCCCTAATAACAGACAGAACCACCTCAAAGGAGACCAGAGAAGCTTTGAGGATACAGCCCAGTTTTTGTGGTCTCTGGTACTCTTAAGGGATCATTGTACATACGGTACAGCAGCATCTTGCCATGGCCACAGGATAATCCCCAGTGACAGCTCCCTCACCTCCACACTCACCAGGGCAGGGCCAATGTTCCCAATAATGTTCCTCACCCTTCCCAGACTACCAGCATATACTTTTTATTTATTTATTCTTAAAGACTTATTTACTTCATGTATGAGTACACTGTAGCTGTATACAGACACACCAGAAGAGGGAACTGGATCCTATTACAGATGGTTGTGAGCTAATATGTGATTACTGGGAATTGAACTCTGGACCTCTGGAAGAGCAGTCAGTGCTCTTAACTACTGAGCCACCTCTCCAGTCCAGCACATACTTAAGCTATAAAGCAGTGGACTTAAATTAATGTGGCCTCAATGTGCATTAAGGAGATGGGAAGGACCACTTTCCCTCAGTCCCAGTCCTTTGGCAGAAACTGCTGGCGACAGGCAGTGTGCACAGCTAGACCTTTCCCCATGGACATGAATCCTACATTGTGTTATCCCCAGTGATTTCTAATTCCCAACTCAGGAATCAGAAAATTTTTATTTTCAATTTAAAAATTTTAGTTCTTAGAATTATACCTGTAATTCTAGTGCTGAGAAGGAAGAGGCAGAAGGATTACTGTAACTTCAAGGCCTGTCTGAGTTGCACAGTAAAGCCCTGTCTCAAAAACTAAGACAGAAAAACCCACTAGTTTGTAAACCATTTCACAGATGAAAACTTTGCCTGCCTGCTCCTGGCTCACCAAGTGCACACAGTCTGACTCTGCAGCAGCAGGAGGAGCAGCACCCAGCATCTGGTCCCAACACTCTTCCACAGGCTAGTTACAAACCAGTGTTAGCGGCAGAGCCAAGGCCTTGTGCAGACTAGGCCAGTTCTCTCTCTACCACCAGGCTATACTCCGAGCCCAACAGGTTTCTTTAGTGATGATATTTATGACTGCATGCCCACAGACAAATGTTCTGCTCATCTTTAAAAATGACTGGACTGGTGTGTACTACCCTAGAAATAGCAAGCAAGGACACCAAGGGTAGAAGAGATGTATTTTCCAATGCAGTATTTATAGCATGTCACAGGCCCCGCCCGCATGCACTTACTATGAAGCGTGTGTGTCTCTGCTGGGCACACATGACTCCCACTGCAGCACTGCAATGGCAGCCACTGCAGCTGGCTTCCATTGGACTCAAGTGCATCATGAGGTGGCTGGCCTCACTGCACTGTGGCGTCACACTAAGCAACACGTACATTATTAGAGCACATGGCAGATCCAGAGTAGGAGCTGAGCCTGTGAAGTCACAGAAACAATCAGAAGCAGCGGCCTTCACAGCAGTGTGACCTGGAAAAAGGCTCCTGAGTGTTCAACTTTCTTCTGCAGAGTTCAGAGTGGGAATGGAGCCCACGACTGTCCTTCAGCCAGACGACTGAGCTTCCTGCTTAGTTACTTTCTGAGAGCAGGGAGGGGCCGACTCCAGGGCTTAGTGTTCTAGCACTGAGCTAACACTCCCAGGCCCTTCCAATAGTAGAGGCTAGCCCCAAATGACCTCAACCTCAAGTGACAGAATCATAGTTACATATACCCCTACCCCAAATATACCCCACCCCAAATATACTCCTACCCCAAAACTCTTTATGTAAAGGGGAAACGGCTATGCCTGAGCAGCAGCCAGAAAACAAACCATGGCTCCCAGATTAAATGTACCCCATTTGTTAATGTCCACCAACTGTTTAATTTGAGGCTGCCCTTTTTAAAAATTTATTATTGTATATGGATGCACATACACAGGTACTCAGATGACACGAAGTGCTTGTGGAAGTCAGAGGACAACTTTTGAGATTCAGTTCCCTCTTCTATCTACCCTGGTTCAAGAATTGTAGTTCAGCTGTCAGGCCTGTAAGCCCCCAGGCTGGCCCAGCATTTGTGGAATGCCAAGAGATAGAAGCTCTCTCTACTGCACCATCTTCTCTCCTCTAGTGCTGGGAATCGAGGGCCTCATGAAGTTGAGGCAAGCATTCTACCATGAAACCACATCCCTTTACAGTTTTTATTTATTTTTAAAAACTATTTTTTTTCTTATGGTGCTAAGGTAGAATCCAGGGCTTTGTGCATGCTGAAGCAAGCTCGGCCTTAATGGATCATTGCAACATGAATTTTCAGGGATTGTGTATGGTCCAATGATAAACACTTACTATTCAAGTTCCAGGAAGGGGTGGAAAGAAAGGAAGGGAGAAGAAAAAGAAGAGAGCAGGTAAAGAAATGGCCAAGTGTTTAAGAACACCTAATGCTCTTTTAGAGGACCTGGGTTCAGTTCCCATTGCCCACACTGGTGGCTCACAACCACCTAAACTCCACTTCTAGAGGGATGATGTCGCCTTTTGATGTCTGTGGGCTCGTGCACTCGAAACACACAGAGACACATATACACAATGTACTGTTTGTTGTTTTCAAGATAGGGTTTGTTTGTGTATCCTGGACTGTCTACCTGCCTCTGCCTCCCGAGCACTGGGATTAAAGCTGTGGCCACTGCTGCCTGGTCACAGTTTACTTTTTAAAAGAAAGGAGGTCACGAGTTGTCATGGATCTTTAACAATACAAACACTTGGAAGGCAGAGGCAGGCAGATCTTTGAGTTTAAGGCCAAGCATGGTCAACAGATCCCCATAGTCATGCCTTGACAAAAAAGTAAGAGAAACAAGGGGGAGGGGTGGACAGAAAAGAAAGAAAACCTTCATCCTTACGTATCTACTGACCTTCTGTCTGTCTTTCTTATTAAAAAAAAAATCTTATTTACATGAGCGTTATGCCTGCATGTGTGCTTGTAGCTAGTACCTGGATGACTTTGGTGGTCAGAAAAGGACTTGGGTCCCCTAGAACTTAAATTACAGATGACTGTGAGCCATGATGTTGGTGCTGGGACTCAATCAAACCCAAATTCTACGGAAGAGCAGCCAATGCTCTTAACCAGTGCTCTCTCTCCAGCCTGTGGTCTATTCCCATATTCTCCCTCCCTCCTTCCTTCCAGTCCATATTAAAAAAAAAAAAAAAAAAAAAAGAGAGAGAGAGAGAGAGAGAGAGACAGGATCTCACTATACACCCCTAATCTCAATACTACAGACAAGACTGGTCTCAACTGCTGGGGATCTGCCTGCCTCTGCTCGTGGGACACGGTGTGTGCTACTAAGTAGTGCAGAGGCTTTGTTGAACACGGGAGAAGCAAGCACAAGTACAGGGATTCCTTGGTGGGATGGATAGGCTGTGACCTGATCCAAGGGGTGGTCCCCACTGCTCCATGCTTCCTCACCAGCATGTAATTGTTTTGTCTGTAAAAACCCACAAAACTTCCTGAAGGAAAAAAAAGAAAGAAAGAAAGAAGGAAAAAACCCAACTAAATGGCCACAGAAATGTGAAATGGGTGCATTCACACCACAGGACGCTGTAAGGACTTCATGCTTGGAGTCTCAAAACTTCTCCAGGTTTATTCCCATTGGAGTCTGCCTCTGAGTAACCTGGACTGGCTGTACATTGGCCCCCAATCTTAGGCTGCAGAGACCTCAGGCAAGGGGCATTCTTAACCAATGACAGAGGTTCAGTAACCTAACATGTTTTTGCCATTTGAACTGATTTTGACTTGTTAAGACTTTAAGCCTGTCTCACAAAACCAAACAACCCAGGCATGCTGGAACAGTAGGGAGGTGGAGGCAGGTGGGTCTGCCTGGTCTACAGTACACGCTTAGGAGCAACAATGGTTACATAGTGAGACCCTCTCTCCATCATCTCCCACAAAAACCCAAATCGAAGCAGTACTGAGACAAGCAGGTAAGCCCTTGCTCAGGGAAAGCAGAGTCTGACTTACGGATGTGGTTTCATTTCTATGTAATTCTTGGGAATGAAGCCATCTTTCCCATTGAGTTCTGCCTTATACCAGTTCTGATCACATTCTTCATTCAAAACCTGAAAAATAATAAGAGAAGAAAAGAAATCAGTCATTGTACTGTTAGAGACAACTATGTTGTCTGGGTTTGTGGAAGGGTTATTTGAGTATCAGAATTTTTTTAAACTTCAACAGCCAGCATTAAGTTAAACTGTTTAAGTTACAGAAAAAGAAACTCTGGAAATGAAAGGTCAGGCTTTACTCTCAACACCTAGAATTAAACCCTCAATGGGAAGGCAGAAGGATCAGTGTTTCTTAAGGAGGCTGCTCTAGTAGACAGAGAAGCTAGTGTCAAGAGAGCAGAGGGAGCCTGAGCCAAGCACAAAATTCCCAACACCAGGTTCCCAGCAGCTTCTCCATGGTCTCCCACCAAGCAGCTCCAAATGCTGCCGTTCACAGATGTATAGTAAACTATTCAAATGAGCAGGCAAGCAAATCCTACAACCCTGTGCTCAGGTCAGGTGCTCCTGGAGGCAGAGCAACCATCAGAACTCAGGCTCAAGGTTCAAGGCAAAGTCTAGACTTCCAAGAGAGGCAGAAAGTGAAAGGAAGGCTAGCTTTTTGATTTTTTTTTTTTTTTTTTTTTTTTTTTAAAGACAGCCTAGGTTAAACTGGAACCTGGTAGAGGTGACCTTGAGTTTCTGATCCTGCTGCCTCCATCTCCCAAGTGCTATGACCACAAACTGTTGGGTTGTTTTTTGAGATTAAGGTTTGCCTTGTAGACCAGGCTGATTAGAACTCCCCATCCTCACCCTCCCAAATTCTAGGATTACAGGTTTGTACCGCATGCTTGGTTTAAAGTTGGTATTAAGAAAGAAACTGGAACTTGGTGGTGATGGCGCTCACCTTTAACCCCAGCACTGCAGAGGCAGAGGAAAGAGGATCTCTGTGAGTGTGAGGACAACCAGGGCTACTGTCTCTGTGTGTGTGCACGCGCACTCGCGTGTGTGTCTTCCACCTCTAATTATAGAAATGAAGAGTAGAAGTAGTCAGTTTGCTGCAAGTTCTGAGGCAAAAGAGTGGAGGAAGAGAAAACACCAGTGTGAGTTCCACTCCAAATGGGAGCAAAGGAAACTTGTAAACAGTGGTGGTTGCTACAAACCATTACGTTCCAAAAGGAAGTTGGTAAGATTTTTTTTTTTAAAAAAACAAAGTGACTTTGGGATGCTGAACATCAGTTAAGTTAGAAATCAGAAACTTTAACCTAGCTGATATTTGCATGTGACATTTTAAAGTGACATAAAACATCAAAGGGAACAGCTGTCAGCTGCAACACCATGCACATCAAAGGTGGCAAGCCAAGGAGCTGCTGCCCGTGTGCCATGCTGGCCAGCTTCTAGTCACAGAGACAGCCACTGGCTTTTTGCTTGTGTAAATGCCAACAAGGGCCAGGCATGGCAGCACAGGCTCTCAGAAGGCAGAGGCATGGCGATTTCTAGGAGTTTGTGGCCAGCCAGAGCTACATAGCTCTTTGTCCCAAAAAACAAAACTCACATGGACAATTTTGCAAACATTAATAAATTAACAATAATCACCCAACTCAATGAGAGAGCCTCAAATTCTGTATCTGAAGGTCTCAGCCTACAAGTGAATCCTCACATTTACAAGTTTTTGTTGTACAAACCTTGTTCCTTAATTTAAAACTATTGGGTAAATGAAATTGACTATAACTAATTACTGTATAGATTAGAGATCAGTGGGTTTTGAGTTACCAGGTTTGGGAAAAGAAGAGAGATCAGGAGAAGGAGAAGAGGAGGAAAAAGAGAAGGAGGAGAAGGAAGCTACTATGAGATGTACCATAAGCATATGGCCAGGGGAAATAACAAATATCTGGGGTACATTGCTGGGGAGGTACCAGGCCAGCAGTTACAGAATTATCAGGGGTGATCCCCCAGTAATTGTCAAAACTGAATAACCATAGTCCAAGTCTCACTCATTGTAAGCTAGTCAGGAATAAGCTTAACGTGGTTGCACTGCAGTGTCACACTCCACAGTGCAATAGTGACACATTACCACCTTATTTTATTCCACAGGGGTTTATAGCCCAGGCTGGCCTTGAACTATGAACCTCAGGCTGGTCTTAAGGGGGTATTATGTCGCCATCCTGTACACTGGAATTAGAAGTATAAGCGACTACACCAAATTTAAAACAGTCAGACCTTCATTCATTCATTCATGAGCTGGGGAGATGGTCAATGGGTGAGAGTAGTTGCCATGCAAACCTGATGAGTTGGAGCTCCAGAACAGAATGGCACTGGAGTCAGAGACAGGCGGAGCTCTGTAGGTTAAAGGTCAGCCTCGTTTATAGACAACATAGAGACCCAGTCTCAAAACAAACAAACCAAAATAACAACAACAAAACCAAAACCAAAAAATGAAAATGAGAGAAACAAATACCTATAGCTTTTCTCTATACACACAACCACTTCCACACAGACACAATACTAAAGATCAGGAACAGGGGTTGGCTACGCATGGTGTGGTGGTGTACGCCTTTAACCCCATCACTTAGGAGGCAGAGGCAGGTGAATCTCTGAATTTGAGGCCAGCCTGGTCTATACTCAAATTCCAGGACAGCCAGGACTACACAGAGAAATCCTGTGAATAAAAGAGGGGAGAGGGAAACGGCTGGACAGATGGTTCAGCAGTTAGAGTGAACACCCGCTTCTCTTAAAGAGGATGTTTGATTCCCAACATCCACACTGGGCAGCTCCCGTACTGCCTGTAACTCTAGTTCTGGGGGATTTGAACTCTTCTTCTGGCCTCCAAGAGCATTTGTATGTGTGTGGAACATGCACACACACCCAGACACACACATAAAATAACATCTTTAAAACAATCATTTCCATTTTATTAAAGATTGGGATAAAGCACTGTATTCTGCACATGCATAATTTAAAAGCCTTCAGTAGCAAACACCGACCTATACAACGGCCAGCAGAAGCATGTTTTGCTGCTTGAACAGGTACACTGAATACAGGGTTAGAGACCAAAGGCTCCAGACCACAGCAGCCATCTACGAAACACAGAGGTCTCTGAAGCCCACCAAGAGAGGCACTACTTTCTTTTCTTTTTTTTAAAAGTTGCTTTAGGCCAGTACTATTATCAACCAAAAAAATAAGGGCTTGTCTGGTAATGACAAAGCAGTATACAAGGTTTGGCAAGAGCTGCTGGGGTGAACCCACACTCTGGAGTTGGGGAAAGCAGATAAGTCAGGCTGACAAGGCACTGACTGTCATCTGTCTATCCATCATCAGAGTAAGGGATTCACTTAGCAAAGGCCAGTCTGACTGCACCTGAAAGCCTTGCAAAACCAACAAACAAACAACATTAAGACATCTATGACATGCCAAGAGTCCCCAAAGCTACGTGTTCTTATTGCCACCTTTACCAAGATAAAGAGGCCAGTCCCCTAAAAAGTACCCTGCTGAAGCATGAGATACCAAGGCAACTCCCAGATCTGGAGACAACTTGCAGCCACAGTTCTCTAGAGCACCGACTGTCTCTTGGTGTTATTACACCTCTGTCGCCCAGATGGCAGGGAAATATGAAGCTTAGCACATGAATAATTACAATTTCAGTTGTCTGGAAACACCAAACTACCAGGGTACTACTCTGCGTGCACTCTAGAATCTAAGACCAGCTGGCTGTGCAGGGATGGGGGGACAGAAGTCACTGGGAGACAGGTCAGGACTTCCTGCTTTAAGCAAGTAATAGCTTTCCCAGGGAAGCTGGACATCAGAATAACATTAACTCAAAAAGCAACATGTTAGTCACGGACAGATGACTCTGTATTTATGACCAGTGGCTGCTCTTTCAAAGGACTGTGTTCTATTCCCAATACCCACAAGGATGTTCACAAGTCGGTAACTCCAGTTCTAGGGGATCTAATGCCACCTAGATGATGTCACCAGGTATAAATGTGGAGCACAGACACACATGCAGGCCAATCATGCATAAACAAAGGAACGAATGAAGAAACGAACAAATGGGGGGGGGAGGGGGGAGAGAGATTTCATCTTTTAGATGTGTGGGTATGTGTTTAAGTGCAGGTGGCAGTAGAGACCAGAAGATGTTGGATCAGGTTGTATCCTCTAGAGCTGGAGTTACATACAGGCAGTTGTGAACAGCCCAATGTGAATGGATCAAACTGCACTCTGAAAGAGCAATACTCTTGGCTGCTGAGCCATTTCTCTAGTCTCCCCAGATTAGCTTTTGTTTGTTTATTTTTTGAGAAAGAGACTCTACATAGCCCTGGTTGCCTGGAACTTATCTGCAGACTAAACTGGCTTCAAAAAAAGGTACCTTATACCACACCCAGCTCCAAATTAACTTTTATCCAAAATTTGAATAAATACACTAGCAAAGGCTACAAGGTGAACAAGTTTCAACTAGACTGGAGCCCTTACAGATAAAGTCTGTTCTTTAAAGGCTTGTTCTGAGCTCCAAAAGTAAGAACTGTCTCTCCCACTCTTTCCCTGCAGAAGGCACTTAGGGATGGCTCATCTATCTCCTCAACAGGATATCTCAGCAGCTACACTTAGCTCCAATGTGCCTATTCCAGGGAGTCTGTCTGGCAGTAGCCATGGCTGCACTAGTCTAACCTCTGCACTGCTTTAACTTATGACTTCACACACACACACACACACACACACACACACACACACACACACTTTAGCTCAACAGAAGCGTGGGAGGCAGAGGCAGGCATGGTCTAGAGTTCCAGGACAGTCAGGGCTACACAGAAAAACCCTGTCTCAAAAAAATCAAACCAAAGATACAGGGCCGAAGAGGTGGCTTATGGTTAAGAGCACTGAAGCTCTTCCAAAGGTCCTGAGTTCAATTCCCAGCAACCACATGGTGGCTCACAACCATCTTTAATGGGATCCAATGCCCTCTTTTGGTGTGTCTGAAGACAGCAGCAGTGTAATCATAAAATAAATAAATCTTAACCAAAAAAAAAAAATCAAACACCAAAAAACAAACAAACAAACAAACAAAAAAACCCCAAAACAAACAAAAAAACCAAACAGATACAGCAAGTCCTTGAATTGCAGAAACTTAACATCAGAAGTTCAATCTAGGTATTTATAAGCCAACCAACCAATCAAGCAACCTCAACAGAAGAATACTGACTACCATGACATCTAGAGACACTTATTGTATGTTTGTACGCACACATGCTTTTGTGCACACATATGCTCACACTCACAGACATGTGGAGGTGAGGAAGGCATTACTGTTGTTGTCCTCTGATTCCTTTTAGAAAGGGGCCTCACTGTAGTGGAAGTGGGGCCAGCAAGGCCCTGATCTTAGTTGCTGTTGACCAGTGCTGGGTTCTAGGCACACACAGCCATGCCTAACCTTTTATATGAGCAATGGGATTTGAACGCAGGTCCTTGGGCTTGCAAACAAGCACTCTTACCCACTGAGTCACCTCCCCAGCCTCACCTAGCATACATTCAACAGAACACAAACAGCTTTGTAAAGATTTTTACCCTTGCAATCTCTATAGGCTCTTCTCAAAAGTAAAAGTTCCGAGAGCTATTAAAAATGAGTTCCTTTCCGTTGCTGTCACATCTTACATAGAAACGGTGGGAATGCTCACCAAGCTCCACAGCACGGGCACTGACTCAGTCCTGAGCCACACTGATTCACTACCAACACTGAGTAAGTGCCTTGCAATCACCATATCCATCTGCTCCAGGTTTTGCTCAGTAGGAGAAATATCTTGGTGCCAAACCATGAAAAACACCCACATTGCAGATAAGTCATTATGAACCTTTTCTGTTTTTTTCTCTTTCCTCCCCTTGTCCCCCCAGCCCTCCAAGACAGTACTGCTATGTATCACAGATAAGCTTTGAACTCAAGACCCTGTTGTCTCTGTGCCCTAGTGCTAGGATTAAATGTTCAAGCATAGTTCACAACACTGTGGTTCACTTTGGAGCATCAGGTGATGATGAACTTAGAAAAACTGGGAAAGAAAGGTTCCAGGTTTCACAGAAGCATCTGTGTGCTTACTAAACACAAAGGTCAACACCTCCAGTCTGACCTGCAAGTCCACAGCCCTATGAGAAGATGCAGGGTTCAGCTTCTCAGTTAGGTCAGACCTTTCATGAAATTAAATAATAATAAACAGACATAAACCCCAACCTATCCTGACTGTGGTATTGATAAAATTAAATTTATGTAACTTTGGTAGTTTTTCTCCCAAACTATGTTGTTTTACTAAACAATTTTTAGTAACTTATTCACTAAAACGGGTTAATTATGCAATGTCATCCAATAATAAAGAAAGAGAGCCCAGAAAGAACCCCCAAACTCTTACTGTTAAAATCATTTTCGGTGTTTCCCCCATAACCATCAACTTCCTAAGCAGCCCACTTAGCTGGATTCAGTTCAGCAAGGCCCACCAATGTTCAGGCATCAAGGTGCAAGACTGAACTGGCCCCACAGGCTCATCTATGTGAATGCTTGGTGTTTAGGGAGTAGCACTATTTGAGAAGAATTAGGAGGTGTAACCTTTTGGAAATGGGGTACTGGGGGTAGGCTTTGAGGTTTCAAAGGCTCAAACCAAGCCCAGTGTTGCCCTGGTTTCCGCTGCTTCTGGATCATGTCCAATGCTGACCTCTCAGCTCCTCCAGCACCAAGTCTCCCTGTTGCCATGGTTTCCACCATGATAATGAACTATATCTCTGAAGCTGTAAGTCAAACCCAATTAAAAGCTTTCCTGTAAGAGTTGCTGTGGTCATAGTGTCTCTTCACAGCATTTTACCCACTAACTCTCCAAAAGAATCAATCCTTGGTTCAGGCAAACCAGGTAACTCAATCTGCAAGCACACAGCACCTTCATTTCGTCCTGTGGTGTGGCTTCCTTGCTCTTATCTAGACTCATTTCAGAGCACATAAAACATTAGCTAGCCTCCTCTCTCAGCTTTATAGTTTTACAGTTTTAGTTAAGGATTAGTCAGTAACAACACGATTGTTTAGAATGTCTCATGTACTACTTCTCCGTAATGTGTATTGGCAGGCCATGGCCCCTCTCAAACTACCTGTCAGTGTCTTGAAGCTAGCGCTCAACACTCAATGCTCAACTGGGTTCCTCTCAAAATGGCATATGGTGTGTTTTGAGGTAGTGACGGTGTATATATGGGCTTTGTTCTGAGTGGTGCCCACAGCACAAAGAGCAGAGGGACCCATGGGTTACCAGAAGATCAGCACATACTCTTCACTAGTTGACAAGAAACAACAATCGCTTTTCTGGGAGCAGGGGTGGGTAGGTGGGTGGAAGACAGAGTCTTGCTATATGGCCCAGGCTGGCCCTAAACTCACAGCACTTTTCCGGCCTCGTTCTCCTAGGTGCAGGGCCACAGGGCCAGCAGAACCTCTTACATCCTAGAAAGAAAACAGCTCTCCTATATTTGTTCCACAGAGAGCGAGGTAAAATAAAGAGACAGTCAGGTAATCAGCCTGCTGTCACTCAAAAGGTCACCATGTACCTCCAAGTGGGAGGACACAGAATTATGTTACATACCTGCTCGCGTGCACTGTCTCTGTGACAGAAAGGTTTCTAGATGGAGATGTGAGAATGGTAAGAACAGGTGACCACAACATAGATAGAGAAGCAGTGCTTTGAGTAGCTCAGGGCAGAGGAAGTGTGCCGGCTTCTACCAGAATCCTAATCCCACTTCCTTCTGGGGCAGGGTGCTTCCTGGACATCTGAAGATGCCATCTTCTATGGGCAAGTGTAGCCTGTGACTAGCTTTTGCAGTTTTTCAGTGTTAGGGGGCCACACACAGGCTGGCTGCCTCCATCAACAGTCTGAAAGACTCTGGAGCTTTTATTCTTCCACTGAATTGTAAGTGCTTCAGATACCCACAGTCACATTAGAAACCAGGACCACACAGGCAGCTTTGGAATCTAAGAGCCCCTTAAGTAGTTCAAAGACAGCCAGTGGTGATCCCAGCATTCGGGAAGCAGAAAAGGGTAGATCTCTGAGTTCAAGGCCAGCCTGGTCTATAGAATGAGTTTCAGGACAAGGGCTACACAGAGAAACCTGTCTGTAAAACAAACAAAACAATAATATCAACAAAAGAAGATTAAAGATGTCAGAGTTGAACAATTAAGAGTTACTATTACTGGAAGATTCATGAGGACAGTGTGTGTTGGGTTAGGGCACTAATGAGACACATTCTTGCTGTCTCTGAGCTGTCTGAAATAGCTTGTGTCCCTGTGAGTGCCTTGTGCTGTACCAAGCTGGCCCTGGGCCTCTAACAGCTGCTGAGCCCAAGGACCCTGCAGACTTCTCGTCTGAGTTTTACGGTATCGCTAAAATAAACCTAACAGGAAAAAAAATCGCCAAATCAGTGTACTACAGAATATTTCTTTCTCCAAGAAACAGTTTAGTACTCAAAATATAAACTGCCATCTCCCTCTACTCCTCCCAATTCAGCTGTCATGTAGGATAGCTGCTCATGATACTTGACAAAACAGGAAAATGGCTCACATTTAGGTGATTTTAGTTTACACAGACAATTCTGCAGACAGTGAAACCCAGATGCTCAAACAACACAGAACAGACCTTTTACAAACAGTTTCCACTTAAAGTGGTGTGGTTCTTTTTTGTTGTTTCTTGCTCTTTAAACACATGAAGGGCCTGATATTTGTGTAGATTGTTCTCATAATATTAGAACTTCAACTGCAGCAGTGGAGGTCGGGGGTCGGGACAAAGGGGAGCAACACACAAAGGAGACAGCAACAAACAGAAAAATCTGGGAGTTTCAGGAGGACAAAATGAACCCCTGGGTGCTGGAGCTACAGAGCTCAGTCAAAGACTGGCTGCCTAGAATGTTCCAGACCCTTTGTTCAATCTTCAATACTCAAAAATTGAAAGTCAATCTTGCCACAGCTCGTACTAGACAAGCTCTGCACAACCCCAATGTCATGTGAGACTGAGGTGAACTGACAGGAGGGACACCCTCCCAGGGCTCTAGAATCACATGCTGCCAAGTGTACCAGGTAGGGTGGTACAGTAATGGTTGCCATGGCCACAAAGAAAGTCCACCCCAAACCTCCACAAAACCTCAACTGCTGTTCTGCTCAGTCCGTGCAAAGACACAGCGTGGAAGTAATGTGCAGACTTAGCTTGCTGTCAAGCAAGTGGAAGGACAGACCTCTTGGCCAAAGTTAGCAGCAAAGTTTCCTTAATGAATGGCATCAAGACCTTCCTAAATGCTGGGGGTGGGGGGCACCAAAATAACCACAGTTTAACTCTTCAATAGCATTTCTGTTTGTTTGTTTGTTTTTGAAACAAGGTCTCTCTGTGTGGCCCTGACTGTCCTATAGATAACTATGTAGACCAGGTTGGCCTCAAACTCTGAGATCTGCCTGCCTCTACCATGTCTGGTTTTTAAACATCCTATTTTTAGCTACTGCTCTTTTTCATCTTGCTCTCAAACACAAGGCTTTCGTCTTATGCAAACCTTTCTGGGTCTTAAAACTAAGGTAAAAGGTGAGCAAGCACACATTTTCTGACTCTGACAACCTCATCTGTCAATTACTCCCTCTACCCTGCAGAACCCTCCCACAACAACAGAAATGGTCCATTCAGTCATTGATTTACAATGAGAAACTCAACCAGGGTTTAAAGCCCAAACAGCAGACAGCCATCATTCACAACAAAGGGAGAGAGGTCGTAAATCCCGGGCCAGCCTGGGCTACTGCTGAAGCAGGATAGTGTAATCAGTGCAGGCTTCCTGTGGTCACGGTACTAGCAAAGAGAGCTACTGGTGGGTATCTAGCCCCTCTCCCGGGGTGGAGATGAAAGCAGATGGTTAGCAGGGAAAGTCAACCCTCAAGTACAAATGTGGGTCATGGTTACAAACCAAGAACCTACCCTAGTGAGCTGAGAGAGTTCAAGCGTGGGTAAGTCACCCAGGAGGGCCATGAGCTTTGCATCCTCAAACACAGCTTCTGCTGTGAGGTTAATATGTAGGCACTATAGTCACTGCCCAAGGGAGAGGATAGTAGCAAAAGCTTTTTTGGGGTGGGGGGCACTTGAGAAAAGGAGTCTTTAAAAAAAAAACCCTGAGGTTCCCCAAATTTTTTTTGTTTAAATATTTATTTATTTATTTACTTATTTATATGAGTACACTGTAGCTGTCTTCAGACACACCAAAATCAGAAGTCAGGTTGGTAAGTGGGTGAGGGTACAAAGCCTTGGAAAGTGTAACCCAACTATTAATGGACGGCTACATTACGTAACGATTCCATTAGCCATCTCCTTTGAACTAACTATATGTTTAGGAAGCTACAATGCAAATGAGGAAGAAGAAAAGCTAACCCTTGATCTCAGTACTCACGAACATGGAAAAATAAAAGAATAAACAACGAGATAAAGGAGTTACTGAATCTGAGCTGAATATGAATTCTGATTAATGACACCAAATCAGCCACATGCAGGAACAACTAGAAGTAGTCCAAACCAGAGCAGGACAGAGGCAGGGCAGCTCAGTGAGTGGGGAGTCCAGGAGGCTAAACAGTCACCCCTCTAGCATCCTTAACCTTCCTAACACTGTGACCCTTTAACACACATCTCATGTTGTGCTGGGCACCAACCATAAAATGATTCTTGTTGCTAGTTTATAACTATATTTTCGCTACTGATAGGAATAAATATGTAAATACCTGTGTTTCCTGCCAGTCTTAGGTAACCCCTGTGAAAGGGTCACCACCCGCAGGTTGAGAGCTGCTGCTCTGGTGCAGAAACAACAGATGCCTGACCACACTCTGTTTGCTGCTACACAGGCTACACAGCCCTCCCGTGACAGAGCCACTCGGGGTTTAAATGACAAATACTGAGTACCTGCCATTGGACAGCTGGCTGTGACTGGATCAAGCAGCCAGCATCTCTCACAAATAAAGCTGGTAATGTCACTCCACTGCAGAGGCTCCTGCCTAACAGACAGGCTGTCCACCTTGCACCCACCACAAGGCACCATCTCCTACATCTGGATAAAGGAGCTCACTTCAGATCTGTCTCCACCACACAGACATCTGAGAGACTTGTCCCCAGGTGATGATACAGGCAAACGGGAAAATAAATCAATAGTCAGTAGCAAGGCAAGTGTTATGAGGGCCAGTGAGCTCGGTGGACATGTTTGTTGTCAGGTCTCAAGACTTGTTTGATGCCCAGACCCCCACTGTGGAAGGAAAGGAACATTTCTGTAAGCTGTCCTCTGACTCTGACTTGTGTATCATAGCATGTGAGTACACATGCATGTGCGCACGCACGCGCGCGCGCACACACACACACACACACTTTCAAATGTGTTTTTATTTATAGGTGTATTTCCCATGTGTATGTGGTATCTTTTGAGTCCAAAAGAGGAAACTGGATCCTCTAGAACTAAATTGTGAATCACCTGAAATAGATGCTCTTAACTGCTGGACCATCTCTCCAGCTCACGCAAATTAAAAAATGTGAGTGTGCAGTATTTAAGTTTATGGAAAGTTATTTAGATGGGGCTCATTAGAAGTTGGTGGTTAAGAGCACTGGCTGTTGTTCTGGAAGTCCCAGGTTCAATTCCTCAGTACCCACATGGCAGCTCATAATTGTAACTATAAGTGTCCCAGGGGATCTAAAGCTCTTTTATGGTTCTGAGGGCATCAGTCAATGCATGTGGTGTACAGACAGACCTGGAGGCCAAACATCTACACACAAAAAATAAACAAATCACAACTTCAGAAGCCAGAGAGAGCTGTAAGAGAGTCCTCCCACTGCAAGCCCTATAGCTACAATGCTATCCCCTGAAATGCACATGAAGTGGACGATTGCTGGCTCGCACCCACACACCATCTCCCAAGTAATAATTAGTAAAAGAATAAAGAAACCTTCAGGTATAATGAACTCTGTGATGAGAAAGTCAGGGAGTGGTGGAGAACTTTAGACCTAATCACACACAAAGGTGGGAGTCCAAAGAAATCTCTCCAGGGCAGATGCTGTGGGGATGACTTATGTAGTTTAGTCTGGCAACACGGACAGAGAATTAAGTGAGAGCAATGAGAACAGTCTTACCGAGGAATAGACCAAGTAAAAGTCTCTCGGCAGTAAGAGGGTTACACAGTGGCACAGCCTAGGGACTGAAATGGTAAATCTAAGTGAGCAGGCAGCAAGAGGAACTCCCAGGGAACAGAAAGACAGTGAAGACTCAGCATTTATGATGCCCCTGGCTGGCGTACGGCCCACAGACCTGGGGGCCAGGAGGGCATTAGGAAGTCCAGGTTATTAGGTAAGCGTCCACGGCAGCAAACTAGGCAAGAGAGAGATCTCACTGGCTGCTTGCTCTTCCAGAGGACCCAGGCTCAGTTGCCAGCACCTACATGGTAGTTTACAACCCTGTGTAATTCCAGTCTCAGAGCATCTGACAAACTCTTGAGTGTAGTGGGCACATCATGGTACACATGCATATATGTAGACAAAATATAAATAAGGTTTTTTAAATGAGAAATTGACCAGGCAGAGGCCACTCTACCTGTTTTTAAGTCTCCACAGTTAACACTAAAAACATATATGCAGTGTTTAAAGAATCTAAATTTGCTTCTCTCTCCCCAACAACCCAACACACCTACCTATAATGAGGACAGTGTGCTGGGCCATGGACACACTGACACCTGCTCTGCTGCTGAGCTGCATGCCCAGTGTTCTCCTCTGTGCTTTAACACACCACACTTCAGAAAACAAACTGGAATATTAATTATGTACAGTAATGGATTCTACATGCATCTTCCCATGTGCACGATATATTCTGGCATATCCAGCACCCCTCCTCTCGTTTCTCTCCTACTCCTGCTGAGCCCCCTCTTCCTCCCCTGGCCTAGTTTGCTTCCTCTTGCTAAGAGAAAACACTGACTTAAAGCAATTTGGGAAGAGGGTCCATGGTAAAGGGAAGTGAAGCAGAGGAATGAGGACCACTGCTTACTGGCTTGCTCATACAGGCCGGGTCACAGGACAACCTCACTGGGCTCTCCTCTTCTCAGGTATGTCAAGCTGACAAATGACACTACCCACGACACCAACTAACCCCAATCCTACTTTCATTTTTTGTCTGAGGGTGTGGGTGTGACCCAGTGTGTTTCATTGGTATTGGTTCACAGGAGCCTGGATACCTGTCAAGGCCCACAGCAATGAAGAGAATGTCTCTCCCTCCTTAGCGACCATTCACATAAAGCCTCAAGGAACAGTGGGCAGTATGAACCCTTCCCATTACACCCATACATCCTCTCCTATTTACTTATATGTATGAGTGCTTCGCCTGCACCTATGTATATACGTATGTATGCATGTGTATTTACAGTGCCAAAGGAGGTCAGATAAGGGCATCAGAGCCCCCTGGAACTGGAGTTACCAACAGTTATGAATGAGCCTTCATTTGGGTACTTGGAACCAACCCCAGGACCCCTGCAAAAACAGGGGTTCTTAACCACTGAGTCATCTCTCCAGCCTTCTGACACTGCTTTAAAGCATTTTTTAAAAAAGACATAGCATGCTTTGAAACACCTTTAAAATATATCTCTGGAATGCTCCCCTTGAGCACACCCTAATTCACATTGTATCTTGTCAAATAGTCTGTTTCCAAAAAAGGTCACTCAAGGCTTGTAAGAAGATCATGAGCACAAACCCTTTTCAATGAATGTAACAGGTATAAGAAATCAGACTGTTACAACCCTTCCTCCCAGTGTCTCTGGTGGGACTGTAGACAAATATAAGTACTGCTAGGCAGGTTAAATTACACCTCCTTTTATTGCTGAAGTGGAGGCAGTCCTGCTAATTACCACATTTAGGGCCTCCTGCAGGCAGCTGCAGGGCCAGAAGGCTTAGAAAGAACAAAGTTCCTGACAGGGCTGGGGGCAGGGACTCCAGAGGACCACATTGCACTTGGCACGTCCCAGATACAACTAGCATCTCTGCTCAGCCTATAGTTCTCTCCGAGCACCTACACACTGGGAAGTGGAGAAAATCAGCACTTTGGGTGCACAGAAATGTCACAACCCACAGAGAAGACAAGGATTAGAAACACTAATAACAGGAGGTGTTAATGCAAACAATGGTGTGTTAGAACCTCAATTCTAGGCCACAAGAACAATGCCCTGATCTCTGTGGGTCTGAAAGGGAACTGTTTGTGCCATTCCATTCTCTGGGTGGGCTACAGTGCTCAACAGAACAGCCACAAGGCCTGAAAAAGCAAAGGATGACCAGCACTAGTAATTCACTCTCTTGACCCAAATAACAAGTAGTTTCCCAAATTATAGGGATCAGATACAGTATGACCAACTAAGATGTGACTATTGTGTCCAGCTGCTTAGAACAGAACCACTCAGCCTTTGTAGCCCTTCCTCCAGACAGAAGGAGGTTTTGTGTAATGAATATCTATTTTTAGGAGACTTAGTTCAATATTCATCATTAGGCTTATAGCCTACAGCACTGAGAGGGAAAGAGTTAATCTGTTTTTTTAAATTGTGCTTCCACGACCTTCTGTGCTCTAAGATTTCAATGGCCATTTCTTTTCTGGCCTTATATTCTCAAGCTATTACAGTTTTCAGGTAGGGAGTATAATGTCTTGGGATGTTAAATTTAATTTCTATTCACTTGAAGCAATTGTCTGCTAACCTAGACTTAGTCTGTTTTTGGCCCCTGAGACCAACTGCTGAATAAGTTCACCCTTTCTTGTTCTTTCTGAGCTCTGGCTGGCTGGTTCTATTCAGCTGTTCTGGCTCAAAATCCTCTCCAAGCTGACTGATTCAATCTGGTGTCTGTCTCTGTCTGTTTCTCTGAGTGTGTGCACACGTGAGCGCGAGCATATTTCTGTCTTCACCTGTGTTTAGTCTCTTCACCTGTCTCTGGTCCTGAGTTCAATTCCCAGCAACCACGTGGTGGATCACAACCATCTGTAATGGGATCCAATGTCCTCTTCTGGTGTGTCTGAAGACAGTTACAGTGTATTTACATATATGTAAAAAAATAAATCTTTAAAAAAAGAAAAAGGATGTGCTATGTGATGAGCTACACCACAACTAAAAACAGGTTTTTTTCCCTCAGTAAATAACAGTCTTGGGTTCCGTGTGATCAAATATCCTGCAACATAGTGAGGCTGAAGCAAGAGGATCACCACCGTAAGTTCAAAGCCAATGGGAGCTACATAAAGACACCACCTCAACACTCACAGCACACACACTCTCAACACTCACAGCACACACACTCTCAACACTCACAGCACACACACAAATATATCTAGAAAAAAATGTAAAGATTCTTCACGAAAGTCTCAACAACGACAAAACCACAAAGAAACAGTAAGTAGAACCAGAGGCTGTTCTGTGGCCCCCACACAGGACCACTTTAAATTCTTGCATGAATGTACATACATGAAAGGACTGTTTTGGATGGGCACAGGACACCTGCCAGAGTGGGCAGCAGGAAGGCTCTGGGGATGAGGCAGGAACTTACATAACCAGACCATGCCTCAAACTAAGTCTGCTAACTGGCTTCATGTAAAGAGGAGAAAGGGGCTGGACACAGTTCTGGTTCCTAGCATCAACACAGCTCAGCACTGTCTGTGACTGCAGTCTTGGGATCCATGCCCTTTTCTGATTTCCTCAGGCACTAGGCATGGCATGTACCTGGTGCACATAAATATATGCAGGTGAATGCCTACCACACAAAAGTAAACTTTTTTTTTTTTAAAGGAGAAAACAAACTAAGCTGTTAAGGGGCCAGGACAAAGGGATGCCTGTGTCATGGGAAGAAGGAGCAGGGAAGTGAACGGGCCAGAGAACTTGACTTTGTTGGGCCTTCCTCCCTCTCTCTCCCTCTCTAAGATTTCTTTCTTATATATGAATACACTGTAGCTGTCTTCAGACACACCAGAAGAAGGCATCAGATCGCATTGTAGATGGTTATGAGCCACCATGTGGTTGCTGGGAATTGAACTCAGGACCTCTGGAAGAGCAGTCAGTGCTCTAACCACTGAGCAATCTCTCCACCCCCAGGTTTCTTTTCTTTCTTTTTGAGACAGTCACTCTGTAGCCCAGGCTGGCTTTGAGCTCAAAACAATCCTCTTGCCTCAGTCTCCAGAATGTAGGATTACAGTTGTAAGATGCCCACACAGTTCAGTTTATTACCAGCGCCTGATTATCAGGAAGAACTGCCACCGCTTCCCATGCAGGTCAAGGCTCACATAACATGGATGTGCTCAATTGTCTAAGAGCCAACCATCCTAAGTCTGCCATGAACCAAGCAATCTATCTATAAAGATGACTAGAGTTAGGGGCTGGTGAGATGGCTCACTGAGTAAAGGCGCTCGATGCCAAGCCTGAAGACTTGAGCTCAAATCCCTGGAACCAACATGAAGGAAGGTGAGAGAGCCCTAAAGTTTTCCCACTGCCACACACATTCACAAACACCCCAAAAGCAAGTAAGCAAAAACAAAGAATTACAATACAGTGACCAATGCTGACTTCCAGCTTAATACCGCCAAAGCACAGGACAAAAGCAAACGAATGATTACAACGAGGTGACCAACCCTCACTTCCAGCTTATGGTGTTTTTCATCTTTCTTATTTTCACAGATGAAAAGGAGAGCACCTTTAAGTTTGTTTTTTATATCTACTTATGTGTGTGAGTGTTTTGTCTGCATGGATGTATGTATGTCCAACACAAGGGTGCCTGCTCCCTTATAAGAAGCTACCGGCTCCCTTGCAATTCGAATTCCAGGTAGTAGTGAGCTGCCATGTGGTTGGTGCTGGCATCCAACCCAGGTCTTCTCTGAGCTACATTTTTCCTGTCCATTCTTTCATTCAATTTGGTTTTTACAAGACAGGGTTTCTCTGTGTAGCCCTGGCTGTCCTAGAACTCACTCTGTAGACCAGGCTGGCCTTGGACTCACGGAGAGTTACATGCTCTCTGCCTCCCGAGTGATGGGATTAAATACAAGTGCCACCACCACCTGGGCCTTGTTTTATTTTTAAAGACAAGGTCTGACTATGTAACCTTGGCTGGCCTTGAACTCAGATCTGCATGCTTCTACCTACTGACTGTTGGGCTTACACCATCTCATAAAAATCAGCTATCAAAGTATACTACTGATCTATTTATATACTGCTGAATACGTTGCTTATGAATCTTTTTTTTCCCATCTCCAAACTCTAAGAAGCAGATTTCACCCCTTAGTGAAGAAATCAACCCTCGCCAAGAAGGCAAGCTCCAACTCACTCACTGCCAAATTACTCAGAACACAGTCAGGAAGCATTCCTATAGATATTTTTAAACATGTTGATTTGACCAAGATGCTATAGATACAAGTATTGAACACTTTTTTATTTTACAAGCAGAATAAATAACTTGCTGGGTGTGAAGACCAAGGGAACAGGAACAAAAGCTCTGTCTGCCTCTGTTCTACTGGCCTATCAGGTGCACAGGCTTTGTCCTGAATTTAAATATTCTAAACTACGCTTGCCCCCACGCACATCATCAAACGTCTGAGTTCAGGATGCAGCCAGTTGCCTCTGCTTCAGCGTGGGTACCTAAGTACAGTGGTGAGGGGGCCGATCATCAAAGGGCAGAACAGCCCCCCACCTCCAGTTGGGCTCACCCAGTTACTAATGTGACAACTGCTGAAGCCTGAAGTACCACAATTAAATGCTAACTGCTCCCCACATAGAGGGTAGAGGAAGGAAAAAATAGTAAGTCTAGGGGATGGAGGAAACCAGAGCTGTTTGAGATAGATAATAAAAGACAGCAGGGAGAAGTGATACAGTGATTGCTCTGTGCCCAACAGGAAGTGCAGCGCTGTTCCCCTTTAAAAGCCTGGTGGGCGTGTCCAGGACAGCTCAATCCATACTCTACCCTCACATAAAACAGGTTCTTAGGGAACAGAGAAAATACTTTCCAGGCACAGAGGTAGTTTCTTTGCTTTTTAAAAACAATTTATTTATTTTATGTGAGACACACCAGAAGAAGGCATCAGATTTCATTACAGATGCTTGTGAGCCACCATGTGGTTGCTGGGAATTGAACTCAGGACCTCTGGAAGAACAGTCAGTGCTCTTAACCAATGCACCTTCTCTCCAGCCCCAGAGGTGGTTTTCTAATTCAAGAGTCAAGAGACACTTGCAAATATTTTAAGCATACTGCCTCAAATAAATTTTCCCATCTGGTCAAAGTATACCCTAATGCTCAGCCATAAACATGTGATTTCAGGTAAACTCTAAACCAGTGACAAAGGGGAAGTCACTGGTCTCCCTGCAGAAGCACTTCTGCATTTTTTTTTTTTTTTTTTTGTTTTGTGCTTTTTTATGTATATGCGAGTTTTGCCTGCATGAATGTCTGTGCACCACATGCATGCTCAGTGCCTTGGTATTCAAAAGAGAGTGCACGGTCCTTGGAACTATTTACAGACGGTGGTGTGCTGCCAAGTGGGTACTGGTAATTGAACTCTTGTCCTCGGGGAGAGCAGCCAGTGCTCTTCACCACCAAGCCATTAGCTGCAGTACAGCCTCCACTTAGGCACTGCATGTGCTGTGGTGAGGACAGAGAGAGAAAGGAAGGCAGGAGAACCGCTTGGCCATTGTTCTAGGAATCCCAAAGTACAATCAATACAGGAATTACTTTTGCAAAACATTTTACTACATCTTGATCTTATAAAATCACAGGTATGAATTTCTGTTGAGTTTGTCCTATGAGGGGTGTTGTGATGACACAACGAAGTCACATGATCTACTTCTATATGAGGGTAAGGAGGAACGTTCCATGGCGCCCTCACCTCTTCTGGACACGTCCCTTATCTTGTAAGTCCAGGCCTCACACTTGACAGAGGCTCTTCTGCTGAGCCACATGACCAACCCCAGATTCTCTCTTGGGTATCACTCTTGCTCTGTGATTTCACTTTAGCCAGGTGTGATGGGGAGCACATGCTTATACTCAGCAAGGTGGGTCAGGTGAAACTTACAGTTCACACAGACAGACACAGATAGACACACACACACACACACACACACACAGGAAAAGGCTCAGCCATTTACAACCATCCCTTATTGTTTACACTCCATATAAATATGCCTAAATCTCTCCAGCTCAAACCAACAAGCACGTATGCATGCATTGTTCCTGTTTGACAAGCAGCTCAAGTTTAACTGCAACCAATCAGAAAGCATGACATTCCAAAGAATCCCTCTCCAAATGCCTTTCTGAATTCATAGTCTTTGCCAGTCTCCCTTGACCCCTTCCAAGACTGATCCCTTTTATCCTGCAAGTAGATGACCAGTCTCCACAGGAAGAACACATCATTCTTAGTAGTTTCCTGCCCCTATCATTCTGCTGTGACAATTTCTTACTTAAAATATAAGTGTGTGTTTTCTTTAAATATGTGTGTTATCATTTCTATACTTAAAATTCTTCAATTCACACTTCACCTTTAAAGAGTCAGGTCCCAGCTAGGTGCAGTGACTCCTGCTGATGACTGCATCCCTCTAAGGCAGAGGCACCCAGACTACAGTGAGACCTTTTCTTAAAGTGGGGGGCAGTGGGTACCATGAAGCAAGCTTAAAATCCTAACACTTGGGAAGCAGGAGAACAAAACTGAAGGCCCACTTGGCAACAGAACACAACAAACAAAAGAACTCTTCCTGGGACCCAGATGGTAAACTTCCTGCCTCTCCAACTGCAGCTGCTTTCCTAAAGACACAGCCCGTGGTCTTATCTGCACCTTGGCATCTCCACCTAGAATGCTGCTCTTTTTGGTGTTTGTTCAGTCCCACCACCCACTATCACTTCTCCCTTTCAGAGCCCACACGTACCACAGTCAGTGAAGTCAACCCAACTGCACCGCAGTCATTCTCCACAGTGCTCTTTACCTAATCATACGCAGTTTAGAAGAATGAATTGGTTTCTCTTGTAATAAAGAATATAATTTATACTGTGCACGGTGGTACACACTGTAATCCCAGCACTTAAAACTATGACATAAAAATTTAAGTTTGGGAGTAACCATGGCTACACATTTGGCTAGCAGCTATAGTATGAAATACTGTCTCGAACCAAACAGAAACACCATTTATTTTTATCATGAGCAGAACTCATGACATTTTAGGCAGTTGCATCCTCAAGGCTCTGTAAAGTGAGCAGTAGCATCCTGTTTCTACAGATGAAGAATCTAAAGTTCTTTGGGGCAGGTTAGATGGTTCAACAGGTGAAGATAACTTGATAACCTGAGTTCAGTCTTGTGACCTCTACTATGGGCTGTGCTATGTGCATCTGTGCGTGTGCAAAGGGAGAGACACATAAGTAAAAAGCAACAAGAAAAAGAAAGAAGGAACAGAAACTTCTTCCAGAGAGGCCCAGTAACTTGTAAATGGGCGAGGCAGATGGGGACCAAGATCTGTATCCAGAGCCCATGGTTCGCAGCCACTGTCACAGTCCCTCCACCTATCCTGTCCCTGAAGACTGTTGTCCACAGGGAACATCTCCTGGCTAGTTTTCTGGTAGTTTTATATTTTTGAGAGTCACAGGTGTGCATGTGTGTGACACATATATATCATTTATTCAGGCCCAACCTGAAAAGGGAGTACTTTTTTTACTTTCTGGAAGGCAAATCAGTCTAAATGTATCACAATTAGTATTTTGTGTTTTCTTTTTCCCAGGAACCACTGTGTAGAGAAATTTTAATCCAGCAACATGGCTGCTCTGGCAAATGATGTGATCCAGCTGGAATGCACACACCTTTAATCCTCTGGCCAGAATCCCAACCAATGACATTTAATTGAGAGGCACATAAAGTGATGAATCAGAGACAGGATATGCCCCTCTCATGAGAACAGACGGGAAAGAGGTTACTTAACGAGCAGTGTAAGAGAGGGAGGCAATGGCATGGAATTCAGTCTTTCCAAAGCAGACTGGAGCAATTCAGCCAGAAGCCAAGAGAAGACAATTTGAATCAGTCAGTTTGGAGAGGAGTTTGACCCAGAACAGCTGAGTTGAACCAGCCAGCCAGAGTTCAGAAAGAGCTAGAGTGAATTTACAGCAAGTTATTGGAGGCTGAAACATTAACAAAGAGGCTGGAAATTAAAACCTCCAAAGTTGGGGCTTGGAGACAATTAGACGGTGTGGAGGCCACAAGCCAGGCCTCAGCCTAGGGATAGAGAGAAACGCCCTGGGCTCAGCTCTCATCTCCTCACATCATCTGAGGAAATCAAAGCAACATTTCCACTTACAGCACTGACGGCTCATGCAGTGCTGGGCCTGAATTCAGTCCTTCACGGATGCTGGGCAAGCACTCTCATGAGTGAGCTGCAACCCCAGCTTTTCTGCCATTCTTGGCAGATTTGTGCCTGTATCTAACACTTCTCACAGCAGATCATGAAGAAGGATCAAACTAATGTTGGCTTTTCCTCTCTATTGGCCATCTTTATTTTGTACATTCTCTGGCAGTTCTAGTAGCAGGGGCTATAAGTGTGTGAGCCTCACAAGCTGCCAGGTGTCTGACACCAATCCATCCCACTGCAGCGCCATCTGCTGCCTATCCAGATGCTCATGCTGGAACTGGAGAAGTCCATGGAGAGCAGAAGGCAGAAACTAAGGCCTCACGCAATACTAATATCAAATCTCAAAAGTTGCTACGTTACAATCACCTAACTCTTTGCAGACAGAGCTCTTATATGCACCATGTTCTAAAACCCCAAGGAGTTTTGTAAGGAGGTGTGACAATAAAATCAAAGTTTTCTAAGAAAATACCAAGTTTTATAATCTTTAGTGTAAGTCATACACCGAAGTAGGGACAGGTAGTAGGTATTTGAGTGAGCTCTGCCTTTAAAGTTTTTGTCACACTGCCATAGTGGCTCTCCAAATTCCTAGCAGACTAGCCTGGTCTTCACAGCAGACCCAAAGCTTGCTGACTGACTCATAGAAAGCACTTTAGAAGTGTGGATGCAATGACTGAGATCACATCAACTTGTCAAGAGTTCAACATAGCCACTGGGGCTACAGCTGAGCACAGAAAACCTATGTGAGGCTTCAGCTCAATCTTGAGGTGAGAGAACATATACCAAGGCTAATCCACTGAAATAGTTTAGCTAGAAAAAGGACTGCAAAGTTAAAAGTAAAACTCAAGGTTTCTTTATATCACAAGGCCAAGAGCCAAAATTAAAAACTTAAAAAGAGCCCCAGCTACTCAAAAGGCTGAAACAAAAAGGAACTTGAGGCCAGTCAAGGTCAGCCCTGGCATTAGATAGAGCATAGACCAACACAGTTTGAACAAAGTCCAGATAGTTAAAGCAATGCACCACACAGCTGCTTACACTGACTCCTGTAATCAGAATTTAATTCCTTCTACAGCTGCTGATCACCACATGGAAGTAAAGCACCCAAGCTCCAACCTTATCAGCAAAACACATTCACTCCAAGAACTGGCTCCTAGTAGAAACGAAAGCATCCTGTAGCCTGAAGTCTGTCTTGTGGAATCCAAACCCAAGTTTTTCCACACACAGGTTTTGAAAAGCACATCAGACCTTCCTCTGTGACAGTCACTGAAGATGTCATGAGTCTGACCAAGACAGAGCGTACACCACCCGTCCTTTCTTGTTTCATACAGACACGGTCCAGGCTGACTACGCTATGTTTGGCACCACAGACCATGCAATGCTAGTCACATCAGTAAGAGGTCAAAGAGCACGCATGCAAGCGGGGACACAACTCAGAGTTCACACAGCTGTCAACTAACCTTGGCACTCTGGCAAGGCCTGAGAAACATGGGGGGAAATTCTTCCCTTCAACCCATCTCACTTAAAGCAGTGAAGTAAACAACAGAACACAAGAGCAGACTCCTCTTCCCTCAACCCAGTCTCCAGCAAAGCTGCTCTTTCCCAAGGCCATGGGCTGCATCACACAAGTCATCAGAGCTTCTGGAACCACCTGGGACTGTTCTCATTTGTTTACACCTAAGGAATAAAAGGAAGAAACTGATGGGGGCTGAGTGGGGTGCTAAATCCTAGACACTTGTTTTACAGTGGTATTTTCTCATCCATGCTGGAAGAGAACTGAAGTAAAATGCTGCCGCTATTTTGGATCATTGTCCAAAATAAAAATGGACGAAAATTTGGGGTGTTTATTAAGGAAGTAACAACTTAAAAAAAAAATCAAGGGGAGATATGGCTCAGCAGCTGAGAGCTGGCTGCTCTTCCAGGGTCCTGAGATCAATCCCGCACCCACGTGATGTGTCGCAACCATCTGGAATGGGATCTGATGCCCTCTGCTGGCCTGGAGGTGTACATGCAGATAGAGCACCCATATACATAATCATTTTAAAACTCAAGAGGCTTTTAGAAAGACGTACTGTTCTTGCAGAGGACCCAATTCTGTTCCCAGCATCCATGCTGAGTAGCTCCCAACCCTCTGTAACTCCAGACCCAGAAATCCAATGCCTCCAGCCTCTGGGGGCATCAGCTCTCACACAGACACACAGATATAGATATTTATTTTTAAAGCTTATTTAAAATGTTTTAGCCTTTACTTTTATTTTATATGTATGTATGGTGTTTTGCCTGTATGCATGCCTATGCACCCATGTGAATGCAGTGACCACAAAGGCCAGAGGTGTCAAAGGTGGGGCTGGCCTAGTATTAGTTATATAATTGATATATAATTACATGACCTAGAATTGATAAACTTGTGCTCCTGATGTGGTTAGTAATTAATAGTGTGAAGTATACTTGAATTTTATTTAAAAAAAATAAAAATTAAGATGAAAAGTAGCTAAGAAGGTAACTGTGGTATTAACAACAAAAATGGTAACAAATTCCAATGTCTGTAACCCTAGTACTCAGGGGCAAAGTCAAGACTGCTGTGGGATCCCTATGCTTCAGAATGAGACCCACTTTCAAAAGCAACCGGCCGACCCAAATCTTCTACTGAGAATTCAAGAGTTCTTATTTTATTTTGGGGGACCTGGGGGAAGTAGGGTAAGATGAGGTCTCTACATAGCCCTGGCTGTCTTGGAATTCACTATGCAGACTTGGTTAGCCTTGAACTTACAGAGATCTACTTTCCTCTTAAGTGCTAGAATTAAAGAGGTGAACCACTGCACCCAAAGAATTCTTATTTTCTATCTGCTACCATTCAAACCAAACCCAAATTCTGGCCAGCAACACTGCATGACAAAAGGATGGTGTCAACTCCACAGTCACTCATGCTGGTTGGATGAGCCGGGCGGATATGAACAGATTTCCTCCTTCCCTCCAGAGGTTAAACTACTATGCTAAAAAGCATCTAACAAGGCTTCCAGATACAGGACCTTGCTCATCCAGTGAAAAGGAACCCATGTAATGGCAAGAGGGATGCCTGTACTGGAGCAGTAGAGAAATCCTGTAGAGGCCACTGGGAGCTTGGCTGAGGTCCAGTTTTGAGTGAAGGATGAGATACAGTTAGTCACAGTTGGCTGTGTGGATGGGCTAAGCTTACAACATACAGGACACTTTGAAAAGCTGCACAGACAAAGAGCAACACAGCTGAAGACCACGATTGTGAGATCACTTGGTGAACCAGGAAACTAAGCACTAACTGTGAGCATGTGCTGTGTATCACTGGACACACCATTTCTGAATTACTGACAAAGGTGTTAATTGGTGAAAAACTAGAGTGACTAGTGAATATGAATATGAAACTGTGACTGAGAATATGAAACTGCAAATTTTGGATGCATGTTGAACCCCACTCTAAACAAGTCTACAGTAAGGGTAAGGTTGTGCCTTGCTTTTGTGAGATAGTTCTGGAATGAAAACACAGTAATTATGGTTTTGGTGAATTCAAAGAAATGCTGCCTCTGCTCTCTGGATGAGCCTCAGATGCTGCTGTCTGCACATTCAGCTCAGGACATTACACAGGCTGGGACACAACCACCTGAGAAGCAGCAGCCCTCTCAGGCCACTCCAGGAGGACTGCACAGGGAGCAACCAAAGAGGGCCACGGGGAGACTCGCTGGTCTTGCCACTTTATTTGGTGGTGAAGATACAGGGCTAGGTGATGGTGAGTTTTCATACCAGCCTCTGAACAGGCTGCAGGCAAGAGAGGAGCAGCACTGTTGAGAGGAGGGTATGAGAAATTCAATGTCCAAAGGCAAGGAGTGTGGACAAGAACAGACCTACAAGAAAGAAGAAATAAATCTCTATTCTCCACCCAGTCCACAGCAACACCTCCAAGTCTACAAACCACCAACAGGGCTCTGCAGTACGTGTTACCACAGCCAGAGCCACCCAGCTATCAAGCACTGGCAATTCAGCCAGCATGACTAAAGAACTAATTTTTATTTTATCTGTATAAATATTTTGCTTAAATGTATGTCTGTGTACCACATGCAAGCCTGGTGCCAGGCAGCCAAGAGGAAGTATGAGCCCTGAGCACTGGAGCTAGAGACTCTTATGAGCTTTCTATGTGGGTGCTGGGAACAGAAAACAGGTCCTCTGCAAAAAACAGCAAGCATGGCTGCACAGTGGGCAGTGGTGGCACAATTCTAGCCCTGGGGAGACACAGACAAGCAGATCTCTGTCAGTTCGAGGCCAGCCTGGTCAATAGGGCAAGTAGCAGGATAGCCAAGGCTTAAAAAAAAAAAAAAAAGTACTAAGCCTTCTCCCAACTCCCATTTATAGTTTGTTGCCCAAGCCACCCCCATCAACTCAATGGAGGCCAGGGAGTCCTCTTAATAATCCTGCCTCAACTTCCCAGCTGCATACAGGCTTGTGTCACTGCAGGCCCGGCTACAATTAAAACACACAGCAGTTAAAGCCTGAATGCACAGCTGTCACTGCTTAGCCTGGAGGGACATAACTCAACAATGTGACACTTTAAATGGGAAAAGACTGAGCAGTGGTGGCTGCACCCCTTTAATGCCAGCACTCAGGAGGCAGAGGCAGGTGGATCTCTGAGTTTGAGGCCAGCCTGGCCTACAGAGTGAGTTCAGGTCACCCAGGACTACACAATAGACTTCTTGTCTAAAAAAAGAAAAACAGGAAGGAAGGAAGAAAAAAGAAGCAAAAAAGCAAGCAAGCAACAAGGTAAAGGAAGCTGGGCTACGCAGTGGGTAAAGTGTGTGCTATGCAAGCAGAAGGACCTGAGCTAGAACCCATGCTGTGCCATGTAAGCTAGGTGTGGAGCTGGAGAGATGGCTCAGTGGTTAAGAGGTCCTGAGTTCAATTCCCAGCAACCACATGGTGGCTCACAACCATCTGTAACGAGATCTGATGCCCTCTTCTGGTGTGTCTGAAGACAGCTACAGTGTATTCATAAAATAAAATAAATAAGTAAATAAGTAATTATCTAGATAGATAAATTGACTGATAATCAAGCTAGGTGTGGCTATGTCTCCTGCTAGAGCAAAGATGGGTGCATTTCAGGGGCTAGCTGGTTATTCAGTTTAGTCAACATAGCAAGCTTCAGAGTCTGTGAGAGGCCCTGTATCAATAAATACGGTGGAGAGCATTATTGGGGAAGATACACCTGATGTTGACCTCTGGTTTCTAACCCCTTCCCACCACATACAAATTCCCCACACACCCCCACCCCCATATCACACCTCACCCACACAGACACACACCACACCCTTCATACACATACAAACTAAGAAAGTCTGAAAAGGATATGCATCAACACTGGCTCATTCATTATGTCAAAGGGGTCACACTAATCTAAGAGGCTAATAACAGGAAGCTTGGCATAAGGTACACAAAACTGCAATTGACTTTACCAAAACTAAATGTTTGAAGATAAAGTTTCTCCTTAAAAATGAGGCAAAAACAGACAGACTTCTGTGGATTCAAGGCCAGACAGGGCAACATAGTGAGATCCTGCCTCAAAAATAAACACGTTTAAGTCCACATGTGCTCAGGGCCTGACAAGAAAGATGGCTCCATGGGTACAGAGCTCTTCCTCTGTAAGCTAACATCCTGGGCTTGGGACTGGACCAGAATGGATGAAAGGAGCTGTGGATGGACAACTGTCCTCTAGTCTCCCCACACCTGCCATGACACATGCTCTCCTGTATGTGAGCACACACACATTAGAGCAAATTAAAATTTAAAACTCTAGGTTCATCTATGTGTGGTGGGGTTTGCTCAGGAGGCAGAGGATCTCTGAGTTCTCCGATAGCCAGGACTACACAGAGAGACCCTATCTCAAAGCAAAAAAACAAACCTATGTCAGAGACTGTGAGAAGTGATCAGTGGTAAAACATGTACTTACCATGTGGCAAGACTCTGGATGTTCTCCTTCCCAACAGTCCTCTGATGACATGCTAATTTCTGTTGAGGGGAACCTGGGTGACTGCTAAGTAACTCAGTCCTAGATCAGCCACGGTCTTGGAAGATGAGTGCTTTATATATGATAAATAAATAGCATTATCTTAGCAAATATGTTTAGTTTTTATGAACTCTGACCAATTTCTGCCTTACAATGCTGAGGATAGAAACCAGGGCCTTGGGCAGGAGAGATGGCTCAGTGAGCCACCATCTGTAATGGAATCTTGTGCCCTCTCTGGCCTGCAGGCATACATGAAGGCAGAAAGCTGTATGATATACATAATAAATAGATATAATAAAAAAAGAGAGAAAGAAAAAAAAAAAAACAGAACCTTGCACATATGAACCAGGCATGCTTCACCCTGATCACACCCATGATCTCACCTCCACTGCCACTGATCTCAATTTTGAAAATCATATCTAGCCAGGAGTAGCAGAGGCTCATATACCCAGGAAGCTGAAGTAGGAGGATGCTGTGATTTCAGGAGAGTGACACCTTATTTTTAAAAAAAAGGGGGGGGGATAGGAGAGAAGAAGAGGGAGGAAGGGGGTACTATCACCTATCAGCAGGTAGCAGACTTAGTTTTTAAACCACTCTGGTCTATGCCCACACTTCTAAAATAGAGGAACATTCTAGTGATAAAGGAAATAAAGGCTTACTTACCCCTTTAGATTTCTGAAGTTACTAAAACATTGGTGGTGAAGCTAAGTCTATTAGTATTTATTTATTTTTAGCAAAGAAAAGAGAGATAAGAAAATACTAAGGGGGGGGGGTTCCAAGGAAGTTCAGGCTATTTTTATTTTGTTTGTTTGCTTGTTGGGTTTTGTTTGTCTGTCTGTCTGAGACACAGTCTCACTACCCAGCCCTGGCTGACCTGGAACTCACTATGTAGACCAAGCTGGCCTAAAATTCAAACTGCCTCCCCAAGTGCTAAGACTAAAGGCTTATGTTACCATGCCTGGTCCGGGATATTTATAACATAAAGAGAATTCTAGTTTTTAAAAGCAGCTCCAGGGCTGGAGATGTAACTCACTGGTAAATCGAGCATTTAGCGTTTGCCCAGCATGTGCAGGGCTTCAATCTTATCCCCAGTGACACACTATTGAATAAGTGAATAAATAACTAGTAGTCCCACCAAAGCATCTATCCCAAACTTTCTTCTCTCAAAAGAATGTATGAATTTGTATGAAAGTACGTGGGATGGGAGGGTGGATATGTATATGCCAAGGTCTTCAGAATTGGCTCTCTCCTAACAGCAGGGTATAGAGATGGAACCTAGGTTGTGTGGCTCACAAAGCAAGTGCAGACCCACAGTCCAGTCCTAATCTACATTTTCTATATAGAGTCGTTTCATAAAGCATTTCCTTAAAGAGAGGAAGGAAATTTATGCAAGGAATTTAAAGACACTGAACTGAAGTATTTCTCAGAAACATAGTAAGTTCAAGGCTTTTGGGTGTTCCATAATGCTATCAATGGCTCATACCTACTTTCTTTTTTTTTTTTTTAAAGATTTATTTATTACATATAGGTACACTGTAGCTATCATCAGACACACCAGAAGAGGGAATCAGATCTCATTACAGATGGTTGTGAGCCACCATGTGGTTGCTGGGATTTGAACTCAGGACCTCTGAAGAGCAGCCCATGCTCTTAGCCACTGAGCCATCTCTCCAGCCCTCATACCTACTTTCATAACCACCAAATACACTTCTCCAAGATAACTCCAAGTTGAAGTGTTCTAGGACAGCTCCAGTAACACTTCAGGGCTTTGCTAAATTTAGAAGCAAGTCCTTAGTAAGTCATGGACAGCTAGGCAGCCAAAATGCAGTCATGAGCACTTCTAAATTAACTCAAAAATCTGTTCCATTGAAAATATCCAACTATCTTCAGTAAGTTCTTACAACAGGGCATTAAATATTATTTAGAACTTGAAACCTGGTCTTTGTATCAATCTTAGCACTAAACACAGAACACGTTTAAGAAGTGCCCAATGATTTCTTTAAAGCCTTTTTAAGAAAACATTGTTCAATGTGTACGAAAGCCACAGCCCATGTGCCACGTTAGCACAGGACACCTTACAGGAGTCAGTTCTCTCCTGGCCACATAGGCCCCAGGGATCAAACGCAGGTGGTCAGATTTAGCAACATTGCCTTTATGAATCTCATCAGCTCTATAATCTATTGGTATTTGTAGATATAATTTATCAAGGTAGGTAATTTTAAGAATTCACCAAAATGCTAGAATAGAACCCAAGTATATAAGAAAAGAAAAGTATTAAGCCAGCTATTACTGAGGTGAAGTCATCTACAGGAGACCTCAGTCACCAGAGTAGACACTCCTCAGTCACAAAGGTCAGGTTATATAAATCACAAAACAACTTCAATAATCTACACAGAGTAAAGCCATACAAAATGTGTAACAGCCAACACAGAATTAAAAAAGAAGATATAGAAATGAGAAAATAATTTGAGATGAGAATAAAACCAGGGGCCAATGAGATGGTTTCAAGCAGGGAAGGTACTTGCCACCAAGACCAGAGAACTGGGTTAGAATCCCAGAACACAAGGTTGAAAAAGAGAATAAACTTTAGCAAGTTGTGCTCTGACGTCAGTCCACACCTTTGGTCTTGCATGTACACACTGCTTTTGTAGAGGACCTATGTCTGAGTCACAGCTCCAGATCTAGCTACAAGTATCTGACACTTTCTGGACTCTGAAGGTGCCTGTATGTGTACACACACATGCACATGTACACACACCATAATCAAAATCAATTTTTTTAAAGACAAGTTTTCCTGTGTAGCTCTGGCTATCCTAGAACCCCCTCTGTAGACCAAGCTGGCCCTGAACTTAAGAGACCCACCTGCCTCTGCCCCGAGTGCTGGGATTAAAGTTGTGGGCCACCGATGACACTATCACCACCACCTAGCAAAAACTAAGTATTTTTTAAAAGAGAATATGGACAATCCAGTTAGCCATACTGTTACATTCCTGTGGTCCTAACACTGGAGAGGAAAGGCAGGAGGATCAGTTGTTCAGGGCTGTCCTCAGCTACACAACTGTCTCAGTTAGGGTTTCCACTGTTGGGATACCATGACAAAGGCAACTCTTATAAGGACAACATTTAATTGGGGCTGGCTTGCAGGTTCTGGGATTCAGTTTGTAATTATCATGGCAGGAAGCACATCAGCACACAAGCAGACATGGTGCTGGCGGCGTTGAGAGTTCTACATTGTCATCCAAAGGAAGCCAGGAACAGACAGTTTCCAGGCAGCTAGGAGGAGGGCCTCCAAGTCCACCCCCACCCCAATGACACACTTTCTCCAAGAAGGCCACCCCTACTCCAACAAAGTCACACCTTCTAATAGTGCTACTCCCTGGGCCAAGTATATACAAACTATCCCAACAACCAAAAATTAAATAAAAACAGAAGAACCAGAAGACACGATGGCTTCATTTACCTGCCTAGACCCTCAGGGTGCTGCTGTTCCAAAGCTGGGTGCAGACTGGGCTCAGTGCAACATGGGTGTGATCCTAGCACTTGCAGGCTGAGAAAGGTGGTGAATTCAAGGTCAGCCTGGGCTATGCCTTTCTTTTAAGAAAGGAGTGTAGTGGCACACAACCCTAAGCATAGCACTCAGGAGAAGAGGCATGTGGCAGTTGAGTTCCAGGCCAATCTGGTCTATAGTGTGAGAGCCAGGCAACCCAGTTATACATAGTAAGACCATATCTCAAACAGCACATCGCCAAAAAAAAAAAAAAAAAAAAAAAAAGTTGAAGACAGATATAGTACTGTTCACCTTCAATCCTCAAAGAGGCAAAGGCAGATGAAATGTGAGTTCAAGAGTAGCCTGGTGTAGTTGGTGAGTTTCAGACCAGACTGGGATACACAGTGAGACCCTGTCTCAAAAACTAAAAAATACACCAACAATTTCAGCACTGTTGAAGCAAAAGTATAACCAAGAATTGAGACTAGCCTGAGATGTAAAGTAAGAGTATACCTCAAAACAGAAAACAAAAACAAAGGTTCCAAAAGCCAGGTAGGGTGGCAAATGTGGGGGTACTGAAGTTACCAGGAAGGCAATCTAAATAGTACATCAAGATTCCATTGCAATTGGGACACCTGAGGACACGCAATTGAGGAGCAATTCCTTCCTGCTGGGCCTTTTGCTTTTCTACAGGCTGCAACACAGCAAGCAACAGGGAGACTGAGGCACAGGTGAGGACTGAGTGTTACTTCCCCTTCCCAACTCCAGGGACAACTGAAAGCACAGGTGGTTCTCCTGCAGGTAAGTAATTAACTTCAGAGTAAGATTCATCAGGTCTATCAGTTTGGACTTTGGTATTAGCGGAGGCCCTCAGTCATGGACTCACTTGGCATAGGTGTCTGATGTAGATGACATTATAGCAACTTTTGACAAATCTCATGTGTGATCATCTCTAACAACCTGACTGTCACTAAACCATCATGTTCTAGAGAGGTAAAAGACTCAGTGATGAAGAACCTGTTTACTTTCTTTTCATGTATTTGGAATTCAGTTTAATTGGTATTTTCATGACTGCCCTTTCAGAAAGCACAGTAACTGTGATGGCACATAGTGAAGAGCAATGGAGGCTGTACACACTAAATGCTTTTTCCTGAAAAGCTCTAGAAACAGAAACACTGATGAGGTGGGTGGGGCTCTTATAAACTTCTCAGTGAGGACTTGAGATTTACTTACTTAATTTCAAAAAAGTTATCTGGCCACAGGAGGGAGTATAGCTTCACTTTCCTTACATTTTCCAATTAAATTATTTTAATAACCATTCTAAAAATAATAAAATCATTTGATTCTAAACATATTGTTAAGAAGCTGTATGGGGGAGGGGCGCTGGAGAGATGGCTCAGTGGTTAAGAGCACTTCCAGACATCCTGAGTTCAATTCCCAGTAACCACATGGTGGCTCACAACCATCTGTAGTAGGATCTAAGGTTGTCTTCTGGTGTGTTTGAAGACAGTGACAGTGTATTCATCATATATATGTATATGTGTGTGTATACATATATATATGTATATATAATTTAAAAATCTTTTTAAAAAGGAGCTGTACATCATTCCAAATCATCGAATTACATTTCAAAGTCAAACATTCTGCAAAAATTGACATACAGTAAACCAGAGGCTTGATTAGAACTAAAAACTGACCCCAAAATAGGATAAAGAAATCTCTGAATTATTAGTAGAACCAGTTGGGCTCTAACTGGCACACATGCCTATGTTTCTAGCCCTTGGGAAGCTGAGGCAGGAGTATGTAACTTTTGATCTAGAGAGGATTACAAGAGAGGGCAACACAGAAACATCTTTTCTTAAAATAAATAAATAAAAGTTATTAGTGAACTACTACTGTCTGGAAAACTGTCACTTTATGCCTTTTAAGATTACAAGTTATATCCACAAATACACCACACCTACTGTTAGAAAGCTGGCCATGAAGAGTAAAAGTCCCCCCACCCCCCTCTGCCAGCACCCAGACTACTGGAAATTCGAGTACATGAAAATGAGGTTTCTCAAAATCCTCTAGCACAGATCTGGAACTTAAAAGCACATTTGCAGTATAAACTTAACCTAGTTTGTTTTTCTATCTTTTTCTAGACATGAGCTAGGAATCTGTCAGAAGAGATTCATCTGCTTCAAAGAAGGAAAACATAAAACTACAGAACAGAGAGAGTGAGCACTGGTACCCACCCACCTTCAGTCCCAGCACTGGGGAGGCAGAGGCAGATCTCTGAGTTAGGGTCAGCCTGATCTACATGGTTGGGGTCAAGCCAACCAGGTATATAATCGAAAGACCTTGTCTCAAAAAACAACTACAGTGTATCTAGAAAAATCCTCTAGTATCATAATTACTTGTTAACTTAATGACAGAGCTATGAAGGTGAATAATCACTTTAAACAACAGCAGAAAATAAAACATGCCTCAGGAAACAAGTATTTTAGATCTCAAAAGCTGTTTACACATTCGACAAATCTGATTATCGTAGTCCCATAACACACTGGCAAATTCTGAAATAATGCCTTACTGTTATCCAGAGCTAAGAATGAGCAGGGTGAGGTGCTGTTAGATCTATTCTGGCTGAGAATTTAGGGGTCATTCTCTGGAACTGTCTTAAAGTAGGTAATCATCAGTCCAGGCATCAGACAACAGAACAACATAGTATCAAATGTTCCCCCCATGAGAATAAGAACTAAATTATTAATAGAAACAATCAAGAAACTGAGCAACAGGGAACTAGGAAAGTCAATTATAGAACACTATCTTGATGTATTATGTAACCACTAAAAATAATTAGTAAAATATGGAAAATACCAACTCATGTGTTTTAGCCAGGCCCATGCCCTTGGCCCTGATGCTCGAGAGACAAAGGTAGGCAGATCTCTGAGTTCAAGGCCAGCCTGGTCTACAGAGGGAGTTCAAGCACAGCCAAGGCTACATAGAGAAACCCCACCTAAAAAACCATAAATAAATAAATGTATTTGTGGTGTTTTTCCCCCAGGTGTTGTAGAGAGACTACATACAGGGTTCTGGAAATTAGGCACACAAACTCTGCATGTCAAGATACGCACTCTGCCCCTTAGCTACATATTCAGCTCCCTGTTCAAGTATGTTTTACATACATATAAACATATATACATGCATACACACACATGCATACACGTGCTTGCCAAGCAAGGTTCACAGGTAAAGGTCAGAGGACAACTTTCAGGAGTCAGTCTTCTACCATGTTGGTTCCAAGAACAGATCTCAGCTCACCAGGTTTTACAGCAAGCACCTTTACCCATGCAGCCATCTCAACAGGCTAAACTGTGCAGTAATAAAACTTAGAATATTTCTAAAACAGTAATACTAAAAGGGATTTATATAGCATTTGAAGTTTCCTATTTTTTTCACCCAAATAATGTACAATAAAATAAGTTTAAATGTGCTGGGTGTGGTAGCACAAGCCTCTAACCCCAGCACTTGGGAGGCAGAAAAAACTCAAGTATCATGGATCTCTGTGAGTTCAAGGCCAGCCTGGTCTACACAGAGTTCCAGAACATCCAGAGCTACATAGTGAGACCCACACTCAAACAAGCCAAAACTAAAATCAAATAAATATCCATATTTCAGCTGAGCTCTTGGACAGGGTTTTGCAATCCTGCAAACAAGCATTTACCAGTTCAGTGGGTAGAGGCACAGGATTTAGGAGTTCCCCAACACTGCCTATGGTCCTGAATATTAGTAAAATTAACAGCAGCTAGCCAATTACTGTCTGTGTATGTTAGTCATTGCTTTGAGCACACTAATGTGTGAGCTCTTTTAAACTTTATGGTGGCCCTACAAAGGCAGGTATTGTTACTCACATTTTACAGATGAGATATAACCAAAATGCAAAATTGCTAAGCAAACTGTCCACGATCACAAGTCCTATTGGCTAGTTAGTAGAAGAACTACGATTCAGAAGCTAGCCTGGAGTCTAACTCTTTAGAATACAGAGAAACTGTTGTTTTTCATTCCACATGCAGGAGGTGGTGAAATCAGAGAGTATCTGCCAAGTAGAGCAAGACTTTCTTCAGTCATTTGATTTTTTGTTTTTTTGATTTTTTTAAGGTCTCAAAGTTTTGATACGAAGCACAGACTATGGTGTACTCTCGCCCAAAAGTTTTCAAACCAGGGCTGGAGAGATGGCTCTGCTCTAGAGTGTGGACTGCTCTTCCTAATAACCAGAGTGTTGGTTCACAGCTCTAGAGAAAGCAGCATCCTATTTGGCCGTGGTTTCTGAGCTACTTCTGCTCCTATATGATGGGACAGTCGTTCACAGAGCAGGAAACACTGGAAAAGTTCTTAAGGTCAAGACATCCAGCAAGAGCTTCACGAATGGTCTGCTAACAGCAAGTTCAACCTACTGTCAGAGGCAGGCTGTGAAGCCGTAGGGGAACAGTACAGGTTGGTAGTCATCTCTTTTCCCAGAAGAGGGAAGTGGATCTCTCTCCCAGCTCCTCAAGACATGTAGGAACTGAAAGTTCTTTCTCAGCATTGATGTGGAAAGTGACATTCAGCTGACAAAGTGAACATAAGGGTCAGGAGTCTACTTGCCTTGAAAGAGCTCAAATGACAAACTGGTAACTTAAAAACTAAGCTGAGCACAGTGGCTCATATCTGAATTCCTAACAGGCTGAGGCAGGAGGATTACCCGTGAGTTTGAGGCCAGACTGACTACACAGTGATTTCTGTAACAGCCTAGACTACAAAATAAGGCAGTGTCTCAAATAAAAAAATAAAAGAAGGAAAAAAGGCACAGTTCACATCCAGGTACTTCACATATGGGATCCAGTACTCAGAAGGCTAACACAAGAGGAAAACCTCAAGTTCAAGGCTACCTGCACTATCCTGAGTTCCAGGCCAAGCTAGATCCCAGAATGAGACCTTTTCTCATACCTAAAAACAAAAGCAAAATTAAGATGCAAAAGGTTGGATTTCCACTCTGGCCATGGAGAAGTCTCTGGTCATGGAACCCGTGCTGGACACCAAGTTGGAGGTCACCGGCCAGCTTATGGATTTTCAGTGGAAACTGGGCATGGCTGTGAGTTCTCTCAAGTATCTTTACATGGCAGTGATGCTAAAGGTGACAGATCATGCTAGCCAAGTAAACTGCAAGTCCATGGAAATGACAATTCCACAGTTTCAGAATTTCTACAGACAGTTCAAGGAAATTGCTGCTGTAATTGAGACTGTGTGAGAACTGATTCATGGTTCTAAAGTAATGGACTCTTCCTTCCAAAAGAGGACTGTATATGGATCACAGGATATTTGTACAGTGAAAATTTTGCTTCTCGAGCTGGAGAGATGGCTTGGAGGTTAAGAGCACTGGCTGCTCTTCCAGAGGACCCAGGTTCGATTCCCAGCACCCACGTGGGCACTCACAACAGTCTGTAACTCCAGTTCTGGAGGATCCGACACATAGCTTAATTTAAAAAAAAAAAAAAAGCAAAACGTTAACAACTTCCTTGGTCAACAAATGGGCCAACAAAAATGAGCAAATGGTTCTCAAAAGATGACAGAAATAACTCCCAAATGGTCAATAAAAATATGAACAACTAGTATTCAACCTCACCGGCCATCAGAGAAATGAAAATTAAAACTAGGGATTCCACCTCACAGCTGTCGGAATGACAGTCCTCTTCCGGCCTCAAGAAGCACTGTATGTACATGTGGTGCAAAGACACCCATGCAGGTAAAACACTCATATACAGAAAATAAAAATTAAATTAAAAATCTAAAAAAGACGTAACAATAAATACTTAGGGATTTTTAAAAAAAGGAAAACCCTTCATACACTTTTGATGGGACTGCAAACTACTCCGGCCACTATGGAAACCAGTGTGGGCATTCCTTTAAAACTAGGGACGAAGCCAATGAGACGACTCAGTGGGTAAAGCTCTAACCATCAAGCTCAACGACCCAAATGCAATCCCCAGGACTCACATGACAGAAGAAGCAAACCAATAGCAACAAATGTCTTCTGACTCACACGCATGCTGTGACATGTTCACAACACACCCCCACACTTGGACCTCTGATTAGTGTTTACCACAACACTAGCCATAACAGCTAAGCCATGGAACCAATGTAGATGTCTAATAACAGAATCAAGAAAAAATAGCTTGTGAATACACATGCGCGCACACACACACACACACACACACACACACACACACAAATTGTTTTTTCAACCAAAGAAGTTATATGGTTTGCAGGAAAATGGGTGTAACTGTAGGTAATTATATTAAAGGAATTAAGTCAGTGTCAGAAAGTCAAATACCAAGTGTTTTCTCTCATTTGTGGATTCTAACTTTAGAGAAACATAAAAACCATATACCCACATAAATATATACTTATAACATAAAAGTAACAAAGAACACACTAAGGGAGGAAATATGCTCAAGGTACAGTCTATACATGCACAAGAACAGCCTTCCATTACACTGTATAATAATAAAGACAGGTACAAAAAAGATCTTTTTATTTGTTTTTTTGTTTGTTTGTTTGTGCCTTAACTCATTCTGTAGACCCGGCTAGTCTAAAACTCAGAAATCCACCTGCCTCTGCCTCCCAATCGTTGGGATTAAAGACCTGCACCACCACCTGGTTTACAATCTTTTGAAGAACAAAAAAAGTACTTAAAGCACAACACTCTACCCGAAGGTGGGTTTCTCAGTATACCAACACAGAATTTAAAGCAGCTCTACTTTCTATTTCTTTATAACTTTTATTCAAATACCACACAACAGATGCAGACACCATTAGACGCCAGGCAGAAAGCCCACGATTTTCCCTTTGGTCTCTCATTTCATCCCCTCCACTCCTAACAGCCAAACACCCCTAACACAGGTACTTAGCTCACACAAAGAAGACTGGAGGATTCCAGGTTTGGGTCTCTACACCTCCCCTAATAAAAGCAGATGTTGGGGCTGATGACATGTCTTCACAGGTAAATATTCCTCTCTCTCTCTCTCTCTCTCTCTCTCTCTCTCTCTCTCTCTCACACACACACACACACACACACTTGTTAACCTGAGCTCGAGCACCAGGACCCACACAACAGAGAAAATGACTGACCTTCACGTGTGTGCTGTGACTCACATACCCACCTCCAACAACACACACAAATAAACAATGTAAAAACAAAAATCTAAGTGAAGAGGTTTTTAAAGAGCTTTTCCTTCTTCTCAATCCCTGTAACTTGACAACCCTGGGCTGCTGAGTACCTTAGCACACAGTAATGCACTTTTCTTTCAGAGTTGCTGAAGAGAGGAAATACAGTTTGTTTCTTCCCCAACAGCAAAGGCAACCAACCCAGAGAGATTCTGGTTCAAGACATGCTCAATAAATGTGACACTAAACCATACAAGCTCAAAGAATAGAAAGTGAACCCAAAACCTATTTCTCAAGTGGTTCCGGAAGACAGTAAAGGTAGTGAGTGAATGCAAGTTCCCTTCTAGAACTAATGAAGGCGAGGAAGCAACTCTAACAGAATTCAAAGGTGTGTGGGCTTAAAATGACTCTTGGATCCCAATGCAACAGTACCTGAGGTACATACTTACACATCCCAACATGGCAGTTTTATGTGGGTCAAGGTCAAAACTATAACATACAAAGTTTTGCACACACCTAGCATGTACACTACCACTGAGCTACAACCCCAGTCCCTTACTCAGGGCTATTCCAAACCTCTGCACAACAATGGGAAATGTAAGTGCATTCATTCAATCGTATGAGGGCTTGAAGTTTGCAAGTTCCAAGAACAGTCCTTTCATTTTTAAGCCCCAGTACTCCTGCTCTGCAAGCAAAACATAAACTTTCATAAAAGGACAAGAAAGACAGATGAATTTGAAACCTGCCTGGGCAACAGAGATATAATCTCAAAACAGAGCAAGCAAAGACACAAGGGGGGGGGGGGGGAGACTGTCTTCTTATTTCAACCGAAGTTAAAGGGACCCATACCCCTCCAGCCACCTTTAAATGTGTCTGGGCTCACAAGCTGTCAAATGGCATACAGTGATGAAGCTGGCTTACTGCACACAGAAAGGAGAAAACTGCTTGTTTTACCAACAACGCTTCCCAGTGCATCTCCCTCCTCTTCACCAAGCTGTTTCAGAACTAAGACAAAGGGCAAGCACTGTACCAGCACACACATTCATATTCACTCTCACTCTCTCACTTTTTGGAATAAAGCCACAAGATTACTAACAAACAGCTAATGGCCACTGTTCAAAAGCAATACTGGCATTATGACTTCATATCCCAGTTATCTACCAAATTGGAAAGACTCAAATGTATGGGTTTCTCTCCCCAAATAGAATGTGAAAGTAAATGTGAACATTTTGCTTCACCTTGTTCATCATAAACACTCCCAGGAGGACACGATCAACTTGTCAACTTATCAGACAGTCATCAGGGAGTGCTGTTACTTAGAGTCCCTGGTTTTGTTTTAATGTGTTGATCCAGTGTTAACAGGCAATGGAATACACTAACAAGAATATAAACTGCCAGCTACGCAGGCTCAAGTTATAGAGTAAGTTAAGTGGGGCCTTTATGCATTTAAAACAAAAACAGTGTCAGCCATGGTGGGCCTCACCTATCATCTTGGGCTATATAGTGAGTTCTAAGCAGTCCTGGGCTACAGAGATCCTGTCTCCAAAAAAACCAAACCAAATAAACAAAAAACTGGTTCTAAAGAGTTTTTGTACAGGCTCAAATGTTGCATGCCTGAGTAAACAGCCTCATTATGAGATAGCACAAGTGGATTATCTACTGTACACAGTAACCACAGAGCAATTGACCTCTGTACCAATGGCACAATCACTTCATGGCCAGCGTTCCCCTCCAAGGTCTACTGCTCTAAGAAGCCAGCAACAAAGGACACTGGTGCTCTAAAACCATGACTGACTCTCAAGTTCTGAAACTCAAAGAGCTTTGTGTCACAACCAAGGTTTCTACTCTGGGAACAGCCCTCCAGCACTACCTTATGTGAAGTTCAACTGACATTTCTAATGCAGTTAGAATGACTGGATCAGTCTAATCACGGGGGGGGGGGACGACGTCAAAGTCAAGCTCCCTAATTTGTAAGTTTCAGAGCCCCATTCCCTGGAGTGGGAACTGAACCTGAAACATCTCATCGATCAGCTCTTTAGACAGAAAGTAAACCATTCAAAATAGCTGCAGGAAGTCCCTGAAACTGACCAGATTCACTAGGCCCCTCCCTGGCAATAAAATCTCAACATCCCCTCTCAGAGATTCAAGCTGAGCAGTCAAGAAAAGGTTCAAGGAAGAAGAGCTGTAAAAAGACTGAGACCAGACCAGCTGCCTAGAAGAGGTTTAGACCAGAGTCACTTTGAAAACACACTCTTCAACCTGTTATTGAGCTGCCTGCAGGCTGTGCAGTGAGCTCCAGGTTTCCCAGCTGTTGTGAGCTGTCACCCATGCTGGGGTAGGACCTGATGACACAGCTGTCTTTGAGTCATTTCTGCTACTGTAAGTAACCCCTCACCCACATTCCTGTAACTCACTCCAGTAAAACCCACTGGCTCACTAAGTTGAACTTTACAGTGTCCATACTTTAGTCTGTTGTGAGCTCCCTATCCGAGCTGAGTGGCTGTGTGTTGCAGCTCCTGGAAAAGCTTTGTCACACAACACTCTCTCACTCTGAGCACTGAGGGCAAACATTAACTATTGATAGGTTCACATGAATCTTTATTCTTCTTCCTAAAGTATAAAATCATGTCTTCCCTTTCTTCCTCCATAAATAGAAGAGCATCAGTCAGGGGAGTAAAGAGCCGGCAAGTCCCAACACAGGCTGAGGCTCAGAGGAAGAACAGCAAAACAGAGACACAGGCAGCACACAGTACGTTTTTTTCTTCACCTAAATTCACACACTTAGACAACATTCACCCCTATAAAGAAAAATGACAGCCAGAAGGGCGACCTGCTCCAGCCAATTGGGTAAACCACCATGTGCAGGTGGGGAGCCAACGTTCATGTCAGTGCAGGGCTCAAGATGCTGCAAACTGTGAAGTGACTCACTTCTAAACTGGATCAATTTTTTATGCAGTTAGATTTCAATGTGCAGTAATTGCTCAAGCTCCTCTAAAGAAAGCCAAAATCTGACTTGTATAAGGGCAAGTTAAACACTATTAGTTTTTTTCAGAACTAAGATACCGAACTCTTCAGTGAGTTGAGCATATACTCCCAACCTCTCTAAGCATCTTCTAATCCACTAGGATCGACCACAAAATGCAGACTCTTCTGGCTATGCACAATTTCAAGAGGAGAGGAATGCTCTTACATCAATAATTCACATTTAGGATTTTTTTAAATCCCATGTTTTTATTTTTAATGCAACTTCACAAGGTAAAGCCTGCCACTCTGTTCCTTTCCTTTGACTTTCTGAATCAACAGAAAAACAGACATTCACACAAAGGCAGTTAAGGACAACACATCACAGCAACTCTCTTATGTCACATTTAATAATCCCCCCAGCATCTACTGCAAGCTATCCAATCAGACCTGGTGACAAATGTTGAAAGTGTGCACTGACAAAAGAGCAAGCACAGCTTCTTTGTGTGTTACCACGGTGAGGGAAGGCAGCCAAGCACAAGAAGCAACCACATGAGCTCTTACCTTAAGGATGTCCCCCCTTTTGAAGCTCAGCTCATCGTCAGCAGTAGCTTTGAAGTCATATTTGGCGATGGCTTCCATTCTGAGCGCCGCTCAGTGCTCAGCAGCCTGAAGCAGGGGGAAGGGAATCTTCCCTGCTGAAGAGCTCTGGGCTCAGCCTTCCCTCTTCTGTGGCTATTCTTGCACACTGGGACACACAATGCCACCCTGGATCAGAAGAGCGATGATTAAGAGAAGTGACCAGATCGAAGGCAGCCCCGCCCTGCCAATTGGCCTACACTCCCAGCCCCCACGCCCCCTGGCTCTGCAGGGCTCGGCCCCCTCCTTCTCCCTTCCAGGCAACAGCTCTCCTTCCTCTTTTCAACCTCAGCCCCAGGCGACTGACAGACCCAGCAGCCAATAGCAGCAGCTGCCTAAACTATGTCAGAATACACTTCCTCTTCCTTCCCGCAGGGTGTAAACTCAGGAGCTGGAAGAGCCTCCTTCAGTCTCAGCCTTCCCTCCAGCAGCCCTTCACACATCCTGTACCCAAGTCAGTCCCTGAAATCCACTTAAAGGCGGGCCCCTGGAGGTGGTTACACTCCTTCCTGCCCCTTGCCACCAGCTGGCGTCCTGAGAACCAGGATGATCCCACCTCCTGTCAGAAACCATGCAGGACTTGGGTCTTGAGCAGCTCTACTCTTTATTAAAACTAAACCTTGATCTGTTCTTAGGAGGAGATGAGAGAGCAAGCCTGGAACCTTTTTAACTCCACTGACTGGAATACAATGAGCACCAGCTTCACTCACACCCGACCGGTCAGCTGGTCAGAGAAAGACAGCTCGGAGCTCTTTGCTGGAGGGTGGAGGAAATCCACTCCTGTACAAGACACCTAAGACTCTCCGGGTCTGCTTAGTTTTTCAAATGGATGGCCCGAGTTTAACATCCAGGAATAGCCTGTCTCTGCATGATTTTTACACAGCACAAGAACAAGTCTGAAATCCTCATTTATATTTAAAAGGAATCTGTTTCAGTGAATCTGAGCTGTCATTTTTTTTTAAGGGGATGGGTTTCACAATGGCCCGGAACTCCTTGTAAGTACACCAGACTCCCTAGAATTTGAGGTGATTCGCTCAGTTCGCCCCTGGAGTGCTGAGACAAGTAGTACATACATATCAAGTCTCCCGCCTCAAGTATCTTCTCTGGGGACAGGTAAATATAGGCTGGTGCCGGATGGTCACACCCAGCCTCATCCAGTTCCCTTCACACGACTGCTTTCCTCAGTCAGGAGAGTCCTACACCAAGTAAGCGGTAGGTGGACAACTCGCTTTCCTCCATGGTGTATCCAGTGACACTGAACTGGGACAGTGAGATCATGGGCAGGGGCATACCTAGGGGAAAATGAGGCCCCATTCTTGTTTGCAGACAGTTCTCATACAATCTAAACATAGGTAGACAACAGGGCCCCAGCAGAATGGGAGCAGATTATTTATAGTGGCACCTTTTATGGATAATTACTACTACATTAGCAGCTCATTTGAGGGGCATGGGTGACTATTACTCGTTTGTTCTAAAGTTAACATTTGGGGCATTCATCAAGCATAACTGCAAATAGGCTAAGCAGCAAACCCTGGAGTATTCGGTAGCATGAATGTTGTCAAAGGTAGAAGTCCTTTAGCAAAGTCTGAAGACTATTATCCCAATAAACCACACTGTGCCTTGTTCTTCATGGCCTCAGATATTCTATGTGGTACCACCTCTCAAGAGAAAGAGAAAGTCCTAGTACTAAATACTAGTATTAAATACAAAAGTGTGCCCCAGTATCCTTAAATTCCCAATATGCTTTCTGTGGTTATTTTTGATAGATACTAAATTATATCTACAATTTTCTAAAAAAAATTCTAATATATCTGGATCCTTTGAGTGCATTGTGCATCTGGGCACCAAGTGCATACCTGGTGCCCTAGGAGACCAGAGAGGCTGCTATATCCCCTGGAGTTAAAATCAAAGGTGTCTGTAAGATGTCTTACATAAATGCTGGGATCCACACATGAGTCTCCTAGAAGAATTAATGAGCGCTCTTAACCTCCTACTGTTTCTCCAGTCCTGATACCTCATCGCTTTGATTTGCACTTCTTTTTTTAAACTTCCAGTCTCTCCCTCTCCCTCCTTCTCTCTCTCTCTCACACACACACAGAGGCAAGCACACATGTGCACTCACAAAAGTAACAAATATTTATGTATATGTGATACACATATATAATTTAATGCTCAGAGTATCTTAGACGCTGGCTAATAACATTTTTCTGGTTAGAAAAGTGGGTCTTGTTTAAAAGGCGTACTCAGTATTAGAGGTGTAACAGATAGAATATTGAACGAATGGCATCTCTCCTGTCTTCCTACACCACGAAGACTCAACATTAGCTACACTGGCCTAATTCCATGAGGAGAGGGAGAAATTGGGAGAGGGAGACAGAAAAAGACTATGAGAAGTTAGAGAAAACGAGAATCCAATCTTATAAACTCCTTTAGGCTACTTTTCAGATATAATTCCCCTATCACATCAACAATTAAAACAATTTTCTTAGACTTCACACATGTGTGCTACACAGCTCAGAGCTCTCACTGGGAGCTGTTAGTGCTCCCAGTGTCACTTTGTCTTCTTAGGGAGCACAGCACTGTCAGCTATATAGGAGCTGGAGCAACAGCTCAGTGGGAAAGTATGTACTTAAACACTGGACCCTGGCTCAGTCATCAGAGGGCGTGTGTGTGTGTGTGTGTGTGTGTGTGTGTGTGTGTGTGTGTGTGAAAATCATGTACACGCTCACCTTCAGATCATTTCTTTAACAATGTATATCGTAGGATTTTCGTTGTCATCTTTGATAGAAGATTGGAATTCCTTTGTTATGGATAACCTAATCCCTTCAGGTTTTCTAAGTGAAATGCTAACTCTTATCTGTCACATACTTGGAAGTATTGATTTAATTTTCTCACATTTATCTGTGTGTTTGCACACATATGCCCACCTACACGAGGTCAGGACAATGTCTGGGAGTCGGTTCTCAATCCTACCACAAAGGCTCTGGGGATGGAACTCAGGTGACCAGGCTCGGCAGCAAGCACTCTTACCTGCTGAGCTTTCTCAATAGCCTCTGCTTTGATTTTCTGCATGTGATCGACTACTTAAACTGTCTACATTTAGTTTAGATATTTGAATTGTCTTTTAAGACCAGCTTGTACTGTGGCTTGTGCTGGTCCTGAACTCAGGTCAATCCCCAGCCTTATCCTCTTAGGTGCTAGGACTACAAGTATAAACCACAGTGCTTAGTGTTAGCAAGACTACTCAGGACCTACCACAAATTGAGTTGAATGTGGTGCCAAATACTGAGAACTACCTTGCCTTTGTTTGTGTTGAGACATAGCATCTCTTGTAGCCCAGGCTAGCTTCTGACTCTGTATCAGAGGATGATACATAATCTCAGTGCTGGGATTACAGGCTTGCATCACCACACCCTGTTAAAGTAGTGCAGGGATCCAATCTAGGGCCCTTAAACACTTGGCACACAGGGTATGTACTAACAAACCTGGTCCTGTGCTTTATCTACAGCTGCACAGTTGTGCTGGAGGTGTCTGTCTCAGGTTCTGATTGACATCAAGTGCATGCTATTCTGCTACATGGTATTTTGACAAAGACAGGTTTTTGGTTTTTTTTTAGTTTTATTGATTCCTACTTTTCAAAGACAACAATAAGATCCTAGCTCTTCATCCAATTTGTATAAAGCAACATGAATAGATACTGACAATTATTCTTTTAATATACAACAGAATACTATTACTTTCTGTGCATTACCCTCACTGTTCTTTCAGTAAGCAGTAAGCAGATATTACTTTTGTGATGGCTTGAATATGCCTGGCCCAGGGAGTGGCACTATTAGGAGGTGTGTCCTTGTTGGAAGAAGTGTACGGCTTTGGGGGTGGGCCTTGAGACCCTTCTCCTAGGCTCCTAGAAGCCAGTCTTCTCCTATTTGCCTTCAGAACAAGATGTAGAACTCTCAGCTCCTCCAGCACCATGTCTACCTGGACACTGCCATGCTTCCTGCCATGATGATAATGAACTGGACCTCTGAACCTGTAAGCCAACCCCAATAAATGTTGTCCTATATAAAGGTTGCCTCAGTCATGGTGTCTCTTTGCAGCAATGGAAACCCTAAGATACCTTTATATTGAGATCACAAACCTATAGATACTTTGGTATAAGGCTCAGATCCAACTATCTCTTTTGCATTTGCCAAAAAAAAAAAAAAAAAAAAAAAAAAAAGGTGAGGCATGAGAAGCAACTTACATTTTCTAAATCCTAGTTAACACCTCAACTGAAAAATAAGGCTAACAAGCACCTACCTAATAAACCACCTTGATGATTAAGATGCTAGTTAGTATCATGGGTTCCTTTTCAAATATGAAGTCTACATGTGACAGTAAATCTAGAACTGGTACCCACATATATGAACTCAGAACTCTATGACAGATACATTAACAACCCTATTAATTACAAACTAGGGCTGAGCATGGAGTTGTTGATAACACTCCTCAGTAAAGTACTTGCCTATCATACTTAAGGCCCTGAGTTCAAGATGTGAAGGCATATGCCTGTAATCTCAGCACCAGGAGAGGTCAGCCTCAGTCTAAGCTACACAGCAAGTTTAAGGGAGAGTGGTAAAGTATTCCTTAGCATGATCTATGTTTGAGGCTTCACTCCATCATAGCACCAGGGAAGCATACATGTTTTAAAGTTAAAACACTTCACCTCAAAGTTAATACTACTTTACATGCATAAGAACTAATTATGGGGGCTGGAAATGTAGCCAGGTTGGTGGAGTACTTGCCTAGAATGCACAAAGCTCTGATTTTGATTCCCAGCATTATGTAAACAGGGTGTGGTGGCTTACATTTGCAATCCTGGCACTTCAGGAGGTAGAAGCAAAGGATCAGAAATTCAAGGTCACACTCAACCCACATGATGTTGAAACTAGCTGGGTTTTAGAAGATAAATTAATGGACAGGAAGATAATAGAGCCCCAAAAGCTGAACATGGGCTTGAGGTATATAGCACAGTGGTATAGAATCTATCTACCATGTGAAAGGCCCGAAGACCACTCCCCAGAACTAGAATGAGATGCAGCCATTGTTATGGGAGCTGGTTCCAAGGAGAATATGAGCTTCACCATCATGTATAGGGTTCTAGTTCAACTCCTGGGGAAGGGGGTAGTGCTAAATCCAAGTATTTGTATGCAAACCTATTTTTCAATCAGCCTATTCAGGCACTAATTTATTGTTGGGTGCCTGCTCGTTGTATGACAAAACTTTTCTTGGGAAGACACCTGTACTCATCCCAGACAGGGAGCCCACCAAAGTCCAACTTGGTGAACCAAAGAGTTTTACTGGAGTGAGTTACAGGAATGTGGGTGAGGGGTTATTTACAGGAGCAGAAATGACTCAAAGACAGCTGCATCAACCAAATTCCACTCCAGCTTGGGTGACAGCTCACAAAAGCTGGAAAACTTGGAGCTCACTGCACAGCCTGCAGGCAGCTCAACAGCTTAGCCAGTGCCTTTTCAAAGTGACTCTAGTATAAACCTCTCAAGAAGCTCCTTCCAAACAGGTGGCCTGGTTTCTGCTCCTTCCAAACAGGTGGCCTGGTCTTAAATCTTCTCTGAAGTTTTGCTGGTCTGAGAATCTTCTTCACAACTTGGAGAGACTCAGCTTTCATTGCTTAGTCTGGTAGGGAGGGGGCCTAGTGAATCTGGTCAGTTTTAGGGACTTCCTGCAGCTAGTTGAGTTGTTTCATTCACATTATACAATCTTGTTGGAGTTGTGCCACTACTTAACTGTAAAAGGATCCCCTACCAAGTATGGTAGCAGAAGCACTGGGGTGACACTGAAGCAGGATGACTCAAAGTGAAACCAGGGCTAATGTTGGTGCGCACCATTAATCTCAGCACTTGGAAAGCAGAGACAGGAAAACCTCTGTGAGTTTAAGACCAGCTTATGTAGCCTACAGATACAGTTCCAGGAAAGCCAGAACTAAACAGAACCTGCCTCAAAATAAATTAATAAAGAAATAGTTTAAGGCCAACCTGCACAATATAACAAGACCTTGTCTCAAAAAAAAAAAAAAAAAAAAAAAAAAAAAAAAAAAATTGGGGCTAGAGAGATGGCTCAGGGGTTAAGAGCACTGACTGGTCTTCCCAAGGTTCTGAGTTCAATTCCCAGCAACCACATGGTGGCTCACAGCCATCTGTAATGAGATCTGATGCCCTCTTCTGGTGTGTCTGAAGACAGCTACAGTGTACTCATACATGAAATAAATAAATAAATCCTTAAAAAATATTAACTGCCAGTAAAAGTTAAAAAAAAAAATTGGATAATTTTTTAATTGGCAGGTTATGTCTATACATATAAATTTTAAGAATCACTGCTAAAATGAGGAAGCACTAAGCAAATTTTAAAATTTGCATTTCAGATAGTGCGCTATGTCTGAGCAAAATGAAAATGATGTATATTAGACTTGGCACAACTCAGAGGAAAATCAACTTTACACAAAACAATAAATCTGGATAACCGTGGCCACAGGTGTAGTGCTCCTGAGTTCAGCAGGCAACTACCACTAACACCTCGGAAGAGGGGCAGCTCTGTTGTGCTGTCTCTTAAGTAAGTCCATAATCCTCCACAAGGGCTGCTGTACACATGCAACATAATGGAATCATGGAGAAAACCCTCAGGACCACCAGTAAGCAGTGCTTAAAACCCAACTACTGGACTGTAGAGAGTAACAGCTCAGGCTGTTAAAGAGCCCTGGCTGCTCTTCTAGGACCTGGGTTCAACTCCCAACACCCATATATGTGGCTGCTCACAACCCTCTGTAACTCCTGTTCAAGGGTTTTGTCCTCCTTTAGCCTCTGAGGGCACCAGGCATGCATACGCTGCACATAATATATACATGCAAGCAAAATACACTCAAGCACATTAAAAAAGTAACAATCATTTTAAAAGCCTGGTTAGGACTACATCATTAGGATAGATGTTAATATCCACAAATCCAGAGTTCTCCTCTCTTATATTTCAAGCTATCTTACTTCACAAACTCCACGGACAATTTCTCATTTAATAATAGTTGACCTCCCTAAAAACTTAAAGTCTTTCAGCTCCCAAACTGGCTCAATCTCCCTTACTAACAGAGAAGAGAGACAGACAGGAGGGAGAAAGAAGGAAAATAGTAGGCACACAAAACATGGTCTATGAAGAAAACACCAAAATACAAATAAAACAAGCAAACAGGCAAATCTACTTGGGATCTGATGGCATTATCGATTACTTAGAAATGAATTCAGTCCTTTGAGTTCCCTAGTTCCCAAGGGGAGAACTTAAACCCCCCTCCCTTCTGGCTGGCTGAAGAATACAGTAGACGTTTAAAAGGAATGCAAACAGAAAAGGGGGTCTAAGAATGACGGAGAAATTTAACAGTGCCCAAACCGGCAGAAACTTCGAAAATTATAGCGGAGGAACAGCAAGAAGGGGAAGTAGATTATTTTTTAAAGGGGGGGTGGAGGGACCAGTGGCTGACGTTACAAATGCACTTTGTGTCCCTAGTAGAGTGGAATGGAGACTGAGAAGACAAAAAACTACAGAGCAAAGTGAAAGAGAGGTAAAGAAAACCAATTTCTCTAGCCTCTTTTTGAGTGTCAACACCATCAAAGGTCGGACGTTGAATGCGCTTCGGCTCCCCAGCAAACTGCACTGCTGCAGCTTTTGAAGACACCCTAAAATCACTTTCTTACAAACCCACACGACCTAAGAACGTTGCAAACGGTCATGAACCAGCAGGGCTCTCTCCGCAAAAAATCCTTCCTTCCACATCATTCCCATCAGCTGCTGCTGCCCCCCCCCCACACACAAGTATTTTATTTCTCAAGTACTTCTAAAAACGAAGCGCCCAACTCTGTCACAAAGACCCGTCGATGGGTCCGGGTAACAATCATTCTAAGTCACGGTGGATTCCCGCACACAATTCGACCGCAAGAAGCCAAGAGACGGTGACGTGGTTGCCTTGCAGGTCAAAAAAGCATCAATCACCACGTTAGCAGCCGGCACCGAATCCCCCGCCTCCCGGGCTCAGTCAGCCTGACTCAGAGCAGCACCCTGTGCCTCTCGGCAGCTCTGGGCTCCTCTGCGTCCAGCCAGACGACCGCCGCACCAGAACTCACCGGCGAACCGGGTCTCTTCCCCGAGCGGGAGGAAGACCGGCACCAGGAAGGAAGCGCCCCAAAAGGGGAAACGAGGAGACGGCTGCGCAGCCGCTGCGTTCGGGTCCGAGCCTTCCCCGGCCCGCGAGCGGCCCGCCCCGGTAGCCCCGAGCAGACCGGGCCCGAGCTGCTAGCCGCGGCGCTGGGGACCACGGAGCTCCCGCTCACTTCCCGCCCGCTCTCCTGCACTCACCGTGACGCGCCGTCCGCTCCGTCGCCCGGCCCCGCCCGCCCTGCGCTGCCTCCCGCGGCCGCCAACCTCGCTGCAGCTCCCCGACTGCGGCGCCCGCTGCCCCGACCGCCGACCCCGCCGCAGCCTCCCTCGCGCCGCCGCCGCCCGATCGCAGAAGCAGCACAGCAGCCTAGCTTCCGCTCCTCGCCAGGGTCCCGCGAGAACTTCCCCACGCGGCCCCGCCCCGCCGCGCCCCGCCCCCGCGAGACTTTCCCCTCCCACTCCCCCCCCCACGCCCCGGCGGAAAAGGACCAGAGCGCAAGCGCTTCTCCTCCGCTCCGCCGGCAGGTAGTCTAGAGGGGGGCCTCGCGCATGCGTCAGCTCGCCCCGCAGCAGGTGGCACGGACTCGGCTCCGCCCCTGGGCCATTGTAACCCTCTGCGTGCCGGAGCGAGTGAATTACAGCTCAGCTCTAGAGGAATACCGCTTTCCATACTTTCCAGTCACGTTCTTTCTACCGAAGCAAAGCAAAGAGGCCTCGAGGAGGAGGGAGAGATCTGAGGATGGCTCAACCCAAATAGAGGACCAGTTCTAGAAACGTTTGGGAATCTGGCTCGTACAACCTGCAGTGTTCGATGAACTCTGATTAGTCTGTTTACCTAGTAAACCAGGTACCTAGCGTAGGTAAGCACTGCGCTAGGAAAAGAAGATGAACCGAGAAGCCGAGATCCTGGCCTTCAAGCGGTTCAGTCCAGAGAAGCACCAGAATAGTAAACAAGTAATGTCTTGGGCTGGAGAGACCTCTCAGAGATTTAAAAAAAAAAAAAAAAAAAAAAAAAAAAAAATGCTTGCTGCTCTTCTAGAGGACCTGCGTTCGGGTCCCAGCACCCACACCAGATGGCTCACAACTGTCTGTATCCCCAGTTCCAGGAGACTTAGTGCATCCTGCCTCTGAGGGCATCAGCATTCACCTGCACACACACACACACAACTGTAACACTTACACATAGCTCTCTCTGGGGGAATGCTGAGGAAGCCAAAAAGATGGAGAAATGCTTGCTCTGTTCCTCTGCCCACTGCATAAAAGACTTAACAAAGAAGGTGATTTGGAGCTGAGTACTAGAGGGTGAGTAGGAGTTCCGCAGCACAGGAGCCAGGGTAAGCGCATAGCCGGCAACCGGAATGGCACAGAAGAACAGAGGGATGGATGGAGGAGGCGTGAGAAAGTCGTGTTCCGTGTGCAGAGTACATAGATTCCTATGCAGGGCTGCCGGTTATGGGGGAGTGGTAGATGGAGCTTGGAGAAGCGCCTCTCAGTTCCAAAAGCTCTTTCCAATTACAGGAGAGCACGAACACATCTACTGGTAAGGCATGCTCTAGAAACCAAGGAAAGACAGCTAAGAGTGCCCAAGCCTCTGCTACAATAGAGGAAAAGGGTCCACTAAAATGAGGAAAGTGAGCTGTTCTCTCACCAATGTTTGCTGAACGTCATTTGCATCGAGAGTGCCTTTCCGAGCCGCAGATTCCAGCAGTTTGCAATCTAGATAGAGTTACTTAGTTTCGAAGAGAAGAACACTGGCCCTGAGTATCAGGGACCTAGTTAATTAGAATGACCAGTTACAGAGGACGGGACATCATTTGGTGCTGGAACAATGAGAGGTGAAGCCAGGATGCTCATCTTAGGTTTCAGTGTCAGGTGATGTTGTGACCTGGAAGGCTTGGGAGTAGATATCTGTAGGAAGTGACAATATACCACCGGAATACCAGAGTCTCAGCGACTCCACGGGACAGCTAATGTCTTCATTTCATTCTTTTTTTTTTTTAAGATTTATTTATTTATTATATGTAAGTACACTGTATCTGTCTTCAGACACACCAGAAGAGGGCATCAGATCTCATTACAGATGGTTGTGAGCCACCATGTGGTTGCTGGGATTTACACTCAGGACCTCTGGGAAGAGCAGTCAGTGCTTTTAATTGCTGAGCCATCTCTCCAGCCCTCATTTCATTCTTAGATACAGTGAGAAGACAGATGTGGTGCCCCACCACTTGCTAGCCCTTCACCAGGAGTTCAGAAGCAAGAGGATTAAGACTTTTGAGGCCATAAAACTGGAGAGATGGCTCAGTGGTTAAGAGCACGTGCAAAAGACCTGGGCTTCGTTCCCAGGATCTCCTCAGCATCAACAATCATCTATAACCCCAGTTCCGGGGAATCCAAGGCCATTTCTGACGCCATGCACACACATGGTACACATATATACTTGTAGGCAAAACATTCATACAGATAAAATAAAAGATCATTTTAAAGGGACATTGGGTCTATCCTGAGCTATATAGCAAAACCCTGTTACTAAAAAAAAAAAAAAAAAAAAAAATTTGGAAGAAAAGATGTTAATAAGGAATACAAAATATAGTATGCCCAAAATTAACCCAGTCCTTCTTTGCTCTAAAACTCAATTTTCTTTCTCCACTTTATTCTAATTGGGGGCAGGAGCAGGAGGGAGACAGAGTTGAAGGAGAAGGAATTAGGGCTGGAGGGATATCTCAGTGGTTAGGGGCACTCGCTGCTCTTCCCAAGGCCCTTGAGTTCAGTTCCCAGCATCAACAAAGCAGCTCACAACTGTCTTCTGGTGTGCAGATGTGCATACAGAAAAGTACCCATATATGCATAAGTAAATACATCTTTAAGGAGGAGAAGGACGAACTCACTGCTCAACAGAAAGGAGGGGAAGGAACAAAGAGTCAGTTTTAATCTGTTAAGTGTGCCTGGGTGCCAAAGAGCAACGTGGAAATCTGTCACGTAAGAGCAATGGTAAGAGCAACGGCTTGGGAACGCGTAGATTCTCACACAACACTGTCATGTTAGGACCCCTCATATTCAAGACATTCTAAATGGTCGGCGTGACCAGACCATATTTACAGAGCGAGAACCCTGGAAACCTGCACACTGCCATCCCGCCTGCCCGTCCATTGCTGGATCCCATGATGTCATTTGTAAAGCAACACCACCATGCGGACTTAGAGGACAAACGTTTGTAGGACAGAATATGGGAGGCGGAACTGGAGAGAGCTCAGTGGTATAACAGCCAACTGGACTGGCAAGTGTAAGACCCTAGATCCTAGCTCTACCTCGGACATTGAAAGGGAGGAGATGAGACCACGTGTGTACTTATCTGGGCATAGTAGCTGTGACTGCATGGGGAAGTCAGAGCAGAAAGATCAAGAGTTCAAAGTCATCCTCTAATATATATATATATATATATATATATATATATATATATATATATAAAATAAAATGTATATATGTAAAATAAATATAAATAAATAGAGCCAACTGTGGTACTAGCACTCAGGAGGCAGAGGTAAGTAGATTTCTATGAGTTTGAGGTCAATCTGGTCTATATAGTAAGTCACAGGATCACCAGAGCTAAATAAGGAGACCCTGTATCTAAATGAATGAATAGGTCTAGAGAAATGACCCAGAATGCACACTGCTCCCGTAAAGAGTCTGAATTTGGTTCCCACCATTCACAGTAGGCAGCTCACAGCAACCTGGGATTCCAACTCTAGGAAGATACAATGCCCTTGATCTCTGAGAGCTACAAATACACACACACACAACCTTACTCATCTATACACACACACACTCATACATGCACATACGTATCAGCATACACACACATCTATACACACACCCATTTACATACACACTCACACCCATTTACACACACATTTACACACACAAACCCACCCATTTACACACACATTTACATACACATACCCACCCATTTACACACCCATTTACACACACATACCCACCCATTTACACACACATTTACACACACATACCCACCTATTTACATACACATTTACACACACATACCCACCCATCTACACACACACACACACATTTACATATACACATACCTGCTCACTTACACACTCACACTGGAAGACATACAGACACATGGACACACACATACTAAAAATTAAATATTAATAAGAACAGAGTCTGGAAAGGTGACAGAGGTAAAGAGCACACTCTGCTCTTTCAGAGAACCTGGGCTCAATCCCCAGCACCCACGTGTGGTTCATTGTTCTCTAGCTCCAGTTCCAGAGGATCTAACACCCTCTTTGACCTCCAAAGCATACACGAATTACACACACATACATGCAAATAAAACACATATATACATAAAATAAACTGATGATAATAAATAGCCAGCTGTGGTGGTACATTCCTATCATCCCAACACCCAGGTAGTAGAGTCAAGAGAATCAGTAGTTCAAGGCCATCCTCAGATACATAGGATATACAAAGCCAGCCTGGGCAACATAAGACCCTATTCCGGGCTGGAGAGATGGCTCAGCGGTTAAGAGCACTGACTGCTTGCTCTTCCAGAGGTCCTGAGTTCAGTTCCCAGCAACCACATGGTGGCTCACAACCATCTGTGGTGAGATCTGATGCCCTCTTCTGGTGTGTCTGAAGATAGCAACAGTGTACTCACATACATAAAATAAAATAAAATAAAATAAAATACCCTGTTCCAAGCAATAAACAAGAAAAAATCATGGTTCCAATCAGTACTTGAGCATTAACTTCTCTTCTGTCTAGGCAAATGTTTGCAATTACGCTTATAGCAGACTGTACTGCCAAACAGTCAAAGAGGATGTTAGAGGAAAAAAGAAGTCTCTGAGTGGGTGGGTGGTACAGGGAAGAGGGGGCGGGGAGAGGGGAAGAAGTGATAGTGAGCTGACTTTCGAGTGGAGAAAGCAATACTGTAGAACGACATCCAAAATGTGTCTGTCTGTCCTCTGTGGACATGAACTAAGTATCTTTCTTCAGTGACACCGAAATGTAAAAGACATAGTTCTAAAAATATGACACAGGCTGTGCTGGTGGCTTTGGGAGCACGCAACCACTGGGAACTTCTTCCAGAACCAAAGAAGGCAGAGGAACCGAGGCTTCTGTGGGGACTCTGGTTAGCCGAAGAGGAAGTGAGGGGTCTAGGATAAAGAAGTATGCAGTATGGGGGTTGAGACTGTTGGAGAAGCCCTGGGGCATTCCGCTCTCTGGTGTACCAAAAACGCGCCTCAGCCTGATTTTCATCGTCTAACTACCTTATCAGTGCAAGTGCAGAGTAGAAAGCCGATTAGAACCAAGATATTTATCATCTACAAGATGATGTTTAAAGTCTTTTGCAAGGCTTTTAGGGATCAGTTGCTTCCTGTAAGCTCTCCCCTCTCAGTTTATGGCTAGCACCCACTCCCTTAATACTGAGCCATTGTGGTTTCCGGAAGGTGCCGTATCTTTTGAACATCCATATCTTCGCTAATGCAATTTCCTCTATTCAGTTGGTCTTTTCCCCTATGTTTAGGTCCCCACGTCGGTGTTTTCTCCAAAATTCTTGCTACACCCAGGTGTGGCTGTGCACACCTATAATTCAAGTACATAAAGGGGGTAGTCGGGGAGGTCAAGTCATCCTGTGCTACATAGCAAGTCCAGGGCCAACCTGGGCTATATCAGACCCTTTCTCAGAAGTAAAACGAGGTGGGGATCTGGGCAGATAGTCCATTGGTTAAGAGTGTGAACTGCTCTTGTAAAGAAACCGAGTTTGAGTCCCAGCATTCATATAGGACGGCTCAGAGCATCCTGCAACTCCAGCTTCACGGGTACATGAAGACTCTGACTTCCACAGACACGCACTCACATGTATACATCCAGTACACACACATAATTAAAAACAAAATAAAATTAAAAGTGGGGTCGCCATTATACTTCTGGTCTCATTAACTTGACATGGTCCAGAACTTTGGGACAGGCACAATTCCACATGTCCTTGGTGGTCTTCTTGGTGCCCATTATGAAGTAAATAAGTGGCTAGGCAGATAAATGGAGGTAAAAATGTGGCTGCTAAAAAAAAAAAAAAAAAAAAAAAGCACGTGGCTGCTTTTTTGTGGCAATAATCAGAGCTAAGGAGGTGGATGAAGGAGAGCTCAGAAAAACAGTAGGTTTTTAAAATTTCCTTTTATCTTTTTTTAAAAGATTTATTTATTTATTTTATGTCTGTGAGTACACTGTAGCTGTCTTCAGACACACCAGAAGAGGCCATCGGACCTCTGGAAGAGCAGTCAGTGCTCTTAACCTCTGAGTCATCTCTCCAGCCCAATTTCCTTTTATCTTATTTTTCGCTGGTGTTTTGCCTGCGCGAATGTCTACGTGAGACGCTGTCAGATCTTGAAGTTACAGACAGTTGTGAGCTGTCATGCGGGTGTTGGGAATTGAACCGGGGAAGAGCACTCGGTGATCTTCATCCCTGGGCCATCTTTCCAGCCCCTGGAAAAGATTTTAAGAAAAACAAACAAACAAAAACCTTACATATGTCTGTTCCAGCTGTAGTTGTGATTTAAAGAAAAAAAAAACATACTCTGAGTGTAAAATCAGTTTCTGTAAAAATACATCTAAGTATATCAGATCTGGAAAATAATATTCTAAAGGAATAGTAATTGTGCCAAGATCCCGCACGGAAACTGTAGCAGGAATTGCTGACCAAATCAACCACTTCTGGTGTAAATTAATCACCAGAAGTGTGTCTGGTGCGTCCCTCATGCCCTCCAGCTTCGGGGCAACACCCACCCCTGTTGTTACTGTTGGGGGGGGGACATCGTAACTTTTAGAGGACAGGAAAGGTTTCTGTGACTTTTATGAGCGGTCATACTGCCACCTGCAGGTGAGACCTGGGCATTGCCCTGAAATTTACTATTTTGCTGCCGGCATTGCACCAGGCATCCCCTGAATCAACCATATCACCTTGCTTCTCCTTAGTGGTTTGTTCAGAATTCTGCTCGCATTTGCCCAGCTGACGCTGGAAGCTCATCCTCACCCACTCCCCCCCCATTCTTCCTTTCTGTTTCTTCTCCTTACTTCACTGAACCTGAAGGTTACGGCTAGGCTGGATGGCCAGTGAGTTCGAGGGCTCTGTCTGTCTCTACTCCCCAAAGCTGGACTTACAGACACACAAAGCTATGCCCAGGTTTCACATGGCTGCTGGATGGAGATTCGAACTCAGACCCTCCTGCTTTTGAATAAGTCACTGTTCCCAATTGCTTTATAAACTAACGGTAGTTGTAATAAAGTCTCACTGCTAAACAGTGGGATATACCAGAGCAAAGTGTTAGGAGCCCTGGACGGGTAGAAGTCAGAAATGCATGCACACCTTTAATCCCAGCACTCAGGAGGCAGAGGTAGTCTGATTGAAGCCAACCTGGTCTACGAAGTAAGTTCCAGGACAGCCAGGGCTACACACTGAGACCAGGTCTCAGAAGAAATTAATAAAAACAGAGAGAAGGAGCCAGGTATAGTGGTGGTGCACGTCTTTAATTCAGCCCTCATAAGGCAGAGGCAGGTGGGTCTCTGAGTTCAAGGACAGCCCGGTCCACAGAGTGAGTGTGCCAGGCAGCCTGGGCTATACAGAGAAACCATGATTTGAAAAACCAAAATCAACCAAACAACAAAACAAAGCATAGAGAAGGAAAAAGAGAGAAAGGGGGCTGGAGAGATGGCTCAGAGGTCAAGAGCACTGACTGCTCTTCCAGAGATCCAGAGTTCAAATCCCAGAAACACATGGTGGCTCACAACCATCTGAAATGAGATCTGATGCCCTCTTCTGGTGTGTCTGAAGACAGCTACAGTGCACCTATATATAGTAAATAAATAAATCTTTAAAAAGAGAAAGAGAGATTGTGAAGGCTCTGTAGAGGAGATGGTGTCTGAATCGTTTAGAATAGCAAGTGTAGCCACAGGAAGAGCCAGGCTGGAGCCCCTCTAGATAAAGCAGTAAGCATCTAAGGTGGAGAGAAGGACCAACAATAAATCTCCAATGGAGAGTGTAGGCTGCGATTTGTTTGAGGTCCCAGGATCCTAGAGATTTCCAGGCATTAGTTCTGAGGAGGTCCCAGCAATATGAACTTAAACAAGTAGCTTCAGGTGGCTCGGGCTTGTCGCCTTTGGAGCCTCCTCTGAATGGCAGTGCCTTCTGAGTACGTGACTCTTGGGAATCCTTGTGTGTCTCCCATTACAGGAATCAAAAAAATTTTTTTTTAAGATTTATTTATCGTGTATACAGTTCTGCCTGCATCCGTGTCTTCAGGCCAGAAGACGGCACTAGACTACTAGCCTGGATATATTTTCATCATCCACAGGAGGATATGTTCATGGAATACTTTGCTAAGCTCTGATTTCTGCATTAATGTTGTGGCATGGGCGCAAGCCCACATGTAGGAGCACATATGCACAGACACATAGATAAAATGTGATAAAATAAACTAAGAAAGTACAGGTGATAGCTCAGACTTTTATCTCTTAAATCTTTAAAAAAGATTTTATGTATGAGTACACTGTCTTCAGACACACCAGAAGAGGGCATCAGATCCCATTACAGATGGTTGTGAGTCACCATGTGGTTGCGGGAATTTGAACTCAGGCCCTCTGGAAGACCAGTCAGAGCTCTGAACCACTGAGCCATCTCTCCATTGTTGTTGCTATTTTGGTGCTGGGAATAGAACTAGAACTTTCTGTGTGCTAATTTAGGATTGCCCATTTATTTATTATGTATACAGCATTCTGCCTGAATGTATGCCTGCAGGCCAGAAGAGGGTGCCAGATCTCATTACAGATGTACAGATGGTTATGAGCCACCATGTGGTTGCTGGGAATTGAACTCGGGACCTCTGGAAGAGCAGTCAATGCTCTTAACCTCTGAGCGATCTCTCCAGCCCTCTATTTTCCTTTTTTTTTTTTTTTTTTTTTTTTTTTTTTTTTTTTAGCAGTATTTATTTACAGTGCAAGTGTAGGTCAAAGACCAACTTGCAGGAACTGGTTCTCTCCTATCATGTGGTCTCAGGGATCAAACCTGGCTGCAAGTTCCTCTACCCCCTGAGACACCTCACCAGGCACCCCATTCTTTATGTCTTTTACTTTTCTTTATCCTTTATCTTTTTGGCTGCTGTTTGTTTTTAGACACAGTCTCACTAAATAGATTAGGCTGACCTAGAACACAGATTGGGAAGCCTCTGCATCCCATGTGCTGGGATTAAAGCACTTCATTAAAGCACCATTCAAAGCTCCATTATTTCTTATTATTTTCCCATGTCCCTCTGAGAGGACACCATCCACTGCCCACCCATAGCCAAGCAACCCGCTCCTGACAGACAAGCAACTCACCTGGAGTTAGGTGCGTCTCGTTTCGTGAGTTATATACAAACACTTTTCTGGGCTAGAGAGCTGACTCGGGGGGGTGGCACTGGCTGCTCTTCCAGAAGACCTGGGTTTGATTCCCAGCACCCACATGGGACTCAAAACAGTCTATACCTACAGCATCAGGGGGTTCGGACTCCTTCTTCTGTGTTCTGAGAGCACTGCACACACATGAAACACAGACATACATGCAGTCAAAACACTCATACACATAAAGTAATAAAAAAATTTAAGCCGGGTTGTGGTCGGGTAATGCACACCTTTGAGCCCAGCACTCAGGAGGCAGAGGCAGGCAGATCTTTGAGTTTGAGGCTAGCCTGGTCTACACAGTGAGTCTAGGGTAGCTATAACAGCAAGTACCCAGAGAAACCCTGTCTTCAAACAAACAAAGCATTTCCCTATGTTGTGGATGTCCTAGTGCACACCATTAATTCTAGCACTTTGGAGGCAGGAGTAGGTGGATCTCTGTCAGTTCAAGGCCACCCCAGTCTACAGAGAGAGTTCTAGGACAGCCAGGGCTACACAGAGAAACCCTTTCTCAAACAAACAAACAAACAAACAGAAACATTTTAAAGCACACTTTTAAAAGCACACATTTCAAAGCAACAGCTTTTCTTGTTGTTTCTTCTTTTATTGAGACAAACTCTCACTAGGTAACCAAGGCTAGCCTCAAACTCATGACCCTCCTGCCACAGCCTCTCAAGTGCTGGGATTACAGGCATGTGCCACCACACCTGACAATACATTTTTTGTTTGTCAGTGTTGAGGTCCGAAGGCAGGCATGTGTGACAAGAGTCTTCCAGTTAGCTACATTCCTGGCCCCTCCAGAAGTACTAGAGGAACAATTTCAAGATGCTCACAGTGGGAGTTGGAGAGATTGCTCAGTGGTTAGAGCACTGACTGCCTTCCAGAGGTCCTGAGTTCAAATCCCAGCAACCACATGGTGGCTCACAACCATCTCTAATGGGATCTGATGCCCTCTTCTGGTGTGTCTGAGGACAGCTACAATGCACTCACACACATAAAATAAAATAAACATTTTTTTTAAAAAAAGATGCTCACGGTGCTAGACAGTTTTATGTCAGTTTGACACAAGTTAGAGAGGCAAGACCGTAAATAAAGAAATGTCTTCATACAATTGAGCTATAAACAGGGCTGTAGGACATCTCTCTCCTCTCTCTCTCTGTTTTTTGTTTTTTGGTTTTTTGCCTTTATTTTGTTTCTTTGTTTTGTATTTCTTTCAAAACAAGGTTTCTCTGCATAACCTTAACTGTCCTGGAACTTGCTCTGTAGACCAGGCTGGTCTTGAACTCAGAGAGATGTCTGTCTCTGCCTCCCAAGTGTTGGGATTAGAGAGTGAACCACCACCTCCAGCTGGGAGTTTTCTTAATTCATGACTGAAGGAGGAGAAACCAGCTCACTGAGGTGCCCCACCCCGGGCTAGTGGTCCTTTCTATAAGAAAGCATGGAGAACAAACCAGTAAACAGCCCCCTCCCTGGCCTCTGTGTCAGCTCCTGCCTTCGGATTCCTGAGTTGCTTGAGTTCATGTCTTGGCTTGCTTCGGTGATGAACAGTGATGTGGAAGTGTGAGCCAATTAAACCCTTTCCTCCATAACTTGCCTTTTGGTCATGATGCTTCAGCGAGGCCATAGAAACCCAAAAGCGTCATCAATTAGAGTGTAATTAGTGAGAGATACAATTTGTAAGAACACGGAATCTTCGCAGGCCTGGGCAATTGGGACAGTTCCCTTTGTTGCCAGTAGATGTCGCTCTAGACCAGGTGGGCAGGAGCGGCCTTGGCGGTTGTAACGCTAACTAACTGTAAAGGAATGCTGTTCTTTGGCTCCAAAAATGGATTTGACCTCGCTGCTGGAACTTGCCGCCCTTCGAGTGCCAGGAAACAGTGTTTGCCAGGTCCCGGCCACGGAGGACGGAGGAAATATCCAGTTGCATCCCATGCAATGGAAACCCGATTTCCCTGGAACCAAAACAGAAACGAGATGAACGGCCCTCCCCTCTTGCTCTCCTCACCTCGGAATCTTTGTTCACCACAGCTTCAATAGTTTGTGGTTCCTAAAGAACAGAACTAATGTTTCCCCCATTTATTTAATAAGCTCCGGGGCTGCATTTTCCCTGCCTGCGGGAGCGAATGAAACACGGCTTTGTTTGGTCTTTCTGGCTTTCAGCCCCAGAGCGGGACTGAGTCTCAGTCGTTACAGGTTCTAGAAACCACAGTGGTGAGATATACATCTAGTGTCCTTTTCCTTCCCTGCATGTCTGCCTGTCTGCCTGCCTGCCTGTCTGTCATTCTCTTCCTCCTCTTCTTTTGAGAAAAGTCTCTCTATATTTATTCACACACACACACACACACACACACACACACACACACACACAAACTGACCTCAAATTTGTAGTTTCTCTCCGTGGAAGTGGTTGCTGTCTGGCGGGGTCTCCCAAGAACTGGGATCAGAGGCCAGTACCACCATGACTAGTGTCCTTTTATCTGGCAAGGTTTTTCAATGTCTGAAGGTTTTATGATAAACTGAAATAATACATATTTTGACGTTCATTTAGGGACCGACCCTGACCCAATATAAGTTCTTGAAAAACTGTTCGTGGCATCTCATATGCTTCAGTTGATTGCTTGCCTGGTTTTTATCCCCAGCACCACAAACCTAGCCATTACAGCACAGGCCTATAATCCCAGTGTTCAAGAGGTAGAGACAAGAAGATCAGAAGTTCAAGGCCATCCTTGGTTTTGCAACTGGTTTAAGGGCCAGCCTGGAATAAATAGACCCTTGTCTACAAAAAGGGAGGAGCCTCAATTTAAAAAAAAAATCACCTCATTATTATTACAAGTAGGTCACGGCATGACGTGGTCAGTCAGGATCTTGAGGAAACCAAGCAACCTGAACCAGGCCTTCGCTAGGACTCACGCTTGCCCGAGCAGATTGGTCACAGAAACAGATGGGACATAAGGAAAACCAATCACTTTGGTGGTGACAGACTCGGTTTATTGGCTGGGCTTTATATAAGACGATGGCTAAAGGCTTGAATCAGCAGCTAGAACGTCAAGCCCATAACGTGGGGCCTGTAACTGTCCTTACGGCCACAGTGCCGTTAGGGAGTGAACTAACTATATCAGGTTCTATGTGTGGGGTGGGTTTTTTTTTTTAATTTTACAATTATATTTGTGTTATGTGTGTGAATGTTTTGCCTGCACATGCATTCCTGAAACCTTCAGCATGCAGAAGAGAACATTGGATCCCCTGGAGTGACAGACTGGAATTACAGACAGTTGGGAGCCGCCATGTGAATTCTGGGACCAAAACCCAGATCCTCCGAAAGAGCAGCAAGTGTTCTTAACTGCTTAACTGCTGAGCCTGTTCACCAGTTTGCTTGTTTTTAAACCCTTGAGAGTCTCACATGGTAGCCCTGGCTGGTCTGAAAGCTGTTATATAGGTTAGGCTGCCTTCGAACTCGCAGAGATGTACCTGTGTCTGACTCTAAGAGTGCTGGGATTAAAGGCAGGACACCTTGTCCAGACTCTTTGGTAGGTTGGTTGGTTGGTTGGTTGGTTGGTTGGTCGCCTTGTCCAGACTCTTTGATAGGTTGGTTGGTTGGTTGGTTGGTTGGTCGCCTTGTCCAGACTCTTTGGTAGGTTGGTTGGTTGGTTGGTTGGTTGGTCGCCTTGTCCAGACTCTTTGATAGGTTGGTTGGTTGGTTGGTTGGTTGGTCGCCTTGTCCAGACTCTTTGGTAGGTTGGTTGGTTGGTTGGTTGGTTGGTCGCCTTGTCCAGACTCTTTGGTTGATTAGTTGGTTGGTTGGTTGGTTGGTTGGTTGGTTGATTTGTAGGTTTGTTTCATCTGAAAATAAACTAGAGATGAGGGATAGAGGCTGGGGGATTAGGAATTCAACAATCGAAGGCTTGCTTACCTCTTGGCTCCATGGTTTTATGCTTTTCTAACCCTCTGGTTTTTATCTAGCTAAATATGTTAGGTATCTTAGGAGACCCCACATGCCTTTGGGAAGGCAGAAGTCCCCGCTCCGTTCTGCCTCGAGCTGCAAGGGTAGAACAGTTCTCTCTAGGCTTTTGCTGGCAGTTTCTCTGCAGCTACAAATCAAGCAGGTCTCGAATGTTTGGCTCTGCTTGAGAAAAGAAACCGCCATCCTCTCCCAAATTAACACGAACATTAGATTTGGGGGATAATTAAATCTCTCTTAAGTATCATGAGCTGAAAATCGATATAAATACCAGAACTGCCTGGCAACCAGAGACAGCATTACTCACCCTGATATTTATGTGTGGCAGACGGGAGAAGCCTTTCCCTTTATATAGCCGCGCTTACGGACACACGAGCAAAGATGTACTGGGCAAGCAGCTTCCTTCCATACTCGGAAGATGACAGATGAGACAGCCACAGTCCACGTCTGCAGCCAATGAGGCCTCCAGGCTCCTTTCCTCGTGGGGTCCTGGTGTGCCGTGGTCTACAAACAGCAACCTCCTCGGTAGTGTGGGCAGCTGTCTTTCTAAGTTGTCCTAAGGGGCCTTTGTAGTTTGGTGGACATTCATATCTCTGAAATTAGGATCACAATGTCCTAATTTAGATTCTAGACAGGTATTCAGGGTCTCTGGGAAGCTCTGGGGCATGGTGTTTGGGCCAGGTCATCAAACCCATCCGAACTGAGCTGAAGACAAAGGAACACACGATTTGTAGAACCAAGTTCAAGTTCTCCGAACACCGAAGAATCCGTATCTCAAAGAACCGAGGCTTTACTAAGTTTAATGTATATGAAGTTGAGGACTTGGGAGGTGAGAAGCAGTTCTTGGTCGAATAATGAAAATCCTCTGGACAAGTGGAAGCCCTTACTTCTGAGGCAGGCATCGTGTCTTCCATCTAAAATTCTATCATTTGGGATGCTGCAGCAGGAGGATTGCTGCAAGTTTGAGGTTGGCCTGGGATGTATAATTCGATATTTTAGATTAACTAATTTTTATTTTACTCGTGAGTGTTTTGCCTGTGCATCTGTCTGTGCACCACCTGCTTGCTTGGCGTCTGCAGAGGTTAGAAGAGGCTCCAGATCTCCTGGAATTAATATTACAGATGAACCTGGGTGGTGGTGCACTCAGGAGGCAGAGGCAGGGGGATCCCTGAGTGAGGTCAGTTTGTTCTACAGAGCAAGTTCCAGGACAGCCAAGGCCACACAGAGAATCGTGTTTCAAAAACAATAACAAAAATGAACAAAGAAAGGAAGAAAGAAAGAAAAGAACTTACAGATGGTTGTGAGCCACTATGTGTGAGCTAGAAACGGAACCCAGATCCTCTGCAAGAGCAGCAAGTGCTCTTAACCACTGAGCATTCTGCCTGGTGCCAATGATACTGTAGTGTGTGTGTGTGTGTGTGTGTGTGTGTGTGTGTGTGTGTGTTTGGGATATGCTATAGAATGAATGCAGGATATTCTGGAGATAGAACAAAGGAAGGAAAGAAGGAAGGAGAGAGATATGGAGAAGAGGACTGAACCACAGAGTTAGAGTTAGGAGTTAGACAAGACCATCCATGAAGGACGGAAGAGCTGGATGGGATGTCGTTTTGTATTAAAGGGAAAGGGTGCACTGGGGAGATAGCCCAGCTCCTAAAAAGGGCTTGCCATACAAAAAAGAGGACCTGAGTTTAGATCACATATAAAAATCCAGGCAAGGAACCGCACACCTATCACCTCATATCTGGAGAAGCAGGGACGGGAAGAGCCTTGAGGCTTGCTGGTTGAGCAGGCTAGTCCAATCGTTCACCTTGGGTTCTGTCTCTCAAAAAAAGAAGGTGGAGAGCAACCTAAAAAAGGCATTGGCCAGTGTGGTGGTGCATGCCTTTAATTCCAGCTCTGGAGGCAGAGGCAGCTAGATCTCTGTGAGTTCAAGGCCAGCCTGGTCTAGTGAGCTCCAGAACAGGAAGAAAAAAGCAGGCATTTAGCATTAACCTGTGGCTTACATGTACACACACACACACACATACACACACATGAATGAATGGACAAAGCTTTAATGAGCATGTCTGTGTATGAGTAGTTGGTAAAGAGGGTCAGCACTGTTTCTTTGTTTTTGGTTTGGAGACAGGGTCTCTCTATGTAGCCTTAGCTGTCCTCCCAAGTACTAGGACTAAAGGTGTGGACCACTGCCAACCAGCCTATTTCTTATTGGGATCTGGACATATTCTATCTCAGTGGGTTAAGGCAGCTCTACGGAGGATTTTGTTTGGGGAGACTTTTTTTTTAAATTTATTATTGGTGTGTGCACATGTATGCACATGTTTGTGTGCATGCATGTACCATAGCTGCCCACCCCTTTCTTTTTTAAAATATAAATGTTGAATACTGAAGTATGTTTCTGCAGTAGCAGATCCTCTTTCATTGGGGTAATTAGATACCTGTTTGCTTGGCAGAACGCTGGAGACACGTGAACTCTCTTAGCTTCCTGTACACATGCATGCAGTTGTCCCGTTAACAGCATGACAGCACATAGCCCTGTTCGTCCAGTAAACATGTGTCCTTAGGGCTGAGCTGGTTAAGTTCACCAAGTCCATCCAGAATTAAGATCTGCACTCTGAAGCCAGCAGGGCGCTTCACTGAATAACGGTGCTCTTCACCAAACCTGATAACCTGCGTTCAGTTCCTACCACGGCAGGAGAGAGCCAGGTCACCTGAGTTGTCCTTTGACCTTTCTACACATGCTGTGATGATGGTACACACACACACACACACACACACACACACACACACAAAAGCATACACAAACACACACACATGCACAAGCACACACACATACTCACACACACAAGCACACACAAACACACACATACACACATTAAAAAAAAAAAATCTCAACAAACTGCATTCTGCCCAGCAGAAATGGACCCAGACAGCCAAGGAATGAACCCTTGGGTTTTTATAAGTTCTCCAATTATTGTCCCCTCTACCCTCTCCTTGGGACCCTCAAGCAGCTGAAGGAGACACTATGTGACCTCAGAAGGCAAGAGAGAACCTAAATGGAGGAGAATGTAGACAATGTGGGCTTGGCGAGGGGGGAATGTTGGGAATGAGCTGCGGTCCAGAGTTCAGATCTGCAAGCTTGCCTTGGCCCCTCCCTGACACCCTTCGTGAAAGATGAAGCTAGGAGACTCCCTGAGAGGGGCTCGTTGCTTTGGGAGTTATGATTTCTGCTTCTGAATCATATTGCTTTTCTGAGCCCATGTGTCTTATTATAGCTAGAAAGATTTCATCCAGTCTTGCAGAGGCTGCAGCGAAGCAAACATACTGTCAAAATACTCCCTATACATAGGACCCAATGGGACTGCAGAGTCAGCTGTTTTTATTATCAAACCACTCAACCATATGCTTGGCGAGGCATTTTGTTTGTGCCTTTGTTTTTCTGTTACAGGGGGTGGAACCCATGGCCTTGGGTACGGTTGGCAAGTACTCTGCCACTGAGTTATAACCCCAAATGTCTTTTTACTTATTATTTTTGAGGTAGTATCTCTTTAATTTGCCCAGGATGGCCTGGAACCCGCTCTGTAGCCCAAGCCAACCTTGAACTTGAGATCCTCCTGCTTCAGCTCCGAAAATAGCTGAGACTACAGGCCTTGGAGCAGAGTATTTGGGAGGAAACTCCTATCCAGTGCTCTTCAACAGTAAGTTCCTTCCAAAGATGATTTTTTAAAAAAACTCACTGATTTGATGTGGTATATTGTGAATCTTTTCCCAAGTGGAAATCTTTTTTCAGTAGTCACAGAGAACTCATTAAGTAGAGGGTTAGATTTCTGTGGTTCATTTGACAAACTCTCAGTTGATGGGCAGTTTGGGGCTTCCAACTTTTAGCATGGTATGCTTTTAAAAAACTTAATGGAAGCCAGATGGTGTGGTGAAGGTGACAGACAGTACATATCTTTAATCCCAGTGCTCAGGAGCCAGAGGAAAGGGGATCTCTGTGAGTTCAAGGCCAGCCTGGTCTACACAGCAAGTTCCGGGACAGACAGGACTATAAAGAGAAACTCTGTCTTAAAAAAAACAAAACAAAATTTAATGAGAATTTCTGGAAGGACACTCAGGAAATGTATATTTGTGACAAGCCCCAGGAGACAGAGATGAAGAACTCGGGGACAGGGGACAGGAGGGGACCAATCTTTTACTTTTTTAAAATTTATTTTATTTTATCTTATTTTTCTTGAGACAAGGTGTCTCTTTGTAGCTTTGACTGTCCTGGAACTTGCTAGGTAGACTTGATAGCCTCAAACTCAGAAATCTGCCTGCCTCTGCCTTTGAGGCCTGGGATTATAGGCAAGCGCCGTCACTAGCTGGCCAATCTTTCTATTTTTTAAATACTTAACTTTAATATTTTATTATTACTATTTATTTGATTTATTATTATTCAGTAAATAAAATATTTAGTTTAAAATAAATTTAACGTATTTATTCCAAAATAAGTGATACATTTAAAATTACATTTATTTATTGGTGTGTGAGTGTGTGTGTGTGTGTGTGTGTGTGAGTGTGTGTGTGAGTGTGTGTGTGAGTGTGTGAGTGTGTGAGTGTGTATGTGTGTGAGTGTGTGAGTGTGTGTGTGTGAGTGTGTGAGTGTGTGTGAGAGTGTGTGTGTGTGTGTGAGTGTGTGTGAGTGTGTATGTGTGAGTGTGTGTGTGAGTTGTGAGTGTGTGTGTGAGTGTGTGTGAGTGTGTGAGTGTGTGTGAGTGTGTGAGTGTGTGAGTGTGTGAGTATGTGTGAGTGTGTGAGTGTGTGTGTGAGTATGTGAGTGTGTGTGTGTGTGTGTGTGTGTGTGAAGGTCAGACTATAACTTGCAGGAGTATGTTGCCTCCTCTCTTTCTACCACGTAGATCCTGAAAACTGAACTCAGACGATCAGGCTTCATGCTAACGCCTTTCTTCACAAAGCACCTCAGCAGCCATGTACAACTGTCTTCACTGTCTTCTACATCTTCTGATACTTGTAAAACTCTGTGTGAAATCTAGTTTAGCTCTTTTTCTACCAGGCTAGTCTCTCCCCTCTCTCTCCCTCCCTCCTTCCATTCCTCCCTTCATCCCTTCCTTTCTCTCTCCCTCCTTCCATTCCTCCCTCCATCCCTTCCTCTCTCCCTCCCTCCTTCCCTTTCTCTCTCCATACCTTCCCTCCTCTCTCCCTCCCTCCTTCCCTTCCTCTCTCCATACCTTCCTTCCTCTCTCCCTCCCTCCTTCCTTTCCTCCCCTACTTTGTTCCTTCCTTACCTCTAGCCCCTTGCTTTACTAGTCACCACAACACATCCTTTGCTGACCACTGACTAGGTGATGAGAATCTTATTGAACAGTACCATAGGCCCTATCGTCACCCAGGATCTTACCTAAAAGGAACTGGAGCCTTAGGAAGATGCCACATAGGAATATCCTGCCTAAAATCCAGACTCAGATCTGCTTAGCTGAAGCTAAGTTATAAGAACACATTTTATTAACTATACTGGGGAGCTCCTCACAAAATTAGGTGCATGTATTTATCTACCAAACCTCTAAAAGCACTAAGGAGAGATTGCCCAGTGGTTAGGAACACTAACTGCTCTTTCGGAGGATCTGGATTTGATTCCCACCCTACATGGCAGCTCACAGCTGTCTGCAAGTCCAGTGCTAGGGGCTCTGATGCCCTCTTCTGGCCTTCTTGGGCACCAGGCACACATGTGGTATATTTATATGAACACGGGCAAAATGCTCAGACCCATAAAATAAAGATAAAATCTTTTTAAAGAAGCATTAAAGCCAGGTGCAGTGGTGGATGCCTTTAATCCCAGTACTCGGGAGGAAGGGGCAGTTGGATCTTTGTGAGTTTGAAGCCGGTGTGGTTTACCTAGCAAGTTTCAGGACCGCCAGGGCTGTGCAGCGAGACTCCATCTCAATAGGACAGCAACAAAAGAGCATTAAAATTGTGAAACACGTTATTTAAGGCATGATGACAAAGCCAGGGTTTGCTGCATAGTCTGTAGAAGAATGGGGCCTTTGACCCCTGTAGAAGTGCACCCTGAGCATGGCCTTCTCAGGGGAATACACTGGAAGCCATAATCAATGGCAGAGGGACCTTTGGATTTAGCTTGAAGACACCACCCAGAGACCTGCCAGCCCCGGGTGGGTCTGGTTTAAGGGCTCAGAGAAAAGCTGTGAGACTCCCAGGGACCCCACACAGAACAAGCGTTCCTGGTTGTTGCTATGGACACAAGAAGAAAGGACAGGATTACAAGAAAGAAATAACCACGAAGCCTGCAATTTGAGATGAGATCAGGGTAGGCCAGGTGGAGTAACAGCTGACGGTCTGCCATGCGTTCTCACAAAGCCCCTGCTACCCCAAGATAGAAAGGGCATTTTATCAACAGGCCTCAATCACATCAGCTTTTTTTCCCCCTGGTGACAACCCAGGCAGGAATCTAGAAATTATCTTTAAATAAACCTGTCCCCTCCTTCATGGAGATTGCTCTCACTGCCAGGGGGACGCTTTATTAGAATGTCCCTGATAAACTTTACTATTTCTAAAGCTTTGCCACATGCACAGAGCAGGCAAGGGCTGAACACCACCCCCGGCCCCGTCTGGCTGTCAGATATAACCTCTCTCAGCACAGGTCCTTACCAAGCATCTTGGGGAGGGAAGCTGCCTTTGAAGAGCAGACCCAGGAAGCAAGGGAGAGGGTTCTAGGTCAGTAGGCTCTGTCCAGAGTAGAGTGTTAGAGGACACACACTTGAGCTGAAACAGTCTTAGTAAGCCAGGCCAGGTGTGGTGACTCACACCTTTAATCCCAGCAGGAGGCAGAGGCAGGGACAGGGGCAGAGGGTCAGGGAGCAGGGGGGAAGGGGGCAGAGGGGAAGGGGGCAGGGGGGCAGGGGGCAGGGGGGCAGGGGGCAGGGGGGCAGGGGGGCAGGGGGCAGAGGGGCAGGGGGCAGAGGGACAGGGGGCAGGGGGCAGAGGGGTAGAGGGGCAGAGGCAGGCAGGTCTCTGTGAATTTGAGGCTAGCTTAGTCTCCATATTGAGTTTTAGGCTGGCCAGGGAAACATAGTAAGACCCTGTCTCAACAAAACAAAACAAAAACTAATCATAGCAATTCAGAATAAAAGATGAGAGAGATTTTGTCTACCATCCTTTCCACATTTGTATTCAGAATGTTCATGAATTACTATTATTGTTGTTGTTGTTGTTATTATTATTATTATTATTATTATTATTATTGGTATTTTGACTGCCTGTGGTTTTGCAGCATGTGTATGCAGTGCCCACAGAGGCCAGGAGATGCCATCTGATGTCCTGGGACTCAAGTTATAAACATCGTGAGTAACCAAGTGGGTGCTAGGAATCCAACCCAGGTCCTCTGGGAGAACAGGCAGCTCCTGGTGGCCGCACCATCTCTCCAGTTCTGCATATTGTGCTAAAGTTAACTACAAAGATTTGGGGCGGAGAAATGGCTCAGAGGTTAACTGCTTGCATAAGGGGCAGACTTCAGATCTCTAGAATCCACGTAAAAGCGAGGCAGGCCTCTTATAATTCCAGCCTCAAGGAGGTGGACACAGGGACTCCCCAAAGCAAGCTGGCTAGACTAGCCACATCCGTGGGTCTCTAGTTGACTGAAAGACTCTGTCTCAGCGAGTAAGATGGTAGAGTAATCAGGGTGGTTCCTGACACACATACACAAAACTTTCGAGCACTTGCATACAACACACACACAAAAGTGGGGGGGGGGGGATGAACCATATACAGGCTAGCAAGATGGCTAACAAAAGTGCTTACTGTTAAAAGCTATGGGATCTTTGTGAGTTTGGAGTTTGAAGCCATCCTGGTCTACAAAGTGAGTTCCAGGATAGTTAGGGCTACACAGAAAAACCCTGACTTGAAAAACATTTTTTTTAAAAAGAAAACAATAGGATCTAAGGTCAAATACACATTTGTGTGAAAGCTGGGGTGGCTACACATTCCTGCAACCCCAGTTTCCACAGGCCAGCTAGCCCAGCTGAACTGGTAAGCGTTAGGTTTGGTGAGAGTCTATTAAAAAGTAAAATACAGGGGGCTGGAGAGATGGCTCAGCGGTTAAGAGCACTGACTGCTCTTCCAGAGGTCCTGAGTTCAAATCCCAGCAACCATGTGATGGCTCACAACCATCTGTAATGAGATCTAATGCCTTCTTCCTGTGTGTCTGAAGACAACTATGATGTACTTAATATATATAAAAAATTTTAAAGTAAAATACAAAGGTGGAAAGCTATGAAAGACATCTGATGTGCTCCTCTGGGCTCTGAACATTCTTTCTCTTACACAGGCACAGAGAGAGAGAGAGAATTAACTACATCCTAGCACAAGCAGCCATTTGCATGGGCTAGGTGGGTGAGATGTGCATGGGATGGGAGTTATGTTCTGTACAAGTGCCCACCTGTCCCCAGACAGTAAATCTCCACCTCCAGACACTGCCATTCTCATGACCCTGGATATCTGGCTTTCAAGTCACAGCTTAAGTCTGTTTTTGTGTGTGCGTGTATGTGTGTGTGTGTGTGAGAGAGAGAGAGAGAGAGAGAGACAGAGAGAGAGACAGAGAGAGAGACAGAGAGACAGAGAGAGAGAAAGAGAGAAAGACAGAGAGACAGAGACAGAGAAAGACAAAGAGATAGCAGAGAGACAGGGACAGGGTCAGAGAGAGAAACTGGGGAGGTCAGAGAACAGAGTTTGAGAGTCAGTTCTCTGCTCCCCACGTGTAGGTTTTGGGGACTGTACTGCAGATGTCAGGGTTAACAGCAAGCACCTTTCCTTGCTGGCTGTGCCATCCCACTGCCCATATACATGGACTTCCAGACATTTGAGTTCAGGTCCATAATGGCTGACAGACTTTCTTTGATGAATCAAGACTAGCTCATACGTCAAGGTTTCTTTTTTTATTTAAGCTTTCATACTTAAAAAAAAAACAAAAAACAAAACAAAACAAAACAAAAAAAAAAACTTCCCTCAAGGAGAAAAAAAAAAAAAAAGCACATTGTGTTCAAATTAATTGCTAAGAAACGAGAAAGTAGTGACTTTTGGAGGGCCACAAGCTACTGAACTGTCTAGGACGCTTTTATCTTCTCAGAATAGCTTCTCTCTCTCTCTCTCTCTCTCTCTCTCTCTCTCTCTCTCTCTAAATATAATACAGCTTCTCTATTTTGTATATATAAGTACACTGTAGCTGTCTTCAGACACACCAGAAGAGGGCATCAGATCCCATTACAGATTGTTGTGAGCCACCATGTAGTTGCTGGGACTTGAACTCAGGACCTGGAAGAGTAGTCAGTGTTCTTAACTGCTGAGCCATCTCTCCAGCCCACTTTTTTCTCTTTTTAATGGTTAATATTTCTCTTATTAAGAATGTGTATATTAGAAGAAGTTCAAATATTTGTCTTCAGGGAATCCACTTTGTCATCTTAGATGGTGTCTTAGTTAGGGTAGTTATCGCTGTGATGAAACACCATGACCAAAGCAACTGGGGAAGGAACGGGTCTATTTGGCTTACACTTCCACATCACAGTCCACTACTGAGGGAAGTCAGGACAGGAGCTCAAACAAGGAACCTGGAGGCAGGAGCTGATGCAGAGGCCATGGAGGGGTGCTTCTCATTGGCTTGCTCCCCATGGCTTGTCAGCCTACTTTCTTACAGAACCTAGGACCACCAGCCCAAGGATGGTATCTCCTACAATGGTCTCGGGCCTTCCCCATCAATCACAAATTAAGAAAATGCCCTACAAGCTTGTGTACAGCCAGATCTTATGGAGGTATTTTCTCAGTTTAGGGTTTCTCCTCTCCAATGACTCTAGCCTGTGTTGACATAAAACCAGCTACCAGTACAAACAGACAGGTGGCCATCTTCTCCTCTTCCTTTGTAAGCATGGAAGACCTTTACTACTGAACTATACCCCCTACTCAGCCCCTCCCCCTCCCCCTGTTCTTGCTTTCTTTCTTGACCAGGTCTCTTTTTGAAGATCTATTTATTATGTATAGTGTTCTGCCTGCATGTGCTCCTGCAGCCAGAAGAGGGCAGCATATCTGATTACAGATGATTGTGAGCCACCACATGGTTGCTGGGAATTGAACTCAGGACCTCTGGAAGAGCAGCCAGTGCTCTTAACCTCTGAGCTATTTATCTAGCCAACAAGGTCTCATGCAGCCCAGGATAGCCTGGACTCTCTAAATAGTTAAGAGATTACCTTGAACATTGGGTATCTCTTCCTCTACTTTCCTGAGTATTATTATTCCAAACACACACATCCAAGCTTGGTTTATGGGGTGCTGGGGCTCAGATCCTGTATATGCTAGCATTTACCAACTGAGGTACATATGCAGCCCCCCAAACACACATTATTCTTAATTCAAAAATTATGAGTCATACAAAACCAAACTAAACAAACAAAACAAACAAACAAAAAAACAAATCCAGTATTGTTTTGAATTTTTTCTTTCTCTTTTGTTTTTTTAGATTTACTTATTTTATAAGTACACTGTAGCTGTCTTCAGACACACCAGATCCCATTACAGATGGTTGTGAGCCACCATGTGGTTGCTGGGATTTGAACTCAGGACCTTCGAAAGAACAATCAGTGACCTTAACCACTGAGCCATCTCTCCAGCCCCCATTTTTCTTTTTAAAACTTTTATTCTTTAATCTTTATTACAGTCTAGACTTTAACCCTATCCTGGTCCACCCTCCGACTATTCCACATCTCACACCTTCACCCTCTCCTGTCTCCAACAGGATATCTACTCCACCACTCAACCAGACCTCCCTACACCTTGAGACCCCAAGTCTCTTCAGAGTTAGGTGCATCTTCTCTGACTGAGTTCAGACCTGGCAGTCCTCTGCTGTATATGTGTTGGGGGCCTCATCAGTTGGTGTATGCTGCTTGGTTGGTAGCTCAGTATCGGAGAGATCCTGGGGATCCAGGTTAGTTGAGACTGCTGGTCCTCCTACAGGATCACTCTCCTCCTCAGCTTCTTCCAGCTTTTCCCTAATTCAACCACAGGGGTCACCATTGGTTCTGTCCATTGGTTGAGTGTAAGAATATTTTATTTAGTAACTTTCCCCTTATTCCTAAGTAATATGCTTATAACTAAGTAATTTGGTCTTTTCTTCATTTAGGTTTGTTGTTCTGAGACAGGGTCTCACTTTGGGGTCCAGAAGACCATGAACTCACTATGTAGACGAGCAGGCCTCGAACTCACAGAGATCGACCTCCCGAGTGCTGGGACTAAGATGTGCACCGCACCACCATGAGGAATTTCTTTAAAATTTACTTCACTGGGTCTGGAGAGATGGCTCAGTGCTTAAAAGTACCCAGTACTCTTGTATAGGACCTGAGTTTGGATACTAGCTCCTACATGGCAGGTCATAACTATTCATAACTCCAGTTCCAGGGAATACAGAGCTCTCTTCTGGCCTCTCTGAATACCAGGCACTCACATGGTACATATGCATACATGCAGGTAAAACCCCTATATACATAAAACTAAATGAATCTTCAGATTGGAGCTCACTGGTTTCATTCTGATGTTAACATATGCTCCCCTTTTCCAATAAATCCACCAGAGGATACCAGCGGGGCATATATATATATACCAGAGAATTTACGGTCAGGCAGGTTCTGGGGTAGACACTGCCAACAAAAGCTCAATTACTTTGGCACCTACAGACAGACATATAGTGAGAATTCTGGAATTTTGGTTTCTTTGAAAAACACAGAAATATTATAAGAATGTGCTTTTGTTTTAATTCTATGTGTGGGGGTGCGGGGCTGCTTCCCATGTTCCGTGTCAGCTGACTATGATTTGCTTCGTGCACCACCAGAGGCGTATTTTTGCCATTTTGCCATTTGGAACTCTGGGAACTTTTCAGAGGGTATAAATGCTAGATCCCCAATAGGTGGTGTGGGTGGGTTGTTGGTTGTTACTGGTCACAGTTTGTTAAGTAGTCTTGCTCGAAGGAGAAAAAGAAGAAATTAGATATCCTGACAGCTAAGATCAAACTTGCCTCAAGGAACTCGACACCCCTAATCAACAGGAAGTAGTCTAAGGATAACATTGCCCCTGGGCTTTATTCAGGGATCTCTTTCTTTTCCTCTCTATACTTTTTCTCTCTCATCTAGTGTTAGGGAGTTGGAAGAGTGGAAGAAATGGGTGGATAAGGGTGGAAGAAAGAAGAACCTACCAAGTAGCAAAAGACAAGTGATACAGACATCTTTGCTGAAGAGTCTCTTCTACAACCCTGGACTGACCCAACTGTTTACCAAGGATAAGAAAGCAAAGTGTTGGGCTGGAGAGATGACTCAGCGGTTAAGAGCACTGACTGCTCTTCTAGAGGTCCTGAGTTCAAATCCCAGCAACCACATGGTGGCTCACAACCATCTATCATGGGATCTGATGCCCTCTTTTGGCCTGCAGGTATACACGCAGATAGGGGACTCATATATATTAATAAACAAACCTTTTAAAAGGAAGAAAGGAAGGAAGGAAAGAAGGAAGGTGAAGTCTTGTACCTTCAAGATAAGCTTGGCTTTCCCTTCATAGCCGGTGAGTCAGAATGGTAACATTTGAATCCTCTAGGATTATCCAGGGTGGGTGTGGTAGGCACCCGTTCTCTAAATTGCAATGTCCTTCCTTTATAAACCCAGACACACAGAAATCAACTCCTCATCTCTCCCATAGTGAAGGGATTGATGAATGATGGGTTTAGAGTTTATTTTCAGCCCAAGGTCCACTTCTTTCGTGAACCCGAGTAAAGCCCTTTGCCTATCTGCCCCACATTCCTGCCTGCTAGAAAGCAGATACAATGTCACTAATCTGCAGCTCACTGATGGGCGAAAGACGAGGGGCCGGCTTTGGCAAAGAGCCTTGGAGGATCTTAACGAAATGAGTGTCAATTCCGGGATTTAGTCTGAGAATTGTAAACAGACCTGAACTTCAGCCCAATAAAGTCACTCAGGAGTTGTAAAGTTCCTGTGGTTCTGAACGTGCTGGCCACACCCCATGATAAAATCAAAACAAAACCACGGCAACAAGCGTGTTTGTTGGCCTTCTCACCTAAGAAAACTGCCTGGCTGTCGTCTCCTCCCAAGGACAGGAGTATGCACTGCACGGGTGCTCTGGTCTCCCAGCCTAACTCCCTTGTTTACTACTGACACTGATCATACAGCCAGGACTTTGCCAAGTGGCCCTTGGGTCCAGCCCTTTTGTGGGAGAAAGTGGCAAGGGTAGAGAAAATAGTGACAATTTGGACATCTGACACAATCAACCTGGCAAGGGGTTGTCAAAATATAAACAGGACAACCTTAAGAACTTGAGAGGTCTCAGGTACTGTCCTCAAACCTGTCCTCAGAACAGGTCCCTCTCTCAGCTTCCTGCCCCTGTTCTGAGACTCTCTGGTCCTGCAGATTCCCAAGCCAATTTCCAGTCTATGTGCCCTGTATCTGGAAGGTAAAAAGGCCTCTGGGAGGAGGGACCCATCCCTATGACAGGATGTAGACTCAACCCGAAAGCAAGACTTTGCAACAGTTGAAGGGTTGGGAAAGGTATTAATTAGCCCTCTGTTTGCTTGACTTCTGAAATCCTAATTGTTTTCAATAAGCATATCATAACGCTAGGTACTGAGGACACCTCTAGCCACCAACCTGTCCCCTTGAAAATTCCCACCCTTGATTAGAAGTCCTGCAGGGCAAAATGGTGCAGGTGACAGATGGATGCACTGACTGGCTCTCTTAGGAAAAGAGGAAGTACTAGGAATGAGCTTTGATACAGGCTGCCACTGGCAACAGTTTCTCCTCTGTTGGGAGGCATCACCCACCAAGTCTCAGAGATCATTCCTCACTACTTGGTGCACTAGAAGTTGGCAGGACTCCTGGACCAAGGAGGGGCTGACTGTGCTACTCAAGAAATCTCTGGAGAGACGACTCTACAGTTAAGAGCAAGCGCTGCTCTGGCAGAGGGCTGGAATTCAGTTCCCAGCACTCATATTAGGCAGGTCACAGGTATGCATCTCCAGGTCACAGGAATCCGACAACCTCTTCTGGCCTCCACTGACACACATGTATTACCTCAAAATAAATGAACCCTAATGAACAAATCCTAGGGAAGGCTTTTTTGGTCCTGAGGCAGAAGCAACGTGACAGGAAATGTCATCCCTTAGGAAGTGTCAACTGCATGTACCCTGCAGCCACTTTCAGAGGTCAGCTTGTGGTAAATGACACTCTTACTGAGGCCACCCGGGCCAGTGGAATATATAACACCTGTCACTCATCGACTCTGTGACGGAACACCTAAACTCAAGAGGGTAACAGCTGCAGTGCCCAGTTCATCTTGAGGATTTTGGCTCATCATAAAATAAATGTCCTGTTTTGTTTTGTTTTTTGTTTTTTTTTTTTTTTTTTCAACATCCAAAGCTTTTATATTAACAGTAAGACCCAGGGTTAGCTTTTGTAGCCTCAGCTGGCCCTTTGGTCTTCGGCAAGCTCGAACTTCCGGCGTTTGGAACGGACATAGGGTTTGGTGTGGCTGTGTGGAGTTCCTGGGGCTTTGCCAAAGAGTCAGTACACCTCTTGGCCCTTCCGAGGACCAGACAGGAGCACAGTGCCTCGGCCCTTGGGACACTCCAGGGCCGGCTGGTCAAAGGTGAGAATCTTATCCCCATCCTTGAGGATGGGAGTTCGGGGCCAGCAGCGCACACACCTTCAGCTTGGGCACTTCCAGAATCCAGACATCATCTGTGACGGTCCCCACAGCCACAGCGGTTTTGTTCTCTCAGTCAGGAAGCTTCATCTATCAGATTATTCAGGACAGGGACAGAGGTTAGGGCTAATGCAGCTCACAAATAACCTTTTCATACAACCTGACTGAAGGCAGAGTTGGTCCGTCTGTCCAGAAACCTGTACGGCTTGACTGGCAGCCACAGGTAGATGTCCTGGCTCTTGGGCTTCTTGCGATTAACCTTTTTTGTTTTTTGTTTTTTTAAATAAAGATTTATTTATTTATTTTATGTATGAGTACACTGTCGATATCTTCAGACACACCAGAAGAGGGCATCGGATCCTGTTACAAATGGTGGTGAGCCACCATGTGGTTGCTGGGAATTGAACTAAGGACCTCTGAGTCATCTCTCCAGCCCCTCAATAAAGGTATTTTACAGGCCCATAGACAGCCACACGGTCCATGTGAATAGCCCTGGCCTTTCACATCACACTGACCACTCTGAGTCCTGTCACACGATGCATGGAGTGTGCTTCTACACTTACTGAACTTCCATCTTCTCATCTCTGAAATGAGGATGACAGTGGTTTTGTAGACACTTGGAGCATGGCGTGAGTACCTGGTAACCCAGAATAAGGGTTAAACTATGCAGGGTTGAGATACTGAATCAGCCTCATACCCACTGACAGATAAAATGTGCTGTAGTTACGCTAGCGGGTTCTTATTTAACTGTAAAGAATACAATCCTGGTATTTGCCTCGTCGTTGAGGTAGAGGACAGTGCGCTAACTGAAATAAGCTGGTTACTTACAGAGAGACAAATGCCGTATGCCACAGTGAAAGCCAAGTTGGTCTGAGCGTGGAAGAGTGATCATTGCGAATGACCAAGGAGAAGAGAGGAACGCAAGATTGGTGACAGTATGGATTGGATGTAGGGTGCCTGCACACTTGTCTCAACATTTGGTTGTTAGCAGGGGGCATTGTTTTGGAATTTGTTTATTATTTGTTTTTGAAACAGGAGCTTACTCTGTAGCCCGCACTGGTCTGGAAGTCACTATATGACCCAGGCTGTCCTGGAACTCATAGTAATCCTCCTGCCTTAGTCTCCCAAGTGTTTAGATTATAGGAATTAGCCACCATGTAGATTTCGTTTGCATCCAACCTTAGAAAACCACGCTTGCCAAAGCTATATGAGTGTGCTGGGCACTGTGACTGTGCCCGGCACCGCTCTGCATGCTGGGAAACAGCAATCACTAAAATGCTTGCAATTTCCTGTTCATACGAAGCTCGGATCTCGGGAATACACAAAAAAACGCGTGGCAAGCGGAGATCAGGGTTCTGGAAAAGAAAAGGTTAGCCTTAGGGAGACTGGGGTGACTGGGAATGTGTGAGGCAGGAGGTCAGGGGAGGCCTCTCAGAGAAGGGGGAATTCTGAGATGAAAAACTCCCAGGGGAGGCAGCGATGGTCATCGGAGTAACTGCTACAAAAAAGGAAACGAGCCGGTGGCTGGAAACGTGAGCTGAGGGAGGGTGGGCAGGAAGTGTGGAAACACAGCCAGGCCTGGGGGCTGGAGTATCCTCCAAGACAGTGCCTCTGGGTACCCATGAGTGGGTCCTCCACTGCACCAGTAGGGATAGTTCTGCATCGCATCCAATGACAGAGTGTAATTCCTTAGGGTAGATCCTAAGATACCCTGACTTCCTGCTTTGCTCTCCCTCACTCGATGGATTCTCAGAGGAGCCTGTAGCTCTGTCCTGGGGTCAGACAACTCTACAGAGGGGCCATGAATGGGAACAGAGGCTTCTGGTCATCTAACTGCATTCCATATGGATTTTAACTGGCTTTTCCAGCCTCTACAAGCTTTCCGGCTGGGGCTGGAAACATGACTAAGTGGTTAACAGTGCTTACTGCTCCTTACAGAACACCCAGGGTGGATTCCCAGCACCCACCCTCGGTGGTTCACAACTGCCTAGAGCTCCAGTTCCAAGGGATCTGATGTACGCACGGGGCACAGAGACACATAAAATACACCTTACTTTTTTATTTTTCAGGAGGAGCATTCAGATAACTACAGCCCTGCTAACATCTTATTATTTGGCTTTTGTTCTGAGACAGGGTCTCATGTAGCCCAGGCTGATCACAAACAAACTCCCTAGAGAGCTGAGGCTGGCTTTGAGCTTCTGAGCTTCTTGTTTTCATCTCTGCATTGTTGGGCTTATAGGCATGTGCCACTGTGCCTTGATCTTTTGTATGCGTTCATGTCAGTGTGTGTGTGTGTGTGTGTGTGTGTGTGTATCTGTGTGCACACACACATGTGATTGCATGCACTTGAGCACGAGTGTACATGTGAAGGTCAGAGGACAACCTCTGGGGTCATTTGTTCCTCTGGTGCCATCTGCCTTCTTTTTTTTTTTTTTTTTTTTTTTTTTTTTTTAAAGACAAGGTTTCTCAACACCCTGGAACTCAACCTAACAGGCCAGACTGACTGGTTAGCCAAGAGTTCCAGGAATCCAGCTGTCTTTGACTCCTCAGCTTGGGGATTATAAACACACTATTACACCTGGGTTTTTGTCTTTTGTTTTTACTTTTCTTTTTTTTTTAAATGAATGAAGGAAAGGTACCTAAGATGTCATGTTTCATCTTCAGGGCTGGGCGTTCACAGTGCCATTTGTGCAAAGGGGAGAACTGGAAGGAGCTCTTCCAGGGAAGAAGCTGTGGATTGTGTGTGAGAGCTTTATCTGCTTGGTTAAGACATGCAAGAGGAGATGTCAAAGGAGCATCTGGACACATGAGGAGCAGCTAGACATGTGAGGAGCATCTGGACATGTGAGGAGTAGCTGAACACGTGAGGAGTAGCTGGACACATGAGGAGTAGCTGGACACGTGGGGATCTGGGCTGCAGGACAGAACACAGGACCCAAGAATATGCAGCTCACCATCTGAAGAGCGGGGGACTAAAAACAAGATGTGCTGGCTCACACCTGTAATCCCAGCACTGGGAATGCTGAGGCAGGAGGATTGCTATGATTTTGAAGCCAGCCTGGGCTACGTAGGGCATTCTAGGCTAACCTAGTTTACAGAGTGAGACACACACACACACATTCCTGTCTCCAAAATAAACACTTATAAACGCCGTGAGAGTAGATTTATTCAATAAGAGAGATGGCAGCAGACAAGAGGGGCCTGGAGTATGCTCATATCATGGAGAGGGGGGAGGGGGGAGGGTAAGTGGTACCCAGAAGCTAAAACCAGGGCTAGGGTCATAGTTCAGTTGGTCAAGTGTTTGGCAATGGAGACCAGAATTCAACCCCTAGAACCTTGTTTTTTTTTTTTTTTTTTAAAACAAAAACCAAAAACAAAACCTGGGCATGATTACGTGTGCATATAAACCTGGCAGTGATAGGGAGGTAAGCAGACCCCTGCCCCAGGGCCAGTGTAGCTTGGCCTGTAGCTCCAGGCCAGGGAGAGACAACCAAACACAAACCTAGATGGTGGTGATAGAGGGATGGAGGAACATGAGAGGTTCTCCTCTGCCCTCCACCCGCAGGCAGACACCTCCACACAGAAACACAGAAAAGCTGGGGCTAGAGAGATGGCTCAGTGGTTAAGATAGCAATCGACTCTTGCTTGGGACCCAGGTTCAGTTCCCAGCACCATAGTGGAGAGCTCAGGGTCACCTCTGACTCCAGCTCTAGGTGATCTGACCTCTACAGGCTCCTGCACACACACACACACACACACACACACACACACACACACACACACACACACACACAGCCAGGTGGCAGGAGTGGAGTAATCTAAAAAAACTCTCCCTCATAAACCAATTGAGACAATGTCTCAATCTGTAACCCTTCCTAATTTAACAAGTCCTATACCACCCAGGCTGAATTCCTGGCAATACTCCTGCCTCAGCTTCCCAAGTGATGGGATTACAGGTATGCATGGGCACACCCAACAGAGAAAGTATTTTCTAAGAGGGAGAGGAGTGAGCGTAGTCATGGTTTCCATTGCGGTAATGTAACCCCACGGGGAGGAATGGGTTAATTCCGCACAGTTCATCTCTGAGGAAAATCAGGGCTGGACTTGAAGCACTGAGGCAGGGTAGGAACATGGAGCAGGAGCTGATACAGAAGCTATGGAAGGGTGTGCTTACGGCTTGCTTCCCGTGGCTAACACAGCTTGCTTTCTCGTACACCCCAAGACCACCAGGTCAGGGATGACACCACCCACAATGGTGTGAGCCCTCCTTCATTAATCACTAATAAAGAAAATGTCTTACAGGCCTACCCACACAGCCCAGGCATTTTTCTCAGCTGAGGCTCTCTCCCTCCCTCCCTCCGCTTGTGAGACCCGATCTTCCCATCTTCCTCTGTCCCAAAATAATGGTTTTGGTTGCAGAAACTGTAGCTGTTGTTCTGCATGGACCAGATAATTCACGGACAAAGAGCACTCCGCAGCAGGATGTTTCTTTGTCCCTTTGATGTCTTCCATCCTGTTTTGACTAGCATGTCTCCCTTTATAGATGACTCAGTGTTCCATTGGACTGGCAGGAAGCTCACTACCTCTTCCAGTGAGCACACATCTACCAAGTCAGACCAACTCAGTTTTAGAGGCCCTATTCTTAGTGACAACTGTACAAAAAAAAAAAAAACAGTTTTGATAGCACAGGGGAAATCCCTTGGTTTTTTATGTTTTGTTTGTTTCTTTCTTTCCAAAGATATCTTTGAAGGGTCTTTGGTACTCATGACAGGTCCTGGCTCCCAGCTAAATTGGATGCTTTAGGGATTCTCTCACAACCCCTCTGATGCAGTTACTGGTCCAACAGTATTGATCGAGATATGGGATACATACATCCCTGCATCTCTTTTCAATAAACCCAGCTGCTTACACAAGGAGCCTGCTTAAGTGACCATCTCTACAGAGCAGGGAGATGCAAGGATTTACACAGAAGAAACAGAAGCAGGTTTTAAAAAAAGATTTATTTTTGTTTGTTTAATGTATCTGAGTGCTCTATCTGCATGTATACCTGCATACCAGAAGAGGGTGTCAGACCCCCAATTGTAGATGATTGTGAGCCACCATGTAGTTGCTGGGAGAACCTCTGGAAGAGCAGCTGGTTCTCTAGCCCCCCCCCCCAAGAAGTTTTAAATTCCACGTCAGAGAATTTTGCTCTAAAGGCCTCTGCCATTTACATGTTTGAGACTCCAAATTTCTCCTACAGTCCATAGCTTCCCTTTCTCTTTCCTCTCTTCCCATTAAAATTTTAGGTGAGTCTGGTGATGGTAGTCCAAGCAGTGACTGCACACACAGCATTGATCCCAGCACTCCAGAGGCAGAGGCAGGCAGATCTCAAGTTCAAGTCTAGCCTTGTCTGCAGAGTGAGGTTGAGGACAGCCAGGTCTACCCAGAGCAATCCTGTCCCAAGAATCAAAATAAAACAATAAAATGTTTAATTAGATGTATTTATTTCTAGATTATTTCATGTATGAGTGTTTTGCTTGCATGTTTATATTACCATCATGCATGCCTGGTGTCCATGTCTGTATGTACCACATGCATGCCTGGTGCCTGTTAAAGCCAGAAGAGGACACTGGATCTTCTGGGACAGGAGTTAGGATTAGGGTTAGGGTTAGGGTTAGAGTTAGGGTTAGGGTTAGGGTTAGGGTTAGGGTTAGGTGGTTGTGAGCCATCTCGTAAGTGCTGGGAACCCAACCTGGTTCTTCTGCAAGAGCAACAAGTGCTCTGAACTGTTGAGTCATCTCTCCGGTACCTGAGAGGAATTGATTTTTATTTTTTTATTTGTTCTTTTTGCACTTTTTATTATGCGTGTGTATTTGAGCACACTTTTGCACATGTGGAGGTCAGGAGACAACTTGTGGATATTGGTTCTCTCCTACCATGTGGTCCAGGAAATTGACTCCCTGTCTTGGTGGCAAGTATTTTAACCCACTGAGCCATCTCCCCAGGCCCCTTCGGATGTTTATCTACTTACTCACGGCTGTGCACAATACTCTCTGCACACACAGAGCTTTGGATTTCTTTCCTGGAGTTGTATTACCATAAGGAATGGTAGTCGTGACAAAGAGTTAATCACTCTGTGTTTTGTTATCTGATGTCATCTGGCCCAGTACAGAAATCCTCACACTGCACACTGCCTTCCGAGAGTCACGTGTTAATGTACCATTTTCACCGAGGCCTCGGCACTGTTCAGTTTTATTATTTCATGTGACTGAAGAGATGGGAAACGAACTCTGAGGTCTTTCCAGTTCAATGTTCTTCGTTTGCTAGGAAAATAAAACCTTTTCTTCCTCCAAAAAAACTCCTTACATTTGCTTTCTTCTCAGCTGTCTACTTGTCCTTTGATATTTGATTTTTTTTTTTTTTTTTTTTAAGAGCCAGAAAGTGCCTGAAACGTCGACTGTGACAATAGGGCACAGTATCAGCGATTCGGGGCACGTGGATCCTCACCCGGCTGTTTCTGACCAGGGATCTCGTCGTTTTAGCTCAGCTGAATTAAAAGCATTTCAGCATGAAGATCTTTAACATAAACAAAAATTTATTTTTATTTATGAATGTGTCTTTGTGTGTCTCAGTGCCCTTGAAGAGGGTGTTGGATACTCCGAGGCTGGAGTTACAGGTGGTTGGGAGCCACCTCTCAGGACCCCTGGAAGACAAATGCTCTTACGTGCCCTGCCGTGCCGTTTTTACAGTCCTGCAGCGCAAAGATATTAAACCATCCCTCCTGTTACGTTTAGGCAAATGACTAGGTGGAAAAGATGGCGCAATGATGAAGGATGCTCCGGTGGGCGGGGGGAGGGGGCGGGGCTTGTTCCAGCTTGCAGGTGGCTCAGCGTGTCGATCCTTGCTAAAAATCTCTGAATCAGGCCTGAATCACTCGTGTTTTCTGACTCACTTCTTAACTCCCTGTGGTGTGGTCTTTACCAAGGGTGTTGTCTACCTGATGCACTCACTGCTTACCATTTCTTTTTGAGACATGTTCTTACTCTTTTAGCCCATCGCACGTTCCGTAGCACAAATATGGATGCCCGGGGAATCCGTTCCCATCTCCACGGTGCGGAGGTTGGTTTTCTCTTTTTTCTGTTGAGCTGTGAATTCCAGGCCAGCTGGTTCACCAGCCTCTGGGCAATTTTCCTGCCTCTTCCTCCTATATTCCTGGAGGGTTGCTAAGCTTACAGTCAGTGCACCATAGCATCCAGCTTTTTACCTGGGTTCTGGGAATTGAACCTGGGTCAACTACTAGTGTGGCTAGCACATCCCAGCACAGAGATTCCCACTGGATGCCATCTCTCTAACCTAACTGTCCTTTTTCTGGAGACAGGGTCTTCAAAATCGGGAGAAGGCTGTTTCTGTGGCTTCTTTGCAGCGTTCTGGACACTTGCTATGGCAGAATATTGGTCTGCTTAAGGGACTGTCGTTTCCACCAGAATATTAATAATCAGACAATAGAGTGCCTCTCAGTTTGTTCACTACTGGATTCCCAGTGTCTAGCCTATTGCTGGCACTTCCTAGGGACTGTCAGGTGGAACAACAAGGAAGTCTGTCATTAGGTTTCTTTCAGTGCTAGGGATGGAACAGAGAGGGTTTAACTCCTGAGCCACACCCCAGCTATTATTAATCAGCTTTATGTATACTTCTTTAAAAATAATGATAATTATTATTATTGCTAGTGGAGGTGGTGGTGATGGTAGTGGTGGTGTGTGTATGCATTCATTCACCTTCCCACAGAGGCCAGAAGATAGGATCAGAGCCCCTGGAGCTAAGTTAAAGGCAGTGGTGAGCCATCCGATGTGAGTGCTGGGAACCAAACTCTGTCTCTGGAGAACAGCAAGTGCTCCTAACTTCCGAGCCATTTCTCTAGCCTCTTGTATATGTTTTGGGTGGTGTGAGTCCCTGGGGTTTGAACCTCTGCATGCAGAGGCACAAACTCACCTCTACTCACAGCCTCCACAGGTCGATTTTGAAAGGGTCATTCCACTGATTTACCAGCATTTGAGCCACATGTTCTGAAGTCATGAGACACTTATTTTCCAAACATATCCTGTGAGCACCAGGACACCCAATGGAGAAAGCAGCAGGTCTCTGTTTAGCAAACTGAGCTGAAGTTGTTGGGTGCCCAGCTGGCTAGTCCGACAGAGGCATGTCACCTGGACCAGATCATGTGATTCCCAAGGGTCTTTTCCTCTTCTACCTCCCACATTCCCACTCTTCTTTCTGCTCTCCTTTGTTTTAGGGGGAGAGAAGATCTGTGGATGTTTCTATATTTAGGGAGAAATACCCAGTGGACATGAAGGAACTAGAGATGCCGGAATGGGCACCAACTGGACCCTACCGGTCCCTACACAGAACCATGCCTTGAATCGCAGCACTCAGGAGACAGGGGCAGGCAGATCTCTGAGTCTGAGGCCAGCCTAGTCTAGAGTTCTAGGATAGCCAGAACTACACAGAGAAGCCATGTCCTGAAAAAAACCAAACCAAACACAACAACAAAAATTCTGTACTTCATTTCTTCTCTCCCCATTCTAAGAAAAGTCCTTTCTTTTTTATTTCTATCTCATGTAGCCCTTGCTGGCCTGGAACTCACAGAGATGCACCTGCCTCTACTTCTCCAGTGCTGGGATTAATGACACATGCTGCTCTACCTGAAAGGAATTCTATTTTTCCCTGTCTCTTTTAAAATTGTGTGTGTGTGTACGCATTTAAGGAGGTTAGAAGAGGGATTGGAGCTGAAGTTACATGTTACATGAGGTGTTTTTCTTTTTTTTTTTTTTTAAAGAATTGTTTATTTATTTCATGTACACTGTAGCTGTCTTCAGACACACCAGAAGAGGACTGTAGCTGTCTTCAGACACACCAGAAGAGGGCATCAGATCCCATTCAGATGGTTGTGAGCCACCATGTGGTTGCTGGGAATTGAACTCAGGACCTCTGGAAGAGCAGTCAGTGCTCTCAACCGCTGAGCCATCTCTCTAGCTGGAGGTGGGAATTGTCATGTGGATGCTGGGATCTGATTCCCTGGTCCTCTGTGAGATCAGCAAGGACTTAACCACTGAGCCATCCTAACCTGCTTGGTTCTCAAATTAACAGCAGCAGAGAGGCATCTGAAAGAAATTTTATCTCACCTAATCTAATCGGCCAGAATGCTTTTTAAAAAATGCTTTATTATTTTTATTTTATGTACGCTGATGTTTTTAGTGCATATATGTCTGTGTGAGGGTGTCAAATCCCCTGGAGCTGAAGTTTCAAACACTTGTGAGTTGTCATGTGGTGCTGGGAATTGAACCTGGGTCCTTTGGAAGAGCTTAAGTGCTCTTAAGTGCTGAGCCATCTCTCCACTTCCTGGTCAGAATACTTATCCACTCTGTCCTAAAGTTGTTCTTTCTCTCCCTCCAAACTTCCTCCAACTCAGAGCATTCTGGCCCCTTTTCTTCCTACTTCTTTTCCCCTCACTCTTCTTCCTTTCTTCTGTCTTTCTTTCTTTCCTCTCCCTCTCTCTCTGAGGTAGATCTCACGTAGCTCAGGCTGGCCTCTAACTCACTGTGTCACTGAAGGATGATCATGTCTTCTGATTCAACTGCTAGTATCACAGATCTGCCCCAGCACTATGGGCTTCTGTGGTGGGGGTGGGGATGGGGATGGGATGGGAATGGGGTGGGGGTGGACAAAACGCAGGCTTCGGTCATTCTAGGCAAGCACTCTACCAACTGAGCTATGCCCACAGCCCTCTTCCTTCTTTTAAGGGACATCCTTTTCTTGTTTGGCTGCACATACTTGTCCCAGCCTTTGCAAATGGCGGCAGGAAGATGAGGAATTCACAGTCATCTTAGGCATAGTAAATAAGAGGCCAGCCTGAGCTATGCTATGAAACTGAAACAAAAATAAAAAGTAAGAAAAACAATGAGTGTGTGTGGTGGTGTGGCGTATTAATTCTACTACCCAGGAGGCAGAGACCGGTAGATCTCAATGCCAGTCTGGTCTGCAAGGCAAATTTCAGGACATCCAAAGCTACATAGAGATACCCTTTCTCAAAGACAAAAACCAACAATAACAAAAACCCACTACCAGCAACAAAAACCCAAACCTACAAGGCAAGCCTGATAACCTGAGTTCAGTTCTCAAACCCACGGTAGTATGAGACAACCGATTCCTTGTTGTGTTATGTTATTTATTTTAATTTAGAACATGTACTATGGAGTTCATGAGCACCCCAAATAATAACCAACTAAATTTTAAAAATCACCACCAGTAGGGCGGGAGGTGCACGCCTTTAATCCCAGCATTCAGGAGGCAGGTGGATCTCTAGGAGTTTGAGGCTAGCCTGGTCTATAAGTCAGTGCCTCGACAGCCAAAGCTACACGGTGAGATCCTGTCTTTAAAAACCAGACCACCACCAACAAAACAAAACCAGAAATCATCATCACCACATCAAAACCCTAAAGAATGTTCACAGCTCTGGAAACTAACCACTCGAAAACTGCAGGCATCCTACCGGCTAGTAGCTGTCTATCCTTTCCCAGGTCAGTCAGAACTGAGGAAGGTTCCAGGGACAACCCTCCTCAGTTCTGCCTCTCTCCTGACCTGGCCCTGGCAACAGTGTCCCCAGCAGGTGGGCGGAGGGAAAGAGACTGTACATTCATGAATTATTAATATTGTTTTCTGTCAAAGTATAACCCAGGCGGTGAGCAAGGTGATACAATTATCCACAGGCAGTTGTGAGAAGACAGAGGGAAGAGGCCTACTTGATCTGAAAGGGTGATAAGGAACCAATCGGGAAGTCAGGAGGGCAGGAAGTGCATTTCAGAGACAAGGTCAGCCAAGACCTCAAGATGACAGCAGTAGCCCATGAGGTTGGCAAGCAAGAAACTAAGGACACAGTGATGGCTCCTCCTCATCAGAACACTGAGGGAGAAAAAGAGAGACAGGTGGTGGAAGGCCTCAGGCCAATTTCCGGGGCCATTTTGGAGAGACGGAAGATGCTTTAGAAAAATGAAGGATTGCATAGCTAGCCGCTTTGAATGGCTAAAAGGCCTTGGGAAGGCTGTCCAGGGTGCTCTGGAGTCATTGGCAGGTTTGAGCATGAGTCATTTACTTTTTCAGCAATGTCTTTTGGGGCGGGAGAGACTGACCTGGGGAGAATGTCAGGAGCAAAGGAGTATCTCCCAGACCTTTAAACTGGCAGACACTCAGTTCAAGTTCACTGAAGCAATATTCAAAAAGTCTGTAAATGGTGCCCAGAGACATACATGGCTCAGAGGGGCCACGATGCAATAGGAAGTGAGGCTGGGCGTGGTGGTGCACACCTTTAGTCTCAGCCCTTGAAGGGCAGAGGCAGGTGAATCATGGTGAGTCTGAAGCCAGCCTGGTCTACATAGTGAGTTCGAGGCTAACTAGGGCTACATAGTGAACCTATCTCAAACAAAACAAAACAGTATGAAGTAGAGTAATGTATTGGCTAGTTTTATGCTAATGTGACATAGCTAGAGTCATCAGAGCGGAGGGAGTCTCTGTTGAGAAAATGCCTTCATAAGATCAGGCTGTATGCAAGACTAGAGGGCATTTTCTTAGTGATTGATGGGGGAGGGCCCAACCCATTGTGCCTGGAGCTGTCGCTGGGCTGGTGGTCTTGGCGTCTATAAAGAAGCAGGCTGAGCAAGCCATGAGAATTAAGCCAGTAAGTAGTACTTCTCCATGGCTTCTACGTTAGTTCCTGCCTCTAGGTCCCTGCCCTAATTGAGTTCCTGTCCTGACTTCCTTTGATGATGAACTGTGATGTGGAAGTGGAAGCCGATTAAACCCTTTCTTCTCAAGTTATTTTGGTCATGAGTTTTATTACAGCTATAATAATTCTAAGTAAGAGGCTGGAGAGATGGCTCAGAAGAACACTGACTACTCTTCCAGAGGTCCTCAGTTCAATTCCCAGCAACCACATGGTGGCTCACAATCATCTGTAATGGGATCTGATGCCCTCTTCTAGTGTGTCTGAAGAAGCTAAAGAATACTCACATATACATAAATAAATCAATCTTAAATTAAAAAAAAAAAACCCTCTAATTAAAACAAGCTGGTATCAGAAGTGGGGTATTTCTATGACAGACCTGAACATGTTTTTGAGAGGCCTGGGAAGGATGACTTTGGAACTTGGGCTAGAAAAGCCATTGGGGGTTGAGAGCTTAGTGAGCTGTCCTGTAGGAGCCCACGGTGAAAATGTGGAGAGCAGTGCGGACAACAGAGGCCTGGCTTGTGACAGTTTGGAGGGAAGCAAAGACTTTGGGGTCTTTGGTATGAAGAATCTGTGGTGTTTGCTTAGCTGGGGCTGAGGAATCAGCTGTGATTGACAAGGGAGCAGAACCACTAAAGTAAGACCTTTGCTTTGTTGGGACAATGGATGCTGATCATCTGGGGCTGAGGAATCAGATGTGATTAAGAAGAGACTAATGCCGTTAGGTTGAAATCTTCTGTGAAGTGTTTCCAGAGAGAACACAGAAGCTGTGCTCCAGAAGCAGCCCAGGTCGTACCTTGTGCTGGCAGCTGGACTTGCTAGGATTTTTTTTTTTTTTTTAAGTACAGAATAAAGTTTATTCAGGGCATGAGGAGGGGAGTTAGGGGCAGAGAGAGAAGAGAGTAGAGAAGGAGAGGGGGCTATGAGCACGTGGAGGGTAAAGAGAGAGAAGGGGAGGGAGAGCGGGAGAGTAAAAAGCAGGAACACAAGAGCTGGACTTTCTAGTATTAAGTCACCCAGGTGGTACTGGTTTTGAAAGCACAAAGGGGTCGTGGAAAGCAGCCGAGGTTTGGCACCGTGAGAGGTTTAGAGAGGCTTCTGAGGCTGCACCAGCCTCAGTGGTAGTTAAAGGCGCAGGATTGAAAGGGTCCTATGGAGAAGTTGCAACTTGGCACCAGGGAGAAAGCCCAGGAGAGGCTATTGGTGAAGGTGCATCTCTGTTGTCGTGCAGACCCCAGCATTTTGGAGATGCCGGTGCCGTGACCACCGAGAAGAGCAGCAGCGGTGGAGTGGAGCCAGTCTGAGCCTAGAAGAAGCCGTTTGTACTGCAGGGCCAGAACTGGAGAATTGACCCACGCGCTTTGGAAGAGCCCGAGTGAATCCCAGATAATTGGACTCTGAGTTATTTATAGTATTGGAGTTTGTTTTTGCTTTGTTCAGATTGTGCCTGGGCCCTGGTTCTTCCCCCGTGAAGGAAGAGTGTATTTATTTATTTTGGAGATAATTTGTTTTATATTTTGATATTGGTAACATGTCATCTTGGGGATAAACAAAAGTGATATTTGTCTGTCAAACTGACAAGGGATCAGTTATATGGGATAGGTTTTTTTTTTAAAGATTTATTATAGTTATGAGTACACTGTAGCTGTCTTCAGACACATCAGAAGAGGGCATCAGATCTTATTACAGATGGTTGTGAGCCACCATGTGGTTGCTGGGAATTGAACTCAGTTCCTCTGGAAGAGTAGTTAGTGCTCTTAACCACCAAGCCATTTCTCTAGCCCTATGAGCTAGTTTTATGTCAACTTGATACAAGCTAGAGTCATCAGAAAGAAGGGAACCTTAAGTGAGAAAATAGCCCCATAAGTTCTGGGCGTAGGTAAGTGGTAAGCCTGTAGGACATTTGGAGAAGGTGGGCCTACTGTGGGTGGGGCCATCCCTGGGCCTGGCTTCTATAAGAAAGGCTGAGAAAGCCATAGGGAGCTAGCCAGTAAGTGGCACCTCCTTATGGCTTCTGCATCAGCTCCCGACACCAGGTTCCTGCTCAGTCTGAGTTCTTGTGCTGACTGGGCTCTTATCTTCACTTCCTTGATGATGCTGTGATATGGAAGTGTAAGCTGAATCAAGCCTTTCCTCCATGTTTTGTGGAATGAAGTAGAAAGACCTAAGACACAGGTAATTAACCAGTTCTGTTTAACCAACAGGGAAGTAGTGTTGGGAAGGGAGTGCTAGGGGCAAACTTTCAGACAGGAAAAGCCCCCAGAGCTACTGAACAAAGCTCTCCAGCATCTTTAAGACTGTAGTGAATTCATTGGGGTAGTGAGGCCTGAAAATGGATACATGTCTCCATGATGTCTGAGCATCTGTGGTGGAGACATTTGGACTTCTCCATCTGTAATGATAAACTGCAGATGTTTGTGTTGAAGGAAGGTAACGTCTTTCTGTGAGTGTTTAAGGTAGCAGCTGAACTAGTTTAAACAGTTAAGTCAGTAAAATGGCTTCTTGTCTGGGTGAAAAGAGGAATTTTAAATTACATGATTAAATTCATTAATATAAAGAAAGGGCCCTTCCTTCCCAGGGCCAGTTATGACCCTTTCTGACTTCATAAACAGAAAAAAAATTTTTTTCTTTTTTTAAAAAGCAGTTCTTCCAGACTTAGATCTCTGGGAAAATGGAAGTAAATACTGACACAGGCTTATTTTGTTTTCCCAAGAGAGGGTTCCCAAGCGATTTCTCTAATTAGTCTAGGAAAAAAAAATTGTTTTGAAGCTTGCTTTTCCTTTTAGATTTCAAATGAACTAAGGGTGAAATAACAGTCTTGCTTTAGATTCTCCACCTTTGGCTTGTACATAGTGTAAGTCGTGAGGGACTTTTAAAAATAAGGAAGAACTAAAGAAAATACAGATAAGGCGATTTTGCAAGGGACTTATTAAAAAATAAAAAAAGGAGGAAGTAGCACCTGCTTTAGAGAAATTTAGTGGGTAACTAATGGAAAGGACATTGTGTGATCACCTATAGTCAGGTTTTCTAGAACTGAAAACGCGGGAACGTCGATAGGACCCAGGCTTCCCCTTATCACTTTATAGAGTAATAATCACACAATTCCGCCAGGCTCCCAGAGGACCTGTTGAAGTTACAGCTGAGCGCACCAAGAAGCCAATAACAAATCAGAAAGTTTCTCCCACCTCAAATTTCAACCAATCAGCTTCGGGAACTTTGGCTGGTTGGCCGGCGCGTCTGTTGCTGGGGGAAGACGGCAAGCCTCTTCAGCGTTGCCCACAACGGACATGGCTGCGGCCCTTGGAGGCGGGGATGTGAAGTGAGGAGGGGGCAGGGAGGGGAAAGGACGCGGGCGAGGAAGACCGTCCGAGGGGGCCCGGGTAAGTACGAGAAGGCCCGCGGTCCGAAGTGGGGAGCAAGGGGGCGTGGGGCTCGGCCTGATGCGCCCTCTGAGTACTTACCCAAGGCGAGGAGCGTCTGGGGTGTGCACCTAGCAAGTGGCACCAAAGGGGGGTGTCCCTCTATGGTGGAGTGGAGGGGCCGGCCGGCGCCTGCCTCCAACTCCTGTTGGGCTCCTTCCCTCAGGTCCTCACGGGTTTTTTTGTTTTGTTTTGTTTTCTTATTTCCCCTCTCTGTCCTGGCTTGCTGGTTGCCGGCGTCCCTCCTCAGAAATAAAGGTTGTGTCCAACAAAGAATCCTTGGCCCAGGTTCGCTGTGGCTGGGCCTCGGGCCAGAGGGCTGCGGGTCCTGATGCCATGAGTGTTTATTTGTAGGCCTCTGGGTGTCCCCGGCCCAAATAAAGACAGTTTTCTCGCACAGCACGTGCTGTGCTCGCCGCCCCGAGCTGACAGAGTCTTTGCGCCCGCCTGCCCGCCCTGCTAGACACTGTGAGGGACTTCCAGTTCATTGCAAGGCTGCGATGTTGCAGTTGGGGTGTGCTCCCCGCCCCCCTGCTTTTAGAGTCACATAAAGATGCTTCGGAAACATGCATGGCACCACAGCATTTGCAGTTCTGTTAAAGCAATTTCCTTGTTAAGCCCTCTTCTTTTCTTTTTTTCCTTACTTGGAAACCCTAAAGTCAAAAGCCTAGTTTTCTATAACGTCAAATAAGAGTGAGGGAGGGAAAAAAACAAGTTTGACAATCGCTTCCAGAATCAGACCATTGTACAATGTAGGCGCATCCTGGAGCAGTTCAGACAGGTTCCACGGACACTCTGCAGGGTAATTTCACCCGCTTCTTAGGGGCCGTCATTTCTGTTAGGTTCTCTCTTGGCAGAATTACAAGCGGGGAAACCTAGATTCTGACTAAGGCTGCGTTAACAAGTCACCCCTTTGATAACCAGTCCCCCAGGTCGTTAGAGAGGTAACTGGCCTTGAGTGTCCACCTCTGCTCATTTCCATTTGGTAGAAGACCTCACAGATGAGGATTAGAAGACAGACAAGAGGCTGACCAGGCAGGGAGATGGAGAGAAACCAGAAAGCACTTCTATTTTAAGTGACGAGGCAGTGCCAGTTCCCTGGGATCAACCATTTGGAAGGCTTACCTTAACAGTAAAGGTCACAGTCCTTGGCTCCTCCCTGCTACTTTCCCCTAAATTGGACTTCAGAACCAATTTCTATACATCACTCAAATGCTTACTGCCTACACCCAAGGTATTTATTTAACCCATCCTGGCCAGTCAGGTGTAAGCTGGAAAGACCTGCAGGGCCTCTAAGGACATCCCTGATTTCCAAGTGAGAGGGCTCCCCTGGTCTCCCCCCGGCACCTTCAGGTAACCGGTAACCCAATGTTGGTGTTTCTCGTTCTGTTGCTGTTGTGTCTGTTCTGTTCCCAGCAGGGTTATCCATGGCTGAAATGATAGGTTTCTTTCAAATGGTCTGAAAGTCTAGTTTGCCAGCAGGCCTAGGTGAAGTAAAGGTTAGGCCATGGCTGAAACTGGAATGTTTTCCTTCATGAAGACTCAGCTGGTGTGGTTTGGTGGTCAGGGGTTTGTTTACTAATCAGCCTGACCTGTGGCTGCCCGGTTGGTAGTAAACAGTGCTGGTCACGTGGTGTGGGAAGAAGACTAAGGGCCAGATTTCCACCCAATCTTGACGATCCTTCCTCACTCTGGTAAATTTCACCGGTGGAGTTTTAATGTAACTGTGTGACCACGGTTCTATAATTTCGGGATCCATTTGAAGAAGTCTCTTGTGATATGCAGCCTTTAAAGGAGGTTCTAAAAAAAAAAAAAAAAAACCTACCAGGAAACAAGGAAAGATGTTCTTGGAGAGAGACACAGCAGTGAACACCAGACCATAAACCTGCTCTGAGCTGCAGCAGACTCAATAGACAGCACCACTTTGGTAATGTTAGGCAGAGCTAGAGTTTGCTGTGGGTTTTTGTTTGTTTGTTTGTTTGTTTTTTAGTGGTGGCAAAATATACATTTCGTGAGATTTAGCACAAGGTCTGTTTGGCACATTTGGATTCTTGTACTACCATCACGACCACCCATTTCTAGAATGTCTTTATTTTCTTAGCCTGAAATTACCATTGAATTCTAACTCTCTACTTGCCACTGTTCCTACCCTTTGGCAACTTGCCTTACACTTTCTGTCTCTGTTGTTTTTCAATGTTCTGGAAAACTCATCTAGGAGACTTTGACATTTTTAGTTTTCACTGGAAACTGGGTGGTGGTGGTTATGCCTTTAATCCCACTACTTGGGAGGCAGAGGCAGACAGATCTCTGTGAGTTCGAGGCCAGCCTGGTTTAGAAAGCAAGTTCCAGAACAGCCAGGGCTACAGAGAGAGACCCTGTCTTGAAAAACCAAAAAGAAAAAAAAAATATAAATTCATTGTACCTAATCTGTGTCACATAAGGGTGAGCTCACATAAATGTCTGTGTCTGTCATAGATTTGAGCAACCCCCTACCCCACCCTACCCCATCCCTCTCTCATTTCTCTTCCTTATCCTCTAGAGCAGTGGTTCTCAACCTTCCTCATGCTGCGGCCCTTTAATACAATTCCTCACGTGATTTTTTTTTTTTTTTTTTTTTGCATCTGCAAAATTTAGGAGCTAAGAACAAGAGAAAAATACAGTATTTGAGACAGGCTGGATTCAGTTAATACGATTCTCTCTAGTTATATCCATTTTATCCATTTTCCTGCAAGCAAAATAACTTTGTTCTTCACAGCTGAAAAAAAAAAAAAACAAAACAAAAAAACCCCTGGTGTCTACATAGCGCAGTTTCCTTCTCCCTCCTCCTGCTGTTGGCCACCGAGGCTGGTCCCTTAACTCAGCTGTTTTGAACAGTGCTGGTCAACGGGGACATGCAAGTGCCCTTGGTCTTGACTTGGAGTCTTTCAGGATAAAATACCATCTAGCTGGCCCACGTGTTAGATCCGTTTTGAGGTTTTTGTTTGTTTTGTTTTTTGTTTTTCAAGGCAGGGTCTCTCTGTAGCTCTAGGCTGCCCTGAGACTTACTCTAGACCCGGTTGGCCTCAGACTCAGAGACTTGCCTGTCTCTGCCTCCTCAGTACTTGGATAAAAGGCACTGCCACTACAGCTGGCCTGGCCATTTCCAATCTTTTGACAGGCTTCCATAGTGGATTTCCTTAGTGGCTGAGTGGTTTTTATCCCCCAGCAGTGGATGTCGGTTCCTTGTCCATGTCTTGGTCAGCATTCCCCGTCACTTACTTTCCGAACAACTGCCACTCTGATTCAGGAGAGATGGAGTCTCAATCTAGTTTTGGTTTGCGTTTCTCTGATGGTTAGTTTTCCGTATGTTTATTGGGTATCTGCATCCTATCTTTAGAGAACTAGCTGTCTGTTTTGTAAGCCTTTCATTGGCTTGGTGGTTTGGTTTCCTGTTGGCTAGATTTTTGAGTTCTTTGTATATTCTCTATGTTAATGTTCTGTCTGAGGCCTAGCTAGCAAAGATTCCTCTCCTGTTCCTCAAGCTTGTCTTTTATTCCATTTAGTGTTGTCTTTTCTGCACAAGGGCCTTTGAAGGTCATGAGGTCCCTTGTGTGATTGCTGGCATCCTTTTTTTTTTTTTAAAAAAAAAATTCTGCATTGGAATATTTGGTCGCCTTTGGTAAAGACAGCTTTCCTTTCTCTACTGAATTCTCTTTGTACTTTTCTTGAAAAATCAATCGTCCAGAAATGTCTGGATCTATTTTTGGGACTCTGAAATACCAAGCCAATACCACAATGCTTTGAGTACTGTAGTGTTACAGTCCTTGACGTAAGGAGGGCTCCTGGAACTTTTGTGTGCTTTTCCTCCCTCTCCTTCACTCTCCCCCATCCCACATCTCCTCTTCTCCTCCTCTGACTTTCTTCCTTTTCTGCTCCTCTGAGTCTCAGTCTCACTTGATAGATGAGGCTGGTCTCTCTTTCTGCTTCTCATGTTTCCACATCTGGTTGCTGCTCTTTGGAAGCCTGTTGTATCATCCTGTTCTCCCCCTCCCCATTTTTTTTGAAATGTCTTTGTTGGCCAAGGTATCACTCTGCAGCCCAGGCTGGCCTGAACCTTGTAATGCAGAACAGGTTGTCTTTGAACACATGGCGATCCTCTTGCTTCAGGCTCCTTAGTGCTGAGATTATAGAGGTAAACCACCAGATCTGCCTTGTTCTCTGTTCTGTGTCGTGGGGGCTAGTGAGACAGTTCATCAGGTAAGGAGCTTTTCTCTCAAGCCCAGCCACCAGATTTGAATTCCTGCCCCACATGATGGAAAGATAGAGTGAACTCCTGCCTGGTGTCCTGACCTCCAAGTGTATGTCATGCATGTCTGTCATAGCTAGGAATGACAACCCGTGCCTTTAATCCCAGCACTTGGGTGGAGGGGCAGGTGAATGGCTGCAAGTTTTAGGCCAGCCAGTGCTGTCTCAAAAACAAAACTAGAAAGCAAATAGATGTGTGTTGTGCAACTGAACAAAGCATTCCAGGCACGCTGTGCTATAGACAGAGGTCGGATATCTTTCTTTCTTGTTGGGAAGAAGACAAGTCTGTTATATAGACTGAATGATAATGAATTTTGGGTAGCTAGGCTCACATACTGGAATTGCACTTGACTAAGTCATCTGTGGTAGTTCTGTCCAGTGGTTTTCAAGCCTGTGCTGAGGACTTAATACTCTTCCCGGTTAACCTGACCCTATCAGATCTGGCTCATCTTTGCAACCTGTTGAGCCTTCCTTGGATGTGGACTTCGACGTTTTTCCCAGGGTTATGTATGTTCTCTAAGAACTTGACTACCATACCATCTGATTCCTTACTTAAGCCATTGGCAAAAATGTTGACTAGAATGCAAAGGATAAACCGTGATAGCTTGCTGTTGAAAACCTAGATTCGCTATAGCGTTAACACACCAATTAGTTCCCTTTGTTTACTGATATTTAATTAAATATAGGCCCATCAAATGTTGATTGGTGTGCTGAGCAAAGCCACTGTGCAAGCCTAGCTAATGGAGATTATGTTAGAAGGGTCTAGATGGACAGACAACTTCCTACATCACATTCAACTAGAGCCTTGGACCTGACTTGGTTTTGTGGCCTTGGTTCTGAGCTCAGTAGCAAGAACAACCATCTTTTTTCCCTTGGCTCTTGCTGCAGCTCTGTTTGCTTTTTGTTGTTGTTTTTGTTGTTGTTTTTGTTTTTTGCTGCTTGTGTGGCAAACCAACAATTTCATACGTTACAATTTTATTACCTCAAAATGTTATCACTGTCTTCTAACTCTCTTGCTTGTCATGTCTTCCCTTTCTTCCTCTCATCTTTCTTTCTTCTTTAAACTCTGAAAAATCTTGGGAGTCACCTTAGTAACTGTCAGCGATTCCTCAAGGCTTCCTGGGAGGCTCAGCCTCAGTCCTTCGAAGAGGCCTTCCTGGTCTTTTAAATTACACTTTTATCTGTTGACTTTCTATGCATGTGTATGTATGCATGAGTATCATGGTGCACGTAGAAGTCAGAGAACAACTTGTGGGACAGCTCTCTCCTACCACGAAGGTCCTCAGGTCCTTAGGTTAGCCAGCAGGTTCCTTATCAGCTGAGCCATCTCACTAGCCCTTACTGATCTGTTTTTCTAGTGGCCCCCAAACTGTTTATATCGTAAATTTCTCTGTGGCTCATGCTCATTGTCCCATCCGTTTGGGAGGCCAAGAATGGAGGGTTGAGTTTGATGCTTTCTGTGTGACCCTGTGTGTGGGAACATGTGCTCACATTCCCAAGCCCCTGAGAAACTGAACCAAACCAAGCAGCTCTCTTTCCTGAGGAAGAGATGTTATGTCTTAGACTTTGGAAGCCACCATCCCTTATCCTCATGGACTTTCCTATGTTGTTTGCTTCCTGTTGCTGGAATAGAGAGAAGGTTTCTTTGTGGCTCGTGGTTTCACGGATGGACTCTTATCCGAGGTCCTCCTTTATGTCTGCCTTGTGCCTTGAGACTCGGTTAAGCCATTGAGTATTAACCACTCAGTTCTGCCTTCCACCTTACCACAGGGTAGTTCTCCTACATCAGGAGACTGAATTTGTTCATCCACCCTCCTGTGAATGGACACTTGAACTGGTTTGGGGCTATTTTGAATAAAAATTAAGGTAACTATTTTGCATATCTGTGTGTGTGTGCATGTGTATATGGATGCTCTCATCTGTGTGAGAGCATGTGTATATTCATACACACATGTGTGTGTACCAGAGGTTGATGTTGAGTGTCTTCAAGACAAGGTCTCTCTGTTTAGCCCTGGCTGTCCTGGAACTCATCCTACCCACTCTGTAGACCAAGCTAGCCTTGAGCTTACAGAGATCTGCCTGCTTCTGCCTCCCAAGTGCTGGGATTAAAGATGTACACCACCCAGTTTTCACCTTACATAGTGAAGAGGAGTTTCTCACCGAGCCGAAAGCATGGCTGTTTGACTAGTCTAGCTAGCCAGCTTGTTCTGACGAGTCTCTGTCTCTGCCTTCCAAGTGCCAGGGTCACAGGTGGGTTGCCACATTCACCTGGGCATCTAAGTGGATCCTGAGGGTCAGGACTCCAGCTCACACTTACATGGTACTTAACCTGAGACATCTCCCTGCCATGTCTGCTTTGTTGTTTTAAGGATTTGGGTCTGGAAAGATGGCAAAATGGTTCAGAGCACCTGTTGGTCTTCTAGGGAGTCAGAGTTTGGGTCCCAGCACCCACATGGTGGCTCCCAATTATCCTAACTCCAGTCCAGGGAATCTTCTGACTTCCTAGTGCACTAAGTATACTCATAATACACTTCCACACATGCAGGAAAACTCATAAACATAAACTCAACCAACCAACTTAACTTCTAAAGATTTATTTATTCATTTATTTACTGTGCCTGAATGTGCCATATGTACGGAGGTGCCTGCGGATACCACAAGGAGTTTGTTCCCCTAGAACTACATTACAGGTGTTTGTGAGCTGCCCCATGAAGGTGCTGGGACCTGAACCTGGCTCTTCTGTTAAAACAGCAGGTGTTCTTTACTGCTGAGCCATTTCTCCTGCTCCCTTTGGAAAAAAATTTTTTACACTTACATTTTGAAGACTTATGGATTTTTTTTATGCAGAAATGTTTTGCTTATGTGTATGTATGTACTCTTGGGGATCAAGAGAGGGTGCTTGATCCGGAGCTGGAGTTAAGAACAGCTCTGAGCCACCATATGGGTGCCGGGAATCGAACTATGGTAGTCAGAGGACAGCTTACAGTAAAAGTAGTCCGTTCCCCTTTTATATGTGGGTAGCAGACACTGAACTTAGCTCACCAGCCTTCGAAGCAAGGGCCCTCCATCCACTGAGCCATCTGGCTGGCTAGAAACCTAATTTCTTTTTTTTTTTTTTCTTGGATTTTTCTCTGTAGTTACATTTCAAATGTTAATCCCTCCCTCCCCACTCCCATCCCCCACACCCTGCCCTTGCTTCCAGGAAAGTGCTCCCTTTTTCAACCACCCTCTCTCACCTCAGCGCCTTGATATTTCCCTACACTGGGAAAATGAACCTTCACTGGACCAAAGGCCTCTCCTCCCATTGATGCCAGACAATGGTATCCTCTGCTACATATGCACCTGGAGCCATGGGTCTCTCCATGTGTACTCATTGGTTAGTGTTTTAGTCCATGGGAGCTCTGGAGGGTTTGGTTGGTTGATAATGTTGTTTTTCCCCTGGGGTTGCAGACCCTTTCAGCTCCTTCAGTCCTTTCTCTAGCTCCTTCATTGGGGTCCCTGTGTTCAGTTCAATGGTTGGCTGCAAGCATCCTCATCTGTATCAGTATGGCTCTGGCAGAGCCTCTGAGGAGGCATCCATATCAGGCTTCTGCCAGTAAGCACTTTTTGGCATCAGCAATAGTGCATGGGTTTGGTGGCTGCAGAAACCTAATTTTTATTTTATCCTTACAACTTTGTACTTGTAGATTCCTTGCCATTTTCTGTATTATTTATTCTGTAAACAGTGTCTTAATTTGGGTTTAATTGCTGTGAAAAGACACCATGACTAAGGCAACTATTATAAAGGGCACCATTTAATTGGGGCTGGCTTACAGGTTCAGAGGTTCAGTTCATTATCGTCATGGTGGGAAGCATGACAGCATCCAGCAGACATGGTGCTGGAGGAGCTGAGAATTCTACATCTTGATCCATGGTCAGCCAGGAGAGGACTATCTTTTGCAGACAGCCAGGAGGAGGGTCTTACTTCTGTACTGGGCAGAACTTGAGCACAGGACCTCAAAGCTCACCTCCACAGTGCCAACCTTCCTCCAATAAGGCCACACCTATTCTAATAGGGACACACCCCCTAATGGTGCCACTTCCCCTGGGCCGGGCATATTCAATCCACCACAGAGGCGGTCTTCCTTTAAAAAAATATTTTTGAAATTAAAATATAATTACATCATTTTCCCCTTTCCTATTCCTCCCTCCAACCCTTCCTATGTACCCTTCCTCAATCTCTCTCAAATTCATACCCTCCTTTATTGGTTTGTTGGTTTTGTTTTATTTGAGACAGGATTTCACTGTGTGGCCCTGTCTAGACTGGAACTCACTATGTGGACCAGACCATCTTCAAACTCATGGAGACCCACCTGCCTCAACAACCTTAGTACTTGGATGAAAGCCATGCTTCACAATAAAGCCTTTTTTTTCTTCAAATTGTTGTTACACACACACACAGTATAGACATGGGAATATGCATTCCTAAATACATATAACCTGCTCAGTTTACTTGTATGTAAATAATTTTAGGGCTATTTGGTATCGGATGACCAGTCTGGGGATTCTTCCCTGGGGAATACTGTTTCTCTCACTCTCAGAGATCCTTAGTCTCCTACAGTTCTAGGGCTGGGCCCCCGTGAGATCTCCCCTTTCCATGTTAGCATGTCTATTACTGGTGTCCGTGATCAGGTCTTGCTTAGGAAGTCATGTTGGTGAGGCATCATGGGTGCAACTTCCCTGACATTCCCAAGAGATGAAACCTCACAGCGAACTTCCTGTTTCTTTGGTCTTATAACGGTTCACCCACTGATCCGCTGTGAGCCCCGAGCCCGGGGTGTGGAAGCCGCACCACATCTGTCTCAGGATACTAGTTCTCTGCATTTGGATCTGTTGCCGTTTTCCAGAATGGCCTCCATCAGTCACAAGGAGACATTTCAAGCCAGTCTTCACACCTTCTGTTTATCTCATTCCACCTTGGCTTTGAGTTCTTATTTTTTCTTGTTAGATAACTTAATACGTACTCGTTTATCAAGTTTGTGTGTATGTGTTGTATGTGTGTGTGCACGTGTGTGCGTGTTCACTCATGGCCACCGTGCACACATGGAGGACAGAGGACAATTCATAGAAGTTGGTTCTCTCCTTCCATCATGTGGGTTCCAGGGTTCAGACTCAGGTTTGACAGTGTGAGTCTTTATTCCTAACCTAGGTGGACTTGATCGTCATTTCTTGTTGCTAATGAGAGTAATAGCTACTATTTATCAAGTACCAAATTATTGTGCCCCTTACATGTACTATTTTTACACAATTCTCACGACACTGCTGTGAAACATTACCACATCCATCCTAAGGACAAGTAGTGGAAGCTGAGAGGGACAAACCAGTTACCAAAATCATTCAGCGTTTGATACGTGTTGGAGCCGAGATTTGAACCCACATGCGCTCCTTTAGTTTGACACTTATGTTTTTTCACAGTGAGCTGTAGGCAGGGATGGCCCTTTAAGGATTCTGCTCCTGATTTCAGGTCAGATGTTAAGAACAGTCTTCCAGAATCCCATGTATGGAGTGATGGGAATACAGAGACTCTTAGAAAAATGTCATGTTCCTGGCTGCCCTCTGCACTGCTGTGGTTCCAGCTGGCCACAGTTATTTCCCTCTGGTTGTGTTGGCAGAAGGTAATAGGAACAATCCCCTTCTGGATCCTAGTGACTCTCTGCGTTTCATACCTTCATCAGCCCCTAGAGGGGTGGAGCGGTATGGGGACCTCAGCCATAGCTGTGACCATGGTTCAGGCTGCCTGGTCAGGGTGGCCTTGGGGAGTAGTGGTGTGGCCTCTAAGGATCCAGTTTTAGTTAGCTGCCAAAGATTGAATGTCACTGCTTTGTGAGGCCATGTCCAGCGTCACTATCTCTGACCCTGAGGGGATGGCTCAGCTTTGATTGAAGGGCCAGGCTGAAAGGAAGGGGTAGGGAGAGATTTGGCAGCCTGGCAGGTGACATCGGCTTGGGTCCCGCCTTGAAGAATTGGGTGGGACTTGGGAGTGAAGTTGGTGGCTTCAGACCTGAGCTTCCCGGCTGGCCCTCTGGACGTAGATTTTTAATTGTTTCTCGACAGCTCTTTTATGGGTCAGCTTTCCTGGGCCTCTGGTTTTCTCGTAATAAGGCTGGCTGCAGGCCCCAGAGAGAACTGCCCTCATCAGCAGGTTAGCGCTTTCTCCGAGAGGAGGCTTCTGGCTCCAAACCAGATTACTCAGTACCACTTTTTACTGAGGACATGCCCTGCTCTGAGGTTACGCAAGTTGTGTTGGCTGCCAGGATGAAGAGTGAGGGTCGGGGCTCAGGTGGGGCAGGCTGCTGAGGATCAAACCCAGGGCACAGCACATGCTCAGCATGCCTTCTGTCACATGTGTATGCCCAAATACCTGCTTGACATTTGTCACACTGGTTGTCAGGGTGGCTTGCTTGTTCCTTGCAGACTTTTGCCCATGGTGTCTCTGTCACCTACACAAGAGGCTCAGAAGACCTAGGGGCATGTGTGTGTGCTGTCAGTTGTGTCTGTGCACGTGGAAAGTGTGCCTGCTTCTGTGAGGTCTCTTTTCATCCCCTGCCCTGCAGTGTCCCTGATTACCTGACTCGTGTTAGACTCTGGATGACATTACTACTGACTTCAACCCCAGTGTTAAGACTGATATTCTTATGAATGCTCCACCTGTCTGCCGGGTGTCAGTGATTCAGAGCACACAGGGAGCCAATGCCTCTGAAAAGGAAGGTTGAAAGACAAGGACTGGCTCTCCCACCCAGGGCTGAGGCCTGAGGGGTGCTGCTGGAGGGAGGGCCAGGCCAGAGGGGTGCTGGTGGGCTGTGGCATAGTTGAGGTGTTACACAACAGTCTCTTAGCCCTGTGACCTCACTTACAGGATTTCTTTCCACTTTTCCCCCAGATGCTGTGACTGTGACACACTCACCGGGGTTTGTCCATGTTGGGGAGGAATCTTCCTTCCAGGTGTGACCACATTCATCTGGGCATGTCTGAAGTACCCTGGGCCCATGGACCTGAAGGAGAAGCATCTGGTGGGCCCCTGCTCTGTTGCCCTGTGACTGTTGTGGGGGTATCTCTATTGGGTTCTCCTCACCTAGGTTTGCTGGGAGACCTTCAGCTCAGGGTTTTACAGTGAGTGGGAGGCAGGGAGCTCTAAAAATTGTCAGGGATACAACTATGACCCCTTCTTACATTTAGCATTGTCTGGCTGGGATGAACAGGGTTTAAAGGTGGCCTAGTTAACACAGCTGCATGACAGCAGGCTTTCTGATTGGGTTTGATCCCAAGCCAGACTTGCCCAGAGCTGTGTAATTTGGTTTGTTTGTGCTGTGCTAGGGCTGTGCCCCAACCTGCCTGGCCGTGTTGAAGACTGTTGGGCACCCTGTCTGTGGTTAGGAACAAGCACCTCATCAGATTCCAAACACAGCTGTGTGTTAATCAACAGGATTGAGCTAGGTCTAGTGGTGCAGGTCTGTAATTCCACTTACTCTAGAGGCTGAGGCTGAGGCAGGAAAATTGCAAATTCAGGACCTGTCTGGACTACAAAGTGAGTTCAAGGCTGCCTTTGACAACTTTGTGGGTCGTCTCTCTGCCCCTTAAACCAGCCAGCCTTGAAGTCTGACCCTACACAGGGGCACAGTCTTTGGACGGAAGTAGACTTAGAATATTTCTCTCCTATGGCTAAGACTCTCCCCCCAACTCCCATAGGGTATCCTACTGATACCTGTTCACCAGATCATTCCCCTAGGGAATTTACGAGCACATGAGTCCTGGACTAGAAAGCCACATACCAGCACAGCCATGTTTATAGACCATTGGCCTTAGAAGCTGGGAAGATGGCTCCCAGCTTGTAGAGGATTGCAGTCTAGTTGAGGTTTTTAAATTTCTTTCTTCATTATGAATACGCATGTAATGGTGTGTGGAGGGCCACAGCATGCAGGTAGAGGTCGGAGGACAACTTTGTGGAGTTGGTTCTCTTCTTTCTTCTTTGCTTAGGTTCTGGGAATTAAACTTGGGTCATCAGATATAAATGGTGAGTGGAGTACTTTATCACTGAGAAGTCCTGCCAGCCCAGGAAGAACCTTAGAGAAAGGGGTTAGGAAGAGCTTATATGGTGACATTTGTTGCTCGGGTGGTCTGTAGTCAGCAGGGACAGTGGGTGAAGCGGGAAAAGCACTGTGTCGGTGCCCTCTGAGGTGTGCTGTGGAGCTGGGAGAGCTTTGCCTGTGCACTTTCCACACTGGCAGTGACTTCTTTCTCAGTGGCTTCAGCTGACAGTCCTCACAGAGACTGGCACAGAAGCCGACCCTGCCCATCCCTCTTTCCTGCTCCCAACAAAGACTTCCTGCCCTTAACCTCTGGACTGCCCAGCCCCTCCTTTCTGTCCCCATTCAACGGTTTGGCATCCCCCCCCACCCCCGCAGGGAGGTACACAGGCCTGCTGGGGGAGGGGAGAGGCTGGCCTGAGCTGGGAGGCTCTCTGTTCCCTTCTAGCAGCTGGAGAGGGTGTAGTCTAGGAGACAGAGGGCCCTGGAGAAACACGCTCAGCCTCCAGCCTGCTCTCAAGCCAAGGGACCCATTAGGTTGTCCCCACTCCATGGACTGTTATTCATAGTGTCATACTGAAGATGGCCTGCCCATTAGCAGAGGAATGTCCAACCCCCTCCTAGTGCCTTACCTCTTTCTTCACCCAAGTACCTGTGCTGACTTCTTTTATATCAAACTAGCGGCCCAGAGCCATGTTTTTAGAGCCCTAGTCACCTAGGCCCTGCTTTTGCCTGTGTCTGAGCTTGGTGACACACTCCTTTAACCTCAGCACTCAGGAGTCAGGCAGGTCACTTGAGTTTGAGGCCAACCTGGTCTCCATATATAGCTTTTTGGTTTTTTGTTTTCAAAACAGCCAGAGCTATATAGAAAGACTCTGTTTCAAACAAACAAACAAACAAACAAACAAGCAAATCAAACCAAGAAAAGATCCAGGTACCCTCAGATCCCTGGTGTACCTCAGTGCAGGGTTGCCCTTAGTGGATCTCCATGTTACCTGGAAGAAAGGTGTTGAAATCCTATGAAACCCTTTTATCTGGCTCTTGAGAGGCTACTGGGTTCTTCCTCCCGTCAAACTCCTGAGCCTCCTAGAAGTCCCTGCTGGTTCCTTGCCCTCCTTCCTGCAGCTCTCAGCATGGGGAGAAGCTGCTGTTGACTGGGTTGGCAGGGGACTCTGGTGGATGATACGCTCAGTCACAGTGGGGCTCCCAACCTTGCCCAGTGATGTGGGCCTCAGTGAACAGGTAGTTTGGGAAGAGAGCCAGTGTTTGTGTCCCTCATGGTACTTGGATGGCAGGCAGCATTTGCCCTCGAAGGGTCCCAAGCCCTTGACAGCTTCTTTCATCTGCCCAAATGCCCCTCCATCCATCTGGCTGTCCTCTAGCTGCATCTCGCCTGCCTCTGTGCTCGCCCTGCATTGGCCTCTTTCGAAGGGACATCTCCTTTCTCTCTTCCCTCCCTCCCTCTCTTCCTCCCTCCCTCCCTCCCTCCCTCCCTCCCTCTCAGGGCTGCTGTTGCTGCCTGCTGCTGCCTCCTCCTCCCTCTCTGAATCTGCAGCGTGACTGGAAAGAGGCTGAATTAATCAGCAGATTGAAGCTCTGCTCTGCTGTGCCCAATTCTCTGCAGCACCAGCCTCAACGCTCACACACCTTACGGCCCTCCCCCCTCTTGTCTTTCCCAGTCTCCCTCTTCTTGCTCTCTCCTCCTCTCTGCTTTACTGTACCTGGTTGCTTGTTCCTCAGGCTCTGCCCCATGCTCTTCAGGCAGGCAGAGCTATGGATACCACAGCAGGGCAAGCACAGCACGGTGAGTTCTAACAATGCCTTCTTCCCTGCTTACGAAAGCGAAAGCGTCTTTGGTCGTGGTTGCCGGTGGAGTCCTGAAGATGCTGCAGAACAGGAGGCAGCTAGACTGAGCCTGAGACAGCCAGGTCTCTGGAAGGAGATTGGGACTGAGTGCCAAAAAAAGCTAGCATGTCTTGGAATGGCCAGCGAGGTTTTCAAGTTACCCAGAGCAGCTTTGGGGATTGAGTTTCCCAGAGGAGAAAAGGATGCTAAGACCTGCCAAAGGATACTAGGACCCAAGGCGCTTTCCCTCCCCCCACCCCTCCCCCGTATGTATATGTATATATAACAAAAACTCAGGGCCTGGATGCCATTACTTCTCTATAGTGAGGGGACTTTTTTTTCTGCTGGATCACTCAGGTAACAGAGTCAGGGGCCAGGGTTGGGATGGTTTCTTCTGGGTTTTGGTGGCTGCTGAGGTAGGTGAGTTGGTGTGAGAAAGAGTACCAGGCTACAAATGAGTCCAGCCAGACTCAGAGGGATGGGGAGTGGCTGACTATACTTCAGGGTCTCGGGGTTGTGCTGAGCTCAACTTTGACTCCTCTCCATCCGTACTGATTAAAGAAGCTGTGATGGGGTGGCCTGGTGAAGGGGGTCCAGCTAAACTATAGCTGGTGGTCATCCTGTTGTCAAGGTTACCAGTCAAGGTCTAAATTTGTAACCTGCCTGCCTGAATGTAAGCCCATGATTGTGTTGCTTCTGAGACAGGTAGAGTAGGAAGAACAGTTAATGTGTGGAGAGAACCTCGGGTGTGCTCTGCAGGGACACAGGCGAGGTGCTGGGGGCTTCTCCGTGAGGTGGGTGAAAAAAGAAAGAACCCCAGTGCCCAGCTATTGGAAGGCTCATTACTCATTAGACAACTTGATCCACCTTGGCACTGGGGTCCTGCTCAGCACTAGGTTACTGTTGGTGAGTTGTGAGTCGTCTTACTGCCATCGTCCCCACGAATGCTAAGTCCAGTTAGTACTTTAGCCGAGAAACAGAGGAGCAGCCCCGCTTGTGATGGCAGCTAGCCTCCCCTGAGCAAAGACTTCCTTTTTGCCCGGCATGGTGGGCAAATCTCAGTGCTTAGGAGACAGAGGCAGGCAGATCTCTGACTTTGAGGTCAACATGATCTACATAGTGAGTTCCAGGCCAGCCTGAGCTACAGAGTGAGACCTCGTCTGGAAAACTCAACCAAACCAAACCAAACCAAACCCTGCCTTTTTGGCTCAGATCGGTTTCCCTTTGCTCTGTCTGAATGTGAGCTCCAATAGTGGAAAAGACTGGTTTTGCCTGAAAGACTTCACTGTCCTTCTGTCCTGGTTGCGCTGGGCTGGAAGCCTCACTCCTGGCCCCAACAATTTGTCCAGAGGTGCCAGCAACAGGGAAAGCTGTGAGGTTTTAGCATCTAAGAAGCAGGAGAGATCTCGTTAGTCGTGGGAACGTAATTAAGGCACATCAAAATGTTCCTCACCCTTTCAACCTCAGCAGGTAAAGAGAAACAGACCGTATGTAGCCTGTGTTGACTTAGGTTGTTTATTGTTTGGATAATAGGAACTTCCTGCAGTCTCTTCAAGGTGCTCAGGAACATGGAGTACCCTGTCTCCCTCTGCTAAGAAGTTCGATCTGCCTGCCTGCTCCTTTCCAACCTGTTCTGTATCTCCTTCAGAAAGTATGGTTTCCCATTGAGCTCCTTGGCTCTGGAAAAGCTAAGACACAATGAGGGAAATAGAAATTTGACCCTTTACTCCGGCCCATCTGCCACCGAGAGGTGAGCTGAATAGGCTTAGCAGTTGACATGGTTGAAATCTGGGGAGTAGACTCGCTCAGAAGGCCGCATCCTTACCACAAGGCCAGCCTGTGTGGGCAGGCACTTCCTTTAGGCAGCATGTAATTACAGAATAGCTTATTTTCCCTTTGCTGCACTGTCTTTAATCCTCTGTCTGGAGTTGGTGCCCCCAGCCAGACACAACATGTGGGGGCAGAAATGTGCAGACAGCTCTGGAGGGTGTCCTGTCCAGGGGACATCTGTTACCCTCTGACCATGCCTGCCTTACCTGGGACAGGAAAACCAAGGGATGATTGTACACACATCCTGAGCATGGGGCTGCAGAGAAGGAGGCAGCGACGTCAGGGTAGCCACCATGTAGCCCAGGGAGCCAATGAATGGGCTGCAGGCCTGGCTAGAGGAGGGATGCCTTTCCGGTTCTCTGGCTTCTCCTCAGAGGTTTTTCTCCGTCTTACTGGGGTCAGGGTACTGCCTGGACAGGTGTATCTCAGATAGGTGCAGGTACTGATACAGGTTTTGTGTTGACATCCCTGACTAAGGTGTCACTGGGGTTGATGAAACTACCTGTGTGGTCATCCATGCTCACATCCATCCAACAGGTGTGAGTTAGTACCCTCTGCTGTGCTTCAGTGGGGAGGCTTGTGGAAACGAGAGAATTCAGTACCTATTTTCAAGGAATTTAAGGTACAGTAGTAGAGCCAGACTTGCAGGCTGAGCACCATGCCGTGCCATTGCTACCAGAGTACAGAGCTGAAGTGAAGCCCTGGGCTTTAAGGAGTTGCCCTGCCCACAGGAGGTGATATTTGAATTGTCTTAAATTTGAACTTGTCTATGGCAAGGACGCCCTTGGCTAGGAAGTACACAAAGGCCTTTGCTTGTGAGCTACAGGAGCAAGGACTGCAGACTGGAGATGCTGGGTGGCTACAGAGCCTAAGGCCTCCCAGAGCAGGCACAAGGGTGTGGAGTGGGTTTTAATAGCAAAGGAGAGTAGGCTAGAGAGGTAACTCAGGGGATAAGGGTGCCTGCCATCAAGCTGATGACTCAAGCTAGGTCCCTGGAACCCATGTTACAGAAGGAGAGAACTGACCCCTAAAAGTTGTCCTTTGATACAATCTATTAAACATAATCCAAATGGAAACATACAGGGAGTCAGCTGTTGAAGGCTCTTTCTCTGGCTGGGGTATGGCTGTGGTTTGCAGAAGGTTAAAGGCAAGGTGGGAGGGAAAGGGATGTGTGTAGGCAGAGGAAGGTTCGAGTCTGGGATGTTGCAGAGGGGATTCTGGCAGGGAGGGTTGGGGTGAGTTTGGGGCTTTGGATATTTACTGTGTCCCGTGAAGCAGGTCAGTAGACTGACTGGCTTGTATCTAGGACGGGACTGGTCATGGGTGAGAAGTAGACTTGGAAGCACATAGGTGGTTGGTGAATCCACAAGTGACTCAGGTCATCATGCTTAGCTGGCCTGGCAGAGCCATTTCACCAGCTCTGAGTTCTTAAATGCCTCCTCCAGAAACAGTTAACTAAAGCTCTGAATTAGTTCTCTTAGAGGAGTAGATGTCACAGGGTATGAGATGCGCACCTGTGAGATCCGAGCACTTAGGAAGCTCTGTGAGCTCACAGCCAGCCTAATCTACACTCTGAGTTCCAGGACAGCCACGAATACATGGAGAGACAAACAGAACAAAACCAACAACAACAAAAAAGAAATAGAGAGATTTTGGCCTTTGAAAGACTGATGGTAACTAAGCTAAAGTAGTATCTTTACATTGGTATAGAACTTATTTGTTAGAAAATATTTAAAAATACAAGGGTTGGACCCAGTCCTTCTGTTGATGTCATTGCAAACTTCTGAGTTGAGTAAATATAGGAATTGGGGGGGGGGGTCAAATAACAAATTCATGGCTCCTAGTTCATAGTTAGGGTACTTTAAAATATTCTCATCAGAGATAGCTGAGAATAGTTAACTGACAACAGTCCAGATTACCTTATATAGAGAGATGGTTCTCAAAAATGTCAGAAATTCACAAATGATTACATTTATTCTTATTTATCTTTTGTTGAGACATATCTGGTCCTAAAAGTTCCCCTTTGGTGGATTTAACGAAAATATTGATCATCTCTACCTCCAGGTGAGGTTATACCTTGTGGTTAAGCAGCCCCTGGGCAGAAACTGCCTATTTCATCCTCAGCCTACTTCTGTCCACAAAGGGACACATTGCAGAATAGTCGACTGGTAATGTTTGCTGAGCCAGAATTATCAGCCCTTCAAATTTTCTGCATTTTAAAGGTCTGTTAGTTTATCCTGGGCCAGAAGGCTGAAGACCTGCTCTCACATGTTGCTAACGGGACTGTGCTAGTGGAGATTTGTCTCTACAACCTGTCTCAGTTCTAGAAGCTGTGTTAGGCTTCCTGTGTTTATAGATACTTGGTCATTCTTAGATTTCTGATGGAGTTGAAGACTAATTTTTGTCTTATAGCCTACTCAAGCTAATTAACTTTGAGAAAGCATAGTCATTTATATGATTTTCAGATGGTAATATTTGTGCACAGCTTATAGTTGAGGGAAGGTTTTTTTTTTCTTTAAAGTAAACAGGGTGATGTGTGGGTTGATATCAAGGTGATACATGATTGAACAGTAGAGAGTAGGGCGAGGACAAAAGTTTTTGTAAGGTGTGAGAGAGGGGGAAGGAAGGAAAATCAAGATGGAGCCAGAGGAGGAGATTCCAGGACCAAGTGGTTTTACTTGGCAATAGGTAGATATGATTATTTCTAAGGATTTCTATGGGTCAGCTTGTTTTATTTAGGTGGGTGGTTTATATCTTTGTCAACTGGTTCCAAGCTTATTGTGTGGATGTATTGTGGATTGAGAACTTAACATATAAATCTGATTGTTAAATTATTGATTATTGAATCATGATTTTACCTGGTTGTAGAGAATGTGAGCTAAGTTCCTGGCTGGCAGGGAGACAGCTGGGAGGGGGAGGCTTGCAGACTATGTTGTGGAGAAAACCGGGGAGAAACAGCCGAGCAGATCTGGCTTGGTGGCCCGCGGCTTCCCGCTGGAGCGGCTCCCACAGATCCGCACTGAGTAAGAGTGTGTGGGATCAGTAGCCACAGATTCTTTTTTAATAATTACCTCAATGGGGGTGGGAGCAAGAAGAGTCTGATGAGGCAGGAAGACTGTCCAGCTCAGTGGGTCAAGGACTAAATGAGCAGACTGAGTGGACAGAGTGAATGAAAAAAAGAAATAAAAGGAAGGGCACAGCTGCTCCTAGGTGTGGTGGAGGAGAAAGTTTATTATAGATCAAAGAGAGAGCACAGGCAGAGGCAGAGACATGTGGTACAGTCCAGAGTGGACATGTCCAGAGTCACATGAGGAGAACGGGGAGGGAAAGGGAAAGGGGAGAGAGGAGAACCAGATGCTACAGCTGGGAGGGCAAAGGTATAAAAGGGGCAAGTAATCAAAATTGGGAGGGTATGGGCAGGGTATGCAGGCCAGGAGGATCCTGTAACAGGTGTGGGCTGAGAGATGCTAGGAGAATCTGGCTGCCAGGTTTGCTTTGGTATGTTAAATAGGCTCCTAGCCATTTGTCCCAGGGTTTGAAACTTAACTTGAAAGTCTTTTTTTTTTTCTTTTATTCATAATATGGCTTTAAGAAGTGTAGGGGTCTGCAGGGGGAACCTGAGGTCAAAGGTCTGAGCAAGGCCCTGGGGAGATGCTGACTGCTTGGGATTCCCTGCAGGGAGAGACCCCCTTGGCCCTGGGCCTGTCTACCCGGAAGGCCCTCAGTGTCCTGAAGGAGCAGCTGGAGGCTGTATTGGAGAAACACCTCAAAGAACGGAAGAAATGTCTTACTTGGAAGGTAAAGCTTCCTCGGGGGTGGAGGGTGGTGGTGGGGAGGGGTGGCTGGAGCTTGGCTGGATAGGCAGAGAAGCAGGGAGCCTTGTCATGGATGTGATGTGCTTGCTCCCTGAATTGGGAAGACTCAACTGAGACTTCACACAGTCTGAAGGTCCAGCTTGCTGGGAGTGATGTCCCACTCTACTTGCTGGAGGTGGCCATAAGATATTGGCAGGCCCAAGGCATGAGAGGTGGATTGGGGCTGGCTGGGATGCTCAGTGCCTGCTTGTCTGTCATACCACTCTAGGAGGCATGGAGAAGCAGCTTCCTGCACCTTAATAACCGCTGCTCCTGTTTCCACTGGCCGGGGGCTTCCCTCATGCTGCTGGCTGTGCTGCTGCTGTTGTGTTGCTGTGGGGGCCAGCCAGCTGGGAGGTAAGCAGGGGCCATGACTTCTGTAAGTGCTGTTCCAACCCCTAGGCTATTCCAGGGCTCTGAGGGGGCTGTACTGACCTGGGTATAGAAGAATACCCTCTCCCTTGACGGGGTCAGAGACCTGCCTAGAGTCAGGAAGCAACCTAGACTGCTTTCAAACGTGGCTTAAGGAATGGGGCCTCTTGGGATGTGGAGCTGTCTGGGAGGCTTTCTCCATGGAAAACACATGGTGTTCTCTGTGTCCCTCATCACCAGCCGTGGAGTGGAGCTGGTAAATGCCTCTGCTCTATTCCTGTTGCTGCTTCTCAACCTCATCCTTATTGGGCGGCAAGATCGGCTGAAGCGCCAGGAGGTGGAGCGCAGGCTCCGGGGGATCATTGACCAAATCCAAGGTGAGGCCGAGGGTCAGATCAGTCTGGAGGAAAGATGCCCTGTGATGTGTCAGAGCACCTTCAGGCCGTCACGTGACCACTGGGAGCTGGAGGATAGTCCTGCCCTTGTGCGCAGGATGGGGAGGACTGTGGGATAGCTATCTATCAGGCAGCGACATGGGCAGGTGGGAAGTGATGGTGACACTGGGAGACTGGTAGAGAGCACCCTGTCTTTGGTGAGAGGGAAGTCGAGAGGTCTCTCCTCCCCCTACATCTGTCTTGTCTCTGGTACTGGCCCACAGGAGTGAGGAGCTACAGTGCCCATTGGAAACAGGGATGAGCAGAGAGCTGGGGCCCAAAGATGAGCAGTCAACACTCAAGCAAAGGAGTGTTGTAAAGGAGAGGGTACTGCCCATGCTCTGTCCAGACATCATGTACTGAGTCTGGCTGTAGCTCAAGGCTTTGTTTGGAGAGACTGTGGCTTCTGCTCCCCAGGGGGCATGTGATGATGTCAGAGAAGCTGCAGCACTTGCTCTCTGTGCGTTGTTCTCTGAAATGCACAGGCTGTTGATAAGTGCTCGGCAAGAACTTATTTGTTTACTTATGTGTTCCGACATGATGAATTAGTTGTACGTAACCATGTACCTGGCACCAGCAATACAAGGGAACGAAGAGAGATGGGCTGTGTTCTCTGTGAGCTCAGTCTCTCTTGCTCAGAAGCACAGTCCCCAGCCTAGTTTTTTGACTATGATAGGATCCTCACCTTGTCTATACAGTGGAGCACCAGTAGGGAGAGAGGCAGGATTAGAAAGAGGCTCGCCATTGATCCGGTTACCTAGTGGCTACACAGGTAACAGATGAACAGTCTAGACCCAGTGAGTCAGGTGCCTTTTGTGGCTCCCTCCTCCTTCTCCAGAACATTCCAGATGGACATTCAACTCCATGCTGTCCCTCCATGTTGGTCCCCATGCTGCCCCTCCATGCCTGTCCCCATGCTGCCCCTCCATGCCTGTCCCCATGCTGCCCCTCCATGTCTGTCCCTCCATGCCTGTCCCCATGCTGCCCCTCCATGCCTGTCCCCATGCTGCCCCTCCATGTCTGTCCCTCCATGCCTGTCCCCATGCTGTCCCTCCACCCCTGTTCCCATCTCTCGTTGCCTGCACACAGGTTTAGTCTTCCTTTCTCCCTCCCACAGTGCTGGAGTAATTCTTGTTGTACTTGGCACTAGGGAAGGATGCTCAGGGAAGGCATTGTTGAAATATGGGGTGTATGTGCATGCATAGAATAGGTTGTACAGACCTGGGGCTGTTGCTTCTGTTTTTATCAGATGCTCTCAAGGATGGAAAAGAGATCAAGTGGCCTAACTCCATGTATCCAGACCTCCATATGCCCTTTGCACCTTCCTGGTCCCTGCACTGGGCTTACAGAGATGGACACCTAGTGAACCTGCCAGTTAGCCTGCTGGTAGAAGGTGACATCATAGCCCTGAGGCCTGGCCAGGAGTCCTTTGCCTCCCTGAGAGGTATCAAGGTAGTGGAAACAGCTGGGGGAGTACCTAAAATTAATTAGGAGTCCTTAGGCTAGATCTTGAATCTTCCTGGCCAGCTTGGGGGTTCACAAGGGCACCTGGGCAGGACTAGAACCGCCTCTTTCCGCTGCTCTGTCTTTTCCTGGATTTTTAAGCCCTAGAAACCAAGTCCCATAGGGTCCAACCCAGCAGCCTCATTGCAAGTTAGCTGACCTTGGGAGCCATTGCTACTTAGCTGGCACTGTCTAGAAATCGTGATCTTGCCAACCATGGTGGTGCATACCAACCATGGTGGTACACACTTGTAATTCTAACACTGTGGAGGCTGAGGCAGGACTGAGAGTTCCTGGGTAGTATGAGCCACACAGTGAGACTGTCTCAAGAAACCCGAAACTAAACAGTCCATCCCAACGCACTCTGATGGACCCCTTCCACTCCACATCAATGCTCACAGGATGACGAGCACATTGTCTTGGAGCCAGGAGACCTGTTCCCCCCCTTCTCTCCACCACCCTCACCCCGGGGAGAAGTAAAGAAAGGGCCACAGAACCCCCAGCAATACCGGCTCTTCCGAGTCCTGGAGACGCCCGTGATTGACAACATCAGGTAGTTCTGTCACTTTCTTTGTCCTGCTGTCTTCTCTAGTGCTTCCCATGACAAGGAAGGAGCCTCGTTTATTCCTGGCCCTGCCAATAACAGGCTCCTCCTCGGCCTCTTGTGAGCATTTTTAGATTGAAGGGATGCCTATGGAGGTGGTCATATCCCCTCTCTCAGGGCACTGTATGGTCCAGGCTGGGGCCAAGGCCAACTAGGGAATGACAAGACCTGGAGGTATTTGGTAAAGCTTGTCCAGGAGGGAGGCCCAGAACCCTTTTGAGCTGTCGCTGTCAGGCATCCTCCTGAAGAGAGCCTGGGGGTTGTCTCTTACAGGTGGTGCCTGGACACAGCCCTGTCCCGCCCGGTCACTGCTCTGGACAATGAAAGGTTCACAGTACAGTCGGTGATGCTTCACTATGCCGTGCCCGTGGTCCTGGTGTGTGAGGGGCTGCAGGGCAGGGGAGAGGGCAGCATGGGTGAGCCCCAGTCCAGGAGAGAGTTCATGTAGAAGGGTGTGTGAGCCAGCAGTGTGAGCAGCAAAGGAAAGACCTACAGCTCAGAGCCTCCCTGGGGGAAGGCATTGAGACCGTGCCCACCCTGTCCCCATCACAGGCTGGCTTTCTCATCACCAATGCCCTGCGCTTCATGTTCAAGGCACCTGGGGTCACTTCCTGGCAGTATACCCTTCTCCAGCTCCAGGCAAGGATGGTCCTCTCCCTGCTGAGCCATTCTGGCTTTGCC